>NW_022681460.1:0-600000 GCF_009764315.1 Trachypithecus francoisi
GTCCTTTGTGCCTCTGGACAGGACCCTTTCACCAGCTTTGGGGGCGTTGTCACAGAGCTTCGCCAGCTGACTTAGCGTTGGCCCTCGGACAATGGGATTTGTCAAGACCAGATGAACAAAATCTTAGGCTCAGATGGGGAAAGGCAGGCATCCTGCTCTGGTGTTTCCGTGGGGAACAATGTTGGGTCAGCCTGAGCTGTGGGGCTGGAGAAGACCCCAAATGCCAAAATATTATCTGGTGTCTCTGCCGCCCCTCACTCCACTTTAGAGCCACCAGAGACAACCAAATCTGCTCAGAGGCCACCTGTTCCTGCCTGTGGGTCCCCTCCCCAGCTGCAAGAGTGGTTTCTGCACTGATGTGGACCCCAGCCTGCCTGCTGTTCCGAAGCTGCCTTCACCACAGAAGAGGAGGTTGGGGCTGGCCTCTGAGGAGTGACCTGGCCGAGCCCAGTGTCCACCAAGGCCTCAATGCCCTCCGTGCCACATGGGGTCCCGGTGTCGGCCTGGTGGCACAAAGCTGTGCTGGGCCTGTCATCGCAGACCACAGGCAACAGCCTCCTCAGGGTGGAAGAGACTGCACAGAGCTGTCCCTAAGTGACCCCTGGGCTAGGACAGGACCCGCAAGGAGAACAGCCTCGCTTCCTTCCCCCTCACTGTGCCGTCCACACTCAGAGCCGACTCCCTTCCTCCCTCTCCAACCCACTATGTGGTGCAGATGGGCTGTGGCTCCGCTGGGCACCCCTGGCTGCTGCCTCTCTTTTTCCCCACCCCCAGCCAAGTGGGTCTTGGTTTCCTTCACTGCAGGCAGAACCTGAGCCTGTGCTGTGCCCTGATGAGTGGTGCCCCTTCCTCCGGGGCTGTTCGGTGGGTGTGCCTTTGCCACGCTCCCACTTCCCACCCTGACGCAACATCGATCCCCAAGTCAGGGTGGACCCGGGACCCCTCAACTTTCCCCTGTGCCCCTATGCATTTCATGGGCAAATCAAACCTTTTCAAACTTTCACCTCCACAGGTCCCCAGGGGACACTCCAAGGTCCCTGTTGCTCCTGTCCTCTGCCGGCCCCCTCACCACCTAAATTAGTGGTCCTGCCCAGGCTGTTACCACAAGGCTAGCTGGCCTCGATGTCAGCGCCTGCCTTTCTGAGGGCGATTTTCTGAGGCCCCAGGCCCCAGCAGGTGGGATTTCTCCTTCCATCCGCACCCCCGACAGCATCGTGCTGGCTGTTCAGTGTGGCGGCTGCACCTGGTGTCCAGCTACAGCCCACGGAGCCAGGGACAAAGCCGGGTTTAGTCAGGATGCCAGTGGGGTTGCCCCACCTCTGTGCGTGGAGAAGTTACTGCCAGTGTCCGGTGCGGGAATCCTTCCAGGAATGCTCTCACCTGCAAAAATTTAGAAGTTCAATAACAAAATATGAAACTGCAGGAAATGGGTTTGAGATATTTGTATGATAAAAACAGATTTATATAAACTTATTAGTGGAAAGGCTGAATTATCTTTCTCTTCTCTTAATAGAAAATGATATATTAGCAGGGTGCATTGGCTCACGCCTGTAATCCCAGCACTTTTGGGAGGCCGAGGCGGGTGGATCACTTGAGGTCAGGAGTTAGAGACCAGCCTGGTCAACGTGGTGAAATCCCTTCTCCACTAAAAATACAAAAATTAGCTGGGCACGGTGGTGTGTGCCGGTAATTTCAGCTAGTTGGGAGGCTGAGGCAGGAGACTCACTTGAACCTGGGAGGCGGAGGTTGCAGTGAGACGAGATTATGCCACTACACTCCAGCTGGGAGACAGAGCAAGAATCCATCTCAAAAAAAAAAAAAAAAGAAAAAAGAAAGAAAGAAAAAAGAAAAAAAAGAGATAATATATCAAAACTGTCACACATAGAAACAGTCAAAGGCGTGAGAAAGTGTAGAAAAAGTAAGAGCTGGAGAAATGAGGCAGTGTCAGGCAGGTGACTGAAAACACTGATTTTGGATTCTGTGATGTTTGTGGCTTTGCCTGATTTTTCAAGTATGTAATTTGTTTTCATCTGCCTTCTCCCTTTGAATATGTGTGGAGGGACTCCTTTTCTTGAATAACTGCCCCCACCAACCAATCCCATTATAAAGCCACCAGGCTTAGCAAGGCCTAGTTCTGCCCCGACTTTATCTCACTTTAGAAGACTTCACCTGCTCTTGGCTTGAACAATGACGTCTTTTTCTGGGCTTACAAATCTATTTCTGGAATAAACTTCTCCCTGGTGATTTGTCCTTTATTTCCCACTTTCTGGGTACAGGAGGTTCTCACTCTAATAATTTAATAGGGTCATGTTGACGGTTATTGGTGACATTTGGCCACGGAGGAATACTGATATTTCAAACAGAGATACAGCAACACTCAGAATATTTTACCCAACTAATTTGGAAGCATCTTCACAAACATTAGCTTTGAGAAATGTTTTCTAAATTTTATTCTTAGCCAAGTGGTGGAAGGTGGAGGTAGCTCCAAGTGATCCTTAGAAAAAGGTATTTCTGGAGGCTGAGGACAGAAGGGCCTTGTTCAAATGATTTTTCTGACCTAAAGCAAGATACAAAACCGGTGTAGGAGAGAGAGGGAACTGCCAAGAATGTGCCTGATACTTTCAGACAATCTCTATGCATTTGGGGTCTGGAGAAAAGGGAAGAAAGATACTTTTACAAGAGTCAACCCTAAAGGGGGGACCCTAATCCCACAGTCGCCAGCTCCCCCGGGCAGCGCCTGTAGCCTGTTTCGTGTCTGGGGCAACAGGCCGGCGCCGGCCTATGGTCGGCTGTGGTTGACTGAGAACAAAGGCTCCCACCTCTCTTGGAGCCCTTGGTGGCTCGTGAAGCTCTTCGTGTGGTGCCTGGTGACCAACCCTGGGGCCCCAGACACCTTCATGCCAACCACAGGCCACAGTGATACATGGAAGGACCCTCCAGCACCTGTAGGCCACACCAATGGACAGAAGGGTCCTGCCACACTGCAGACCATACCAATGGAGGGGGGTTCTCCCACACTGCAGACTATGCTGATGGAAGGAGGGGTCCTCCCACACTGCAGACCACGCTGATGGATGGAGGGGTCCTCCCACACTGCGGACCACGCCAATGGAAGGAGGGGTCTTCCCACACTGCAGACTACAGTGACAGAAGGAGGAATCCTCCCACAGTGCAGACCACGCTGATGGATGGAGGGGTTCTCCCACACTTGCAGGCCACCCTGATGGATGGAAGGGTCTTTCCTCAGCTGAAGGCTACCGTGATGGACGGAGGGATCCTCCTGCACCTGCAGGCCATGCTGTGTGTGTGTGTGTGTGTGTTTTAACTTTGTTGTTTTTGTAAATGGACAAAGTGTAACTGTCTATATGGAGTAAAAAACAATGATACAATTAATACAATGTGGAATAATTCAATCAAGCAAATTAGTACATCCCTCACCTCAAATACTTAACACATTTTTGTGGTGAGAACATTTTGAAGTTTATTCTCTTTCTCTTTTTTTCTTGATTTTTTAAAAAAAGTATTTATTTCAATAGGTTTTGGGGAAACAGGTGGTTGGTTCCATGGATAAGTTCTTCAGTGGCGATTTCTGAGATTTTGATGCACCCATCACCTGAGCAGTGTACACTGCACCCAGTGTGTGGTCTTTTATCCCTCATCCCCCTCCCGCTCTTCCCCCCATGTCCCCAAAGTCCATTGTATCATTCTTACACTTTTGCATCTTCATAGCTTAGATCCCACTTATGAGTGAGAACATACAATGTTTGGTTTTCCATTACTGAGTTACACTTAGAATAATGGTCTTCAGTTTCATGCAGGTTGCTGCGAATGTCATTATTTCATTCCTTTTTATGGCTGAGTAGTATCCTATGGTATACATGTACCACAGTTTCTTTATCCATAACGGGCATCTGGGCTGGTTGCATATTTTTGCAATTGTGAATTGTGCTGCTAAAATCATGCATGTGCAAGTATCTTTTTGGTATAATGACTTCTTTTCCTCTGGGTAGATAGCCAGTAATGGGATTGCTGGATCAAATGTTAGATCTACTTTTAGTTCTTTAAGGAATTTCTACACTGTTTTCCATAGTGGTTGTGCTTGTTTACACTCCCACCAGCAGTGTAAAAGTGTTCCCCTTTCACCGCATCCATGCCAACTTCTCTATTGTTTCTTGATTTTTTGGATTTTTTGATTATAGCCACTCTTACAGCAGTAAGGTGGTATGGCATTGTGGTTTTGATTTGCATTTCCCTGATAATTAGTGAGGTTGAGAATTTTTTCATGTTCGTTGGCCACTTGTATATCCTCTTTTGAGAATTGTATGTTCATGCCCTTGGCCCACTTTTTGATGGGATTTATTTTTTTTCTTGCTGATTTGTTTGGGTTCCCTGTAGATTCTGGATATTAGTCTTTTGTCAGATGCATAGTTTGTGAATATTTTCTCCCCCTCTGTGGGTTGTCTGTTTACTCTGCTGGTTATTTCTTTTGCTGTGCAGAAACTTTTCAGTTTAATTAAGTCCCATCTATTTATCCTTGTTTTTGCTGCTTTTGCTTTTGGGTTCTAAAAGACTTTTTTGGTCATGAAGTCTTTGCCTAAGCCAACGTCTAGAAGGGGTTTTCCGACGTTATCTTCTAGCATTTTTATGGTTTCAGTCTTAGATTTAAGTCTTTGATCCATTTTGAGTTTGTTTTCATGTAAGGTGAGAAATGAAGATCTAGTTTCATTCTTCTACATGTGGCTTGCCAATGATCTCAGCACCATTTGTTGAATAGGGTGTCCTTTCCCCACTTAATGTTTTTGTTTGTTTCATCGAAGATCAGTTGACTGTAAGTATTTCGCTTTCTTACTGGGTTCTCTATTCTGCGCCATTTGTCTAAGTGCCTCTTGATACCGGTACTGTACTGATTTGGTGACTATAGCTTTATAGTATAGCTTGAAGTCAAGTAATGTGATGCATCCAGATTTGTTATTTTTACTTAGTCTTGCTTTGGCTATACTGGATCTTTTTTGTTCCATATGAACTTCAGGATTTTTTTTTCTAGTTCTATGAAGAGTGATGGTGGTATTTTGATGGGAATTGCATGAATTTGTAGATTGCTTTTAGCAGTTTGGTCATTTTCACAATATTGATTGTACTCATCCATGAGTATGGGATGTGATTGCATTTGTTTTTGTCCTGTATAATTTCTTTCAGCAGTGTTTTGTAGTTTTCCCTTTAGAGGTCTTTCATCTCCTTGATTATGTATATTCCTAAGTATTTTATTTTATTTCATTTCATTTCATTTTATTTTTTTTTTGCAGCTATTGTGAAAGGGACTGAGTTCTTGATTTGAATCTCAGCTTAGTCACTGTTGGTGCATAGCAGTGCTACGGATTTTAGTGCATTAATTTTGCATTCTGAAAACTACTGAATTTATTTATTAGTTCCAGGAGCTGTTTGGATGAGTCTTTAGGTTTTTCTAGGCATATGATTATATCATCAAAGAACAGTGAGAGTCTGACTTCTTCTTACCAATTTGGATGTACTTTATTTCTTTCTCTTGTCTGATTGCTCTGGCTGGGACTTCCAGTACTATGTTGAATAAAAGTGAAAGTGGGCATGCTTCTTTTTCCCAGTTCTTGGGGGAATGCTTTCAACTTTTCCCCATTCAGTGTAATGTTGGCTGTGGGTTTGTCATAGATGGCTTTTATTTCTTTAAGGTATGCCGTTTCTATGCTGACTTTGCTGAGGGTTTTGATCATAAAGTGATGCTGGATTTTATCAAATGCTTTTTCTGCATCTATTGAGATGATCATATGATTTTTCTTTTTTAATTCTGTTTATGCGGTGTATCACATTTATTGACTTGCGGGTGTTAAACCATCCCTGCATCCCTGGTATGAAACCAACTTAATCATGGTGGATTATCTTTTTAATATGCTGTGGGATTTAGTTAGCTAGTATTTTGTTGGAGATTTTTGCATCTATGTTCATCAGGGATATTGGTGCGTATTTTTGTTGTTGTTATGTCCTTTCCTGGTTTTGGTATTAGGGTTCTGTTGGCTTCCTAGGATGATTTAAGGAGGATCCCCTCTTCTCTACATTTTGAAACTGTCAATAGGATTGGTACCAATTCTTCTTTGAATATCTGATAGAATTCAGCTCTGAATCTGTCTGGTCCTAAACTTTTTTTGGTTGGCAATTTTAAAATTATCATTTCAATCTTTTTGCTTTTGCTCAGAGTTCAGAGTTTCTATTTCTTCCTGGTTTAGTCTAGGAGGATTGTATGTTTAAAGGAATTTATCCATCTCCTCTAGGTTTTCTAGTTTGTGTGCATAAAGGTGTTCATAGTAGCCTTGAATGATCTTTTGTATTTCTGTGGTATCAGTTGTAATATCTCCTGTTTCATTTCTCATTGAGTTCATTTGGATCTTTTCTCTTTTTCATCGGCTAATCTCACTAGTGACCCATCCATTTTTATCTTTTCAAAGAACCAGTTTTTTGTTTCTTTTGTATTTTGTATTTTTTTGTTTCGATTTCCTTTAGTTTTGCTCTGATTTTTGTCATGTCTTTTCATCTGCTGGGTTTGGGTTCATTTGTTCTTTTATTTCTAGTTTCTTGAGGTGTGACCTTAGATTGTCTATTTGTGCTTTTACCAATTTTTTGATGTAGGCATTTAATTCTATGCTCTTTCCTCTTAGCACCACCTTTGATGTATCTCAGAGGTTTTGACAGGTTGTATAATGATTATCATTTGGTTCAAATAATTTTTAAATTTCCATCTTGATTTCATTGTTGACCCAATGATCATTCAGGGGGAGGTTGTTTAATTTCCTTGTATTTGGACTGTTTTGAGTGTTTACTTTGGAGTTGATTTCCAATTCTATTCCACTGTGGTCTGAGAGAGTACTTGATGTAATTTCAATTTCCTCAAATTTATTGAGATTTGTTTTGTAGTCTATCATATGGTCTATCATGGAGAATGTTCCATGTGCTGATGAGTAGAGTGTATATTCTGCAGTTGTTGGGCAGGATGTTCTGTAAATATCTGTTAAGTCCATTTGTTGTAGGGTACAGTTCAAGTCCATTGTTTCTTTGTTGACTTTCTGTCTTGATGACCTGTCTATTGCTGTCAGTAGAGTATTGAAGTCCCCCACTATTACTGAGTTGCCATCTATCTCATTTCTTAGACCTAGTAGTAATTGTTTTGCAAATTTGGGAGCTCTAGTGGTGAGTGCATATATATTTAGGATTGTGATGTTTTCCTGTTGGACTAGTCCTTTTATCAGTATACAAGATTCCTCTGTCTTTTTAAACTTTTATTGCTTTAAAGTCCATTTTGTCTCATATAAGAATAGTTGCGCCGGGCGCGGTGGCTCAAGCCTGTAATCCCAGCACTTTGGGAGGCCGAGATGGGCGGATCACGAGGTCAGGAGATCGAGACCATCCTGGCTAACACGGTGAAACCCCATCTCTACTAAAAATACAAAAACTAGCCGGGCGAGGTGGCGGGCGCCTGTAGTCCCAGCTACTCTGAAGGCTGAGGCAGGAGAATGGCGTAAACCTGGGAGGCGGAGCTTGCAGTGAGCTGAGACCCGGCCACTGCACTCCAGCCTGGGCGACAGAGCAAGACTCCGTCTCAAAAAAAAAAAAAAAAAGAATAGTTGCTCTTGCTTTCTGTTGGTGTCCATTTGCATGGAATGTCTTTTTCCACCCCTTTACCTTAACTTTATGTGAGTGCTTATGTGTTAGGTGAGTCTCTCGAAGACAGCAGATACTTGGTTGGTGAATTCTTATCCATTCTGCCATTCTGTATCTTTTAAGTGGAGCATTGAGGCCATTTACATTTGACGTTAGTATTGAGATTTGAGGTACTGGTCTATTCATTGTGCTAGTTGTTGCCTGAATACCTTACTTATCTTTTTCATTGTGTTATTGTTTTAAATGGCCTGTGAAATTTATGCTTCAAGGAGATTCTAGTTTGGTGTACTTTTAGGATTTGCTTCAAGATTTAGAGCTCCTTTTAGCAGTGCTTGTAGTGCTGACTTGGTAGTGGTGAATTGTCTCAGCATTTGTTTGTTTGAAAAAGACTTTCTCTTTGCTTCATGTACGAAGCTTAGTTTTGCTGAGTGAAAGGAAGATATCTTGGGTCCCTGAAATCAATGAGCTGAAAGGAAATGTCAAGTTGGGAACCCCTTAGGGCAAACCTGCCCTGCTTTTTATTCAAAGTCACCCCTCTGCTCACTGACATAAATGCATATCTGATTGCCTCTTTGGGGGAGGCTAAGCAGAAACTCAAAAGAATACAAACATTTGTCTCTTATCTACCCACAATTTGGAAGCCCCCTCTCCACTTTGAGTTGTCCCACCTTTCCAGACAGAACCAGTGTTCACCTTACATATGTTGATTGATGTCTTGTGTCTCCCTAAAATGTATAAAACCAAACTGTGTTCTGACCGCCTTGGACACATGTCGTCAGGACCTGCTGAGGCTGTGTCATGGCATTCATCCTCAACCTTGGCAAAATAAACTTTCTAAATTAATTGAGACCTGTCTCAAATTTTCAGAGTTCACAGCTGGATACAACATTCTTGGCTGGTAATTGTTTTGTTTAAGGAGGCTAAAAATAGGACCCCAATCCCTTCTAACTTATAGAGTTTCTGCTAAGAAATCTGCTGTTAATCTGATAGGTTTTCTTGTATAGGTTACGTGATGTTTTTGTCTCACAGCTCTTAAGATTCTTTCCTTTGTCTTGACTTCAGATAACTGATGACTATGGGACTAGGCAATGATCTTTTTGTGATGAATTTCCCAGGTGTTCTTTGAGCTTCTTGCATTTGGATGTCTAGATCTCTAGCAAGGCCAGAGAAGTTTTCCTCTATTATTCCCTCAAATACATTTTCCAATCTTTAGATTTTTCTTCTTCCTCAGGAACACCAATTATTCTTAGGTTTGGTTGTTTAACATAATCCCACATTTCTTGGAAGCTTTGTTTATTTTTTCAAATTCTTTTTTCTTTGCCTTTGTTGTGTCATGTTAACTCGAAAGCTTTGTCTTCAAGTTCCGAAGTTCTTTCTTCTACTTGATCAGTTCTATTGCTGAGATTTTCCAGTGCCCTTTGCATTTCTCTAAATGTGTCCTTAATTTCCAGAAGTTGTGATTGTTTTTTATTTATGCTCTCTATTTCACTGGATATTTTTCCATTCATATTCTATACCATTGATAGGGTTTGGTTCTGCATCCCCACCCATATCTCATCTTGAATTGTACTCCTATAATTTCCATGTGTTGTGGGAGGGACCTGGCAGGACATGGTTGGATTGTGGGGGGCAATTTTCTCCATGCTGTTCTCGTGCTAGTGAATAAGTCTCAGGAGATCTGATGGTTTGATAAGGGGAAACCATTTCACTTGGCTCTCTCATTCTTTCTTTGCTTGCTGCCATCCATGTAAGACGTGACTTGCTCCTCCTTGCCTTCTGCCGTGATTGTGAGGCTCCCCCAGTCACATGGAACTGTATGTCCAATTCAACCTCTTTCTTTTGTAAATTGCCCAGTCTTGGGTATGTCTTTATCAGCAGCATGAAAATATTGGGTATGTCTTTATCAGCAGCATAAAAATAGACTAATACAACCATATTTTTAAAAAAATTACTTTAAGTTGGTCTTCCCCTTTCTCTAGTGCCCCTTTGATTAGCTTAATAATCAACCTTCTGAATTCTTTTTCTGGCAATTCAGAGGTTTTTTCTTGTTTTGGGTCCATTGCTGATGAGCTTGTGTGAGCTTTTGGGGGGTGTTAAGAACCTTGTTTTGTTATAGTACCAGAATTGTTTTTCTGGTTCCTTCTCATTGGGGTGGACTATGTCAGAAAGAGTATCTGGGACTCAAGGGCTGCTCTTCAGATTCTTTGGTCCCACGGGGTGCTCCCTTGATGTGGTGCTCTCCTCTCCCCTAGGATGGGACTTCGTGAGAGTCAAACTGCGTGATTGTTATTTCTGTTCTGGGTGTGGCCCCCCAGCGGAGCTACTGGACTCTGGAATGGTACTGGGAAACATCTGCAAAAAGATCTGTGATGTGATCCGTTTTCAGGTTTCTCAGCTGTGGATACCAGCAACTGCTCTGGTGGAGGCAGCAGGAGGGTGAAGTGAACTGTGTGAGGGTCCTTGGTTGTAGCTTTGTTGAGTGCAGTGGTTTTATGTTGGTTGGCCTCCAGCCAGAAGATGGTGCTTTCAAGACTGCATCAGCTGTGGTAGCATAGGGGGATACCAGCTTGCCTTAGGGTCACCTGGATAAGTATTCGGGTTTCTCAGATGATGGGCAGGGACACAGAGCTCCTAAGAGATTATATCCTTTGTCTTCAGCTCCCTGGGTGGGTAGAGAAAGACCACCAGGTGGGAGCAAGGATAGGCATATCTGAGCTCAGCCTCTCCTTGGATGTGGCTTGCTGTGGCTGCTGTGGAGGTTGGGAATGTGGTTCCCAGGCCAATAGAGTTATACTCCCAGGGGGATTATGGCTGCCTCTGCTGTGTCATGCAGGTCACCAAGAAAGTGGGGGAAAGCCAGCAGCCCCCAGCCTCACCCAGCTCCCACACACCCAGCAAGGCAAGTCTCCCTCAGGCTGTGCCCCCACAACAGCACTGAGTTTATTTCTTTTTTTTTTTTTTTTTTTTTTTTTTTTTTTTTTTTGAGACGGAGTCTTGCTCTGCCGCCCGGACTGGAGTGCAGTGGCCGGCTCTCAGCTCACTGCAAGCTCCGCCTCGCGGGTTCACGCCATTCTCCTGCCTCAGCCTCCCGAGTAGCTGGGACTACAGGCGCCCGCCTCGTCGCCCGGCTAGTTTTTTGTATTTTTTAGTAGAGACGGGGTTTCACCGTATTAGCCAGGATGGTCTTGATCTCCTGACCTCGTGATCCGCCCGTCTCGGCCTCCCAAAGTGCTGGGATTACAGGCTTGAGCCACCGCGCCCGGCCAGCACTGAGTTTATTTCTAGGCAGCCGATGAGCAGGGCTACAAGCCTGCCCCACTGGGAAAGCAAGCAGGGCTTTCAGGTTTCACGCATCCCCGCCTGCCACATCCCCGCCTGCCACATCCCCGCCTGCCACATCCCTGCCTGCCACATCCCTGCCTGCCACATCCCTGCCTGCCACGGCTTCTGTGCTATGTCTGCACTCCTGGTTCATCCCCTCCCCTGGGATTCTGCCGGGGAAGCATTTAGTTGAAATTGTTACAAAATTCAACTGGAAGTTTCCTTCTCCCCGTGGTCTTTCCCCAGTTCCACTGGCAGCCCTTCCTAAGGATCCCTGTGAGACAAAGTCAGAAATGACTTCCCTGGAAACCGAGAGTGCACCCAGGGCTCTTCCTGCTGCTTCCTCTACCCCTATATTTTGCTCAGCTCTCTAAATTTGTTACAGCTCCAGATAAGTTCTAATCCTCCTCCTGTGATCTGGACCTTCAGGTTCCCCAGTAAGGACTTGTTCAGGAATGGACGTTCCCCTCTCACACTTCGGGCGCTCACGGTTGTTTGACTGTCTTATGGAGCCTGCAGAGGCAATCCACTTCTTTCCAAGGGTCTGTGGATTCTCTTGGCTTTCCCGCTACGTTCCTGCCGTATTTCTTGGAGTAAAAGTTCACAACGTGAGTCTCCACATGCTGCTATGTTTGTCTAAATGGGAGTTGCAAGTTAGTCCTGCCTCCTATCTGCCATTTTTTTTTTTTCACGTTCTTTGGTTTTCTTTTTAATTATCTTTAGTCTTGCGATCACCCATAATTTTAAAATTTGGGTATATCTACACTACTTTAATCCTTTTAAGTTGGCAAAACACCATTCCCAATCACAAATACACAGTTCTACAGTTTTATGTTTCTGAATGGCTGTTTAAAGACAATCCTAAATTATAACTTAGTTTGACTTAGACTGTAAAGAATTCAAGAGTGAAGTTTAACTTGCTACTATTTTAAAAGCATGTGACCTTATAGATTTGTGAGATGTGAGAAGTGAATAATCTTTAATATTACACATAAACCATACTAAAATGCTTTTCAATAAGTAAAAGGAACCATTTTAAATACAGGGAATTATAATTAGATTGGCATCAGTAAGGCCAAAACTCTAGACATTGCTACTTTATTTATCTTCAGCCCTTGCCTTTAAGAGGCAAATGAACACAAAACACAGGTGAATCTTGCTGGGTTCTGAGACAGTGAAGGAATTTCCCCAGTATTTAAATATATTCACATGACCAGCTATATAAATCTAAATATAAAATCAATCTCCAGTAAGTTTTAAGATGGCACTCACTGTCTTTGTGAAAAGTTGAACATTACTAACAAAGTCTGATCATATCTTTAGAAGGGGTAAACAGTGATAGCATTTACTGAATTGGAATTACTATTAAAATTCAAACACTGAACATATTCATTTAACCACAAGCCAGTCTTAGTTTTAAATCAGGACTGCCCAACAAAACATTCTGTCAGTCGTTCATGACCTGAATTCTGGTGTATGAGATCTATTAAAGTACGGTACACATAAAAAAGTCATGAGACATTTGTTTTGTAATAAAGAAGACAGTGGCCAATTATCACTCCTTAGTAGCTTTTCTGAGATAAGCTATCAAGTCTGCCCTTTCTTCCTTCTTCCTAATGCCGACAAAGGTCATTTTTGTTCCGGGGATGCACTTCTTGGGATTCTCCAAACACTCCATCAGTGTATCCTCTCCCCAGGTGATGCCTTTGTTCTTATTGGCGGCTGTGTAAGAGTATCCAGGGGCCTGACCTGTCTTCCGCCCGAAGAGACCATGGAGATTAGGCCCAGTCTTGTGCTTGCCTCCCTTTTCAACGGTGTGGCACTGGGAACACTTCATAATAAAAATCTTCTTGCCTTTCTCAACATCACCCATGTTTAATTCTCTTTTTAGTCGTTGGCACAACGAAGATTCCCGCTCCAAAGCAGGACGTCCCCACTCTCTCCCATATTTTTTTTAAATGACCTGAAGTTTATTCTCTTGACTTTGAAATGCACAACACCTCTCATTAGCTGCATCCTGCGCTGCGCAGCAGATGTCAAGGAAACCCACACACCTGCCTGAAACTTTGCACCCCACATAGTCCCCACACCACCCTAACCACCTCCTGCCCTCCCCTGGGTCCTGTTGTTCCAGCTCCCCCATGCACAGGTGGTGCGGTGTCAGTCTCTCTGGACCTGGCTGGTCTTGCTGATTCTCCTGTCCCAACTTCTGATCTCCAGAGGCCAATGCTTCATGTTCCTGGGTCCTGATGTTCAGAGGAACCCCATCCAAACACCCTGTGAGCCCACTCCCTGCTGGGGCAGCCTTCTGTGCTCTGGCGCCTTCCTAAAGCACACGGAGGTCTGCGTTCTGGAAATGTTCAAGATCGCGTCAATCACAGCAGTGGTACAGACAGCAGATGAGGCTCCCCGGGGGCTGGCAGGGTTCAAATCAGATGATTGAAGAAACAGAGAAGCCTGCATCCATCCTGACGGAACAGTGAGACTCTGTGCTGGAAGGAGTGGTTCAATCAGCACCTGCGTCTATCCAGGGCTGTGCTTGGGATGCCACCTGCAAACCATCGGGTCCTGACACCCACAGGGAAGGCTGCATCCTCAGCCGGGAGGGGACACGTTCTTCTGAGCTGAGCCCTCCCTCCCATGTGAGGACTGCTTTCTCTGAGGTCTTTAGTTTTCTGCACCAGGGATCTGTGTGCTGTGTGTAAAACCTGCCTCAGCACAGCCCATCCTCCCAGCACCTCCTACCCCTCCAGCTGACTAGGGTCGCCTGCCCCTCCTTGCCCTGAACCAGAATTATTTCTCTGGTTCCTTCCGTTGGGTAGACTATGTCAGAGGGAAGACCTGGGGCTCAAGGGCTGCTGTTCAGATTCTTTTGTCCCATGGGGTGCTCCATTGACATGGTGTCCCCACTTCAAACACTGCAGACAGCTGTGAACGGGAAGAGAGGAGAGACCAAAAGCCCTGCTTCTCTCCCTGCACTCAGGGTGTCCTGGGGGCTCTCCTGTGGGTTCAGAGAGGAGCCCTGGAGCAGACTCTGGGAGCTCCCGTGGGGATGCCGGGGGCCGACCCTCTCGAGGAGCTGCCATCATCTTCCCTCAGGTTTGGTGATTACCAGATGTAATCAGATGGAATCACTCTGACAGAGCGGATCCTTGTTTTCAATGCTCGTGGGCAGCCTGTGTCCACCTGTGTCAGATGGAAGGGGCGGAGCGGGTACAAGGGACTGTGTCTGCTCCCCCACCATGGTCCAGACAAGCCACGCAGTGGGCTGAGGCGGAAACTGCCGAATTCATAAAACTTTCAAAATCCAGTCTCACTCCCTTGGCTCCAGTTCATGAATACAAACCATGCATCCAGCCAAGGACTGTTATCCAGGATCTACAAGAAACTCCAACAACTCAATGGCAAAAAACAAGTAGTCAGATTTAAAAATGGCAAATGATCTGAATAAACATTTCTCAAAAGAAGACATACAAATGGCCAACAGGTATATGAAAAAATGCTCGACACTAATCATCAGGGAATTGCAGATCAAAATCACGATGAGACACCAGCACGACCCCCACCAGCAGGACGGCTGTTATCAAAAAGACAAAAAGTAACACGTGCTGGTGAGGAAGTGGAGAAAAGGGAACTCCTATACACTGTTGGTGGGAATGCAGATTACCACAGCCTCTATGGAGAACAATGTGGAGATTTTTCAAAAAACTAGAAATAGAGTTACAAAATGATCCAGCAATCCCACTGCTGGGATTTATCCAAAAAAAAAAAAAAAAAAAAAGGAAATCAGTACATTAAGGAAATACCTTATCCCATGTTTATTTCAGCATGATTCACAATAGCCAAGATATGGAATCAACCCAGGTGTCCATCCACAGACTATTGGATAAAGAAAATGTGGTACAGATAGAAATTAGAATACTACTCAGCCATGAAAAAGGTTCAAATCCTGTCATTCATGGCAGCCTACATGGAACTGGGGGACATTATGTTAAATGAAATATGCCAAGAATGGAAAGAAAAATATTGCTTGTTCTCATTCATATGTGGAAGCTAAAAGAAATTTGATCTCACGGAAGCAGAGTAGAATGGTGGCTACCAGGCCTGGGAAGGGTGGGGGAGAGTGAGAGGGTGGTTAACTGATCCAAAATCACAGCTAGACAGGAGGAATTATTTTTAGTGTCCATAGCACTGCAGGGGTCTACAGTTAACAATATTTTCAAGCAGCTAGAAGAAAGAATTTTCAATGTTCTCAACATGAGGCACTCATCAATGCTTGAGGTGGTGGGTATGCTAATTACCCTGATTTCATCACAATACCCTCTAAGTGTCAGCACATCACAATGACTGTGTGCCATTTAAATGAAAAGAGCCACCGTGCTGGACACTAGGGGAAGAGTGATGTCCCAGTGTGAGATGGCAATGAAGGACAGAGTTAGGAAAACAGAACGGGCCACTCTAAACAGTTCCGAGGCCAGGGCACTTTCCACACCAGCAAAGAGCGGGGAAGGGAGGTGACAATGGGCAGGGCCCCAGACTACACGCCTGGGAGGGGTGGACACCAAGACTGGCCTGCTCTTCCTGGTCACTGAGCTGCAACCTCCAGTGTCTTTCCTGAGGCAAAGAGAGGGTGGGGGGGCCTCTCAGATTCAGATGGGGAGGATTTGGAGCAGGCAGCAAGGCACTGCAGGCCAAATACAGATGCAGCTCAGCCCCCTGCCTGCCTTACTCCCCATCTGCACTGTCCCTGCTGGTCCTTAGCAGCCTTCAGTCTCTGCTTAATCTGATTCCTCCTCCTGTCCCTCCCTCCATCCTCCTCTCTCTTCTCTCCTCCGCTGCCTGCTCTCTTCTTTAGCTTTGGGGGATGTTTTTAAAACTCACCCTGATCCTCATATTGAAGCCCAGGGACTTTTAGTCCTGGCTGCTCATTGGAATCCCCCAGAAGGTTCTATGACCCCCTAAATCCAGACCCCACTTTCGGAAACTATCTTGATTTAATTGGTCTGATCCCAACTAAGAGCCTGACGCAGGTGCTTTTGTTTTGATTCACCAGTGACCCTAGTTTGAAGCCGGTGTTACGAATCCCTGATGCAGTGAGACGTTTGGGGTCTGTCCTTGGGACCGTGGGTGAGTTTGCCTCAAAAGTGCATTAGCCGTTCCTGTATAGAGGGGTTCTGCAGAAGGCCTCACGGTGTCTCCCTGCCTGGAGCGCTAGAACTCGGCCCAGTTCCCAGCTAAGAAGTAGGAGCGCCACACACCTCCTTTCCTGCCTGGGCCTCTGTGGGGGACTTCTCTGATCCCCTCACAGCTGGCTTGGATTTGCCTTGGATTCTCTGCGGGCGGCTCTGCCTCCTCCCTGTCTGTGTCTTTGGGCAGTGTGACTTCTCCTGGGTCTTGCTCCCCGATGGACATTTCCTTGGACACCTCAGCCTCAAGGAAGGGCTGTGCCTCACCAGGCTCCCGCCGTTACCCTGTTCCTCTCTGCTCTCACGTTCCACACAAGCCAATCCCACATCTGGGATGCCAGGTGGGGACGTGAGTAGATGGCAGGTACAGCGGGCAGCGGGCCAGCAGATCTGGGTTCCAACATGAAAACAACTCACTTTTAACATAAACTTTTCTTAAAGGCCCCAAACACATCTGCAGGCCAGTTAAGGGTTGCTGGCCACAAGTATGCAACTTGCCTTAGCCCTTCCCTCCCTTAGCCTTATGAGTTCAACCCATTTGTCCAGCACCGACTGTAAACCAGGCATGTTGTGGGCTCTTGGGGTAAAGGTGGGACTCAGCAAAGGCTCTGCTCTCCTGGACCCTACAGACGACAAACCAATAGCAACAGGAACGGTGCCAACGCTGTGCACAGGGAGGGGACCTGATGGGGGTGAGGGTGGGGCTTAAGGGAAGGCACCTCTGAGCTGTCTTTGGATTGAAATTGAAATTAGAGGAGGGAGGCAATGGAGTAATAAAAAGTGCAAAGGCCCTGGGGCCACCTTAGCGGCCCTTGGAGAACAGTGGCCAGACCCTGGCCAAGGAGCCCTGAGCGCAGGTGGGGTCTCAGCCTTCAGGGTGGCAAGGAGACCTGAGGGCTACCCCTGCAGACCACGCATGCCTGGGAAAACTTCTGGGGTTTATTTCCGGGGCAAGATGAAGCCAGCAAGGGGTCTGGGTGGAGGAACAACCCCTGACTGTGTTTTAAAGGCTCACAGCCAAAGAACACTGGGACAGAGCAGCCTGGTAGTCAAGGCCAGGCCGAGGTGGCTTGGGCTGGGACAACTGCTTGGGGGAAAGGATGGCACAGGGGGCACTTGGAAGCAGCTGCGTGGGGGATGAGGAAAGCCAAGGGACTGAGGATGACTCTGTGTCCTGGCCTGAAAAATTGGGTAGACGGACAGAGAGGCCATTTGCTTGCCAGAGGGGGCAGTGGGGTGCAGAGAGGAGGGCATTGGCTGCTTTCAGCTGAGTGTCTTCTCATGTCCCATGCAGGTGCAGGAAGCACAGGGGAGGGGCCGGGGCCAGGCAAGGGCTGGTGAGTGAGCCTCAGCTGCAGGGCTGGACAGAGTCACCTGGGGGAGAGGTGGGGTGTGAGGGTGCCTGGAAGCCAAGAGGAGACACTGTTCCAGAGGCGAACGCTCCATCACCACTGAGGCCAGCAGAGAAGTGAGCATGGGGGTCCTGGCATGCTGGCCTGGACTTCCTAACTGTGGGGTACTGCCCACAGGGCCAGAGGGAAACATTTAGGGGCCCTAACCACACACAAGACCTTATGACACTCCCCTACATGTAACTCAAATATTTATATCTATATTTTGCAACAAGACAAATGTTAAACTATGGTTTAAAAAATCCCCCTGAATTTGCTGATTACAAACCTCTTGGCAAGTCTGTCCAGGCTGAACTTTTCTGCATCTTCCTCTGCTGCTGCTGTTTTGCCCGCTTTTCAAGTGCTTAGGACACGTACTCAGCCATTAGTCAGATTAGAGTGGCTGCTTCTAAATTAGTCCCTTGGCCAGGACCACCTCTCTCTGTAATAGAATTGTCTCAGGTGCCTTAGATGGCATCCTCAGCCCAGAGCATTAAGTCTTGGTGGCATCACAGGCCTTGGCCACCCACCTAGGGCACAGCTCCCTTGACTGACCCTTCTCCACCCCCTAGGCACCTGGACTCAGGCCATAGAGGGCCACTCACCATCACCTGACTATGCCTGGCATTCTCCATGTCTCTGCTCCAGTGTCTGGGTGTCTGGGCAGACTTCCTGGTTCACAGATGGAGCCTTCTTGCTGTGTCCCCACGGGGCGGAAGGAACAAGGCAGCTCGCTAGGGCCTCTTTTGTAGGGACACTAATCCCACCATGAGGCCCCACCCTCGCAACCTCATCACCTCCCAAAGGCCCCACCTCCTAACACCGTCACCTTGTGGGTGAGGTTTCAGCCTAGGAATTTGGGATACTTGAGCATTCTGCCTGGAGCATTAACCACATATCTTCCCCGTGTTTGCCAAGGATGTGTCCTGAGACTTTAATCAGCCCTAAAATTCTCCCTCTCTCTAGAGAGTGACCTGAGCAGTGCCTCCGGCAGCAGCCCAGCCCTCAGCTGTTCATCCTCCAGCAGCGCAGCCCTGCCCACCCTCCGGAGGAGGAGGGGCCCAGCGCTGTCACCTGCGGCCTTCTCTGTGCCACAGCCGAGCTCTGCATCCCTGCAATGCTCCACAGCTGCACGGCTGCTCAGTCACTTTGCACAGTGGCTCCCAAACCCCATTTGCAATTTTCCCTCCGAGACCCTCACAGCAGCTGGGGCCCCCTCTTCAAGCCGCGGGTCCCTTCTTCAAGAGTCAAAACGAGAACAAGTCGTCTCTTCCTTTTCTCCCTCCAGGCTTGGGGGGGGGGGGCAGCAGCTTCCTCTCTGGTCCCCAGTTAAGGACCTTCTACCTACGGATTCCCTACATCAGTTCCTCATGGGAATTCTCCGTTCCGGTAGCTTCCGTGGCTTCCTTCTCTTCCCAGACCCTGTCAGATGACCACGCGTGGCTTGCTGAAGCCACAGGTAGACGAGGACGTTGGCAGAAACGGCCGCTGTTCTTCTTGCTTCCCAAAGGGCAGAGATACCTCGAGTCACAGGAGGATGAGGAAGCCTCTTCTCTCACCCCTGGCTTCATCCGCTGGGAGCTGGTGACTGAGGGAGGCTGGGTTGCTCTAACCCTTCAACACGGATGAGGGGAAAGGGCCAAGGAACCAACTCCTCAAACTGCCTGGTTGCCAAGAGGTCTCCCAGGCAGGGTACAGGTTCCGTCCTGCCAGCAGCTGCGCGGGCGCGGGGCCGCTGGAGGGGTCTCCATGCAGCAGTATCTCCACACCACGGCAGGGGGCGCTGTTCCCCTGCGAGAGAACGTTCCTGGTGACCAGAGCCTTTGCTCCCGGGACAGGAGCTGCTTCCGAGCTTTGTAAAGGGATTTAGAACAGGAATTCCCTCAGACTCGGTAACAGTAGAAGCCGTGTGAGCGGAAGAGCATCTTCAGGGAAAACGTGTGAGACATGGGGGAGAGGAAACCTGACTCCAAATAAACCAAGAACAGGGCAGAAGTTAAGGAGCTCACAAAAGCAGTGAGAGGGGAGCGAGTTGCCAGTTCCTATAAATAAAGGGATCAGCGGAGCCCACGGCTGTCTGGCTGTGAAGAAGTCTAAAAACACCTGTGGATTCGGAAATTCGGGGCCCTCGGGGAGCCACTCCTTTCAGTAGGACAGTCAGTGCAGAAACCAGATTTATACACATGGATACCCACATCTGTACACGCTCTAGTTTTCTATTTATGTTTTAAAATTTAACTTTTTATTTTGATATTTAAAGAGTACACACAAATGTAGAAAGGACTGTGTAATGAACTCCCCCGTACCATGTACCACCTGATGAATAATTAGGTGGCTCATGGCTAATAACTATTGACTTGTGACTCAACTTGCTTCATTAGTTTCTGCCTCTCCCCATTCTCTATCTCTCTTTCTCTTTAGATTAGAGTATTTTCGGCCATCCCAAAATATATAATTGTATGTAACTGCTGTGTCTCTAATGGATAAGGGCGTTTTAAGAGCAGCAGAGGGAGAGAGTTGGGACAGTACCCAGAGCCACAGGGAGAGCTGTGTCCTGGAGCAGCAGCTCTGGTTGCTCAGCTAGTCTAGAAGCATGATCAAATATGTGACATGAGAAGCAACATTTGCCTTTCTACAATGTGGCTTCAAGGATAGATTGGTTTAAACCAAGCCTCCTTTACTTTTCCAAATGATAAGAGACGCACACTGATAGGAAATGAGACAGGAAATGGCACCCCCAATTAACGTGTGGATTGGGTGAGATGATTCATTTAATTTGCTCAGCATGGTGCCGTCTCAGGATGTGATGGGACTTCATGTTGGGGTTTAAGAACATGGACTTCTTGGATCTGTTGGTTGTATGTTCTTGGGAAAGTTACTTATGCCTCAATTTCACAAATTGGGGTTAATAATGCTTAAGCTCACAAGGTTGTTCCAAGGATAACACGAGAGGGTGCATGTAAAGAGGTGGGTGCACCACCTGCCGTGTAAGAACTGCCCAGCCCACATCAGCTGTGATGATGATGGGTGAAGACACCCTCTTGTGAATTGCTGTGCTCTGTGAGGCCCCCCAGAAGCACCTTGTACGTTGTTATCACACAGAAGGCCTTTTCCTCCACTTTCACCCTACGCAGAAATAATATGTAAGGCCCAGACTTGAAATGTAGGCTGTCATTTTTTTTCCTACTCGAAAATAATAAAATGAAACATTTCTTCTTTCTTTTTATTTCTAGTGGACCTATATATGTGTAAGAATGGTTTATTACTCTCGAACTTCTAAGTTAATTTCAGGGGAAAATAGTAACTCCTTCAAGACTCTAGAGCTTCCTTTAGCCAATTAAACATCGCGATGACCCATCTAAGAGAGTATGAATAGGCTGCTTATGAAATTTATTCTGCCACCCAAAGATGATAAACTTAAAGAAGTCCCTTACCCAGACACCGCATAATAAAAGAGCTGAAAACCAAACATAAGAAATCTTAAAATCAACCAGAGGAATCAGCAGGGAGCAAAGTCCAAAGGAGTGTGGACTCACCTTCAGGAGGAGTCCTGGAGGCCTCGAAGCAGCAGAGCAGGCCCAGAGCATGGAGGAAAAGAGCTACGCACCTTGAACTTTCCATCCAGCCAAAGTGTCTTTCAGCAGTGAATGTGAAATACAGACAATCTCAGATGAAGACAAACTAAGAATTTATTTCCAATTTACCTATGATAAAGCAAGAGCCTCAGGAAACTTCAAGCAGAGAGAAACAGTAACAGGATAATCTGGAACTTCACGAATGAAGGGAAAGTGACAGAAGTGATAAATATCTGGGTGAATAAAACAGGCCTTTTTCTCGATGCGTATTATGAATGAAGGCAGCATCCATAACACTGTGGTGTTTTCAGCCAACGTAGACACTCCACACAGAGGGGAAGGCATGGGGACCGCTGTGGAAGTGGCTTCTGTGTTCCACATGAAACAGCAAAATATTATCCTCAGTAGACTGTGAAAAGTTAAACCTGTAAATTGTAATTCTTACATGAACCACACACCCACACAGCTGTGCAAAGAGATATAAACCAGACCCCAAAAGACCCTTAACACGGAATATTAAAAGTATTCTAAGACTCCAAATGGAAATATAAAAGGGGAAATGAATGAAAAAAATGTAAGGCACAAACAGAAAACAAATCATGAAATGACAGACTTAAATCCAAACACTCCAGTAATTAAATTAAATATAAATGGCTTAAGTGTATCAATCAACAACCAGATGATCAGATTGGATATTTTAAAAAGACCAAACTACACTGCCTCCAGGAAGCCTACTTTAAATATAATGATGTATGGGGATGAAAAGATGCACCACATAAACATTAATGATAATAAAAAAGCTTCGGTGGGTGCAGAGACAAGATAGACATTAGAGCCAGGAAGACTGTGGTTGGTGAAGAAGGACACTGCATGGTGGCGAGAGGTCAGGTTCACAAGCAGACACTGCCATCCTGAGTGTGCACCTGACAGAAGAACTTCAAAATACACGAAGCAGAAACTGGTGGCACCAAGAGGAGAAATGATGGATTAATAACTGTAGTAGGTAGTTGAAGTCTTCAACACTCCTTTATCAGTAGTGGTTAGAACTAATAGAACAGAAAATCTTCTAGAAGGAGGATAAAGAACTGAACTGCATCACCAACCACCTGGACTCACTTGACATGTGCAGAACATGCTACCGAGCAATAGCAGCACACACGTTCTTCTCAGGGGCACGTGAAATGTTCACCAGCGTAAATCATACCATGGGTCATTGAAAGCTCTAACAATTTTATAAGATCTGAAATCACACAAAGCATGCTTTTGACCACAATAAAGCTAAACTAGAAATTAATAACAAAAAGGTATTGAGGAAACCTACAGCTACTTGAAGGCTAAATGACAGACTTAGATAATCCATAGGTCAACTGGACATTTCAAGGAAATTAGAAAAAATAATTTGGACTGTATGAAAATTGGAAACAGGAAAACGGTGAAGAAAGAAAATCAATGAATTAAAAACAGTTCTTAAAAATATCAACAAAACTGGTAAATGACAGAGAGAAAAGAGAGAAAACAAATGGTCAATATCAAGACTGAAAGAAATGATAGCATTATAGACACAACCGACATAAAAATGACAGTAAAGGACCACTATGAACAACTCTTTGCACCTAAATTTGACAAGTTAAATTAAATGGCCAAGTTCCTTAAAAGTCACACACTATTAAAACACACCTAACGAGAAATAGATAAACTAAGTAGTCCTATATCTGTTCAAGAAATTGATTTTTTAGTTGAAAATCTTCCAAAACTAAAACTCCAGGTCCAGATGATTTCACTGGAAAATTCTACTAAACATTCAAAGAAGAAATATCAGAAACTGTATACAGTCTTTCAGAAAATAGAAGAGGAAGGAACACTAACTTATTTTATGAAACCAGTCTAATCTTGATCCCCAAACCAGAGAAAAAAGAGAAACTACAGACCAGCAGCCCTCATCACCATCCATTCTCAACAAAATATCAGCCAATCAAATCGAACACTATATTAAATAAATAATCCATCACAATGAAATGGGCTTAGCCCAGGAATGCAAGGCTGGTTCTACTTTTGACAATCAATCAATGCAATTCACTATATTAACAGACTAAACAAAAACTATGTGATTTTGTCCACTGATGAAGAAAAAGCATATGACAAAATTCAGCATCTAGTCATGATAAAAACTCTCAGCAAACTAGGAGGAGAAGGGAATTTCCTTAACCCGATAAGGGGTGTTTAAAAAGAAAAAATTCACTACAGCTGATACCATGATAGTGACAGAGAAGGGTTTTCTCCTAAGATGTGGAACAGGGCAAGGGTGTCCATTCTCACCACTCTTATTTACCATCACACTGCAAACTCCAGCCAGCAAATGGAGCAAGAAAAGGAAATTAAAAGGCATGCAGTTGAGAGGAAAAAAAAACTGTCCCTGTTCATAGATGATGTGATTATTTATGTAGAAAATTCCAAGCAATGTACAAAAAAGGCTGTTGGAACTAATAGGTATGCTTAGCAAGGTTTCTGGATAGAATGTCAACATTCAAAATTAATCATATTTCTGTATACTGGCAATGACCAGCTGGAAACTTAAACACATAACCACACATACACACATATGTACACACACACACACCATTTATGATAGGGACAAAAAATGGTTAGGTATAAACCCAACAAAACAGGCTTTATAAGCCAAAAACTACAAAACACTGATGGAAGAAATCAAAGAATATCTAAATAAATTGAGAGACACATTGTAAACTGGAAGACAGAACTTAGTTATTTGTCAATATTATCCACATCGATCTCTAGATGTAACACGATTTCAATACAAATTCCAACAGGATTTAAAAAATAGATGTAGGCAAGCTCATTCTGCTATTTACATGAAAGGCAAAGAAACTGAAATAGCTAAAATTATGTTGAAAAAGAAAAAAAGTTGGAGGACTCACACTGCCTGCCATTAATACTTAACATAAGGCTACATTAGTCAAGACAGTGATATTGACAGAGGGACAGAAACATGTATCAGACGAACAGAATAGAGAACCCAGAAATCTACATACACGAATATTGTCAAGTGGCCTTTGAAAAGGGTGGAAAGGCAATTTGATGGGGAAAGGATAGACTTTTCCACAAATGGTGTGAAAAACTGGGCATCCATATGCCAGTACAAGCAAACCAACCATCTTGCTCTAAACCTCAAACCTTCTACAAAAGTTAACTGAAATTGAACTACAGAGCTAAATGTAAAACATAAAACTAAAACTTTAGGAGACTTTATAGGAGAAAATCTTTGTTGTTGGGGTTAAGCAAAGGATTCCCAGATTCAGCACCGAATTCATGATCCAGAAGAGGAAAAATTGACACCTTTAACTGTATTAAAATTAAAAGCCATTGCTCATGAAAGCCATATTTAAGAGAAGGCTGGAAGAAACCAGTTGCCAATCATGATATCTGACAGTACAAAAAGAGTTCTCAAAACTCAACAATAAGAAAATAAACAACCCAACTTAGAAAATGAGCAGAACGTTGGAAGAAACACTTCCCCATAGGAGTTGTAAGGACAGCACATGAAAAAATGAAAAAATTGGGAAGAAGATCCGTTATTTGAGCTGAAAACATGTCCCGATTTATTATTAGTCATATATTAGCCTAAGAAATGTCCTCATTGTAGACTGTCGTAATTTTTCCCAACAATAAACCTTTATGATGCACCTACTGTGTGCAAAGCAGACTTCTTGGGCCAATCCCACAGAGAAATCTGGTCATTCTCGTCGGCCGCTGGCATTATTTTCCTCTGCAGTTTTGGACGCTTTCACCTTAAAAACCTCTTAGGGTGTGTAGTGGGAAGAATAACGGCCCCCACAATGTTTGTATTTTAATCCCCAGATCCTGGGAATGTGTCTCGCACGTGGCAAAGAGAGATTCAGGCAGCAGGAATTAATGTCGCCAAGCGCCGGCCCTGAAGTAGGGAGCTGATCCTGGTTGTCAGGGTGGCTGCTGTGATCCCAGGGCCCTTCACCTTGGGAGACACCCACAGCAGAAGGGCTGTACTGACCACTGCTGATCTGAAGAGGAAGGACGGGCCATAAGCGCAGAACACAGTGGCTCCTAGAACCTGGAAAACAAGAGTCACCCCTAAAGCTTCCAGAAGGAGACAGCCCTGCCGGCACCTTGATTTCAGCCCGTGAGACCATTTCTGACTTCTGGCCCACAGAACGCTAGGACAGACCTGAGTCTGTGTCACCTGCCATAGCAGCCATCAGCAGCTGACATAGGTGTCCCGTGCTCTGCCCACTGGCTCTGGGGTCCCTTGGGTGCTGATGAGAAGTGCAGCTTCCTGGACCTCACGTGCAGGGGCTGAGGGACCCCAGAGCCTGCCCTGGCCACCTCCCAGCCTGCCCACATGGCTGGGGCACTGCCCCAAACACCCTTCGTTCCAGTCCCCTGTGGGGCTTTCCAGGCAGCAGGCTCCCAGGGAGCAGAAACCAAGGAGCAGGGGCAGTTCCTATTTCTCCTGTTCTAATTAGAAATCCAGCCTTCTGCTGGGGCTTGGTGCTACGGCCTCAGTCATCTTGACTTCTCATCAGCTTGTGTACCTGAATGCGATTTGCACAGCACCAGCTGTTAGACGGCTCTGGATGGAACGCGGGTGGACTCTCCATTGCCTCCTGACAGCTTCATCCTGGGAGGGTCTGTCGTGACCGCTCTCAGGTGACTGTCACGCTCATCACATTAAAAACGATCTCCGTCCCCCTCTGTCACCTTCTGCACCCCCGGCTGCAGGCCACGAGGTGGGGGCACAGCACGGCTGACAGATGGTGACGCTTGGCTGCGGTGCTGACAGACCAGCCGCGACCTCGTGTGGGAGGACCAATTACCATGGCATCCCCTCAGGGAAGAGCCTCTCAGCTGCTTGTGGGGGCTCATGATAAATGAATTGGAAGGAAAAGATTGTACTCTGAAGGCCATATTCCAAGGATTCGTGTCAGCAGGTTGTAATTAGTTAATTAAATGCCCGGCTGGCGGGATGGCCCCATGCGGCTGCTCCCGAAACAAGGGCAGGGACGTCCTGGAATCTGAGTGCAGGGCCGCAGCCCGCACCTCCCACCACGTGAGTCCCTTTTCCAGGGAAGGTCACTGGGAGATTTGGGAAGAGTCTTTGGGGGTGTTCAGTGTCTAAAGTCACTGAAATGAAGAGGAGATGGAGACACCCGTAATCACAGAGCTCGGGGCGGAGCAGGCAGGGATGAAGAGGGTGAAACCATGGATGCCCAAGCGCAGGGACTGAGGGAGAGGGTGACGGAGGCCAAGGACAGGGCAGCAAGCTTCCAAGACGTTAAGGCGCCCAGACTCCGTTTTCAAAGTAGCTTTGAGAGTGAGGGCCGTTGCACTCGCTGTTTGGTGCGTGTAATAACGATGCGTCCAGCGCTCCCGACAATGCGTGAGTTGATGCTGAACACGTGCTGTGCCCAGTGGCATGAGCCGAAACCCAAACCCCTCCCCGCACTGTGTAGCTGCCCTGAGCCCAAGCCTCCCGGAGTCCCAGAGCCCGCCTGTGGGTGATGCGCTTACACCTTGGGTCTCCCTGACTCATAAAGGCGCTTGGGAAAGGACTCCCGTGTGGACGCCCCTGTCTCCCTCACACCCCTGCTGCCCCCATCGAATCTGGCCCACTTAGGTGCACCCTGAGGCCTAAGGCAGTTCCAAGTCCTGCTCCTCACGCCTCCGTCCAGCCACGGAATTCCCAGTGGAGACAGCAGTCACAGAGCACCGGTCTCCACACCACCTGCTCTCCTCATCTCAGTGACTTAGAAATTAATTCGGGGCAGTGCCCAAGCCACGCGGGCAGGCCAGAAAGTGGCCAGCATGGGCTCTGGGGTCCCTTGGCCCTTGCACAGTGAGGTCCAGGAAGCTGCGCTTTTCATCAGCACCCAAGGGACCCCAGAGCAGGTGGGCAGAGGACCACACTGAAAACCCTCCCAGGAGCACCAGATGCCTGTGCTGGCTGCCAATGGCTGCTGTGGCAAGTGACACAGACTTAGCCACAAGTGACACGGATGCACTAGCCACAAGGATCTTTGAAATATGCAGATTAACTCACCCTACTCTCCTGCCCCAAACCATCAGCAAGTTCCTGTTGGTCCTGAGTAAAGCTGCCCTCTTCGCCTGGCTGCCAAGTCTCGGTGCTGCTTGCTGCCCTTCTCTCCCAGGGCCTCACCATGCCCACTCCATGCCATGTCCACATCATGCCCACACCACAGCATGACCACTCCACGCCCACCCACACCCACTACACCATGCCCACACCACACCCTGCCCACACCACGCCCACTACACACCATGCCCACTCCATGCCACAGCCACTTCACACCATGCCCACTCCATGCCACACCCATGCCCACACCACACCATGCCCCCACTCCACGCCATGCCCATGCTCACACCATGCCCACTCCACACCACACCCACTCACACCCACTCCATGCCATGCCCTCTCCATGCCACAGACACTTCACTCTTTTTGCAGGTCCTCTGGTGTCCCAGGACAATCCCCACCTCAGGGCCTGGCACCACAGCTCTCCTGCTGATCTTCACCTGCCGATCCTGTTTACTAAAGAATATGGCACTCCTCTCCCGTATTCTCCAATTAGTTTCTCTGTTGATTCTCCAGGGTTTTCCAGAACAATCATGATGACATCTGCAAATAATAATCATCTTTTTATTATCAGATAATATTATTTTATTAGTAAAATAAATACTGAACAGCAGAGAGCTGCCGGGCACATGTCACACGCATCAGCTGTTGAGGGTGAGGACGCTGTGTCCCATCCCCGCCCCTCTTTGCTGAGCACTGGTGACCTTCATGCAGAGAGTACACTATTGGAACTAGTTCTCTTTCTGTGGCCAGTGAAGAACCTGAAGAAGCAAAACCAGAACTTAGCAATGAACTTCCTCACTGGGAAGACCTGGTCCCTGGGAAGGCGATTCCTCTCATGACAAAGAAAACACCCAGGTGGCTTGAGAGGAAGGAGAAAGGCCGCATTCTCCAGGGACCCAGAGAGTTCCAGCGAGGACGGCTGGACCGCGTGGGCCCCAGGCCTGCCCGGACCCCAGAGCAGAATGTACTGCAGTCCTCCTCTGGCAGGGCCATCTTTATCTCATGTATTCCATAATCTTCTGGAAATTTGGAAGAAAGATGCTCCTCAGGGAGTGCTGATGAAATGTGTGAACCCAAAATACCTGAGGCAGGTCTCAGTCAATTTAGAAAGTTTATTTTGCCAAGGTTGAGGACACGCCGTGACACAGCCTCAGGATGTCTGGTGATGGTGGCCGGGGCCCAGCCTGATTTTATACATTTTAGGGAGACATGAGACATCAATCATTATATGTATGATGTACATTGGTTCTGTCTGGAAAGATGGGACAAGTCAAAGCAGGGAGGGGCTTCCAGGTTATGGGTAGATAAGACACAAATGGCTGCATTCTTTTGAGTTTCTGATTAGCCTTTCACTAAATGCGCAATTTACAGGAAAAGTCACGTGTGCCTTATTCTGGCTGAGTGACTTCAACAGGGCGGAGGAAGCGATCCGAGCTGCGTTTGTCTCATGTGAGCAGAGGGATGACTGAGTTCTGTCTATCCTTCATCCACGAGGAATTTCCTTGTGGGCAAATTGTGAGGGTGGTCCGTAGCTTGTTAAAAATCTTCTTAGCCATCTTGTTTAGGAATAGAATGGGAGGCAGGTTTGCCCAACACACTTCCCACCCTGACTTCCCTTAGGTTTAGTGATTTTGGGATCCTGAGATTTATTTTCCTTTCACAAGAGACTGCAGGTGTTACTGCAGTGTCTAAAATACACTATTGTATATTCTGAGTGGACTCAATTCATCAATTGAATTTACTAAGTCTTCAAAAGTGAGTAGCAGTTTGTCACTGATGGCAGCCCTCCTGGCCCCGGGGAGAACTGATGTCTTTTAGGACAAGACTTTTATCCCACACCCTTTGGCTGTCTTCCTAAGCCGATACTTTTTTGGAGCTACAGCAGTCAGTCTCAGAAAACCAAGACAGTTCCCACCCTATTTATTTTGTTTTACTAGAGATTAATCTGACCAATGGGAAGCAATTGTCAGCTGACACTCAATAGATGCTCATTTATTTAATTGTACTGAATAAAACCTGAGGTTGACTCTTCTGAACTCTGGAAGACGAGATACACATTTTTGGGGAAGAGAGCTCTGCCTCTCCTTCCTTCCAGCTGCTTCCCACTTTCATGGTCTGCTCTGGTCTGGTGAGTCCCTGCATTCCTTCCCCATTAGACCTGGACACCTTCCCAGCGGCCCCTTGAGTTCACTACTTCTGTTCTTTCAGTGGACTCTTTGCCAATCCCAGTGCTGCACTGAGTTCCCTTCTAAGTCTCAGCTCCTTGAGAAGTTATTTCTGACCAGGTGAGTCTGTAATTATTTTCCTCTCTTTTGAATGGTTATACCAGTTATTGTTTAAACCACTCCTTTGGAACTTAAATACTACACTAAATCATAAAGTATATATTTTATATCTGCATCTGCCTTTCACATATCCCCAATAATACTTTCTGAGAACAGGGACTGTCATATATTTTGTTGAATAATGTATTACTTTTCTCATCTCAGAATCTCAACACACATTTGAAAATTAATCGTGGATTAACTTCAGGTTATTTTCGTGGCCATGCTGTTCCTATGTTCGCCTCTACTCTCAGTTAGCTCATTTCTACTCTTTAAATTTATCTATTTGTGAGACTCTGTGATCCTTCCTAATGGGACGGATCTACTAAAATGGAATTATGAGGTCTAGTCCAAGGAGAGGAGTGTAGCTATCTTAGGTTGTAGAGTTATCTAATCACCACTAAGTCTGACTGGACCCCCAAACTCAGACTAACCTTGTGCTGGCCATGTGATGGACCAGTCACACCATCACCTTTCCCAAGAAAAGAGGTGCTAGCTGCGCCCAAGGTGCACTCACTCCCGACCTTTGGAGCCCCTCTGGGAAGGAAGGGGTCCCTGCCCGGGCAGGCTCAACGAAGCCACCCGGAAGCTAGCTACCATACCTCTTGAGGAAGCATCCGGGCAACCATCCTTCTCCTCATTAGCCACTCTGCACCTTCCACTCATGTGGCTCAAGGATTACTTAGAGGCAGTTGCCTGGGCTGCGTCCCCGTCACTGTTCCAGCAAACGGGAAATGACAGGGATCCTGGGTCTCCCCATCTCCTGCCTGGAGAACGGGAATTCTCCAGCTAAGGTGCCATTTTGGCCTGGGTTGCACGAGATCAGGCTGTGGGTTTAGGGGATGCAGAGCCGACATTCCTAGGTTATCCTCTCTCAAGACAAGTGGGATAGGTGGTCAGGCTCTTTATATAATTTATAACCATAAAGTGATTATTTCAATGGCTATAACTTCACAGTGATGACTACCTAGCTTCTGACTTTTGAGGCCATTATTTCCAAGTCTGGGCAAGACTGCAAGTGAAGGAGGCTAGCTTGTAGCCAGTGAATTGCCTTCACACTGAGTGGACCCTCCATCCATGTGGCTAGAAACTATGTCCCAAATCGCGCTGTATCGGATCCTGGTTTCTGGGTAGAGAGCCGACATTGTTTAGTGAAAGGTTTAATTCCAGCTGAATCGTCATGGGACTGTAGCCATGGTTTTGTGTCATTGACATCATCGACTTAGTATGTTAATGAAAGGGTTGGCGTGACAAGGACATATGAAGGTGATGAGCCTTTCTCATCAATAGTGACTATTTCAGATGCTCCTAATTTTCCTTAGTGGGCACATAGTTCTCAAAAAGTTGAGTGTAACAAGATCACTGTAATGCAGCCATTCCACGTGCACAGGGCAGCTCCATCTTCTAAGAGAGGTTTGATGCTGAGAGAAATTTGACCTGGAACATGGTCTCAGTCCCTCCTTCCGTGTTTTCAGGTCTCTTTTCCTCCATCCCCAGCGCAGGACTGTACTGATCCAGAGCCACATTCAGCTGCCGCCACAGCAAGAAACACCCACGCATGTGAGAAAGGAAACGTCCTGGGGCGTGGGTTTCCCACCAAAAGGAACGGCAGTGTCACTCTTTAAGAACGATGTCTGGCTTCATCCATGTCCTTGAAGAGGACATGAACTCATTCTTTTTTCTGGCTACTAATCTGCACATTCTGCACATGTATCCCAGAACTCAAAGTAAAAAAAAAACAAAAAAACAACGTCCAGCAGGATTAGAGTGATGTCTGTACCTGCTACCATGAGGCCAGCCAAAACAAAACCTACAACAATACCCGAGGCCAGCCAACACAAAACCTACGATAAAAGTGAGAGAAGACAAAGATGTGCAAGACTGTGTACTTTACCACAGAAACCAGGTGGAGGCAACCGCATGTACATAGCTAGAATAAAATAGGCAAATGCCATATTATGCAAATGTATTTTGGAACTCATTGAAGACAAAGCACAAAAACAGAATTTTAATATGCAAATACAAACTAGTGTTATAGAAAATATTTGCATGTGTGCTGAAAAGCCGACAGATTTAGGGTGTGGTAATGGAAAAAAACAGACCCGATAAACTTGCTTGTCCCCCACAGGATCCCTGGGACTGACAGGTTTCTTGCAGCTGAGTAACTGATCTACGCAGCTTATCCTTGTGGACATGTTTCCCGTGGACGTCCCACTTGCCATATCGCTCCTCCTTTTGGCAAAGTCAATGAAGGCATCTTGGCAGATATGAGCCTGCGAGGGAGGCTCTGCTGACAGAGGCTGTGGGCTGCTCTGAGGCAGTGGACTTCCAGGATTGGATCCTGAAGGCTTGGCACAGCCCCCTTCTTGCCTTGATTAGATGCTCTCACCTGGTGGGTGGCACGGCCAGGCTGTACCTCCTCATCGACCTGGACACCTGCCCTGCTGGAGCTTGGCTCCCAGTGCTGCTCCTTGGAGATAAGCTCTGGTGCCCTCTTGCTGCCTCTTCCCTCTCCTGCCCCCAAAGCAGCCATGTATTTAAGGACCTCGGCCCCGAGATGCTGCCCATCCTTTTCCGTCCATGGTAGGTAGGGCACTAGAACTGCACCCCCTGGAATGCAGCTCAGAGCTCTTCAGCTGGTACCGGCATGGTTACTTCAGGGACACAGGTGCATTTCTGAGCCTCCTGCAAGGCCGAGGCTGTTAGCTGCCTCCTTGAAATACTTCGTTTACTTCTGTCTTTCCCCTTCTCCCACTCTTCTCCAGCCTTCCTTGAACAGAAAAGCACATCCACTGCTTGACCAAGTTTGGGGCCAGAGTGATCAGGGTGGATATTTTCGGGAGAAAATGAACAGAGTGGCCCTGTTCATCAGGGACCAACACTGGGGATGATGCCCCTGAGACAGGTGCACAGACAGGACGCAGGTGTTACGGGTGGGGAGCCACCTACTTAGGCTCACAGATCCTTGCAGGAACTGCGGCAAGCTGGACTGACAGCCCCTTGTAAGCAGATTCAGCCTGTGGGCTCTGGATTCAGACGACCTGGGCCTGAATCCCCATCGCACCACTGTGAGCCTGAGTGAGCTGGAGCCACCGAACTCAGCTTCTCCCCTGTAACCGGGGGCCCCCATCTCCAGATCCCATGAGGTTATAGTACAGATTATGTAAGACAGTAATATGCAAAGGTTAGTGCCTGCCAGAGCCCAGGAAACGTGATCCACTGTCATTCCCCCGCCAGAAGTTCTATGGAAGCCACTGATGACAAATCGTTGGTTTATTAATGCGTGCGCGTGATCTCTTCCCCAGGGCCGCGTTTCTCCCGAGGAGCCTTCACTGTCAGAAGAAGCGTGGGGGCTGCCTCAGTGCCGCGTTCTGGCACCGGTCATGGAATTTATTATGAGGGGATTATTGGGGAAGAGACCACGAAGTGGTTAGGAGGGGAAGGGCCAGGTTCTACCTCTTTCAGGGCTGGCAGGACCCTGATCCTTTCGGGGTGAGCTCTCATTGACTGAGGAGGGTGTGGGTCCCTGCAGAGGTCACCCCAGGGAACAGCACCTTGCACCCTCTCCTGCTCCCTGTGCCTGGGGAAACCACGCATTCTTAAGTGGTCGCCTCCAGAGCTTATGATTTTGGGGGATCGACACGCAGCCCTCCCTGCTCCATCACCTCCCAGCAAGTCCCCAGGGGTGCGGCATCCCCAGCCCCTTTTATCTGTGGTTCCCACACTCAGCCATCACTGCTGGGGGTCTTGAGTTGCAACCCCATTCGGCATTCATTACCAAAGGAGGGTGGGACACCAGACACTGTTTCAAGGGAATCAGCCTAGCGTCGGCAGCTGGATGGGATGAGGCTTTTCCAGGTGCAGGAGCACATGGGCCACAGGCGTCAGAGGAAAGAGGAAGGCATACCTCTATCCTCCCCAGGAAACGGGATTTGCGGGCTGCAGAGGAGACTGTGGGAGCTCCCTGATGCCCTGGAGAGGCCACAATGTGCTCTGAGAGGCTCAGCACCTGTCAGTCAAAGCTGAGGGTCGCCAATGTGTTTGGGAGGTTGTGTGTCCTGCCTGGGGGATGCTTGTGAGGCTGTCAGTCACTCGGGCTGGCTCTCTAGGGCCTCGAGGAGCCTCCTGAAGAGGTCAAGCTCAGCCAAGCACTCATGGCCTTCACGGAGTTTCCAGGCCGAAGCTAGGAGCACGTTGCTTCATCAGGAGGCCACAGCAGCCTGGCCCCACCTGAGCTCCTGCCCGGCCTTCATAACACACCTCCCTTCAGCAGCACTGACCCTCAGTCTTGCAGGTCGACCCTCAGTCACTGCAGATTCGCCGCTTGTGAAATCACCACTTGCTGAATCTATTTTCCCCAAATCAGTATCTGTCACTTCTGTGGTCTTTCGATGACATTGGAAGAATGATGAAAAGTCTGTGCCTCCAAGGCCCAGGTTCCCAGCGGAGTGGTCATTGCCCTCTGGTTTCAGCTCATGCCATAAACAAGTGCTCTTCACACCCTAGTGAGTCTCACATTTCCATGCTTTTTGTCAGACATTGTGCTGTTAAACACAGCCCCAGGCTCCATGAGGAAGTGCGGTTGCTAGTCTTCCTGGGTGAGAGGAGGCGGTGCTGTGCCTCACGCTGAGAAGCTGCCCTAGGCGGTGACTTGGGTGTTGATATGGTTCGGCTCTGCATCCTGCCCACATCTCGGGAGGAACTGTAATTCCCAGTGTTGGAGGAGGGGCCTGGTGGGAGGCGACTGGGTCACGGGGGCGATTTCCCCATTGCTGTTCTCGTGATCGTGAGTGAGTTCTCATGAGGTCTGGCTGTTTGAAAGTGTGTGGCACCTCCCCTTTCTCTCTCTCTCTCTTCCTCCTCCCACCATGTGAGACATGTCTGCTTCCCCTTTGCCTTCTGCCATGATTGTAAGTTTCCTGAGGCCTCCCCAGTCATGTGGAATGGTGAGCCAGTTAAACCTCTTTTCTTTATAAATTACCCAGTCTCAGGTATGTCTTTATAGCAGTGAGAGAACGGACTAGTACAAGTGTTAACAACCCATATTAAATCAGCTGTTTTTAAACAGAAACGCACATAAAACAAGCTTATGAATTGATTGGCTGATGAAAATGGGACCAGAGGCTTTCAGGAACTTCACCAGAGGAGCGATGGTTCAGGACTCACTGACTCGATGTTGGCAGTGACTTGATGGAACATAATGACAGTGAGGAGCTGCTGTCACTTTAGGATATCTCTTTCCTCATCCTTTCCATCTGCCTCATCGAGCTGCCGACTCACTGCTGAGTCAGCACCACCCAGCAAAGATATTCCCAGATCCTGGACTTTCAGAAATGGTGTGAGATCATCAATATTTGTTGATTAGGCTGCTAAGGAGCAATAGATGGCTGACACGTAGCCTTCATCCGTGGAAGCAGGAGGATGCACTAATGACCGTACTGGATCCCTTGGCTGCTGGTCCTGGGGTCCTGGTACACTCACCCTGTTGGCATGGTCTCCGCTCTGGAGCCTGACCCTCTGCCCATCACCTGTAGTGTCTGCAATGCAGGGAAACAGCTGGGCAGGGTTCGTTAGAGACAGCTGCTTGCAGGAGGGACAGGACTTCCTCTGCAGGGACAGCACTCATGGGCACTGCTCGGGGACTCTCCACTTTCAGAATTCTGAAGGCAACCCACAAATAGGTTGAAAATGTTAGTGTTTCTCCCAATTTAACAAAAGTAGAAATACCAACTGGATACAATACAAAAGCTTACAACTTCATTTTGTCTTTTTTGTTGAGACGGAGTTTCGCTCTTGTTGCCCAAGCTGGAGTGCAGTGGCACGATCTCAGCTCACGGCAACCTCCGCCTCCCGGGTTCAAGCGATTCTCCTGCCTCAGCCTCTCTAGTAGCTGGAAATACAGGCATGTGCCACCACACCCAGCTAATTTTGTAATTTTAGTAGAGACAGGGTTTCTTCATGTTGGTAAGACTGGTCTCGAACTGCCGACCTCAGGCAATCAGCCCGCCTCGGCCTCCCAAAGTACTGGGATTACAAGCGTGAGCCACTGTGCCTGGCCATTTTGTCTTCTTCATTACTGTCTTCCAGATATGGTTTCTGGCTGCATGAATACCATTGCCCCCTTTCACCTCGAAACTCAATTACATAAACACTTCTGATTCATGTTTAGCCAGTGGTTATTAAGGTATCTAAGTCTTCTTGCCTCATCTTTTATAGAGGATCCCTTCTTGGGCAGAATGAGACTGGCCTGAGTTCCCATCTTCACAGAACTGGCAATTTTGGCCTCTCCTTCCACCACTGTCCTGGGTGTAGTGAGAACAAAGCTCTGACTTCTCAGCATTGGTGGTTGGCTTTTAAAAACCTTCACCTGCTTTCAGGACAGGCACGCCAGAGCTCCACACGAAGCTCTGCAGCCACACCCGAGGGCAGCCTGTTCTGTTGGCCGCACAGGGCCCTGCGTGTCACTTGTCATGTGTAACAAATCTCTGAAACAGCAGCCGGCCGCACCCCAAACCCACAGGCCTGCATGGCCACCACATTCAGCAGCTGTTACCTCTGCTCATCAATGGCCATTCAAACGGCTGCCTATTGATTGTGGGCCTAGAAAGGCACAGCTGAGCTCATTAAAAGACGTTTGTCACGGAGCCGCAGGTTTCCGTGTTGACCTTCTTGCCCTGGTTTTCATTCCTCCTTCTCTTTTCCCTACTCCGACATTCCTCCGACTCTCACTTTTGTTGGCAAACCTCCGGCAAAATACAGCGTCACTCTTTTTAAGTCGTCACAGTCATGGTGGCCTTTGTGCTCCGGCTCTCAGGACACAGGGCCAAGGACATGGAGGCCCCTTCAGGAGTGTGGGGAGGCTGGCTCCCTGCCTGTCCACCTGGGCAAGTCAAGGGCATGGAGGCCCCTTCAGGAGTGGCGGGAGGCTGGCTCTCCGCCTGTCCACCTGGGCCAATGTGATCCCCGAGCTGCAGCCTCAAATTCGTTTTGTGCATCTCAAGGCTGGAGAGGAGGCCTGCGTGGAGGTGCCAGTGTCTGTGTAGGGACCACGGGACGCTGAGCTCAGGGCTGCTGTCTGGGGCGCTTAAATGAGAGAAGGGAGTGCTGGGGAAATAGGATGGGCCGTCTTCCTGGAGAAGAAGAACCGGAGACCACAAATCCTGTTAGAAACCACGGACTCTGGGTGTTAGAGGCCACACAGCCTCAGTTGCAGTGGTGACAGTAAATCTCCTCTTTTAAAATCCTTTATGCTAAAAACTTTCACGCTCATCTAAATGTAAAGAGAGAAGTAGAGTGACCCCATCACCCAGGTTCAAAAATCAGCAAAATCCTGCTACCCTGCCTCCAGCTGTGTCCCCACATACTTTAATCCCAGACAACGTGTAATCTCTTCCATCTATTTCACGTCTCTAACAAATAGGTTTTCTTTACATCACCACAATAGAGTTATTTTACCTAACGATTAGCAATAATTCCCTAATGTCATCCAATATGCAGTCCATGTTCACTTTCCCTGGGGGCCTCTGAAGGTTTTTTGACCATGGACATGGGACGTGTTTGTGTCGGACTCTGAACACGCCCAGCTGGCCTCTGGACGGCGCGTCTCTGAAAGTCCTGCAGTCTGTGGCCGTCTCCTTCCCCTGTGAAGTGCATTTTAACTGAAGACACTGGGTAATTTTTCCTATAGAATTTTCTACATTCTGGACACTGCTGAGTGGTTCCTCGTTGCATCGTCCTCTCTTAGCTGTGTTTCCTAGAAATTGGTGGTTAGATCTAGGCGCCCTCTTTTTGGCAAGAATCCTCCCAGAGGGGTGCTCTATGCTCTCTGCATCAGATCAGAAGGCAAATGAGGTCAGGCTGAGCACCCACAACTTCCAGTTTCTCAGGGCAGCAAGCTCAGGAAAACCCAGCAGAGTTGGGTTCTGAGGAAGAGACAGTGCTGATGGAGCTACCACAGCGAAGACACTTTCTGACACAGAAGCATGTTGCACACAGTCCTCCCGTGGCCGACAAACCTGTCAGAGACCCTCCTTCTCCCCATCCGAGACGAGGCTTCGCGTCCGCCCTCCCGGCCTGCTGGCTTCCCCTCGTGGTGGAGGTGGGCTGAAGTCTCCTTCGTCCCCTCCACGAAGTTGGCCTTGCTCATTCAGTTCCTCCCCCCTCTTCCCTCCTCCGTCACCCCCTTGGTTTTTGTCCTCTCCCCCAGGCCACCGGGAGGTACCCCTGCCAGCTTCCGGACAGAGCTTCTCAGTCATCACTATCTTTCACCCTCCTTCTCGCTTTTGAAGGTCTCCATGACACACTCTGTTTACCTGACGCTTTTCTTGGGCCTTACTGTTGGCATTTCCCCAAATCCCATCCTTGACCGCCTTGTCATCTACCTACACGTTCATCCGGGTCATCACATTTATTTCTACGACTCTAACTGACAATTCAGTGCTAATGGCTCCCAAGTCTACATCATTTCCCCAGCTCTCTGTCTTGAGAGCCAGAGATATCTAAGAGTGTTGGATTTCTCTGCTTAGACAACATACGATAACTCAAACTTAAAATGTCCAATTCTGAGCTCATCTTCCTCTCCTTCAGGCCTGTTCCTTCCCCTGCCCCACACCCCTTGAAGTTTCAGACACAGTGAGCCTTGCAACCACTGGAGAATGTGTCCATTATGGAACCGACCAATAGTGGGAGCCCAGCCAGGGGCTCCTTTCTCTAGGGCGTGTGCCTGTGGGAATGCAAGGAGGGTCACTAGTGCCCGTGAGACCCTGACAACTGGGGAGGAGGCCCGAGAGCTGCCGGGCTGTGTGTGGGAGCTCCAGTCCACCCATGCCCAGGGCACAGGGCAGAACACAGATGTCGGAGGGAATAGCCCACAGTGGACCCAAGTCCTCTCCAAAGTGCAAGAGAGAAAATACTGTCCGCCGAGACACGGGGTGCCCACACACCTCTCCAGCGGCTTCGGGACTGAGTTTGCTGTGTGCACATGTGAGTAACTCCAGCCCAGGCTGTTTTGCCTTCTCCCCAGAAGCCTGGACTAACGATACCACCAGAGGTTTGTTTTGCCAGTAGTCCTCCGTTTTTACAGTGAAGGGTGGGGACCCTGTGCGCATGGAGATTTATCTCTGGGGAGGGTGAGGAAGGAACTCAGTCTTTCTGAATTTTATGACTTAGGTTTCTAAAAACTTTTGCAATAGAAAAATGTGTAGTTATAAAGAATAACATCTTATAGAAAAAGTAACATTAGATGACTAAGGTGGAATGTGGACTGACAAATTCATTAGGGGTTTTTTAACTATTCAGTAAAATAAAGCAGTGAGGACTCTGTATCAGTTACCTGTCGATACTGTAGTAAGTTACCACACAGGTAGTGGCTTAAAACAACACAAACATATTGTCTTACGGTTCTGGAGAGCACAAGGCCAGCCTTGGTTCACTGGCCAAGTCAAGGTGCTGGCGGGCTGATTCCTGCTGGAGGGCCCACGGCAGCGTGCGTTTCCTTGTTTTCCAGCTTCCAGGGGCCACCGGGATGCTCTGGCCTGGCCCGTTTGTCTTCAAAGCCTGTGACTCCAGCCTCCACTTCCGCCACCATGGGGCCCTCTCTCAGACGCCTCCCTCTTACAGGACCCTGGTGATTACCCAGAGTAAACTGGGCCCAGGATAATCCGGGATAATTTCCTGTCTCAAGGTTCTTAACTTAATCTCATTTGCAAAGTCCCTTTTGCCTCACAGGTCACAGAATCCTAGGTTCTGGGGATTAGGACGTGGCCATATCCCAGAGGAGGTTAAGACTCGTCTACCACAAACATCACATCAAATTGGCTTGTATGACCTCACAGATCTTGAATAACAACTGGTCCTTCCTGAGGCTGATTTCCACTCACTCTCGCCTCTTGTTAGAAACATTTTTGTGTTTCCTTTGCAGCAGCTTTTCCCCCTTGTAGCTGTCCTGCATCTGGCATCAGGTTTCCTTGTTTGCAGGCCTGCCCTGCTCCAAGTTCTGATCCAGAAAGAGCTTTGGGAGCTCCTTTTAGGGGCTCAGTGCCCTGTGTCTGAGGAGGTAGCTTCTGGAGCCCTTGCCACCACCCGAAGTCTGTAGGCCCTGCTCCCCGGCTGCCTCCTGCCAGCTCTCCTGTGGCCCAGCCCTCCCCTTCTGGGCACCCACCTCACATTGCAGTAGTGAGGCCAGGACAGCCTTGTCCATATCCCCTGCACTGCTCAGCAGAGCCTCTGGCTCCTCCCGGTCGCGCTGGCTCCTTCTCTGCTGGCCTCAGCTCCCACTTTTCCTCCTGTTATTCCTTAAAAGTCACAGAGCTTCAGGACCTCCACAAGCCCTTGCAAGTGGGAAGGAGAGGGGCTGGAGTAAATCTGTTCCCACGTTCCCAAGGCTGACATGTGCAGCAAGGAGGTCACATTCCCTGTGACCCCTGAGTATTTCTGCCATTAGAGCAGGGCCACTGCCATGGGCCTCTGTGTCTGAGCCGCACCCCTGCCTGGGGACTCAGCTACTCTGCAGGCCCTGCTGCTCTGGGCTAGTTCGCCCGAAGGTGTGAGCCCTCCTAGCATATTCTGCTGACTGATGTTCTTACGCTGCACAGTACCAGCCCTTGCCCATCTCTTACAAAATGAAGAGAAGCTCCCAGGGAGCAGGACCCCATGGGGGCTGCTTGGGCTTCTTGAACTCCAAGGTTTAGATGTTACAAAGATAGTTCTTGCAGTACACACACAGTCATGTGTGTACATGTGCATGTGTGTGGGTGTGTGCGTGTGTGTAGATGTGTGCACATGCTTGTAGGTGTGTGCATTTGTGTATTGTGGTGTGCACATGTGTACGCATGTGTGCATGTGTACACGTGTGTGGTGTGTGCATGTATGTCTATATCTGCACGTGTGTGATTTGTGCATGCACATGCATAGGTGTGTGCATCTGTATGCAGGGGTGTGTGTGTGTTTTGGCACGTGTGTATATGTGTGTGGATTTGTGTGCAGGTGTGTTGGCATGTGTGTATGCGTGTGTGGGTTTGTGTGTAGGTGTGTTGGCATGTGTGTATGCGTGTGGGTTTGTGTGTAGGTGTGTTGGCATGTGTGTATGCGTGTGTGGGTTTGTGTGTAGGTGTGTTGGCATGTGTGTATGCGTGTGTGGAATTGTGTGCATGTGTGTTAGCATGTGTGTACACGTGTCCATTTGTGTGTAGGTGTGTTAGCATGCGTGTATGCGTGTGTGGATTTGTGTGCAGGTGTGTTGGCATGTGTGTATGCGTGTGTGGATTTGTGTGCAGGTGTGTTGGCATGTGTGTATGCGTGTGTGGATTTGTGTGCAGGTGTGTTGGCATGTGTGCATACATGTGTGGATTTGTGTGTAGGTGTGTTGGTATGTGTGTGTTGTGCACATGTGTATACATGTGTGCATATGTTGCCTTTGTATGTGTGCATGTGTGTGCACACATGTGCCCTGGAGCATGCACACTTCATAGGGCAGCTCTGGAACAGCTCCCACACCCCCTGAGCTCAGGCGCCGCTGCTTTGTTGGATCTGGGCTCCTCGCCCTGTCTGACGGGGCTCTCCAGGATCTTTCCTGCTCCATGGTTCCTTCTCCCCTTTTTGCATTCTGTCTCTATCCTTCTCCTGGGTCGTGTGTCTGAATGCTAACTACAGAAAGAGCCCTCAGTTCCCATGGAAATCAGGCCCTGGGAAGGAATAATTTGTGAAGGGATAATTGGAGGAGTGTGTGGGGGAGAGAAGGTCGTCACCACCTCCTCATGGTAAATCCACTCAGGTCTCAGCTGCAGTGAGCATGCGCCTGGCAGCACTGGGCCCCGTCAGTGTGCTTGGTGTTGGGGTACAACCCCATACACGGATTTCGGCTATTTTAAGGACCAGCCAGGTCTGCCTTGAACCTGCTCTCATGGGTTGAAAGCAAATGAATAATGCATTCGGCTAAAATCAGTTTAATGCCTTTAGAAGAATTCGCTTTGTCTGTTCTCTATTCTGACCATAGGAATAGGAGATGATGTTGAAAATATTAAATGTAAATCCCAGGGTGCCACAGATTCCGGGCAGTGACTACAGGGCTGCCCTGGGCCCCTGTGGGCTTTGCAAGCAGGTAGTTGTTCAAAGATAAGTAATGGCAATAGGTCAGCTTGTTTAGCTGCCCAGGGGTATGTATTGCAGGGAACTCTTTCTGGGTGATGATGTGGGAGTCATTCATGGCCAGGATCGATGACTGAACCTACTCTGAAAGTCATCCAGGTGAGGGTGGCATAGGTGGGGTCTGGTTTTCATCCTGGTGCTGGGACCAGCCCACAGCTGCCTCCCTGGAGCATCCTGACTGCATCCCAGGGCGTTGGGTTCTTGCTGGTCGTCCCCCGAGGGTGTAGAGTGGGGCCATGGTCACTCCCGCTTTTCACTTGCATCATCTCATGGCTGCTGGTCACTGACAGGTGCAGGTGTGTAGCCTGATTAGAACCCCAGCCCCTCAAAACTTGCCTGTTTTGTGGCTTGTGCTGAAGGCCTGGCTGTGAGGAGGTGCCTTTCAATACCCCCCAGGCATCCTGTGCTGGGGTCTTGGGTCTGGTCTTTTGGAAGCTGAATCCCTGAACAACCAGCCTGTCAGTCAGGGTTCTGCAGAGAAACAGAACCAACTGGATACATAGTTCAAGGAATTTGTTTTTAAAAATTGGCTCATGTGGTTGTGGGGGCTGGCATATCTGAAATCTGCAGGGCAGGCTGGAGTCAGGCAGGGCTTCTGTGTCATGGCCTTGAGGGGCAGGCTGGAGTCAGGCTTCTGTGCTATGGTCCTGAGGGGCAGGCTGGAGTCAGGCAGGGCTTCTGTGTCATGGCCTTGAGGGGCAGGCTGGAGTCAGGCTTCTGTGCTATGGTCCTGAGGGGCAGGCTGGAGTCAGGCAGGGCTTCTGTGTCATGGTCTTGAGGGGCAGGCTGGAGTCAGGCTTCTGTGTCATGGTCTTGAGGGGCAGGCTGGAGTCAGGCTTCTGTGTCATGGTCTTGAGGGGCAGGCTGGAGTCAGGCTTCTGTGTCATGGTCTTGAGGGTTAGGCTGGAGTCAGGCTTCTGTGTTATGGTTTTGAGGGGCAGGCTGGAGTCAGGGCTTCTGTGTTATGGTCTTGAGGCAGAGCTCCTCTGGGAAACCTCAGTTTTACTTTTTCTCAGGTTTTACTCCTTCAGCTGATTGGACAAGACCCACCTGCAGAAGCAAAGTCAGTTGACTGTAGTTGTCAATCACATCCGCAAAGGCATCCACAGCAGCAACTAGATTGGTGTTAGACCAAGCAACTGGGCATAATGGCCCACCAAGGTGACACAAAATTCACGATCACACCCAGTCTGGGATTTCTTTCAATGGTTGTACTTGAATATTATTTCCTGAACTTTAACAGCAGTTTTCTTCAAACACAGCCATGTAAGTTCAAGTTTTTCATTTACTTTAAAATGGTTGTTGAGAAAATTGTGCTTCAGTGAAGCACCTAATGCCCCTGTATTTGTACCATGTGAGAGATTTCTCTTGAAAATTAGTGTTAAGAATATACTTTATTTTCCTGTGAAATAGAAACTAAAAGTTTTGTGATAAACCAGTTTACATTTTTGCCTTGGCTGCTAGGGAGCTCAGAGCCAAATTTGATTTGTGATTACAAGGACTATGTTGATTTTCTATTTTTTAAAAAGCCAATTTCTCCCATATTTCCCTTACCCATTTCCTTCTGAATTCCCATTTGCATTGTCTACTTTTTTTGCCAACTACATCAAAACTTTTTCAAAGGCATACAATACAAATACATTTTCATAAATAAATTATTTCAATGCTCTAAAATAAATGGGTCTGAACTTATCATTTTGATAGCACAAATGTGTTTAAAGTTAGCCTTCAGTAGCCATCATAAAAAGTAATGTGTTCACTTCTCGTTAAACTGTCATTATGTTCTGATTGGCAATAATTGTATGTAAGTAGCTACTTCTTTCTGTATATCAAAAATTTTAATAGCACTTATACAAATATATGTTTATATATTAAAATTTTTGGTACACAGAAAGGATAGAACTACTAAATCTTGTATGTATATATATATATGTGTGTGTGTGTATATGTATATATATATAGTATGAAGTCTCCTAAGTTGAATTCTGTATGTCTTCATTATTTCAAAATTTGCTCATAAAAGAAGTAATCAATCATTTGTAACTCAGCAGACCCTGGATATGACACCTTTCCAGGGCACTGGAAAACTAACTCACTTTGGTTCCATATTTAAAGGTGGATTTTGATGTTTAGTTTTCACTCATGGAGCAGCGGTCCTGCCTGATAGTGTGCTTGGTACTTTCCATGCTCACTCACCACTCTCAGACCGTCAGGCACATGGCTGGGGGCAGCGCATCTGCCCAAGGTCATGGCACTTGTGAGGGGCACTGCAGAGACTTGGCCGTTGCCTGCAGAGCTTGTGCATGCTCCTCAGGCCGCTGCACCTCCTGCCAGAGTGCTGAGCTTGCTCTTGGACAGCAAGTGAGAATTTGCTGGGAATCAATGATAAGATGCTCTTTCATGGAAGCGAGGAAGGGATCACCAGCGTGATGCTCAGCCGGCAGCCCGGCTTTGGGAAGTGGACTCGTGCATCACCTGTTTCAAGGCGGTGACTGAAGCCCTGGTATCAGACACAACATGATCTGAGGACAGATGGGCCCTGGGGTGTGGAGGGAGCCTGGTGTGCTCAGGCTGACTTGGCCACGGAGCTTCAGGAGGGAGAGCTCCCGAGGGTGGAGTTACCACAGCAGGGGCCTCCACCACCTACACACAAAGCCACATCCTGGGAGCCTCGACCGGTGCCTGGAGCTCTGTGGACTCCCTGTTTAAACCCTGCCCAGCACCCTGGGGCATAGCAGTAACCATCACCATTCTCACTTCCCAGGTAAGGAGGCCAAGGGGCAGGGAGGTCAAGCATGTCTTCCTCATGTGTGACAACACGCCTCCCACAGCTGTCAGGGTCTGTGTGTGGAGCCATGCCAGGGCCTGCTGTGGCTGGCCGGGTTGGGGAATGGGTCCACTCAGCTTTCTTAGTCCAGGACCAGAGGAAGGGCCAGACCAGGAGAATCTCTGCATGGGTAGGGTCGTGCCAGGGTAGGCGACAGGAGGCCAAAGGGTGCACCAGCTTTCAGGGCCCCTCGCCAGCCCTCAGCCTCCTCCAGGCCCAGGTGACCCAGGGTGTCTTGTGGCCGGGAAGCCAGAATGGGGCAGCTGAAAGGGCTGAGCTCCTCTCCTCCGCGATTTTCTTTCTCCTGCTTCACAGGGCAGAGCCTGGTTGATGGAATGTTTTTCAAGCGTTGCTTTCTGCAGGCCCTGAGCCTCCTCCTCACTCACACAGACCTGTGTACACATGCTCCCTGGGGCGGCGTGCCTACGTGCCTATGGTAAGGGTCCCGCCAGGCACACACTGCACAGTGCAGACAGTGTGCCCCGGGCTGGGTGGGCCGCTGCAGTGTGTCCTGGGCTGGGTGGGCTGCTGACTGCTGTCCCGGGCAGGGGCGGCATCTTTGCCCAGAGGTGAATCGGCATTCTCCTCCCTGTGCAGCTGTTGAAAGAGGGGAGGCAAGGGTGGGGCAAGGAATGAAAGACCCCAGCCGCCCCCATCTGCTGTGGCCCTGAGCCCGCAAGCCTCAATGCTGATGTCTACGCAGCCCTTCCTCTGGGGTTCCAGAGGCTTATGAACCCCTGAAGCCACAGGCTCCCCAGAGCACAGCCCCAGCATCAGAGACCCAGGTTGGGGAGGCTGCCAGGAGGGTCCCCAGCTGTCCACACCCAGGCTTCCAGCCCTCTTGCCCTGCCGGCCTCAGGCTCATCCGACACCCTGTGTTTCTGGGGTGGGCTGTGGCTCCCACCTGGTGTGGCTGCCAGGAGTTCTCACCACTGCCTCCCTGTCTCTCCCCGGCTCCTCTGTGGCTGCCAGCCCCATCTTTCCGGGCTATGCTTCCTTCTTCTTCCCCTGCATTCAAGGTCTGGGCAGGTCCTGTCTTACAAGTCCCAGTTCAGGTTCTTTGCAGCCCAGTGTAGAGCAGCTTCTTTGGCCCATCCGAGCCACCTCTTCCTCATCCATGTAGATGGAAACAGTAACCACGTTCGTGAGCTGTGTGTGGAAGGGCACAGCCCGGGGCCGGGGGGTGCTGACAGGTACTGAGTGCATAACCCCGCCATCGCTGTCACCATCTATGGGGCTGGGACTGGACAGCCGTGACTGCATCTGCTCCTGGTCACAGCCTCCTGGGCAGCCAGGCAGGGCTCCAGGGGTCCAGCTGATGAGACGTCCAGTCAGGGCCTGGGGAGCCTGTTGGCCCCATCCTCCTTCCCTGTCGGCTGCGACCTCGGCGGACTCGTGTTGGAGACGCGGGAGCTACGGTGTGGATCCCTGAGCCAGAGCCTAGAGGGACCTTCTGGAAACGGGAAACACTCCTTCCATGTCATGTGGGTAAGAAGAACTGTGGTTACCGCGCCCGCCTCACCTCACTGTGCGGCAGCTGAAACTCATTGTGAGGCCTGAGTCCTCTGTCTGTGAGGACTCTCCAGGTGCTCCTCAGTGTGCAGAGCCCTGCCTGTCATGAGATACTTGCAGGAATGAGGCAGGCGAGGCCTGTGCGGCCCCTGTGAGCCTTGGCCATGCCCGGTTCAGGTAGCTGGAGACGGGGCTTCCCACCTCGTCGCTCACCTTGCTCCCTTCCCCTGAATAAAGGCAGCATGAGATGGGATCCCTCAGGATCCCCTGATACGGTTTGGCTCTGTGTCCACATGCAAATCTCATTAGAATTGTGATTCCCCATGTGTGGAGGGAGGGACCTGGTGGGAGGTGATTGGATCATGGGGGCAGTTTCCCCCAGGCTGTTCTCGTGATGGTGCGGGAGTTCTCACGAGATCTGCTGGTTTAAAGGTGGCAGTTTCCCCTGCTCGCTCTCTGCTGCTGCTTTGTGAAGAAGGTGCTTGTTTCCTTTTAGTCTTCCACATGAGTTTCCTGAGGCCTCCCCAGTCATGAACAACTAAGTCAATTAAACTTCTTTCTCAATTACCCAGTCTCAGGTAGTACTTTTATAGCAGTGTGAGAATGGACTAATACTTTTCTGGATGACTTGGGGAATCACTCTAGAGTTTAGGTGTGAAGACCTACCCTATGACAGTAAACATCCAAACTGTGAACTTGATTTTCCTTAGACCAGGGCTCCAAATGTCATCTCTATAGGACACCCAGAATAGCACAGTGAGACATACTACTGTAGATTAAGATATAATTACATAGTTAATGATAATTGGTATAGTTTTAAAATATAAATTAGAGTTTAAGCACCTTTGTAAAGGAATAATTCTGAGGATGGTTTGTAGCTTTCACCAGTGTTTCAGGAGGATGTGTGACGTTAAAGGTTTAAGAGTCTTGCTTTTGGCGCCTCTTATATTTGAGTCTTCCCTAGGCCGGTGGTTACTGCACTTCACTGTGTATTCAGATCACACACGTTTGTCAAATGCAGATTCCTGAGCTCTGCCAGGCCACAGATCTGGAATTCAGCAGGGCTTCTGATTTTAAGCAGGTGATGATAATGCCAATGTCTTTGGCTTGACATACAGTTGACCCTTTTCCTGGGATGTGCCTGGGGGAATAGCAGGAACTGTGCCCGTCACGCCTCCCCACGTGGCTCTGTGGCTCTGTGATGTCCGCAGAAGACGACAGCAGTTTCTGAGCGTTGAGAATCAACGGCATCCTGTTCAAAAGAGCGCGTGGATTCCAGGAAGATGGGAGCCGTTAGACAACCCGGCCTGGAGCCCCGAGTCATGACGGGCCAGTTGTGAAACAAAACACATGAGGAACTCCTGTGCTTCTTGCCCGCCATCTGCAGGCAGCAAGTCCCAAGCAGGGAGCATGCGTCCACTTCCGGTGACTGTGCCCTGCCCACCACCGGGGACAAAGGACTCCCTGCGTGGGGACACAGAGCTGGTGCTGGCCCCGAGGTGGGGATGGTCAGCGAGGAGCAGAGTGAGCCAGGGAGCGAGAGCGGGAGAGATCCTGAAGGAGTTAATTCTCCTCCCAGTCACGGTGCCCCCTTCGACAGGCAGCACTGGCTGGAAGTGCCAGGAAAGATTAGTGTCTGCCTTCACTGGAGTCACCCACTTCTTTTAGCTGAGAGGACGCTGAGTTTTGACGCGCTGCATTGTATAATCAGTAATGGATTGTTAATGTTCTGTAGGCTGTTTGTTTATCCTTGGATAAACATTAACCGAGTGTAGTCACATACATTAATACATGATGGTACCGTCACACACATGTTCTCATGGGTGTGGACACCTCACTCCATCTGTCTCATGTCTACGTTTTAAATATTTAACAAGAAGAACGCAATGTTATGGGAAAGCAGCTCCAGATCTCGACACTTTGGCCTGAGGAAATCGTTTTGCCTCCTTATGTTTAGCTTCCTGCTTTTATTTTTAGCAACAATAAACACACACAAAGATACTCGGCTCTGAAAACCCATTCTGCTCTGCTCTGTCTGTGTGATCCCCATCCTGGGTGTACCAGGGGTTTTGTGTCTCTGCAGTCTGGTTTCCCAGCAATGGGGGGAAATCCAGTCATTCATTTGCATTTTTTCTACGCTGTCATCAAACCAGGGGCCATGCTGGCCTTGGCCAATCTCTAAGGACGAATGCTGTGGACGCTCCAGAGGGCTGGGAGCAGCCGCAGGTCCTAGCTCTTGGCTGCACCCTCTTAGCACCACTAGCTTCATTCCTGTAGTGCACAGACTTGAGAGATGGCCTATGCCCTTGTTCCAAACAATATAGCTGCAAACGGAATTAACGGGTGTCTTTACCCTGCACCTGCACACTTGGTGTGCCCTGTCTCTGTGATGTCTGCATGTGAGTGTGTGGGGTGGGTATGTGTTTGAGGGGAAGGTCCGAGTGCCAGACAAACTCTCAGGTTGGCCCTGAGTGAAGCGTCGGCACACAGAGAATGTTCCCTTGGCATGTTCACACCCTCACAGCCGTGCACGCGCACTTGGATGAGCACCTCCCTGTGTGTGCCTGGACTGCCTTGAGGTGAGGGGTGGGCCAGCGAGGGTCCTTTGTAGCGACACACTGCAAACAAGCTGAGCTGGGGGCTGAGGCTGAGGATCCCTTCTCTCCATCCCTCCCACGCTTTCTGGAGCCTCCTTCATGGTCAGGTGCAAACATGCCTTTGCCTAGAGCTGCTCTGGCACTGCTCTGGCTTCTAGCTGAGTTCTCCTCCCTCTCACCCCCACCCCACAGCCTCCCACTCAGGCAGGGACAATGCCTCTCTGTGGGTCAGGCAGCAGCACAGGTTGCTGGCCGGGGCAGCCGTCACTCACCTCAAGGTCCAAGGACACATTCTTGGGGCTGAGAGCCCAAGGTCGCTGTGGTACTTGGGTCTTCAGTTAGTGGCCCAGCAGGCCATGGCCCCACTTACCTGGCCTTCCTTCCTATCTTCCGAATTGGCTTCAGGACAACACTGTGTTTACGTTGGGACAGGCTCCCTTGGCACCAGTAACACACATACACACACACTCACACCCACACACGCTCACACTCACCACACACAAACACATATGCACACACATGCTCACACTCACCACATAAAAACACACATGCACTCACACACACGTGCACACTCAGGACACACAAACACACACACACCACACATATAAACACAGATGCACATACACTTTCTTACACCACACACAAACACATATGCAGACACTTGCACACATACATCACACATACAAACACACATGCACACGGACTCACAAGCACATACATCACACACAAACACATATGGACCCACATGCACACATACACTCACACCCACACACAGGCACACACAGTCATATACATGCACACACACATGTATGTGCACACACTCAAGAACTGACACACACAAGGCATATATGCACACACACATTTTCATGCACACTCACACTTGCACTCCTGCACACCTGCACAAACACATGCACAGGCAGCCGAGGCTGGACTGTGTCCTGTGCACGTTGCATCCTGGTGCTCACAGCTTCTCAGCTTCTCGAGGAACCCACAGAGTCCATGTCTCACCAGCATCCCCCACCCCCCCGCCCCCTCCCTGGTGCTTCTGTCCCCTGCAGCTGGGAGAGACAGGTCCACGGAGAGAACCTGTAGGAGACGTGCCTGAGGCCGCTCACCACAGCCATGCTGAGCTTCTGTCAGTAGCTGGGATTGGGGGCTGGTACAGAGGAGCCAAACAGGAATTGGACCCCAGCAACCCAGGCCCATGGCCATGGGCAGGTCATCCCTTTGCAGGTCACATTGGCTTCACCTGCAGATGGGTGATGAATCAAACACAGGGCATGGGAAGTACCAGTTGAGGAGGGATGTCAGTGTCGGGCACACTGTGGGGACAGTGGCCAATGACAAGCCTCTGATGAGTTCTGTGGCAGGACTCGGATGCCTGCCGGGTCTGAGCATGGATGCGTCTGTGCTCACCTGGTTTGCCACCGCGCTGTTATCACGTGCACGGGCCAGTGCTTCTCGACGTCTTGATCTCTCCAGGTGGAGTCACAGCTGGGCGGGTGCCTTGGGAGCCCCACCTCACACTCCTGCACCTGTGCCTTCCAGCAGGGTTTGCTGGAGCCCTGCTGCTCAGCAGGGCAGAGCCCCTAGACGTACAGTTCAGATTGGCTCTCTGCCAAAAGGTGCACCTGCTGGCAGCAGAGCTAGAAGCAGCAGTTCTTTTGAGAAGCAGGCATTTATTAAGTGCCTGCTGTGTGCAGGTGGACAAAAAAGCATTTGCTAATGAGACAGTTACTCATCCACACAAATATGCCCCTCAACTGCACACTTGTATTTGTCCAGGTTCTCCAGAGAAACAGTCCGATGGGATAGACAGACAGATAGATAGATAGATAATAGGTAAATAGACAGATCGATAGATAATAGGTAAATAGACAGGGTCAGTGGGTGAATAAATGGATGGATGGATGGATGGATGGATAGACAGGCAGATAATGAGAGACAAATAGACAGAGAGAAAGAGATTATTTTAAGGAATTGGCTCCTGAGATTGTGGAGGCTGAAAAGTCTCAAGATCCGCAGTTAGCTCGAGATCCCAGGAAAGCCAATTCAGTTCAAATCCGAAGGCCAAAAAGACCAAGGTCCCCGCTCCAGTCGTCAGGCAGAAGTGCCCTCTTCCCTGGGGCAGGGTTGGCCTCTTTGGTCTCTTCAGGCCTTCAGCTGAGCGGCTGAGGCCCACTCACATTGGGGAGGGTGGTCTGTTTTACTGAGTCTACCGATTCAAACGTCCGTCTCATCCGAATGCACCCTTGCAGACTGAATCTCTCAACACCTCAACACAGTGTGGCCCAGTCAGGTTGACACACAAAATTCACCCTCACCTGCTCTGCCTCAGAATCACACCATGGGGGCAGAGTTGACTCCGACTCCCTCAGCTCTCTCCTCTGCCCCTAGCTGCTGGCAGCTGCTGCCATCATGGTTGTCCTGTGGGAGCTCAGGCTGTGTGCTTTCCCCAGACAGCTGAGTTTCAGGAAAACCCACATGGGGCCTTTCTTTTCTGTTGTCAAGGAGAGAAGCCTGGTGTCATCCGTGGGAAGAGGTGGCCATTGGCAGAATCCTGGGAGGGTCTGGCAGCTTCCCTGAGTGCCACGGAGGCTAGGATTCATCCCATAGCCCTGGCTTTCAGCCACCCTACCTTGCATGTCCACAGGGTCAGTCTCCGCGTGCACCTGGTGTTGGACTGAGGGGACAAAGCAGAAGCCCTCACGGGCCATGCCAGAGCACACAGTGCCAGCACAGTTTGCCTCTGAGGCCCCATGGTCAGGGCCTGTCTGAACTACCCCAGGACTGGGCGAGATTTGACTCCAGGAGCACAGGGAAGTGCCTGGGAAGACTTGGTTAAACTAAAAACAAGCCACAGGTTGTTTCAATTCAAAACTGAATTTTTCAAAACATTTTAACATTTCTGAAATCAGAAAATTGACGTGGCAAAATTGACGTCCTGATATGTAAAATGTGGAGGCCAGGTCGGATGAGGGGCAGCAGGTGCCAGCTGAGGCCCGGCTGTGCCACCAAGGCAGGAGGGTCCCCTCTGCAGCTGCACGCAGCCTCATGATGGGTGGGAGGGAGGTAGTGGACACTTGCTGAGGGGCAGCAGGGATGTCTCCCTCCTCGTCCAGGCCTCATGACCACACAGGGCTGGGTGCTCACCAGCCTGGCTATCATCCTCACCCAAGCAGACCCTGGAGTCTGGCCACACTGAATCCTGACATAAATTTCCTTAGATTAATGCTTCTGATAGGAGTTTTGTGATCTTCTAGGATGGATGGAGGGATGTGCTGGTCATATGCTAGTTAGTTACCAGTAAATGGCATATTTGATGTGCCAGGCACCCTGCCCAGTGAACGCATGGTGTATTCCTTGTTCTAAGTACTGGATGCACAAAGGAAGGCACCTTTTTTGTCTTCTGCATTGTGATAGGTAAATGGATGATGCTTCTTTTAGCTGGGTGCTGTGCTGTACATGAAGGTCCCTTCCATGTGGTAGGTGCTCTGCTGGGTAACTAAAGGCACCTTCCTGTGCTAGGTGGTTTGCTGAGTAAATGTAGGTACCTTTTGTGTGACAGGTGTTGTGCTTAGTAAATGCAAGTGTCTACCATATGTTAGATCCCGTGCTAGGTAAATGGAGGCAGCTTCCGGTAGCTCGGACCTGTGCTGGGTAAACGGTGGTAGCTTGCGTGTGCCAGGTCCTAGGCTGGGTAAATGAAGGCAGCCTCCAACAGCTAGGTCCTGTGCTAGGTAAAGAGCTTCCCTGTGCCAAGTCTTGTGCTGGGTAAATGAAGGTAGCTTCCAGTGGTAGGTGCTGCACTGGGTAGGTGCAGGTGCCTTCCACATGCTCGGTCCTGCGCTGGGCAGTTGAAAGTGTCTCCCAGGTGTGAGGTGCTTTGCTCAGTAAACGAAGGCCCCTTCCACGTGCTGGGGGAATGACATCGCTTTCCATGTACTAGGTCCTGTGCTGGGGAAATGAATGGTGCCTTTCCTGTTTTCAGCCCTGTGCCAGTTGTATTGAAATATTCTGTCTTCATCTTTTTAGCAACCATGGAAGAATACAAGTATTTCCATTTTATATGCAAGGACGATGAGACTCAGGTGGTAACGTTGGTACAGATTCCTCTTCTATCAGGCCTGTGAGGTTTTGTGTGGGACCCTCATGCTTTATATACAGGTTTTGCTGTCCCATGGTTGTCTGTCAGGTTCTGGGAATTCTGAGCTGGAACGAGGCACTCCAGCAGCATCTTCCCAAGAACACAGAGCCCACCAAGCCTGCACAGCCCACACAGTACGGCCCCTCACTGCAGATCTGCTGCCCTCACGGGTTTAGGCCTGATGCTCCCCTCTCACAGGGCAGTGCCTCAGACCCCACATCCACGCTGCAACCTGGAGTGCACCTGCTGCATGGTGTGAGAGGCATTTTCTGGGAGATGCCCAGGGTGGTACCTGCACTGGAAAATACTCAGTGGCTACTGGGCCATGCTGAGGGGCCTTTAGGACATGGAACTGCAGCAGCAGAGGGCTGGGTTTTGGTCCCATTTGACCCTCCCGCATGCTTCATCCTGAAGTCCTTAAATCTCGGTGTGATGCTTAAAGTCGGGACAGCCCCTTCTATATGACCTTGGCGGGTTCTGACAATCAGGTGAGCTGGTGTGTGTGGGAATAGCACGGAGTTCTGTGAAATGTCAGGCGTCTTCCCGGCCACAGGGCATCATGGTCAGCGTGTTGTAGGGTCAGTTGACCACTTGGACACCTGGTTATGACCATTTCAGCCTCTTGTGGAAACATTCTGCTTTTATTCCCGTTGGCAAACAAACTTGCTCAGCGGTTTTCTGTGACAAGCTACAGGCAGCGCCAGAGTGCAGTGTGCCAGCATGAGAGGGCGTGAGCAGGGGGCAGGCGTTCTCTGGAATTGTGCATTGTAGGAATAAATCACGTGTGAGTTTGCACCTTCTAACGCCTATGTGAAGATGAAACTTTAGTGCTTGAGGTTAAAAAGAATCCTGATGAAGGAGTCTGGCTCTTTCCTCCCTGGTCTAGAAAACAGTTTCCCGTGAAGGACCAGGGACTGCAGATTTCCGACTTCGGGCCCTACGGCCTCCACCCCCGCCATGCAGCTCTGTGGCTGTAGCCTGAAAGCAGCTGCAGCTGCGGCGCACAAGGGGCGGCTCTGGGCAGGAAACCACTTGCGAGCTGCCCCGCGGCTGGGTGCGACCCACAGAGGGAGCAGTGGGTTCTGTCCTGCTGCACTGCCTGCCAGGGATTTCCACCATGAGGGTGAATCACGAGGACTTCTCGTGGCCTGGTCTTACCTGCCTCTCCTGCATGCAGGCTTTTTTTCTTTTTTAAACAAGGAAAGCATAACTTTATTGTAAGTATTTATTTATTTATTATTTATTTCTGAGACGGAGCCTGGCTCTGTCGCCAGACTGGAGTGCAGTGATGGGATCTCGGCTCACTGCAGCCTCCGCCTCCTGGGTTCAAGCGACTCTCCTGCCTCGACCTCCCGAGCAACTGGGACTACAGGTGCCTGCCACTGCACCCAGCTAATTTTTGTATTTTTAGTAGAGATGGGGTTTCACCATGTTGGCCAGGATGGTCTCGATCTCTTGACCTTGTGATCCCCCCTCTGGGCCTCCCAAAGTGTTGGGATTACAGGCGTGAGTCATATGCCCGGCCTATAAGCATTTAGTATAAGCATTTATCTCCAACACCAAGGTTGCCATATTCAGTGATATAAACATTGGTTCTGGATGGTGGAAAATGTTATGGTCGTGGGATAAATTTATTACTAAATTTATTCAGACCAGAGGGAAGGTGAAGCCTGTGTCTCCTTGCTCTCACCCACAGGAAATGGAGGGGAGGCTGCCAGGGAGGCTCCATGGGCATCTTCCTGGGGCTCTGGAGAGGCGTGGCTGGTGGGAGGCAGTCATTTCCAGGCTGTGGTGTGAACCAAGATATTCGCATAGGCACCCTGTGAGGCTCAACTGTCTACCCAGGCAGTGGAAAAGGAGTTTTCAACAGAGACGCAGCAGACCTGGAGCTTTAAAAGATTTCAAGTCTTGGCTGGGCTCGGTGACTTACGCCTGTAATCCCAGCACTTTGCGAGACCAAGATGGGTGGATCACAAGGTCAGGAGTTTGAGACCAGCCTGGCCAATATGGTGAAACCCCGTCTCTACTAAAAATACAAAAATTAGCTGGGCGTGATGGTGGGCACCTGTAGTCCCAGCTACTCAGGAGGCTGAGGCAGGAGAATGGCATGAACCCGGGAGGCGGAGCTTGCAGTGAGCAGAGAATGCACCATTGCACTCCAGACCGAGCGACAGAGTGAGACTCCATCTCAAAAAAAAAAAAAAAAAAAAAAAGATTTCAAGTCTCTACGATCCAAAACAGTGCTTTTCCAGCTACGTTTGCCACATTCACCCTTTCTGCAGTGTTTGTGGGACTGTCTCTGTAATGGCCACAGATCTGCTTCTGGAGGTTCTACTTTATTGCATTGGTTTTTGTTTGTCTGATGGTTGATTTCTGTAACAACACCACTCTTTTTATTTTTATGGCTCTGCACTATGTATTTCATATTTGATCATGCAAATCTTCGTATTTTCCCAAATTGTTTTGTCTATACTTTTACAAACATTGAAAAATAAGTCTTTTTTTTTTTTTAAGTGACAGGTTCTCACTCTGTCACCAAGGATGGAGTGCAGAGGTGTGATCAGGGCTCATGGCAGCCTCAACCTCCTGGGCTCAAGTAATGCTTCTGCCTCAGCCTCCCAAGTAGCTGAGACTATGGGCACATGCCACCACACCCAGCTAACTTTTTTATTTTTATTTTTTGTAGAGACAGGGTCTCCCTACATTGCCCAGGCTGGTCTCAAACTCCTGGCCTCAAGTGATTCTCCTGCCTCAGCCTCCCCAAATGCTGGGATTATAGGCATGAGCCACTGTGCCTGGCCTTAAAATTAAATTAAATTTAAAATGTATTGCATGTAAAATTGCCATACTAACAATGTTATTTTGTTCTACATAAGATCCCAGTGTCTCATCATTTATTCAGGTTTTTTATCACTTTATTTATGTATTTGATGTGCTGTAAATGTACATGGTTTCAGGCTAAATGGGATAATTTAATGCATTCACATATTTTGTAAAGATCAAATCAGTGCACTTGGGATATCCACCACCTTAAACATTTGTCTTTTCTTTATTGCTAGAACCATTAAAATTTTTCTCTTCAAGCTATTTTGAAATATACAATAGATTATTGTAATCTATAGTAAACCTACCAAAAGCTAGCTGTTATTTCTTCTTTCAAACTGTACATTTGTATCCACTAATCGACTTCTCTTCATTCCTACACCCCTTGCCCTTCCTGGTCTCCAGTCACCACCACTCTACTCTCTATCTTCATGAGATCCACTTTTTTAGCTACTGTCTTTCTGTGCCTGGCTTGTTTCACTTAACGTAATGGCCTCCAGTTCCATCCATGTTGCTGGAAACAACAGAATCTCATTCCTTTCTCTGGCTGAACCATATTCCATTGTGTATATGTGCCACGTTTTCTTCTTCCATTCTTCTGTCGGTGGGCACTTAGGTTGATTCTCTCTTTTGGCCACTGTGGATAGTGCTGCAGTAAACATGGGAGTGCAGAGATCTCCTCAATATCCTGATGTCCTTTCTTTTGGGTGTACACTCAGTAGTGGAGTAGATGGATTGTATGGTAGTTCTATTTCTAGTTTTTTGGGGAACCTCCATGCTGTTCTCCATGGGGGGCTGTACTAACTTACATGCCCACCAACAGTGTCTGAGGTTCCCTTTTTTCTCTCTGCAGTATTTGTTACTGTCTGTTTTTAATAAAATCAATTTTAACTGTGGTGAGATGGTACCTCATTCCAGTTTCGATTTGCATTCCCATGATGATTAGTGATGTTGAGTATTATTTCATATACCTGCTGGCCATTTGTTTGCCTTGTCAAATGTCAAGAAATAGACATTTCTTGAGAAATCAAATTATTGGATTTCTTTCCTATAGAGTTGTTTGAGTTCCTTATATACTGGGGTTGTTAATCCTTTGCCAGGTGATCAGTTTCCAAATATTTTCTCCCACTCTGTGGTCACCCTTTGTCTTCACTTTGTTGATTGTTTCCTTTGCTGTGCAGAAGTTTGATGTGACCCCATTTGTCATGGTTTTTTTTTTTTTTTTTTTTGAAATGGAGTTTCGTTCTGTTGCCCAGGCTGGAGTGCAATGGTGTGATCTCGGCTCACTGCAACCTCTGTCTCCAGGGCTCAAGCAATTCTCCTGCCTCAGCCTCCCGAGTAGCTGGAATTACAGGCATCCGACACCATGCCCGGCTAATTTTTGTATTTTTAGTAGAGACAGGGTTTCACCATGTTGGCCAGGCTGGTCTCGAACTCCTAATCTCAGGTGATCCACCCGCCTTGGCCTCCCAACATTTGTCAATTTTTGCTTTGGTTCTTTGCGCTTTTGAAATCTTACCCCAAAAATCTTTGCCCAGACCAATGTTTTATAGCATGTCCCCCATGTTTTCTTGTGGTCATTTCATAGTTTCAGGTCTTAGATTTAAGTCTTCAATTTTGATTTGACTTGTGTGTGTGGTGAGAGACAGGGGCCTAGTTTCTTCTGCATATAATTATCCAGTTTTCCCAGCATCACTTACTGAAGAGACAATCCTTCCCCCATTGTGTGTTCTTGGTGTCCTTGTTGAAAATCAGTTGGCTGTAAATGCACACATTTATATCTGGGTTCTCTATTCTGTTCTATTGGTCAATGTGTCTGTATTTATGCTGGTACCATGCTGACTCAGTTACAATAGCTTTGTAGTAAATTTTGAGGTCAGGCAGATGCCTCCAGCATTGTTCTTTGTGCTCAGGATTGCTTTGGCGATTCAGAATCTTTTGTGGTTCCATATACATTTTAGGGTTTATTTTTCATTTCTGTGAAGAATGTCATTGGCATTCTGATAGGAATTGCATCGAACCTGTAAATTGCCTTAGGCAGTGTTGTCATCCTAATAATATTAATTCTCCCATAGTCCTGGATAACTTCAGATAATCCATGAGCATGGAATATTTTTCCACTTTTTGGTGTCCTCTTTAATTTCTCTCATCAGTGTTTTATAGACTTCTTTTTCTAGGTCTTTTACTTCTTTGGTTAAATTGATTCCTAGCTATTTTATATTCTTTGTAGCTATTGTAAACAGCATTACTTTCTTGGTTTCTTTTTCTGATTTTTCACTATAGACGTAAATAAATACTACTGACTTTTGTATGTTGATTTTGTAACCCACAACTTTACTGAATTCACTTATCAGTTGTAACAGTTTTTGTTTTTTTGTTTTTTTTTGGTGAGCCTAGGTTTCTCTAGGTATAAAATCATGTCATCTGCAAACAAGGCTAATTTGACTGTTTTCCTTTCCCAATTGGATTCCCTTTCTTTTTCCTGCCTAATGTGCTCTGGCCAGAATTTCCAGTACTGTGTTGAATAAGAGTAGTAAAAATGGGAATCCTTGCATTGTTCCAGATCTTAGGGAAAAGGCTTTCAACTTTTCCCTGTTCATCATGATGTGAGCTGTGGGTTTTCATTTATGGACTTTATGATTTTGGGGTATGTTCCTTCTATATCCAGTTTGATTAGGGTTTTCGTCATAGAGGGAAGTTGAATTTTATCAGATGTTTTTTGACATTTACTGAAATGATTATATGGTTTTGGTCTTGGTTCTGCTAATGTGATGTATCATGTTTATTGACTTGCATATGTTGAACCATTATTGCATCCCTAGGATGAATCACAATTGTTTATGGTGAATGATCTTTTTAATGTGTTGTGAAATTCAGTTAGCTAGTGTTTTTTTGGGAATTTTGCATTTATATTCATCAGTGATATTTGCCTATAATTTGGTTTTATTGTTTCCTTGTCTGGTTTTAGCATCAGAGTAGTGCCATCCTTGCAAATGTGTTTGGAAGTGTTCCCTTCTCTTCAGTCTTATTGAAGAGTTTGGGTGAAAGTGACATTAGTCCTTTTTCAAAAAAAATTTGTGGGCACATAGTAGATATATATGTTTATGGGGTACATGAGATGTTTTGATACTGGCATGCATTGCATAATAATCACATCAGGGAGAATAGGGTATCCACCCCTGAAGCATTTATCCTTTACATTACAAACAATCCAATTAAATTCTTTTAGTTATTTTAAAATGTACCATTAAATTATTATTCACTATAGTCATCCTGTTGTGCTATCAAAGAGTAGGTGTTACTCATTCTTCCTAGCTATTTTTTTGTACCCATTAATCATCCCCATCTACCTCCCACCCCCACACACCTCCCCACTACCCTTCTCAGCCACTAGTAACCATCTTTCTACTCTCCATGAGTTCAATTGTTTTGACTTTTAGATCTGGGAAATAAATGAGAACATGAGACGTTTGTTTTTCTGTGCCTGGTTTATTTCACATAAGATAATGATGTCTAGTTCTGACCATGTTGTTGCAAACGACAGGCTCTCATTCTTTTTTTATGGCTGAAGAGTATTCCTTTGTGTATATGTACTATATTTTCTTTATCCATTCATCTGTTGATGGACACTTAGGTGACTTCCAGATCTTGGCTATTGTGAACAGTGCTTCGGCAAATATGAGAGTGCACATATCTCTTCAATGTACTGATTTCCTTTCTTTTAGGTACACACACAGCAGTGGGATTGCTGGGTCATGTTATAGCTCTATTTTCTGTGTTTTTGAGGAAGCTACAAACTGTTCTCCACAGTGGTTATACTAATTTACATTACCACCAAGAGTATACGAGGGTTCCCTTTTCTCCACATCCTTGCCAGCATTTATTGTCTGTCTTTTGGACATAGCTATTTTAACTGGAGTGAGACAGTATCTCATTGCAGTTTTGATTTGCATTTCTCTGATAATCAATGATGTTGAACATCTTTTCGTGTGCCTGTTTGGTATTTGTATGTTTTCTTTTTTTTTTTTTTTTCCTGAGATGGAGTCTTGCTCTGTTGCCCAGGCTGGAGTGCAGTGGAGAGATCTCAGCTCAGTGCAAGCTCCACCTCCTGGGTTCACGCCATTCTCCTGCCTCAGCCTCCCGAGTAGCTGGGACTACAGGTGCCCGCCACCATGCCTGGCTAATTTTTTGTATTTTTAGTAGAGATGGGGTTTCACCATGTTAGCCAGGATGGTCTTGATCTCCTGACCTCGTGATCTGCCTGCCTCAGCCTCCCAAAGTGCTGGGATTACAGGTGTGAGCCACTGTGCCCCGCCCTGGCATTTGTATGTTTTCTTTTGAGAAACATCTATTCAAATCTTTTGCCCATTTTTTGATTGGATTGTTAGATTTTTTTCCCTGTAGAGTTGTTTGAACTCCTTATATATGCTGGTTATTAATCCCTTGTCAGATGGGTAATTTTCAAACATTTCCTCCCATTCTGTAGGTGTCTCTTCATTTTGTTGGTTGTTTCCTTTGCTGTGCAGAAGCTTTTTAGCTTGATGTGATGCCGTTTGTCTATTTTTGCTTTGGCTGCCTGTGCTTTTGAGATCTTACCCAAAAAATCTTTGCTCAGACCAACGTCCTATACCATTTTCCCAATGTTTTCTTCTAGTAGTTTCCTAGTTTCAGGTCTTAGATTTAAACCTTTAATCCATTTTGATTTGACTTTTGTATATGGCAAGAGATGGGGTCTAGTTTCACTTTTTAACGTATGGATATCCTGTTTTCCCAGCACTATTTATGGAAGAGACTGATTTTTCCCCAATGTATGTTCATGCCACCCTTGTTGAAAATTAGTTCATTCTAGGTGTTGGATTTGTTTTTGGGTTCTCTATTTTGCTCCATTGGTCTATGTGTCTGTTTTTATGCCAGTACCACACTGCTTTGATAACCATAGCTCTGTAGTATAATTTGAAGTCAAGTATTATGATTCCTGCAGTTGTGTTCTTTTTTTTTTTTTTTTGAGACGGAGTCTCACTCTGTCGCCCAGGCTGGAGTGCAGTGGCTGGATCTCAGCTCACTGCAAGCTCCGCCTCCCGGGATTACACCATTCTCCTGCCTCAGCCTCCCAAGTAGCTGGGACTACAAGCGCCCACCACCTCGCCTGGCTAGTTTTTTAATATTTTTTTTAGTAGAGACGGGGTTTCACCAGGTTAGCCAGGATGGTCTCGATCTCCTGACCTTGTGATCTGCCCGTCTCGGCCTCCCAAAGTGCTGGGATTACAAGCTTGAGCCACCGCGCCCAGCCTAGTTGTGTTCTTTTGCTTAAGATAGGTTTGGCTCTTCTGGGTCTTTTGTCATTCCATATAAATTTTAGGATATTTTTTTCTATTTCTGAGGAATGTCATTGGTATTTTGATATAAATTGCATTGAATTTGTAGATTGCTTTGGGTAGTATGGACATTTTAATAATATCAATTCTTCCAATCCATGAACATTGAATGTCTTTTTATTTTTTGATGTCCACTTCAATTTCTTTCTTCTTTAAGTGTTTGGTAAAACTCAGCAGTGAAGTCCTCAGGTCCTGGGATTTTCTTTGATAGGAGACTTTTTATTACGGCTTCAATCTTGTTACTCATTATGGGTTTATTGAGATTTTATACATTTTATATAGCTCAATCTTGGTAGGTTGCATGTGTCCATAAAGTTATCCACTTCTAAGTTTTCTAATTACTTGACATATAATTGCTCACAGTAGTATCTAATGATAGCTTTTATTTCTGTGGTCTCAGTTGTTATGTCTCCTTTTTCATTTCTGATGTTATTTATTTGGATTTTCTCTCTTTTTCTTAGCCTAGACAAACTTTTGTTGATTTTGTTTATCTTTTCAAATAACCACCTTTTTATTTCATTGATCTTCTCTTTTTTTTTTTTTTAAGTTTCATTTACTTCTGCTATAATCTTTCTTTTCTTTTTTTCCTTATACTAACTTTGGGTTGGCTTTGTTCTTGCTTTTCTCATTCCTTAAGGTGCATCGTCAGGCTGTTTACTGAAAGTCTTTCTACTTTTGCAATGTAGGTGTTTATTGCTATAAATGTTCCCCTTAGCACTGCTTGTGCTGCATCCCATAGATTTAGGTATGTTATATTTCCATTGGCACTTGTTTCAAGGAATTTTTAAGTTTTCTTCTTAATTTCTTCATTGATCTATTTGTTGTTCAGAAGCTTGTTGCTTGATTTCCATGAGTTTGTGACATTGCTGAGGTTCTTCTTGTTATTGATTTCTAGTTTTATTCCATTGTGATCAGAAAAAAATACTTGATATGATTTCTACTCTGTTCAGACTTATTTTGTGATCTAAGATATGGTCTATCCTGGAGAATGTTTTATGTTCTGATGAAAAGAATGTGTATTCTGTAACAGTTGTGTGAAATGTTCTGTAAATGTCAGTTAAACTTATTAGGTCTAGAGTGTAGTTTACTCTGATGGTTCCTTTTTGTTTTTCTGTCTGGATGATCTGTGCATTACTGAAAGCGGGGCATTGAAGTACCCTGCTACTATTGTAATGTCATCTGTCTCTCCCTTTAGATCTATTACTGTTTGCTTTACATACTTGGGAGTTCTGGTGTTGGATGCATAGATATTTATAACCATTATATCCTCTTGTGGAATTGACTTCTTTATCATTAAATATTTACCTTCTCTGTCTCTTTTTTTTTTTTTTTTTTTTTTTTTTGAGACAGAGTCTCACTCTGTCGCCCAGGCTGGAGTGCAGTGGCGCGATCTCGGCTCACTGCAAGCTCCGCCTCCCAGGTTTACGCCATTCTCCTGCCTCAGTCTCCTGAGTAGCTGGGACTACAGGCACCCGCCACCTCGCCCGGCTAGTTTTTTGTATTTTTTTAGTAGAGATGGGGTTTCACCGTGTTCGCCAGGATGGTCTTGATCTCCTGACCTCGTGATCCGCCAGTCTCGGCCTCCCAAAGTGCTGGGATTACAGACGTGAGCCACCACGCCCAGCTCTGCCTCTTTTTATAGGTTTTGATTTGTAGTCTATTTTATCTGATATAATTATAGCTATCTTGCCTTTCTTGTTTTTGGTTTCTAGTTGCATGGAATATGTTTTTCCATACTTTCACTTTCAGTCTGTGTGTGCCTTTATAGATGAAGTGGGTTTCTTGTAGTAACATATAGTTGGTTTGAGACCAGCCTGGGCAACATGGTGAAATGCTGTATCTATAAAACATACAAAAATTATCTGGGCATGGTGATGTGTACCCATAGTCCCAGCTACATGGGAGATTGAGGTGGGACGATCACCTGAGTCTGGGAGGTTGAGGCTGCAGTGAGCTGTGATCACACCATTGCACTCCAGACTGGGTGATAGAGTGAGACTGTGTCTCAAAACCAACCAAACAAACAAAAAGCCCAAACATATAGTTGGGTCTTATTTATTTATCCATTCAGCCACTCTATGCCTTGTGACTGGAGTATTCAGTCCATTTACATTCAGTGTCATTATTGATAAGTAAGAACTTACTACTGCCATTTTGTTGCTTGTTTTCTGGTTATTTTGTAGCTCCTCCCTTCCTTTCTTCCTTTTTAGTTAAATGGTTTTCACTGGTAGGATGTTTTAATTTGTTATTTATTTTTAGTCACTCTATGATAGGTTTTTGCATTATGGTTTTCATGAGGCTTACACAAAACATCTTACAGTTATTTTAAAGAGATGACAATTATTTTAAAGAGATGACAACTTTTCTTAAATTACAAGGAAAATAATAGAAACAAACAAAAAATGAAAAGTCTACATTTTAGGTCTACCCCCTCCCCAGCTGGCTTTTAGTTGTCTCAACTTATATATTTTTATACTGCTTATCTCTTCACAGGTTGCTGTAGCTATTGTTGTTTTTGAGAGATTTTTCTTTTGAGCTTCATACTAGAGTTGTGAGTGGATTCACACAACAGTTGCTGTATTAGAGTTCTGGGTTTGTCCATGTACTTAATCTTACCAGTGGGTTTTCTATCTTCAGTTATTTTCCCATTAGTGTTTTTTTTTTTTTTTCTTTCAAATTGAAAAACTCTCTTTAGCATTTCTTATAAGACTGGCCTGGTGCTAGTGAATTATTTCAGCTTTTTTGGGGGAAAGTCTTTATCTCTCCTTCATACTTGAAGGATAACTTTGCTACATAGAGTATTCTTGGATGGAAGTGTTTTCTCTTTCAGTACTTTGAAAATGTTATTGCCCTCCATCTAGGTCTGTGTGGTTTCTGTTGAGAATGTTATTGACAAATGAATTGGAACTCCTTTATATATTATTTGCTTCTTTTCTCTTGCTGGTATTAGAATTCTCTTTGTCCTTGCACTTTGAGAGTTTGATTACTGTATGCCTTGGGGAAATCTTATTTGGGTTAAATCTGTTTGGTGTTCTCTAACCTTCCTGTACCTGAATACTTATATCTTTCTCGAGTTGTGGAAAATTTTCTGTTATTATTTATTCAACTAAGTTTCTACCCCTTGCTCTTGCTCAACCCCCTGTCTAACACCAGTAATTATTAGATTTGGTCTTTTGAAGTCATTTGCTATATCTTGTAGATCTGTGTTTATTTTTATCTTGTTTTCTCCTCTGTGTATTTTCAAATAGTCTGTCTTCCAGCTTACTGATTCTTTCCTCTGCTTAGTCCATTCTGCTATTGACAGACTAATTTTTTTTAGTTCAGCAAATGTGTTTCTCGGTTCCAAAATTTCTGTTTTATTTTTAAATTTTAATCTCTTTGTTAAATTACTCTGATAAAATTTTGAATTTCTTTTCTGTATTATCTTGGAGACGAGTGAATTTCCTTAAAACTGCTCTTTTGACTTTTTGGTCGGAAAGCTGGCATATGGATCTCTCATTAGGGTCAGTTTTTGTTTCTTTTATTTTGTTTTGTCTTTGCTTTGTCCATTTGAGGAGATCATGACTCCTTGTTTACTGTTGTTTCTTGTGGGTGAACATCTATGTCTTTGCCTTGAAGGACTGGTTATTTATTCCAGTCTTCTCTGCCCAGCTTTATTTTGTTTTATTGAATGTATTTGCTTAGAGGTTCCTTACCACTAAACTACTGCATCCCTTATGGCTTCAAGAGGTGCCCTAAACCCAGTTTTGCCTCAGCTCTAGCAAAGGATCAGAACACTGCTGTTCCTGGATAGGGGAGGTCCCGAAAGGGCTATCCCAGCAGTGTGGGAAGCTGGCTTAGGGGCTTGTGCCCAGGAGGCTTGTGGGACAAACTTCCTACAGCCTGGTGCTGCTGAACAGCCACTGGTTTGGTGTCTCCTGTGACTGAATTACAGAACAGAGTTTCCGGGACTGAGTTACAGAGCAGAGTTTCCAGGGCTGGGTGTGGGAATCCTGCTTGTCTCCTTTGTCTCTGGCTGTCCTCAGGGATATTTCTCCCTTCGGGCACTCATGATGCTTCCTGTGGGTTAAGAGAGGGACAGATCTCCTGCCAGGGAACCCCAGATGGTGGGGAAGCTATTTGTCTACATCAATTTCACCTTTTCCAATGTAGAAACAGTGAGATGGGGGAAATGTTCGTGTGCTTGGTACTGGGCAGAATAGGAAGAGGAGTGTCATGGATGTGGAAGTCCAATTCTCTTACCATCTGCTCACAGCTTTTTCACTTCTCTGTGGCCCCAGGAATGGTTTTATCTTTGTATTTGATTACTGGGATATTTCTGGTGAGAAGCTCAGCACTGTATATTTGTTTTAGGCGTTGTGTGTTTGGAGAGGAGTGAATCCAGCTTGTTTCTATGCTGCCATCTTGGAACTCAAGTCCTTTTATGCAGATTCTTTAAGCTTTTCCTCCAGGGATAGCAAATGCACTCTAACTATTGTTCCAGCTTCCATAAATTGGCAGTGCCCCCTGGGATTCTCCTGTGAGAAGAGATGTCATAATCGATTAGCAATGTCTGCCAAGAGTGTGAGTGGGGCAGGCAGTGGTATGTGCGCTGAGGATTTGCCATCTGGGCTCAACTGCTTCAGATCTCTGAGTCTGATCCCGTCAACCTAATCAAATATCTTTCAAGACCAAGAAGAATGGGCCTTATGAGACAAGACTGATATAATGAGATTGAATTTCAAAAAACATGCCTGAACTTTGGAGGGAATTAAATGAGTACAGTTCCTTTACACAGGCTGCTTTGGAAGGCTTTAGTCTTGTGCCAGTGAGGCTAGCTTTGCTTGAACATTTTTGGAGTGCTCTTTTAGAATTGCTGATTAACAATGGACCACAAAACACATGGTTTTCAATCATTTATGGTCTCATCTCACTTTTTGCTTCAAATGCCATTACCCTGCCTTATCATTGCTGTTCTCTGGGCTTGATCCCATTTAACTCTTGTTTGTATCCTAAATCAGATCTGTCCTAACAAAATGATGATGTATCTCCTCTGAAAGTGCCAAGAATAGCTTGCAGGCCCTGAAGGCCATACGGAAAAGGAAATTCCCAACATCTAAACACAGGGAGCATCATTAGAAGGGTGAGTGCCTTCCCAAGTAGTCCTGGTGAGGAGGAGACTCATCTGCTGCTGAACCATGTGTTGATTGGAAGCCAGTTCTGTTACTTTCAATCTGTGCCTGGGCCACCTCTAAAGAGCCACACATCACCCACACCTGGTGGTCCTCTTGCTGACCACTGGATTTTGCTAAAGTCGTTTTCACGTACGTTGATTTTGTCTCCTTAGTCCTCCACAGGAGCCAGGTGGATGCACTGGCACAGCCTCCCCTGCTTCCTGACTCTGTGCCTGCGAGCCTGGGGTCTTCGTCAGTTACTGGCTGCTCCTCATTCTACTTGAGGCCAGACTCCATTCCTGGAACTGAGGCTGCAGCTTTTCTCTGGAGGTCCCATCCCTTGTTCCTCAGCTCCAGCCCTGGGAGTCATCTGTGCGCAGGCAGCAGTGCCAGGTTAGAGACCTGCTTCCCCTTAGGCCCAAGCCCCACCACAGGAGCTCCTGCGGCTGCTTCCAGTGGCCTGGGCTGCAAATCCTCCTGAAGACCTATTTGTTCAAACTACTAACATCTCAGCCCATGGAAAAGACCAAAACAATCTCATGGCTGATTTTCTTCCTGGGCTGGTTCCATATGCCAGGGCCCCTGGCTTTTCTTTAGCTGATTCTGATTCATGGAAAGGGGTGAAAGGAATTTCTCCAGGCACTTTTGGAAGAAGCCCCAGCTGTGGAAACCTTCCCTGAACAACCAGACCACCAGCAAGACCTCACCTGGCCTGCAGTCCTGGAGGAGCAAACGGCCTGGTGGTGGCACCCCGTGAGGTGTGCCCCGGGGCAGGACACAGAACAGTGCAATATATTATTACCGAGGCCAGGCTCAATTTTCCTTTTAATTTTTTTCCACTGGATAGAAAAATCCCTTTCTTTGTATTTGGAAGGCTTAACTTTAATCTCATGTTCCCCTTTTAGCTAATGATGTGGTACACCTTGCAAGAAACAGAAGTTCATATGAATTCTTCAGTGTCTGAGTAGGGGAGAGCTGGATTTTAAAGGAAATTTGTAAAAGATTTTTATCGTTATATGAAATTTCATTCCTAGATGTTCTTCGTTCTCTTTTTGCTCCTCTTTGTCACACAGACAGACACAACCAGGCCATGGCTACTATTCAGAAGCTGCCTTGCCTGGAGTATCTCAAAGCAGCATTTGACCCTTGCGGAGCGTTCTGTGCATGAGTTCTGCATCCAGACACCTGCCCTTGTGCTTTCCTCAAAGGTACTCATTTAATCCTCAGGAGAGTCCCATGAGGTAAGCAGCCTTAGCATTCCTATTTTACAGATGGAAAAACTGAGGCACAGACCAGCTGTCACATTTCCAGGCTGTCTGGGGCCAGAGTCCGTGCCCTGACCCCCGTGCCACTGGGCTCTGGTGAGCCCTGCATCCCCCGCTGCTGCCTCACACACTTCGGTTTCTCCTCCACGGCTTTCTCTCAGCTTCTCCAGGGTCCCAACCCCGTTTCTGTCTTCTTTCTGCAGTTGGAAATGGTCATCGTTTCACGAATGCAGGGCTCTCACACTAGGTATTTAGAAGCCCTTAATGAAGGAATCCATTCCAGAAGATAACGCATATGGGCTTTTCCGGTAGAACAGAAAGAATTATTTAGTGGTCAGAGAGAAACTTTTGAAATGGTCTTGACTTTCAGAGCTTGAAAAATGACAATGAAAAGCAGCAGACTTAATGAAACGGCCTTTTAGAACACAGGGCTCGGGGAAGCGCTGAAGTCTGATGCAGAGACCAAGCTCAGATGAGGGCAGTCCGCCTGTCGCTGTGTTCTTCTAGAATTTCGGCTCATGGAGGCAGGAGTTCTGCCTCTTCCTGCTGTATGGGCACAGAGCAGTGCCTGACACATCTTCCTGATCCCCTGCGATGGCTGGGCACCATGCTGGACAATGGAAGGGCAGTGGCCCGTGAGAGTGCTGGAGTTCCTGCGCTCATAGAGGTTAGGACTAAAGGGAGAACAGTCCGTTCTGGTCTGGACCTCAGACTTTGGGTAAGTGTTAGGGTTCAGGGAAGACTTTTAAAATGGATGGGATTTCTGCCCAGTTGTGGCCACACTTCCTCTAAGGTCCCTCAAAGGCTTGTGCTACAAGGTCTGAGTGGGGCTATCGGGCTTTGGAGGTCACTCACCCCACCAAGGCCTCAGGGGTCCTTCATTCATCCGGCTGCTGGTCCCACCTGGGAGTGGTGCACATTTGAGTTATGGACTCCCAAACACCTAGAAATAAATAATGTGTTCATTTCTGTTCACATTTGTTTAGAGAACAAGAGGCTAATTACCACAGTAGCATAAAGGTCAATTAACTATCCACATAATCAGGTTCACCAGGAGCTGCCCTTCCGTCCTCCATGCCTGTGGACACCTTGCAGGTGGACAGCATTGGAAGCATTCACCTGATCCACTCTGCTTCCTGGGCTCCTGAGCCAGGAGGAGCTGTGTACAGTGCTGCCCACACCGTGTCTTCTAATGAAGCCTTTTGTTTTACGGTAACTGCTGGCAGGAAAGCAGAGGATGGAAAGTCATCTCCTACCTCCTTATGAATGTTTCCACTGCTGTGACTCCATTTGAATCACAGTTGATTTTCCGTGGAATTTCATACACTCTCCATTCTGGGCAGAAGCAGTGAGGTCTCTGACCATTTCATCTGTCCAGTCAAATCCCACCTTTCCATAAAGGTGCCTTCCCCACCCCTGTTCTCTCTGATGTGTGTGGCCAGTCCTAGGAAAGCATTTAAGGCTTTCAGCTGTATCAAGGTTGCCTGTGTCCAGCCTGAGCCCAGTGCCTGGCACCCAGCAGGTGCTCTGTAAATCTTTGCCAATGGAGGAAGGCAGGAGGAGGCTTAACTTCCACTGTGCATCCGGCCACATCCAGGAGAGAGGAGGATTTTCCTGTCTTGGGTCATGCTGAAGTTCCCCTGGCATGAGAGGCTCGCGCCCAGGCCAGTCATCACCTCTGCCCACCTTCTTTTACCGGGTAAGTCGAAGACCGTAGTTGGTGAGGTGAGACTCCAGTGTCCTCTGGGTTATCAGGGAATAAGGACGAGCTCTCTCAGAGAACTGAAGTTGCGATTGACCTCCCTGCAGATGAAACTTGGCTCTCAGGCAGGTTGAGGGAATTTGGTCACCAGTAGCAGCAGCCCTTTGGCCCTGTGACCCCTGGTATCCCTGTTCAGTGTGCTGTGTGTCCACCTGTACTTCAGATCTTTCCATGGTGCCAGCCTGGTCTTTTACTTTCACGCAGCCGTTCCACAGCAGGGGCAACAAAACACAACACCACAGCACACCATATCTCAAAACACCACATCTCACTGCATGACACCACATGTCACCTCACAACACCACACCTCCACTGCACATCTCATCTCACCTTACAACACTGAACATCACCACACATCACCACCACATCACACCTTATACCACCACACTTCACCTCACAACACCACACCTCACCTCAAAACACATCACATCTCTCAACAGCACACCTCACCTCACAACACCACAGCACTTACCACACAAGACCATGTCACACTGCATGATACCACACAACACCACATCACACCTCAAAACACCATACCCCCCATTGTGCACCACACCTCACCTCACAACACCACATCATTCATCACAACAGTATAACTCACCTTGACAATACAACACCCACCACACACCACACAAGACCATATCACACTGCACAACACCACACATCACCACACAATACCACACCTCACAGCACCACACATCACCATACAATACCACAACCCCATTGCACAACACCTCTCCTCACAGCATCACACTTTGCTACACAACTCCCACCTCACACCCACCACACTACACCACACCTCAGAAAAACACACCACAGAATACCACATCTCACCTCACAACACCATAACACCCATGACACACACGCTGCATAACGCTTCACAACACCACACCTCACCTCACAGCACCACATCACCTTACAAAACCATGCATCACCTGAGAATACCGCACCTCACCTCACAATAGCACAGCCCTCAGCAAACAATACAATACCTCACCACATAACACCACACCTCACCTCATAGCACCACACTTTACGACACAACACCTCACCACACAAAACTGTATCCTCCACCAGATAATATCACATCACTCTGCACAACACCAAACCTTACCACATAACACACACCTCATCTCACAATGCCACACTTCACCACACAACACCTTACCTCACAATATCACACTTCACCTCAGAACACCACACCTCACCCACACTACCACAGCCCCCACCACATACCATATCTCACTGCACAACACCTCACCTTACAACACCACACCTCATTTTACAACAATACACCTCACATCACAATACCACATCTCACTTCATAGTACCACACACTCACCACACAGCACCATATCTCATCTCACAATACCGCATCTCACCTTACAATACCACACTCCTACCACACCTCAGTTTACCTCAGAATACCACAACTCACCGCACAATACCACACTTCCCACCACACATCTCACTTCATAACACCACCCCCTTACCACACAATACCACACCTCACCACACACCACATCCTTCCCCCACAACACCACACCTGACCTCACAACGCCATACCCCTCACCACATAACACCACCCCTCACTGCACACCACGCTTGTCACCAGAGAACACCACATCCCATATTACCTCACAACATGACACCCCTCACCACACACCACAACTCACCACACTATACCCTATTGCCCACCTCACAACACCACACCCTGCATCTCACAATACCACACCGCATCACACATCACATCATACTGCACAATACCTCAACTTACAACACCAAAACTCATCACACAACACCACACCTCACCTCACAATACCACCTCTTTCATCTTAAAATACCACACCTCATCTCACAAGACCACACCAGACCACACAGCACCACAACAACACACAATACCACACAGCACCACTTCACACTCACCCACCCACTCCAACTCAATTTCAACCCAGTAGTACCTTACCTGTGAATAAATGCTGGGACCACCAGGGTCCCCCAGAAGGCAGTCATAACAATCTACCCAGCTGGAGAAAGAAACAAATGTTTGTTTGGAAAATTTACATCCGCTCCTTCATACTACTCCTTCAAACCGGATAAAAGAGAACTCTGTATAATATACACAGAAACTCCTGTTACTGGCAGAATCTTAAAATATTTATACAGCATACAAACAATACCAAGGAATTTCCTACAAGCTATATATTGACTTCATAAACACAAGGCCATTATGTATTTGTCTTAATTATACACAACAAGTTATTGATTACAGTACAGTAAAATCTGAAGGCAAAAATCTCAAGACCAACACTTCTATATACACTATGCTGTTGCAAATGGCTACTGCGATAAACTAGGAGATCAACACATGGCACTGTTAATCTCAGAGGCTGAAGACACATGGACTTTGGGAACCTGAGGCCTCTCTGTGTGGCTGGAGAAGGAATTATCTCAGCCTGGTGGGTGTGATGGGTGTATCCCACTGTCCACATAGCAGGGCACTCACCTGGTGGGCCATGTTGCCGGGAGACCCTGAAGCACCTGGGTAAGCTGCTGTGTCCCCAGCCTCGGCCACTTCCCATGTGCCAGTGAGTGATGCTCAGGGTTTGTATTAATCAGGGTTCTCTAGAGAGACAGTACTAATGGAATACACACACACACACACACACACACACACACGTAAAGGGGAGTTTATTAAGTATTAACTCACAGAATCATAAGGTCCCACAATAGGCCACCTGCAGGCTCAAGAGAAAGGAGAGCCAGTCCGAGTACCAAAACTGAAGAACTTGGAGTTTGATGTTCGAGGGCAGGAAGTGTCCAGCATGGGAGAAGGATGTGGGCTGGGAGGCTGGACCAGTCTCTCTTTTCACATTTTTCTGCCTGCCTGACTTATAGTCTAACCTCACTGACAGCTGATTAAATTGTGCCCACCCAGATTAAGGATGGGTCTGTCTTTCCCAGTCCACTCACTCAAATGTTAATCTCCTTTTTTTAACACCCTCACAGACACACTCAGGATCCATACTTTGTATTCTTCAATCCAATCAAGTTGACACAGTGTTAACTATCTCAGGGTTCCTCACAGGAATGTGGTGTTCCTTACCCTTCCTCTCTCTGCTCTGCTCCCACCTTGAGCCAGCACTGTGCCCCTCAGTACCATTTCTATTTCAGATTCCAGTATCTTTAAAAATAAAAAGAAAGTAAATGGTGCTTCTTCCCACAAAATGTTTGTCCATTTTCGAGGTACATGTTTATTTTAATGCCATTTATCTCTGGGAATAAAGGATAACTCCCAACCAGCCAAGTGGATAAAAACCAAACATGTTCTGTCTTGGTCCATTTATGCTGCTGTAGCAGAATACCTGGGCTGAGTAATTTATAATGTATAGAAATGTATTTGACTCATGGTTCTGGAGGCTGGGAAGTCCAAGAGCATGGTGCCAGCATCTGGTGAGGGCCTTTGTGCTGCGTCATCCCATGATGGAAAGCAGAAGGGCAAAAGAGGGCAACAGTGAGAGAGGGCAGGGAGGGTTGAAGTTGCTTTTATAACAAACCTACTCCCATAATAATGACATTAATCCTTTCATGAAGACAGAGCCCTCATGGCCTAAACACCTCCCATTGAGCCCTATCTTCCAACACTGTTGCACTGGGAATTAAATTTCCAGCACATGAACTTTGAGGAACACATTGAAACCACAGCACCTTCCCAGTCTCAAGTCCAACTTACTAAGTGATCTTATATGTGCCACATGTCATTTACAGGCTCTTAGATTCTGGACAACAGGGTCCTTATGTTGTCTTTGTTAATTTTCAAAGTAAGGCTCAAACACATCTGTTATTACAATAGGTTCTAGAGGAAAGTGGATTGACCATGATAGAATGTCTTCATCAATAAGAGAGGCAGGAGGACATATGAACATGTGGATGAGTCTAGTTCAGCATTGTCCATGTGACACTTGGCCCCTCTCTGATCATGCTCCTTGAGCATGAGAACTTTGGCAAAGGAGCCATATTGACATTCCCGCTGGGAGGAAAAAGACTGCGTGGCCAGTGAGGAGAGGCAGCATGCAGGAGAGACCTGACGTGGTCCTACTGCCAGGGGCTGGAGCCCTTCAGTCATCACCTGAGGTCTTTCAGGGCAGCCCTGAAGTGACGCTCCTCCAGAACTCATGTCCACACCCCGCCCTTCATCTGGCTGTGGGTGCCACAGCCACTGCCCCTGCTCTCCAGGCAGGGGGTACACACCTCTTCCCAGCTCTAGTCCCTCTAGAGAAGGTCAGAGGCTTCAGATGGGTGGCTTGAAATTGGCCGTGATGGAATCATTTTCACCATGGAAATTGGCAAATACTACAAATCAGGGCTCTATTCTTTTCAAAGAGCATGTTGTTGAAAATTTACTAGCTCATTACTGAATCCATTTGGTTATCTTTCCTACTGTTCAACCATTTCACCATCTATTTACCTCAACCATTAAGGCAAGATGAATCCATTTGGGAATGACCAGGTCAACCAAGGAATTAGATGTAGCAAAACCTTGCTGACACATGTAAATGACTCAAGCAGAATCTCACTTGCTTTTAATGATTTTTGAATTTTCCATTTATTTACAGCTGTCTCATCCACACTTAAATTGGTATATATGTTTAGTGAATTTTCTTTGTGGCACCTTTCAAAGCATTCAGCTCAGATTACATGGACATAATGCCTCTGTTTTCACATGCATATTTTCTCACAATGAGGCTTATCTAGATACATAAGGCGATGACAATAATAAACCCAATTGGAACAAATGATTCTGCAGGCAAAAGCGGCCTGCTTTGGGGGTGCACACAATGTATGTGTACGTGTCCACCGGAGGGCGGCGCTCTACCAGGGTGAAGGTGAATAGGAGCCCCTACCACACTGCTGGGGTCTCTGCCCTCTGTTCCAGGGACTAGGTGCTTCTTCCTGGCGGTCCCAGAGAGTTTTGCTAGGCTCACCCTATACTGAGTCACAGGTCTTCCAAGACTCACAATTTCCTACAAGCTTGAAATGCAGTGGGAGGTATTGCCTGAGTCCTGTCTGCTTCTGGGCAGTGCCTTCTCTCTCCCAACTGCTGAGAGCATTTGTTGCCAGCCATCTCTGCCCCCTCCTTTAGAAAGAGTCACATGGCCCTCGTTACCTCTTGGTGGTACTGTTGACCAAGTTGCCTGCATTCCCTGGCTGAGGTCAGGAAGGACCCACGTGGGGACATCTAAAAGGTCATCTGTCTTTGGACTCTTAGATGAATGATCCCAGGAGACAAAATGAAGCTTTGAGTACATTAACTCTAATGTCAAGACTGCTCTGTGTGGCCCAGAGCAGGAGCATAAATGGAGGCTCAGATGCACACACCTAGATACCAGAAAGATGTAAACCAAGATGTGAACCAAGGCGTCTTGCCTCCCTTCCCCGATGAATCTCACTGGAAAGCTTCTTCCCAGCATCCGGCCATATGTCAAAGTGAGAAAGCCTTTATTTGCAGCCCCTTTTTTGTGAATAGACTTTTGTTTCATTGAAAAGAAGGAAGGCACTTTTACTTCTGCCTTTTGGGGAAGAGGTACTCTCGTTTTCAGGACAATTGGATAGAACGTGTTTACACAAGAGTGTCCAATTCTAGCTCCATGAAAGGGGGGCATAGTGGCCCTGAATTCAGAGCTCTATGAGGAAAACACCAGGTTTTTCCGTTTGGAGTCAGTTGGCACTGGTCAGAGAGCAGTGTGGGCACAAGACATGTTTGAACATACCAGAGTTGGTGGTGTTCACCACACATGTAATTAAAGAAAACATGTTCTGCATAAGCTGGGCACGTAGGGCTGTGACTCACCCTGAGCAGATCTTTGGCAAGGTAGATCTTTGCATTTAGGTTTTCCTTCCGCGAAGAGGAGGGCAGAAGAGAGAGTGAAGAAAGGATAGTAATATTCTAGCATGTGAGTGTCTCCACCTGATTCCCAAAGGCGAGGCCACCTGTGCTTGCAGCCAAGCGGTTCCCAATGTTGTTTCTTTCTGCACATATTGCTCTGATGCACACTCGGATTCTGGGCCCCTTGTCTACAATGGCAGCTGCTCAGGAGCGTGACCTAGGAATCCCAGAGTTGTGCATTCCGACTTTGTCACCAACCAAAGGCCTTAAAGATCAGAGACCTCCATGCCCCGGCCTCTGTGCTCTTCTGTATTGACGAGTGGAAAAATAGAGCTTATTTGGTGGAATGGTTAAGATCCATTATCTACTAATTTAAAAGAAAGGCTAATTTAAAAGAAAAGAAGGGTTACTTCTCAGGACCAAAAAAAATTAACCGAACTACATTTCCAGATATAGAAACTTCTAAGCCAGGCGTGGTGGCCCACACCTGTAATCCTAGCACGTTGGGAGGCTGACGTGGGAGGATCACTTGAAGTTAGGAGTTCAAGACCAGCCTGGTCAACATGGTGAAACTCCGTCTCTACTAAAAATACAAAAATTAGCAGGGCATGGTGGTGCACGCCTATAACCCCAGCTATTTGGGAGGCTGAGGCAGAAGAATCATTTGAACCTGGTGGGCGGAGGTTGCAGTGAGCCGAGATCACTCTACTGCCCTCCAGCCTGGGCGATAGAGTGAAACTCTGTCTCACAAACAAACAAACAAACAAAAACAAAAACAAAAAAAACCCCAGAAATTTATATTACATATTTACATATTTTAAGCCTGGTGAGTTTGATTAGAAGTGAAGTGAAACTTTTTTTTTTTTTTTTTTTTTTTTTGAGACGGAGTCTCGCTCTGTTGCCCGGGCTGGAGTACAGTGGCCGGATCTCAGCTCACTGCAAGCTCCACCTCCCGGGTTTATGCCATTCTCCTGCCTCAGCCTCCCGAGTAGCTGGGACTACAGGCGCCCGCCACCTCGCCCGGCTAGTTTTTTGTATTTTTAGTAGAGACGGGGTTTCATCGTGTTAGCCAGGATGGTCTCCATCTCCTGACCTCGTGATCTGCCCGTCTCGGCCTCCCAAAGTGCTGGGATTACAGGCTTGAGCCACCGCGCCCGGCCGAAGTGAAACTTTTTTATCAAGACAACGTGTAGAGTCCTGCATCCTCCAATTGCCAGTTGTGTGGTCTTGGGAAATAACATCTTTCATGTCTCTGAGGCTCAGCTTTTGTCCTCCTCCTAGGGTGATGAAGGGTAGATGAGGTGAGGTGTCTGTGAGAGGCACCTGGGTGCAGTGGGTACCAGCCACGGACTGGAAGCTCAAATCTCTACCCTGACTGTGATTGGCCGTGGGACCTTAGGCCATCACCTTCACTGCTCCAAGCCTTTATAGGATGGAGATGACCTTACCACACAGAGGATCCGGTGGATTCTGTAAGAGTGTGTGTGTTCAACGCTGGCCCAAGGCATTGTCAGTGCCATTCAAGTCTTTATGGGGATAGGACAGGACCTAGCACACAGTATGTTCTCAGCAGAAGAAAACTTCTTTTTCTTTCTTTTCACCGTGGTTAAACGTCTAGTTTTATGGATATAGAACAAAGGAGCCCATTTCCTGATAACCTCTGATTATTTATAACCTGTAAGCACCTCCTGCTTTTTCCATTTCACTTGAGTGTGGTAAGTCATGAGGAATTATTTCAACAAACGCTTATCACATGCCCAGAAGGTGTCACACTTTGGGGAGATGAAGACAAACGAGACATTTATTTTAGTAAATGTATGAACCCAATAAACAAAGAGATTTTCAGATGCTGTGTGGGGTGCAGGGAGGAGTCACTTCGTCCTGAAGGTGGAAACATTACACCCCGGCCACACACCCCTGCTCGCCCTTGGTTCTTCCCAGATGAGTTCTGATTTCTCGGATGCAGCTCGGATTCTCATCTTGCTTTAAGATTCTCAAAGGTCTTTGCCACTACTCCATCTTCCAGGACCCTGGATGTGGATGCCTTCTGCTGTGGAGTGTTTGTGTGTTGTCTGGAGCACAGGAATCCTGGGTTGCTGCCACCAGCCAGCCAAGCAGCAGCGCATCCAGGGAGGTGTCAAGGCCAAGGAATAAAACTAGAAATCTCTCCTTTTCGGTGACCATAAGGCGCTGAAACCTGAACAGCTCCAGGAGCTTCATCCTCCCTAGATGTTTTTTATGGGTTAATAAAGTAAATTCCTCCTTTCAAAAAGGATGTATTTAGGAAGCTAAGCTGTTCACTTTTCAAAGTGAATGATCTGTTTTACAGAGCTTAGACGCATGTCCAGCCGCCTGCTGTAAATCCTCTCTGGCTGTAAAGGACAATGTAAACAACGTGGGTGCCGTTTAAACAGTCCTCAGCATGGCAGAGGCAGCGCCACTGGAAATGCCTCCATCTTTCTAAAGAGAAACAGATGTTTGAAGAGCGGAGCTGAGCATAAGCCATTCTTCAAACAGAAGATTAAAGCATCTGTCGGGTATGCCGGGCCGGCGACCCTCGGTGGCCACCTCAGCTGGGCCTGCCGCTCACAGCTTCCAGGGTATGTGGTGGAGGAGGGTGTGGGGGGGGTGGGCGGAGGGGAAGGAGGAAGCGAATGCTGATGCCCTGGCCTCTTGGTGACTTGTTTCCAGAGTCAGAGTTACAGTGGCCCATGGCCCATCGATGTCCTGCTGGCCTGTCTGCTGTGCCACCGGCCCATCAGGGGGTCCTGTTCACATTCCTGGGGCCTTCCCTGAATGTTGTCCTCTTTATCCCTGAGGCCAGTTGTCCCTGAGGCCCTGGATAGAGGGCTCACACCTGGCTGGGTCCCGGCGTCCCTGCCCTGTGTCAGACCCTCCAGGGTCCCTTCCTTTTCCAGGCCCTCTGTCCAGAACTCACCTTCTGAAAGACTGGGGTGCACACCACACATGACATTCCTGGGGTTCATGGGAAGCAAACATGCTCATCTCTCAGAACTAAGAAGGTGAGAGCATCATCCCTGTCTGGCAGCTCAGTAAGAATTCCAAAATGTTATTGGAAGGAAGGGAATCAGAAGAGAAATTTGCAGGGGATGCCTAGGGTTGAAGAGACCCTTCTTTTTGCTTTCTCTTGTCCCTTCCCCAAACAGGTCCATGATAAGAGAAATTCTTCCTGTGCAGAGCTTTAGTGAACATGGGGCATGGAGGAGCAAATCTAGACAAGAGTGACCTCCAGTGATGACCATGCAAGGGGGAGACGTGCAGGGGAGGATGTGGAGGAAGGAGATGGGCAGGGGAGGACGTGGAAGGGAGGACGTGAAGGAGGGACCTAGAGGAGGGACTGGATGAGGATGTGGATTAGGGAGATAGAGGAAGGGCAAGAAGGATGGGCATGGAGGACAAAAATGGAGCAGGGTCATGAAGGAGGGATATGGTAAGGGTTTCTCTTACTGTGAGTCTTGTGGACAGGGTCTCTCTTTCTGTGATCATCAGAGTGTGGGTCTCCTCACTGTGAGCCTCGTGGAGAAGGTCTCCTCACCGTGAGCCTCGTGGACAGGGTCTCCTCACTGTGAGCCTCGTGGACAGGGTCTCCGCCACTGTGAGCGCCAGAGAGGGTCTCTGTCACCATGAGCTCCTTTGTGAGGGCATGTGATTCTTTTGGCATAATCTTGTGTATTTTACTCCTAATTACCAGTTTCTTTAATTAGGAACTTTCCTGAGCTCCTGCCTGCGGCCTGGGTTGCTTGTAGCTTCCACTCTTAGTGCCTTGGTTTTTTGGGAAATCAGTGGCTCAATGTCCTTCGGAGGGACCTGGCTTCTTTGTTTACATCACTTGTGTGACCTGGGATGCACACTCTCAGCTCCCTATGGCTCAGCTCCTCTTTCTTCAGGGAAGGGATCACCCGCTCCGTGTCTGCTGGGGTCTTCCCACCCTCTAATTCTCAACATCATTCCCCGTCCTTTTAAACAGCAGCTCGGAAGCCTGGAGGTGGCTTTGCGGAGGCTGGAGCCATGCATGCATTGTATCTTTGGCTGGAAATGCCTCCTTCCTGGCCTGCTGGACCCCTCCTGCTGCGGGTGCTGTCTGGACCCCTCCTGCTGCGGGTGCTGCTGGACCCCTCCTGCTGTGGGTGCTGTCTGGACCCCTCCTGCTGCGGGTGCTGCTGGGCCCCTCCTGCTGCGGGTGCTGTCTACCTGTGGCCCAGGCTCTTCACTGTGTCTAGGAAGCTGAGTGCCGTACCCGTGTATGTTTCACACTCACAGAAGAGGGCCTTGGTCTGAAGGATGCTGAGTTTACAGGAACGAGCTAGCTGACAGCCAAGTGAGACTGCGGGTTCTGACAGGGCCACCTTCCGTGGTGTGGGGACTTCCATGCCCTGGACTTAGTCTCCATGGAGAAAGAGAATTAGGACGGTTCTGAGCAGCTTGGGGACCTCTCTCCACACCACATGCATTTGCGAATGCTCTCTTCTGTACGTGGATCCCAGGCAGAAGATGTTCAGGTCTCCTGACCCTGCAGGGCAATGTTGGGACCCCAGCCATGTCCCTGCATCCCTTGGCCAGCGCTGGCCCTGCTCTGTGTCTAGTAGCCACCAGCAGCATCTATGGCTTTGTGGGAAATAGGACTGAACGACGTTTCATGGGATCCAAAGCTTCTAATTTGATTTTTTTGTTGTGTCATAAGCCTATATTTTGGTAGGAAAAGATACAAACATTGTTTCAATGCGCTCCTTTCATCTCCACTACTTTAGGGATTCATGCCGTGGTGCTACTTTACGTCCCGTAATGAAACCGTGTGGAGTGGACGAGAACACCCCTAGGAGGTACCTTCGGAAAGGCAGCTGGGCCCACCTTCCCGTCCTGCATGCTGTTCCAGGACCCTGCGTCCCTCTTAAACCTTGGGTCACATCAGTAAATGTACAGAATCCTGAAGAAAGGAGGTGACCGGCCCCTCTACGCTTCACTCAGGCAAAACCTGGAGCGCTGTGCTCAACTTTGGCTGATGCGTGTTAGAACAGGGACCCCCAGCTCCCGGGGACAGGCCGGTACCATCCATGGCCTGTTAGGATCCAGGCTGCACAGCAGGAGGTGAGCAGTGGGCGAGCAACTGTTCCCACCTGAGCCCACACTCCTGTTAGATCAGAGGCGGATTTAGATTCTCAGAGGAGTGTGAACCCTACTGTGCAGGGCACATGCAACGGATTTAGGCCGCGGGCCCCTCATGAGAAGCAAAGCCTAATGATCTGAGGTAGCAGTTTCATCCCGAAGAAACCATTTCCCCCACCCACCGTATGTGAAAAATCATCTTCCATGAAACCAGTTCCTGGAGCCAAAAATGTTGGGGCCTGCCATGTTCGAGGACATTGTCAGTTTCTTGGGGATGGGACTGTGTTGTCCTTGTTCATCAAAGGGTCTCCCACACCTAAATAATGCCGGCAAAGAGAGGCCTGGTAACTCACTTCTGTATTAATTCAGGGCATTCAGACCACGGTTTCTGATCATCTGCTATGTGCTGGGCAATGTCGGAGGTCTCAAGACACAATCATAAATAAAAGATACAGGGTGATGACGCCTGGACCACAGGAGTGTGCTCAGAAGACAGAATGAGGAAAAAACACAACCCTTTCTCACGATGAAGGCTTGAAGGGTTGAGAACAGGTGGCTTAGAGAGAAAAAAAGGTTTGAGGAGAATCAAATTAGGGCTCTCCAGAAAAACAGGACAAACAGGGGGTGTGTGTGTGTTTGTGTGTGTGAGAGAGAGAGAGGGAGGGAGAGAGAGAGAGAAAGAAACTTATTTTAAGGAAGTGGCTCCTGTGATTGTCGGGGCTGGCAAGTTTGAATTCTGCAGGGTAGCCCAGCAGGCTACAGACCCAGGAAGAGGCAACACACAGCTGGGGTCTAAAAGCCTCTGAAGGCCAAAGTCCTTCTTCCTCCAGGAACCTCAGTCTTTTCTTGTAGTCCTTCACCTGATTGGACAAGGCCCACCCACACTTCAGAGGGTCATCTCCTTTACTCAAAGTCAACTGATTTAAATGCTGATCTAATCTAAAAACACCTTCACAGCAACCTCTAGACCTGTTTGGCCAAACACTGGCACTGTGGCCCGGCCAAGCGGACGCAGAACATTAGCCATCCAGGGTGGACAGCTCTTTCCACAGCCCAGAGGCAGGTGACTACATAAAAACAAACAAAAAAACCGGCTGCGGAGAAACCCAGGGTGAGGATGATCAGCAGGACCATACAGTTCATCTCCCCTGGTCATGTCAACCTTGCTCACCGCACACTTTCCCCTCTTGCTGGCAGGGCCAGGGGCAAACAAAGGCCACGTTCCGAGGTTGTCATGAGCTGAAAAGTCTTTTCGGGTTACGGAAATCAGCTAAATGAACACCTTTGAAATGGGGCTGCACTCATCCAATGATTGTTCACCTCTGAGACCAGCTTGGCTCCTCTGTCATGTGGAGACCTGAGGTGACTCTGAGTCCTGTCAGAGACACTCACACGCCTGCAACACCAGCCCCAGCTCAGGGCCTCTTACAGAAACGCACATGGAGGAGAATGGGTGAAGAAGGGTGCTGTCCCCTGGGCCCCTTGGCAAGTGGCCAGTGGGGCTCAGAACTGACCCGTTGATTTTGCCTGAAAATTCACTAAGGAGCCCCCATAAGGGTGGGAACTGATGGGCACAGAGGAGGCCCAGGAGGTCCTGGCCACATGCAGAAGCTTGGGTGACCCAGGGCACAGATCTCCCGCTCTGAAACGTCAGCATCCGGGGTCACTGCACCTCAGCCACCAGGAGCCTAGGTCACAGAGTTCGGTTTCTGCTTCTCAGAGGGAACAGATCCTGGCTCGATGGCTGGCACCAACGTAGCTCATGCCCCGCCCTGACTGGGCCAGTGACTTGCGCCTGGGGCTGGACTCAGCCCTGCCCCTGGCACTGAAACGGGGGAGCAGCCTGAGAGAGGCAGTGCTCAGAGAGGCCAGGGCTGGTGGGAGGTGTTCCTGAGAGACGCCCCGTCTCTCTCCCTCCACAGAAACAAAACAAACCTCTTGAAAGAGCCGCGGGAGTTCCGCTGTGTCCTGGACGCAGCAGCCCGGCTCCCACACTCACCCCGGCCCACCCTGGCTGACGCTACCCACACTGCCTGGTCGCCCAGCCCAATGCTGCTTTCCAGGCATTTGGCCTCCGTAGCTCTTGAGATTGTGGTCACCATCTTCTAAACAGCCTCTTCCTTCCCTGTAACCATCAAGAAGGCAGAGGCCACCTCAGATATTTCAAAGAGACTTCCCTGAGAGGGGAACCAGCCACACAGGTGTCCAGATGCGGAGGCCCTGTGGCCCAGGGAGAGGGGACGCTATGGGGATGGCGTTGCCCCGTGGGTTTCCCAGAGCCATCCTTGGGGCCACACCCATGATGCTGCCGCACAAACAGGCCTGGATGCGTTCCACTTTCCCACCTGCGTGGTGTCTCTGTTGGCAGCACTGACTTCAAATGCCACCACCAAAGAGGGTGGGGGCTGGATGCCCCCATCAGGAGAGCCCCATGGTCTTAGTGGGCAGCTTCTTCCCATGTCACCCTGTCCTCTTGCTCTCCCAGGAGGCACTGCAGCCGGGCCCTTGCTGGGACATTCCACCTGCAAGGGGAGTCTGCAGGCTTCCTCGAGCCTTTCCACCTGCCTGGGCAGCCTTGAGCGTCAGCCCAGGGCCTCCTTGCCTCTCCCTGTGGGTTTCCCTCTAGGGCTTCCCTCCACCTCATGGTGAGCTCATGTCCACGACTCTTGATGTGTTTCCTTGGCCAGTTCTCAATACAGGACTCCAGGCCACGTTCAAGGGTCTATTGGACATAGGGACAACGTATCCAAGCAGAATCCTGCAAATTCCATGACACGGATCCTCTCCACATCCTGCAGGCCCTCTCATCTCTGGCCTGGATAATTGTGGGAGTTGTATCCTCTCGCTTCAGGCTTGTCTTAATACATGCACTTTCTGCTCTAGCAACAGTGAGTCCCCTGAACAAAAGTCTGATCATGTCACTCCCTTACTTGATCCCTTCCACAGACCACCATTGTTAAGATAAATTCAGCCCATTTGCAGCAATGGCTTCCCGCTCAGCCATCCAGCTCACCTTTGACTGGTCCCCATGGTCTCCCTGCCCATGCTTATTGGTCCTCCATGGTTCTCCTTCCGTATGTCCAGCTGACCCTTGACTGGCTCCCAAGGTCTCCCTCCCACCCGTCCAGCTCACCTCTGACTGGTCCCCATGGTCTCTCTGACCATGCTTACTGGTCCCCCATAGTTCTCCTTCCTGTCCATCCAGCTGACCCCTGACTGACTCCCATGGTCTCCCTCCTGCCTGTCCAGCTCACCTGGCCTCTTCACTCTGGCCATGCTGAGCCTCTTTATCTGCTCAACTCCACATGCCCTTTTCTGGCCCCTCATCTTGGTTTGGATGACCTTTCTCACTGACTTCTCATCATTTAGTTTGTGCTAAGATACCACTTTCTCCAGGGACCCCGACTTGGCCCCGGTTTTGGGTGTGTATCGCTCCTTGTGAATGCCTGGGCCCTGTGCTGCCCCTCACCACTGAGTCATCATGCCCCACTGTGGCCTTGGGCTGCCTGTGCCCTCCACAGACAGGCAGCGCCTGTGGGCACCATTGGGGTCTGTCTCGCCCCCGGCCCTGCACAGACACCTGGCTCGTGGCTCTCAGCAGCAGGTGGTCGGTGAGCAGTTCTGGGTTTTAAGCTCAGAAATGAATAAATCAATGGGAAGAGGGCCAGATTGTTGAGAATTCTGTGTTTCATGAAAGAACAAGGGTGTTTTGTTGTTATTGCTTTTTTGTTTTGAGACCAGGCCAAGGTGCTTAGCTCAGGTCTCATCTTCTCCATTAGGTTTTCCTTGAGCTCCTGTACTGACTGGAGTGCTCTTCCCAGGAATTAGTACCATAACATATGCCCTGCGTCAGCCCTTTCAACTTCATATTTGTCCTTCACCAGTGTCATCCACCATCATTATCTATCATATCTCCATGACTTGTCTGTCATCTTTCCACGTATCTATCATTTGTCTGTTTCTCTATCGTGTGTCTGTCATCATTATTGCCATCTCTCTGTCTATCCATCCATAGTCTATCTGTGTGAAGCCACGTACTCTCCTTCCCTGAGAGGGTTTCTTACTCTTCTAATCTCCCCTACAGAGCCGATACCCAGCGAATGCTTATCCGTGACAATCGCCCCCATCTTGGGGTTTCCCTGTGTTTCAGGGTCTGTCATGTGGGAGAGGAACTCTAGTTTCTGTAGGATCCCAGTCGGTGAGCCAAGATCTGCAGGTACAAACCTCAGGAACGTTCCAGCTGGTGGCAAGCTCCAGACATGGAATGAGCTTCTTCAGGAAGAAGAAGCTGTCCTGCCAGGCGGCGTGTGGAGGAGGCCGCCATTTTCATTTAGGGGCCAGCGAGCTCAGGCCAGCGTGGGGCGCCAGCAGGTGACGCCACGCAGCGCCCCGCCCTCTGCTGCGCCCCGCGCTTCCGCTTCCGCTCTGAGGAGCCGCTCCAATCTCTCCTTCCTGTGAGGAAGGCAGTCGTGCTCTGTGTGCATCTATCTGTCTGACCCTTTTAGGAAGGAGCGCCTGAGCAGGCCCGGGAGTCCGGCTACCTGTCAGGCCTGGCCGCCAGCCCGGGGCTCACCTGCTGGAGGCACCTTCTGGAAGCCGAAGTTTCCTGCTCCACATCGCTGTGCTGAGGCCCTGTGGGGAGCGCAGCGCCGGTTTTTCAGGCGGCGAAAGAAGGGCTAACAATGGGGGGAAGTGCCTCACTGACCTGCTTTCTTTCCTAGTTATCACTAAGAAAACAGGCTCCGTGGAAGCTGGGGTTATCTCAAAGGCATGAGCGGAGGATGAGGGCGTCCGCTCTCCTGGAAATGCTAGGCCCGGCCTCCGCCCAGGGTGAGCCACGGCCCGGGCTGCAGGCTGAGAGAGAGAGGGATTTCACTTCAAATTGAGAGGGGGGTTTCCATTTTATTTCCGGTCATGAGAACAAAAGTGTCGTGAGAATAAAAGTGTCATGAGAACACTCTTCTGACCTCAGGGAAGATCACGTTTTTTGACTCTCCCATCCTGACACCTTCCTAAAGCCTCGCTCGACTTGCAGATGGACACTGGGGACTTGGTGCTCAGTTTGCGGATGGACCCCCTTCCCCCTCCGGGGACTCTGCGAAAACGCAGACTCTCGGGTCCTGCCCTTCCTTCAGGCTCCCAGGGTGGCCAGGCAGGGTCGCAGGACAATCTTGACGCAAACAACCTCTAAGCCCCCTGAAGATTTGCGGTTGGAGCCCTTCCCCGCTTCCCTGGCCTCCGGTGGTGAAATCCTACAGATCCGTCAAAGGACGAGGGCCTGGGTGCACCTCCTGGGCACCGCCTGGGGTTGGAGTGTCCTCCCCAGGGACCCTGATGGCCCAGACGCTGCCCTGCTGTGCACCTGCCTCTGTCCCGGCTCCCTGCTCACAGGCGCCTCAGACCTCACCGATCACCCCCTGGAGGATACACAAGACCTGCTGCAACGTGGCTGCCCAAGCAAGGGGACTGAGGGGGATGATGATGATGATGGGGTGACAGTGATATTCAGGTGATGATGATGGGGTGACAGTGATGTTGGGGTAAGGATGATGATGGGGTGACAGTGATGTTGGGGTGAGGATGATGATGGGGTGACAGTGATGTTGGTGTGAGGATGATGATGGGGTGACAGTGATGGGGTGACGATGATGGGGTGACAGTGATGTGATGATGGAGGTGACAGTGATGTTGGGATGACGATGGGGTGACAGTGATGTTGGGGTGACGAGGTGACAGTGATGATGGGGTGACAGTGATATTGGGGGATGATGATGATGGGGTGACAGTGATGTTCAGGTGATGATGATGGGGTGACAGTGATGTTGGGGTGACGATGGGGTGACAGTGATGTTGGGGTGATGATGATGATGGGGTGACAGTGATGTTGGGGTGATGATGATGGGGCAACAGTGATGCTGGGGGATGATGGTGATGGGGTGACAGTGATGATGAAGGTGATGGTGGGTGATGATGGGGGTGGAGGTAATAATGGGAGTGATGATAATCATGGGGGTGATGATGATAATGGGGGTGAGGATGGAGGTGATGGGGAAGTGAGGGTGTGGGGCCTCCCACCCACAGGGGAAGGAACATCTTGTCTGAGGCTCACATATTCCAGGGGCTGTATTAAGTGTTGCTTCAACACAATGAGGTAAACATCCAGGTCCCAAGGCACCAAGACCGGTCCTCTGGGCCTTCCCTGGTCGCCCTCAGGCCACTTGCTGCCATCCATCCAAACAGCAGCCTGGCTTGCCTGCTTCACAGGGTTCCTCATCTCCCAGGCAAGAGGGGTGGCATGGATTCCATAAATAAATAAATGGCATAAAATTCAACCCCATAGGAGGCCTGTAAAGCCCTCAGGGTGCGACCCTTGCTGCCCATCCCCGTCTACAGCTACATGGACCTTTTTTTTTCTGCGTCCGGGACACTGCAAACGCAGCCCCACCCCAGGGCCTTTGTGCCACTGCCCCCTTGCAATGCTGGGCCACAGAGGTCCCCACAGCCAACGCCGCACAGGCCCCATAGTTCCCAGCTGTGGGGCCACTTTGTTAGGGGCCTTCCTTCACCCACTGAAGACATTTCAGAAACACAGAATGGAAGGTTTAGTCGCATACATATCCTGACTTGACAAGCATTCTATGTAGAAGCCCTGGGTGGACACGTTCCAAAACAAGGGCATGGTTTTACTCAGCACCTTTGAATCTTTGATGACTCCAGGCTCTCGTAGGAGCCAGGAGGAGACGTCAGGTCTGAAGCTGAACCCGTGTGGTCATGGCGGCTCTCCCCACGTGGGTTTCCCAAGTCGCTCAGGCTCTGAGTTGTTCTTCCAGTCTGTAACATAGTATAAAGGTAGGAGTCATCTCCAAGGATGAACGGAAGTAACACCATAAGCCCTTAGTCCAGGGCCTGGCACATGGGGGGCCAGCTGTGAACTCCGGCTGTGCCACTGTGTTCTGGACACGCCGTGATCATCGGGTGGGCCAGACATTGAAACATCAGTGGCCTCTGTCCAGTTAACGACGCTGCACCTCCTGCCCCCTTTCTGCTCCCTCAGGCTTGGTCCTTCCCTGGGCTCCGTCAGCTTCACTGTGACTGCCTCCCATTCATCCAGGCATCTGTGTCCCATGTGGAGGTCCCCATGACAGTGAAGACTGATGTCCTTTAAATTGCAGTTCCCATAGTCCCTGGAGCGGTGCCTGGCATGTTGTGGGCTTGATAAATAATCATTGAATGGATGAATATTTGAATCAATGAAGAGAGCAAATGGCCTAAGCCACATCAGTGTGGCCATGGACTAAAGGGCAGGGGGAGGTCCTGTCAGCCCTGAAGCCTTCTCTTAGCGGGGCCGGCCTTCGTACACATCTCTTTTGAGTCTATTTTCTTGGGGAGATTGATAATTCCTTCAGAACATTACTAGGGGCACTGCAGAGTGTTAGCTTGTAAATGGAAGTATTCCTTAAGTGGAGCAGCTGGAGGAATTCTGAGATGGCCCATGACTGCCGCCCTGCTGTGCACACACTTCCTCCTGGCTGTTCAGCAGGAATCCAGGGCAGCTGTGAGGGCTTGTTACGGGGTTACAGTCCCAAAGCAATTGACTTTACGGTAGAGAGATAATTGGGGGGCCCGGCCTAATCACATGGACCCTCTAAAAATGATTTTCTCCAACTGCAGGCAGGCAGGCAGCCTCCAGGAGCTGAGAGTAGGAAGGAGCACAGAGACCTCTGTCCTGCAACTGCCAGAAGAAAATTCCCCCAGCAATTGGGAACTGAAAAGTGGCCCTCAGCCCATAGAAGTCTCATGGCCCTGGCCGGTGCCATGAATTCAGCCTGCTAAGACCTGAAAGCAAAGTCGCATCACGCCCAGGCCGCTGACCTGCGGAAACTGAGCTGGGGGTTGGTGCTACTCTAAGCTCCTGTGCTCGTGGAAATGTGTTATACAGCAACAGGAAATTAGTGCAAATAGAAAACGCTGTCTCAAACATGGTCATTGATAACTGGACACTGCCATTCCAGCCCCAGGAATAAGACACAAATGGTTCTCGTGAGCACTTGGCCGTCCATCAAAGCAAGCCTTGATTCCACACAGGAGAGAAATCTGATGACTCAGGCCCTGGGGCTTTTTGGGTTCAGGATAATTGTGAGTTCATTATACTAGATTTCTTAACAGGAATTTAATGAACAAGTTCCCCGTTTTGAATTCCAGTTCCATGTATTAGTCAGGGCAAAGGGAGGCTGCTGTAACAAGGAGCCCTGCTACACCATTGCTTAAAATACAGGCCTGCGCCCACCTCCTCCTGCAGGGGCGCCAGGCAGGTGGCCCTCCCGGTCACCTGCGGCAACTGCCTCCAGGCCACGCTTGGCAATAGTGGGAAATAAAATGACGAAGTTTACTCCTCCTCCTCCTCAGTGCACCTCTTCCTGGGGATTAAAGCAAGGACCTCGGATGTCTACACTACAGACGGGTGCTTTGGACCCGACTCGAATTAGGTCTGTAACGTACTGTGTGGTCAGAGCGGGGTGGAGCTGCAGGAGGGGCAGGGCCAGCGCCAGCATGCGCTTGGTGAGGGGAGGTCTTCAGTGCTGGGTGGGCAGCCTCCTCTGGGACCTGGCTGTGGTGGGCCAGCCTGGTGGTGAGGTTGTGTCTGACATGGGCTCTGCCAGCTGCCAAGTGTCTGATCTGAGGACAAGTGGTGCTTCCTGGGCCTCAGTGTCTTCATCTGCAAAATGGGACCATGAGACCATACCTGACTGCCAGGGTTGTCAGTGGACAGGCCTCAAAAGGTTGCCTGGCACATGCTGAGCGTGCCCTAAACCAGTATCCAGGGCGGCGCCGCTCACCAGAAGTCCCAGGACCTGTGCACGGAGCTAGTTCAGTCAGTGACCTGCTGAAGGAGCGTGGGGCAGGGGGGCCGCGGATTCTGAACACACCTCATCCTCACAGTGATGATGGCAGAGTGCAGGCTTATTAGCAGTTTTAGCCAATTTGCAGTTTATCTTGGTGCCCACCCGAACAGGCTGGAAACTGAGACAAACACACTTTGAGGTCATCACCTCGTGACTCAGAACGTTTTCCTGATGGTTTCTCTGCGGAGGAAAGAAAAAAGAAGGCCTTGAAATATCGCCAGTGGAAAAGGTTTGTGTGTGCAGCTGATGGCAGATGGTGGATTCTGGCAGCCTGACTGGGAAGCCCCTGGCATCGGGTCTGCGCTGGTCACTCAGCTTCCTGGGAAGCCCAGGGCATGGGGGTCTGTGCTGGTCACTCAGCTTCCTGGGAAGCCAAGGGTGTCGGATCTGCGCTGGTCACTCAGCTTCCTGGGAAGCCAAGGGCGTCGGATCTGCGCTGGTCACTCAGCTTCCTGGGAAGCCAAGGGTGTCGGATCTGCGCTGGTCACTCAGCTTCCTGGGAAGCCCAGGGCATGGGGGTCTGTGCTGGTCACTCTGTTGAAGCTCTTTTTCTTTTCAATCTGGGGGATGTGAGGCTCTGCCCCACCTCCTGGCCTTGTTCTAGTTGTTGACAGAATGCTTAGGTTTGAAAATCAGGCAGAGTACTTTAGGCAACTTTCATGGGAAAAGAGAGGTTCATTTTTCTCCCACACCCCATGGAACCAATTCCTCTGAAACCTAAAAAGCAGAAGGAGAGAAGGGAAGGGGAGCAGAAGGAGAGAGGGGAGGGAAGGGAGCCGTGTTCCGACGCCGTTGGCCGCTGTTTCTCTCATGGTGGACACACTTTCTTCCTTGCTACGAGACTCACTTTACATCCCCGTCCGGGTTCTGGGACCTCTCCTAGGTATTGGAAAGGCCGTGGTGAGGACACACAGCTCCCGCCGTCCTGCAGAGGAACCTCCAGCCAGAGAAGCCAACACACGCATGACGCGCACACCACTCCATGGTGAAGCTGACGATGGCAGGGAAGGCACGGATGGGTTCCTGCACACAGCTTGGAAACAGGGCGGCACAATGAAAACCTTCGTTACTCGTGTTTGTCTCACTTAACAATGAGGAAAACTGAACCCTAGGAGAGGTGACTTGCCTGCAACTGGGAAGCAGCAGGTCAGGGTCAAGGGCAGCCCCGATGCTGGTGCTGTGGCTTTGCCAGGCGGCGGCTGCCACTGCTGGGTGCTGGCCCTGGGTGAGGGAAACGGATGTGCAACACCTTCATGGGCTTTAAATGCTTTTAAAAAGGAGAAAATCCTGCAAGGTTATGTGTTACTTGTTAGCATTTTAAAATGAGGTAGCTGAGATTCATGAGAGAAATCATTTGCCTGAGATCTGCTTGTGCTGGGCGCCTTCATTCACAAACGGCCTGGGGAAAACGTTTTGCCCCCTGCACCTTCCATCCTGAGGGTGCTGTCAACAGGGTCCACAGATTCTGACTTCCGTACCAATGGCTCCTGGTCCTGCAGTGGTGAATCTGAACGCTCTGCAGCGACCTCCGTCCAGCTGATTGACCTGGGGTCAGGAATAAGACAGGCAACGGCCAGGCTGTGGCCTCGGTGTCGGCAGATGTGTTTCTGGGTGGAAAAGCTGCACGGCAGATGCCCCGAGCCGGGAGTCAGGAGTTATTAGGAAGAAGTCCTCCAGGACAGCATGTGGGGACCAGGCCCGCTGGGTTCCCCCCACTCCACAGTGAGGCCTTGGGGTTGTTTCCAAGCCCTGCTCCGAGGTGGCTCGAGAGCCTGCACCTGCAAATGCATCCTGGGCAGACCATACCATCTCTGCGGGTGAGCTGGGCTGTCCCCTCCGCTGGGTCAGAGACACTGTCTTCCCGCAGAGGATATGCAGGGAAGGAAAGGCTTTGGGACGGTCCCCCGGTCTGGGTTCAAGCCAGCCAACCATCCTACAGAGACAGGAAACCCGGAGCTTCCCACAGCAGCCCAAAGTTCCAGGGGAGGGGAGGCAAGGGAGACTTCCAGCCCACATGGCACACACTTGCATATGCACACACATGCACACACACCCATGCACACGTGCACATATCTGCATACCTGCGTACATGTGTACGTACACCTGCACACACACACACCTGCACACATGCACAAACACCTGCATACCTGCACACACACACCTGCACCACACAGCTGTACACACTTGCACACACACCTGCACACACACATATACACACCTGCACATACACCTGCTCGCACTCCTGCACATGCACACACATGCACACCTGCCTACACGTGTCCATGCACACAGGTGTGCACACACACAAACTAAAGGACACACTGTTCTCTGGCTTCATCTTAGTGGTCTCTGTGTGGCGCAGACGTGCTTGTGTGTGGAGGCTTTGCTGCACAAAGGTGAGAAGGACACGTCTACCCATGAGGAGACATGAGCACAGCTGTAGGCCGGGGGCACAGGGCTCATGGGGATGTGTGCCAGGAAGGATGGCCGGGTCTGACCTGGGGCTCTTAGAGGTTGAGGGATGTGGACTTTCTTTCAAGGATAGAGGGGAGGGCCTCTGGGGGCTTTGGACCTGGCATGGGGTGATGGGTTTGGAAATTTACATGTGAGTCAGGAGCGACTGCTGTACGAGATCCCAGCTGAACCAGGCTGGGCCAGGGCAGCGGGAAGCAGTGGAGGAAGGGGCATGACAGGTTCTCAGAGGGCACTGACAGGCTTTTCCTTCTCGTGCCTGCCTGATGAAAGACAGCTCCGTCCTCAGGGGCCTGCTGGACTGAGAGTGGAGGGGTGTCTGACGGCCCGCCTGGGGGCAGGTGTTCTGGGGTGCAGTGCGTTTGGATGTGAACCTGCTTCCTGACCAGAAGGGGTCAGAGAGTGAGGCCAGGGAGATGAGGGAGCAGGGGATGGGAACTGGACCTTGTGCAGGACATTAGGAGAAGCAGGGGGCAGTGTTTGGAAGACCCCACCTGGTGCTCAGGGAACACGGTGCAGGGTGCCCCGGGTGCCTCGGGAGATGGAGGACAGAGAACAGAGGATAAGCTGTGGTGGCCACTCTTGAGCCAAGCAGCAAGGGGTGAGGCAGGGCTGGCCATCGCCAGGGGCCCTGGGGACCGGGGCACACTGGGCGTCTTCTCTGACCCTGAGTCTTTGTGCTAAGCAGGGATGTGTAGAGATTTGTTGACTCTATTGCGCCAAAACTCAGTTTTATGTTCTGAACACTTGGCCAGTTAAACTCCACAGTTGCTGTCATTTTTGTAAGCATCACCCGACTGCAGGAACGCGGCGATCCTGCATACGACGTGTCCTTCCCTGCCATGTGACCCTGTGTTATCATTCAGCTCCCCCTTATGAGTGAGAGCATATGGTGTTTGGTTTTCGTTCCTGTGTGTGTTTGCTGAGGATAATGGCCTCCAACTCCATCCATGTCCCTGCAAAGGACATGATCCAGTTCCTTTTCATGGCAGCGTAGTATTCCATGGTGGATGTGTGGCATGTTTTCTTTATCCCGTCTATCACTGAAGGGCATTTGGGTTGATTCTGTGTCTTTGCTACTGTAAACAGTGCTGCAGTGAACGTATGCACGCATGGGTCTCTATAATAGAATGATTTCTATTCCTTTGGGTATATACCCAGTAATGAGGTTGCTGGGTCAAATGGTATTTCTGTCTTTAGGTCTTTGAGGAATCACCACACTGTCTTCCACAGTGGCTGAACTAATTTACACTCCCACCAACGGTGTAAAAGAGTTCCTTTTTCTCCCCAACCTCGCCAGTATCTGTTATTTTTTGACGTTTTAGTAACAGCTATTCTGACTGGCATGAGACGGCATCTCATTGTGGTTTTTCATTTGCGTTTCTCTAATGATCAGTGATGTTGAGCTTTTCTTCATATGTTTGTTGGCCACATGTATATTTTTTAAAGAAGAGTCTGTTCATGTCCTTTGCCCACCCAAAAAGGCTTTTTAGAGAAGACTGGCCCTGAGAAAAACTTCACGTGTGATCCCATCCCATTTATGTAAAAATTGGTGTGTGCAGATGTATAAAATGACAGTCACCAGCATTTTAACTGTAGGCACTGCAGTGTTCTAGGATTTTAACTGTAGGCACTGCAGTGTTCTGGGTTTTTTGTGATTTTTCTTTCTTTAAAGGATGGTTGGATTTTTTTTTTTTTTTTTGACGGAGTCTTGCTTTGTCGCCAGGCTGGAGTGCAGTGGCACGATCTCTGCTCACTGCAACCTCCACCTCCCAGGTTCAAGCAATTCTCTGCCTCAGCCTCCCAAGTAGCTGGGATTACAGGCACTTGCCACCATGTCTGGCTAATTTTTTGTATTTTTCGTAGAGATGGGGTTTCACTATCTTGTACAGGCTGGTCTTGAACTCCTTTGTAATCCACCTGCCTCAGCCTCCCAAAGTGCAAGGATTACAGGCACGAGCCACCTGCCTGGCTGGATGGTTGGAATTTTTATACCAAAACGTACTTTAAAAATGACCTATTAGAAAAAGAGCAATACGGCTGTTTCACTGTGGGGAAAAGATGACCTGCAATGAGATGAGGTCTGCAGGGTGTGTGGCCGGCCTGTCCCAGACACGCCTTGTAGCAGGGACTCGGGGGGCAGGTAGGCGGGGACATGAGGTACCGTGGCCCCGCCTCCGCTCCATGGGGGGTCAGGGTGGAGAGCCTCAGGCATCAGTGTGACTTGATTAGTAGGGTTCAGGCCAAAACGTTTCAGAAATGGTGTCTCAAGTTATATAAGGGCAGCTGTGTGCCAGGACAAGCCTGGGGCAGTGTCCGCTCTTGCTGGTGTCTGGACATTCTTTGCCCTTCCCAGGGAGGACCCAGATCCCTGTTTCTCTGGCACTCGCCTGCCTGGCTGAGGAAGTGGGCAGAGCATTGTCAGGTTTTCCTGTCTTCTCCGTCTTTGAGAAAAACCACTCCTTAGTGGGAAGTATTTTCCTAGGCTTTATTTGGCCGCGTGCTGGGGAACTTTTAAATTACTGCCTTCCTTTGCCATCACATAATTCTTGTATTAATGCTTCTTGTGCAAAAAGAAAGGGAAGCTGCTACCGTGCTTTATTAGGGCTTCCCAGATGGTCCAGGTTTTTTAAAATCCCATTTCCATAGATTAACTTATCAGTAGTGAAAACAACCACTGTGCACATAATAAAATTGATGATTACTGAATGCCGATGATAAACAAAAATGCCCGCTTTCATCACCGCTGAGCTCAATGGAATAAGGAGAAATGCGAATCTTTCTGAGGTGTTCGTGTGTATTTCGAAGCCACAACGAGCGCCACTGCTGTTGCTCTCAATAGTGTTCAGGGTTAAGTCTTGATCAGTTTGCCAAAATGAACACGTTTGTGAAAGAACCCGTCGGTCATGTGCGTGGCGCCGTCTGGTGCCCTCAGCAACCCTGTTGGTTAAAGAGTTGAAGTTCAGAGAGATTAAATGACACCTCTAAAGATCAACAGTCAACGAAGGACTGAGCTGGAATCAGGCTTAACTGGTTTAAGTAAATATCCGGTGCTTTCCCCACAGGAACGGGTGGCTTTTCACTGAATCAACCAGGTGGCCGTGGTTTGAGCCCGTCTTCACGGCTGTGAACTGTATGGAAAATGGATATTGTGGAATTCAGTTAGAGGCCCCACCTTCCTTCCTGGCCCCTCCTGCTGTGGCCGAATTCTGTTAATTGCAACTAAATCTTGTTCCCCAAGTGCTGGCCATGAACAGCCTTGTCTTAAAAGCAAGGCCAGGATGGCACATCGCCAGCAGTCAGCGGCAGCGTTTATAGGTGTCGTCCTGCAACGGACTTGCCGGTCACGCTGGTGCTGTGTAACACGCACGCTCACCTTGCACCGTCTGTCATGAAATCCTGGCGCTATCACACGCTCCTTCCTTGCCTTACATGTGCGCATTTATGCTGAGTTTGGAAAGGAGCTGCCGTTTGTTCCAGCAGGAGTCAGCCAGGTCAATCTCTGGGAGGCCCAGATAAAGCCGTGTGCCTGGCACACAGAGGGCTGGAGACAAACAGCCCTCGGAAAGATAATGGGTTTGCCTGACACTGGGCCTGTGAATCATAACAGGATCCAAGGGCTGGAGCAAGTCCAGGAATTGGCAACGTCCCTCGTTGTTCATCACCACGCTTCCAAGCTCAGAGTGCAGACTACCTGAAATTAAATGAATCAACTCTTCACTCACCAAAAATCACCTCCTTTTACTTACTCTTCAAAATAGAGGAAAGAAAAATTTTATGAAAACAAATGATAAGCGCAAAACCCAGGTTTTAAACTACCTCTTCTCAGACAGAAACAGCACAGGATGAAGTGAAAGGTGCCCACCTTCCATGGGTAGCCCACATTTCATGGCTGGTGATGCAGGGGGGATCCTTCTTAGCCTGACAACCTGACATACTCTGTGTGCTTAGGAATTCATAGCGTGGTATTTTCGACTCCAAATCAAAATCACTGGTGAGGACATTTGGAGAAGTCCCTGAGGTTAGATACAGCAAAAGAGGCAAAACCCAATGTGGATCAGGAGCTGTACATGTGCCTGTGTATGGGCGTGTGTGTGTGCATTTGCATATACACACGTGTGCATGTGTCTGCTCATGTGTGTGCCTGTGTGCCTGCATGGGTACATGTGTGTGTGCAAGGGTGCTTGTGTGCATGTGCCTGCACACGTGTGTGCCTCTGTGTGTGCATGGTTACATGTGTGTTTGCATGGGCATTTGGTGTGCATGTGTATGTATGTTTGCATGCATGCACACACATGCATAAGGGCATGTGTACGCATGCCTGCACACATGTGTGCCTGTATGGGTGCCTGTGTGTACATGACTGTGCTTACGGGGACATGTGTTTGCCTGTGCATGTGTGTGAAGGTGTGTTTTATGTGCATGTGTGTGTTTTGCATGCCTGTGTGCACATGTGTGCATGTGTGTATTTGTGTGCACATGTGTTTTGTATGCATGTGTGTGCATATGTGCATTGTGCACATGACTGTGTGCCTATGGGCACGAGTGTTTGCATGTGCGCATGTGTGCATGCCCGTGTACATATGTGGGCATATATTTGTGTGTACGTGTGCACATGTTTGCCTGTGCCTGTGTGCGTGTGTGCACCTGTGCATTATGTGTTTGCATGTTCGTGCATGTAGGTGTGTTTGCATGTGTGCATGTGTGTGGGTGCCCGTGTGCATGTATGTGCATGCACATGTGTCCCTGAAAGTGGACTACATTCACGCCTGTCTTACATAGGCCAGTAGGCGTTATCCTGGCTTCTGAGCCAGAGCAGGTCAAACAGTGTTGATGACCACAAGCTTCCCGTGCCCCTCAGCTGCCCCTCCCCTGCCATGGGCCAGAACAGATGAAACCCAGAGCTCATGATTCGAATCTGTGCTCAGTTGCAGGTTGATATTATAGGCATACAGCACTGAAATAAAAACCTAAATTGTCAGAAATTACAGAATAAATGTTCTGTGCCTGGTAATGGTGAGCAATTTATCTGACATTTGATTCCAGTTTGCCATTTACAAGGTAATTTCACACGTCTCCTCTGTTGTCCCGATCAGACTGGGAGGAGAGCTCGGTGAAGCAGGGGGCTCAAGTCACTTGGGAGAGACCAAGGACCCCAAGGAAACAATCTGGCCTCCTGCAAGAAACTGACCTGGTGTGGCCTCTGTGACCAGTGACTCGAGCCCTGTGGTCTGTGGGGTGGCATCTGCCTGACCAGGCTGTCTGGAGGATTCCAGAAGAACCCTGACCTTGAAGACTGCAGCTGCCTGTCCCGGCTGGCAGGTGACGGAGCGATGGTGCAGACACCCATGCGTGCTCTTGGACGTTTAACGGAAACACACACTGGGACGGGCCAGGGGTGCAGAGGGGAGAAAGCACAGTCTCCGTCCTGGATGGTGGCCAGGAGGCACAGACAGGAACGCTGATGCAGATCATAGCGTGTGTCACTGAAACACACAGCCGCCCTGCTAGCCAAGACACAGGAGGATCTGAGTCAGTCAAAATGAGGAGGTCAGGGCTGGAATCCCAGAGGAGAGCATTCCCGCTCCGAGATTTTAAGAGAAAGTGGAGTTAACAGCCAGAGAAATGTTGAGGTCTGGGTGGGTTGGACGGCTTCTAGACTCACGGTGGGGCGTGTGGTGTGAGAGTATGAGGTCATAGCTTGTTAGGGAAGCCACGTGGCAGCCAATAAGGAGGCGTGTGTGCAGGCACGTGTGCAGGCACGTGTGTGTGCATGTGTGTATGTGTGTGCATGTGTATGAGTATGTGCGTGTGTGTGTACGTGTGTGCAGGCACCTGTGTGTACGTGTGTGTGCACAGCAGGCTGTGGTCCGTGAGCAGAAATCTTACGCAAGTGGAAATACTGATCAGGCCTAGGGAGTAAACGGCTGTAAGACGAGGGCTCTGTCTGTGTTTGCTGCCTCTGTTTGGCGCTCGTCACGTTGTGGCTGTCCGACATGTGTTTGTGCGTACGCACAGTGCGTATCCATTCCACAACAGCCGGGGTTCCTCCCCGAGCACATGATTCTAAGCACCACTTCCCTCCGCACCCACCATTTCGTGGACTTGCCTTTGGAACAGTCCGGAGGGCGGCGGGACCAGGGCGTGCTGATAGGGCCTCTCTCACCCGGGCTGCTCAACTCCTTTCTTATGCGTCTGTCACATGCACCACGTGTGGTACCATATTGAATAGATGGACTCTGTTTTTGCCCTCCTTTCTAACTGTGGGCTCTTCATCTTAAGAAATCGTTTCAGCCGGGCACTGTGGCTCACGCTTGTAATCCCAGCACTTTGGCAGGCTGAGGCGGGCGGATCACGAGTTCAGCAGATCGAGACCACCCTGGCTAACACGGTGAAATCCCGTCTCTACTGAAGATACAAAAAAGTAGCCGGGCGAGGTGGCGGGCGCCTGTAGTCCCAGCTACTCGGGAGGCTGAGGCAGGAGAATGGCGTGAACCCGGGAGACAGAGCTTGCAGTGAGCCAAGATCGCGCCACTGTACTCCAGCCTGGGCACAGAGTGAGACCCCGTCTCAAAAAAAAAAAAAATTAATTAACTAAAAAAAAAAGAAGAAATGGTTTCTTACCTCTCTGAATCTCCTGTCGCCTAAGGGAACAGTGCCTGGAAGAGAGGGCAGAGTCAGCATTTTGTATTTGTTTTGAACTGAGCTGTGTCGTTTCCTGGTTTAAGAAGAGAATGACTTTCGTATTTTAAATCTGTAAGTTTGGCTTTGGGTATTAAACACTGAATACAGGGAAGCATTTTGTTGTTGTGTCAGAATTCCTCAGTTACCAAGATGAGAATGGTGCCAACAAAGTGGCTTCAAAAATGGTTGACTTTTTATTTTTATACAAGATTTAGGAAGGAACTATTTTGACATAAAGTCAAGCTAGAACGTCACAATATGTGGACCAGCCCTAAGCTAGATCCCTCTTAAGATAACTTAATCCAGTGTAGATTGAATGAAACTCTTTTTTAAAATATACCAGTTACTCTGTTCCCAGAGTAACTTTGCTACCAGAGTTGGTGGCTGTCACCAAAACCTTCGTCCTGGTTGACACAAGGCTGTGCATTGGATGAACACTGAAAACTCTACCCAGCCCTGGGACGTTCCATCCACATAACCCGTGAAGGCAAATGCTATATGCAAAGGTTTGTGATCACGTGTCCTGCCTTTGAATCAATGGTCTTGTGCCGGAATTTTTTGGCAGGTAGCTCTGTCCAGTATTTTAAGAAGGACACGAACCTGTGCCAAGGTCTGTTAAACCTGATTAAAGAGGAGATCAATTCCATGTTGCAAATAGTCCTTTGCACATGAATGGAAGTTGTGTGGCTGGAGCCTGTCAGCCTGAGTAGTCTTCAGATTGTCAGCAATGCCAGACAAGGCCACGTCTTTCTCATCTCTGCATGCTCTGCACGCAGCAGGTGACAGATAAATGTGTGTGCGCTTTGGGAGGGTCACGTAATGCAGGGAGGGGAACTGTTTGCATCATACAAACACTAACAGCTCCTGTGGATTTGGGGATTTGATGAACATGTGTTCAGAGCATGTGTGTGCATGTAGACCCGCTGCAGGCCTGCACCTACCTGTCCCCCGCCCCCGCCACACACGTTCTTTAGAAATGCAGACATGGGGTATGGCTTCATTTACGACTGTCCCAACCGGAAGGCATCGGGTGGCAATGTCTGATGTGTGGGGCTTGCCTTTCCTCCTGACCCTGGACAGACTCACAGATAAGAGCATCTAATTTCATGGGTCACAGGTCCCCTAGCTAGGACTTTCTATTGCAATGTCAAATTTATAGTCCTGCTAACGACTCCTTCTCCTGGGAACTTCCTCAATCTGAGAGAAAAGGGAACGAGTAACCCGTTCATGCCCGGAAAGCACCTGGAAGCACAGGGATGCCGCTGGCCGTGAGTGGCAGTGACGACGTGGCCGTGAGTGGCAGTGACGACGTGGCCGTGAGCAGCAGTGACAGCATTGCCGTCACTGGCAGCGATAACATGGCTGTGAGCAGCAGTGACGACGTGGCCTTCTGCTGAGGGGCGTCTCACATGGGCTCCCTTGACTCCAGGGTTACACCCTGTGTAGCCGGCACATCCTACGAAATTAAGCATCCCACAAAAGTGTGGGGAAAGCCAGCGAGGACGCTGCCATTTGCCGACGGGCAATTGATGGTGAATTCATCTGCAGCTCACAGGCGGGTCTTATCAGTTCATGATTTCAGTCCTGACGGCTCTGAAAAAGCCGCCACGTTCCGGCTGTGTGATTTTGGTTGAGCTACTATGGAGCGGCATTGGAATCCCACTCCCACCATGCTCTGGCTGTGATTTTGCCTGAGCTATGATAAAATAGGATTTTAGAGTTTCCCTCAGAGGCTTGGTAAGAGAATCAAACTGGGAAATGAATATGAAGGGCGTGGCCAAGCATCTGGTGAGTGACAGACAGGGTGGAGGGGCTGGCAGTGGGTTTCTCCCCTGAAACCACCACTGCAGGAGCAGCACCGAGAGGAGGGGCTTCTGCAAGCCTGGGGACCCCAGAGGCTTTGTGGCTTTCCAAGCCATTCTTGGTGGCAGAGCGAGGCTGGCACATACGCTGCTGGGCCCCAGGCACGCTCTGAGCACCTTCCGGGCACCGTCTCAGGAGAGCCTTGTGAAGGAGGAAGGCCCACGGTGCCAGGCTGCAGATGGGGAGACTGAGGCTTAGGGAGTTCATGCCCTGTGGGTGGGTGTCAGGCTTAGGAGGTGGGAGTAGCAGCCTTGGGGAGGTGGAAGGCCCAAGAGAGGAGCCCCACAGAGGCTTCCACAGGCCTCCTGGAAGCAGGAAGGGCCCAGGCAGGGCCTCTGATCCACTCTGAGGCCTGGTCTGGCAGAGGCATGAGTGGGTCCCTCAGGGAGAGTGACATTGACACCGCAGGGGCTGCTGCGGGAAGGGAAGGGCTCAGGTCAGGGCCCAGGAAGTTTGTTTCGCAGCTAATTTTTACATATTTGTTTAATCTGTCACCCAGGGTCATTGGTCAGGCTGCTCTCAGAGTCCGTGTTCCCAGCGATGGGCTGCCTGGGATAGGGAGGAAGGCGGCCTCCAGGGACTCAGAGAGAGGAGTGCCATGGACAGGAGGCCCGGGTGCAGGAGCGTGGCCGGGTCGGCTCCCAGGACACGGGCGCTCACCCGCAGCACTGCTCCGGAGGTCCGGAAATTAGTCTCATCCCAGGGCAGTCCTCTGCTCAGGCAGCCGCATCGCAGGCCTGGCTCCTTCAGAGAGGGGGTCCCAGACACCGCGCAGCTCCGTTGTTGGCTGGGATTTGATCCTGCTCAGTTAACCCTGGGGGGAAGTCATTCATCCAACAACTGGAGGCCTCTGATTGTTCAGTCAGAGTCAGTTTAAGTCTTAAGACAACTCTGACACAAGTTTTACAATATCTTAATTTCTCTGAAAACATGGACACTTACTTTCAAATGTTTTAACAGAGAGCCAGTACTTTCACTGTTGTTACTGGTGTTTTGCACTATTTTCTCTGTACAAACCACTGCAATGGTGCATGACTGGGGTCTCCAGTTTCCCTATGAAGTGGACTCAACACGGGGTGCTCGCAGAACAGCCTGAATGTGGAGCCTTCCGTGTCCTCACTGTGCGGGCCCAGGGGCTTGCAGGTGCCTCGCCAACACCTGATCACACAATGTTTTTTATCCACTCACTTTAAAAGAGTCATTCCAGGACAATTGTATTAGCTGTCGTAGAAACAACTACTTTTCCTTCATATACTCATATAGCAATGTTTCACACAAGTTGTTAATTCAAAAAGTATTTGGTGCTTTCTATGGGTCTAACTCATAATGATTGATTGACATAATTGCAACAGGCATAGACCGTCTGGGACATGACTCTTGGTCAGCACAGAGCCCTACTGAGGAGATCAGGGGTATGTGGGCACTACAGGAATGTCCCTAAGTGGTGAAGCTTCCAGAATACCACTGACACCAGGCCCTGGGATCACAGAGGAACCAAAGAGAACATGTAATGAAGAGAACTGGATAAGGAGACGCCAAGTAAGAGAGCTTTACCTGTCACCACCATCACCATCATCCTCATCACATTCACTGTCATTACTATCTTTGTCATCACCATTATCACTGTCGTTATCACCATCACCATCATCACATTCATGTCATCACCATCATCGTCCCATTCATCACTGTCTTTATCACCACCACCGTCACCATCATCACCACATTCCTCACTGTCTTTATCACCGTCATATCATCACCACATTCACTGTCATCACTATTTTGTCATCACCATTATCACTATCATTATCACCATCACCATCATCACATTCACTGTCATCACCACCACCATCACCATCATCACCACATTCATCACTGTCTTTATCACCATCACCATCATCATCATCATCACCACATTCATCACTGTCTTTATCATCATCACCATCATCATCATTACCACATTCACTGTCTTCACTATCTTTGTCATCATCACCACCATCATTACCACCATCACCACTACCATCATCAACATCACCAATGCTAATAACAGTTTTGAGCATTTACATTAGGTTCTGTGTTAAACACTTCACATGGAGTATTTTAGTTCTTCCAAAACTCTAGAAGATGCCAAAGATCTTGTTTATTGTTTCCATCTCATAGATGATGAAGCCAAAATCTAGAGAGGCCAAGTGACTTTCCCATAGTTGTCGTTACCGTCATCATCACCGTCACCACCATTATCATCACTGTCATCATCTTTCTCATCACATTCACTGTCATCAATATCTTTGTCATCACCATCATCACCAGGTGAGAAGCAGGATTGAAACCAAGCTGTTCTACCATGTAATAGTCTTCCTCCCAAAGTGTTACTGCCACGATTGACTATTTTGAGGAACAGAATCATAAGAAAGTCAGGCACCTTGCCAGCCTAGGTCACACAGCTCTAAGGTGTGGGAGCTGTAACTGGAGGGCAGTTTTATCTGACCCCTGCCCACAGTTTTTCTGCTTAGTCTTCCTTTCTCATGCAGCTGCCCCTCTTTGGAAAAATTCTTAGGCTCTGAGTTCCCATTGCCCCAAAGACCCTGTCTTGCATCTTAGAGACCCTCATAAACTCAACCCTTCCTTTGCCTTGCTCCAGACCAAAGAGGATCACAGCCCAGCAGCAAAAGTGCTTTGGGTGACACCAGGGCTCTAAGAAAGGAATCATGGCGATGATGTTGGTGACAACTATTGTTAGAGCTAGCTATGACCCTGGCTCTTTATCAAGATGTTTATGTATATCATTCCCCAAACTTCCATTCCCTTGAGGTTGATTTTAATTTCACAAGTGAGAAAGTGGAGAGAAAATCTATCCCATAGCAGAGCTGGAATGCAAACCCAGACCTATCTGATTCCAACGCCTGTGGTCTCAACCAGTGGTTCTGCCTTTCTAACTCCAGAACAGGGGCCACCGTTGTTTCCTCCAAGAGGTCCAGGCCTCCTGCATGGGAAGACCCCCATGAAAGGGAAGGAGAGGGTTTGAATCGCGATGCTGATCTCCCAGTGTGAAGGCGTCACTTCTTCCCCGGGCATCAGGGTGTTTCTGATACCCACCATGTTAGATCAGTTGGCACGGAAAATTTTGGATCCCATTTGTACAACCCAGAATCTGAGATCAGAGTGTGAAGCCTGAGCCCACCCTGGGCTCTAAAATGCTCGCTGGAGCCTGACACCCTACCCATTCCCCGCGAAGCTGGGTCCTGCTTCTCTTACCCTTCTGCTGCTGCTGTCTGGCGTTTGGTAAAGAGAAAACAGAGCAATAGGCTTTGTGCCACTGCCTCACACACCAAGCACTCGCCACTAATCACGTCTCTGACTGCCTACCCATCAGCTACACAGAACTTCCCCAGCAGCCTGCTGGGACCACACCTGACCCAGCCACATGGGGCACTCCACTCGCACTCCCTGGCACCCTACCCGACCCGGTACTGGCTTCTTTGTGTTTCACACACACATATGTGTGCATGCACACACACAGTCACACACAATTGCTCGCATGTATCTACTCACATACATTACACTCATATACTCACATACATTAACACACATGTACACATTCTCACAGGATAGTCACACATTCTTTCACAACCACACACACTCATTTCCACATGTACACACAATCGCACCATACAATACGTGCACACACACTCACACACTCACACCTTCCTTTTAGCCCATGCCCTCCTGAAGAGAACAACATAACTTGTTCCTCTTCTGCCCCCAGTGACAGGCCCAGTTCCAGGCATATGGAAGGTGCCCAATACATCATTGTTTAGTTGAAGTTATTAAGTAATGAGGTTATTTATTTCAAGTAAAGATAAAGGCAAGTGCTCAAATGAGCATTGTCTTTCAAAATGCTGTTTTTGGAAAGTCTTATGTTTGGTTGAATGATGGCCAGCAAACTTTTGAAGTTCAGTTATTCAATAAGATGGCAATTTTGGGCATCTGCTATGCTCAAGGAATTGAATTAAGAGCCAGGTGTTCAGAGATGGTCAGTATGACTCTGCCTGCCCCAGGACCTCATGTTCTTTAGGACCAAAGTGTGAAGTTAAAGACAAAACTAGCTTCTTCATTTTATTTTCACATCTTGTAGGTCAAAATTGTCTTTGGAATCCCAGGTCTCCAAGTTGCTAGGATGCTTGGAGGTCATGTCGGAGAGAGGAATTCTGTCTCACTCACGGGCAGCATGACTCTGCTCCATCACTCTCCTCACTCACGGGCAGCATGACTGTGCTCCATCACTCTCCTCACTCACGGGCAGCATGACTCTGCTCCATCACTCTCCTCACTCACGGGCAGCATGACTCTGCTCCATCACTCTCCTCACTCACGAGCAGCATGACTCTGCTCCATCACTCTCCTCACTCACGGGCAGCAGGACTCTGCTCCATCACTCTCCTCACTCACGGGCAGCAGGACTCTGCTCCATCACTCTCCTCACTCACGGGCAGCAGGACTCTGCTCCATCACTCTCCTCACTCACGGGCAGCAGGACTCTGCTCCATCACTTTCCTCACTCACGGGCAGCAGGACTCTGCTCCATCACTTTCGGAGACGAGGAGCTCAGTGTGGCCCACGGGGTCTTGTTGCTTCACAGAGCCCATGACTCCTGTGCATGGTATTTGGTTCTCAGCGACGAAAGGATGTTTAGGAAAACAAAGCATGTGCCAAAAGGACAGAGGATGACATGAGGGAGGCATGCTGTGCGCCTGGAGCCGACGTCAGAGGAGGAGCTGGTGACGTGTCTGAAATCGGTGTGCAGCCTCCGAGGCAAGCTCTGTGCTGGGCGTGATTATTACACACCGTGCTGGTTATCCATCGCTATGTAGCAATGTTGTCACAAATCTAGGGCCTTCAAACCCACATTTGTTATTGCACAGGCTCTGTGGGACAGGAATCTGGGCACAGCTCACTGGGTTCTCTGCAGGGCTGCCATCAAGGTGCCTTCCAGGAATGTGCTCCCATCTGGCAGCTCGACTGGAAAGGGACTTGCTTCCGAGCTCATTGCCTTGGCAGTGTTCTGGCCCTGGCAGGGGCTGGGCTGAGGACCTGGGTTTCTGGCTGGTTGTCTGAAGGCTGCTTCCAGTTCTTTCCCGTGTGGACCTCTTTCTTGGCTGTTTTCATTAAAGCCATCAGGGCAGAAAATGCCGTAGCAAGACCGAAGTTGCAATTTTACATAACTTAAGTCACACAAAGGACATCCCATCCCTTTTGACATGTTCTGTTAGTTGGAAGCAAGTCACAGGTGAATGCCACATTCAGAGATGATTCTCGTGTATGAAAGATCACAGATGCCAGGGCATCCTAGGAAGCAATAGGATGGGGCATGGAGTGAGTGTGGTGGCTCAGGAAGCTGGTGGGTGACAGAGGCAGGTGGTGCGGGCTTGGATGCTGTGCCAAACATGTGGCAACGAAGAGCTTTCCACTCACGCCACAATGGATGATTCTTGTGGGTGTTGGAAGAAAAGTCAGACATTTCCATCAACTTCAAAGGAAGGCAGAAGGGGAAAGCTGCAGGCAGCACAGCCCTTGTCTCCTGCCAGGCTTTGTGCTATCAGGAGGTGGGCTCACTGGCTGCACCTACAATGTACAGAAATGCCATGTTCTGACTCATGGTTTGGGCTCATTCTCTTGGGACTCAATTTATCAAAATCTCCCTCAAAAACTCATGAAGTAGTTACATTACAACCTAGTCTCACCTTTTGTTGATGATTAACAAATGTTTGTTAATGATGGTTAATAGCAACAACATAGACTGGAAACTCCCAGGCTTCTTCCTTCTAGGGTTCCACATACATCCTAAATGTTTTCCTGGAAAACCAGAATGTTAATAAATAACATCACTTATGAGTGAGCTGCAATATCTCATTTGCCAGCCAAGTGGCCCCTGGTCAAGAGTGGATCCACAGTAATTTACACAGGAGGAAGAAGTGAAATGCACAGTGGGTGTTCCTTGCAAAGCCCGTGTTCAGCATGTTCTGTTGGTTGATGGAAACATGGTAGAGGAGCCCAAGGGAAGGGAAGAGAGAGACAACAGACAACGTCTCTCAGAGGTGAACTTCCAGGCTTAACTTTTTCCCCTTTTCTCAGAGAAAGCTTTCCCAGATTGACAACTTCATGCGCAGATGTTGATCATCATACATGTGTATTAGTTAATATTGTTTCAGTAGTATAGGAATGGAGATAATTAACTTTTCAGAGGTTAACTGGACATTGCATGTAGGTTTCTTAACTTGAGAAATATGGAGGTAGAGATAAGTGATTTTCAACCCTAGAGGAAGTAAAATGTTTACATAACATTTTATCTCAGTCCGTGCATTGCCTTTCCTCCTAAGGTGTTGGTATTGTTCCCAGAGTGAAGGGACACACTCATTTATGTCCAGTCTAATGAGCTGTCAGTCTTAGATCTAAAAGGGGCAAATGTAGCTTGAAGAGTCCATCCTACATTTAGCACTGATAAGAACAATAACTTATATATGCATGACAATGGAGGGGCCACAGCAACACTATAAAACAGAAAAAAATGTTCAGCTTTATTTACGGTGTGCTTCCTGTATTTCAGGAAGGTAAGGTGGGGCTTACAAAGGCTCAAACATATCACTATATTCTTTCTGCCCACTTGTTCGTTACGGCTGGTGACACTGCATCGCATCCCTCAAACCCTACTCTTCTCAGTACAATTCATTGCTTCAGCTCCGTCTGCTCCCATCAGCTGTGTCAAATGAACAGGGTATGAGATCAAACGAGAGGCATGAGTTGAGGATAATGCTCAGGTTCCTACCTGGGGATTGGGTACCTGGTGGTTGTTGCCACTGATTGACACAATGAAATCAGAATTAGAGCAAATTTAGGGTGAAAGGTGGTTAGTTCATTTTTGCAGTGGTGGCCATTGAGGTGGGAAGTGTTAATCATGGATAAAGCAAAGGGATGGATGTGAAGGAGGTGAAGATGAAAGGAATGAAAAGGCTCAGAAGCAGAACCCATCCTCACTGGGCATCAGTGATAATGAGTAGTTCCAGGAGACTGGGCCAGTCAGCAGTGAGAAGGGAATGGTCAACAGTGAGGACGGAGTGGTCAGCAGTGAAGATGGGAGGTCAATAGTGAGAAAGAAATGTTCAGTAGTGAGGATGAGGAAGCCAACAAGGAGGATGGGGAGTCAACAGTGAGGATGGGGAGGTCAACAATGAGGATAGGAGGTCATCAGTGAGGATGGCGAGGTCTGACAGTGAGAATAGGAGGTCATCAGTGAGGATGAGGAGGTCAACAGTGAGGATAGGAGGTCAACAGTGAGGATGGGGAGTCAACAGTGAGGATAGGAGGTCAACAGTGAGAATGGGGAGTCAATAGTGAGGATGGGGAGGTCAACAGTGAGAATGGGTGGTCAACAGTGAGGGTGAGAGGCCAACAGTGAGGATGTGGAGGTCAACGGTGAGGATGGAGTTGTCAACTGTGGCTAATACAGTAGACAAGCAAAAAATGCTAAGGACTTAAACGTCTGTATCAAGTATTTGAATATGGAGTTACTTTTTCCAGCATGTTTTGGTGAAATGGGGGTTGGAGGATTGTTCTGGAGGCGGAGTCTAGACTAACATGGGTGAGAAATCATGACTGATAGGGAAACAGTAACACATAGAATCCACCTCCTTTCCGGGTCTGTGGCCGCCTCCGTCCTGGTCCTCATTAACATTAACTGTGGTGAATTCTCCTCTCTCTTCTGATTCCCTCTTCACTTTTCTCACCCCTGGTGTCCATTATGAGGAACATAAAGAGTTTTCCTGTCTTCAGGGAGATGCTGGTTGGGAAACACCCTTCTATCACTGTTGCTCTGAAATAATTACCCCTCTAAATACTTCTTAACTCTGTTACCAAAAAATCCCTAATATATGCTACATGTATTAGACATATAATAGATACTTATTGTGTGCTTATTGTAGGGTGGGTGGAAATTTAACCCACTTCTGGACACAGAGCTGGGCGCTGGTCCTCGTGCCCTCCTGAGCAAGAATTACAATGGCATCTGTTCCTATCTTTTGTGAGATGCTGAAGGACTTATTGCACCTTGATATCTGGATAGCAGCAATGACTCTCTCTCTCTTTTTGGATAATACTTTATGGATCTTTACATTTTATATTCCTTTTGAGGATTTTAATTCTGCAAATGTGAACTGAAATTTCAAAAAATGTTTGGTTCAGCATTGCAGGTGAACTGCTTTATACCAAGGGAATTTTCTGGCACCAGTCAGCTCCCTGAAGTAGCAAGATTCAATCACCTACAACCACCAGTGTCAGTGCTGAAAGTAAAAAGGCCTTCCTGGGGGAGATATCCCAGAGGATTCCAGGCCTGGCTGAACCCCAATGTGACCAAGGGTGTCAACTGTCTTGCAAATTCTTAAACCCTCTAGTGCCTCCTGGTGTCTGGCCAAAGGCTCCGGGGAAATCCCAAGAGAATGAGAATGGTTGTTGATCTTTGACACCCCCAATCTTACGCATCCTAGCAGGGGAAGAGATTTGGGCCAAAATAGAACAGATCTGCCTTTGTCAGCTGGATACGTCAGTGATGGGGTGAGGATGGATAGGTCAGTGGGCTCAGTGACCTCCACCATGAAGTCCAGACAAAGACCCCCACCTTTTGGGGCTAAAGCAAGGTCTGGTGAGTGGACAGGGTTGGGGTCACAGGGCTGGTGAGAATTTAGGCTCTGCTGGCTCTGGTTACTATGTGTCCTCCCAAGGACATCCTGGGGGCCCACAGAGGGAGGGGTTCTGTTGTCCCCTAACTCCGCCCTACTCTCAGCAGCTTCCCCAAAGGTGTCATCAAGACGCTGAGGATCGCGATGAGTAGCGCTCACTGGGCACCGGTTCTCCCTGTGCTCTGCATCCCCCATGCAGCTCTTGTACAAGCTTCTGGAGGCGGCTGCCACTGCCCTTGGCTTGCAGGGTCAGCAGTGCAGACTGTGCCCTGAAGACGTCCTCTTTCCAGCTCTGCAACAGAGGGCTGCCTTGCCTGCTCTCCTGTGAAGACTTTTTCTTATTTTAATGGCATGCATCAAGTGTACATTGTAAAACCATTTCTCTTAAGTTTGCAGGTGTAACTTATACTTTTATTTGTCCATTAATAGAGCAATTTTGATGTGAAGACTAAAAACACTCATTTCCTGTTTCTTTAATACTCAGTGTATACATTTTGCAGATTAAATTTAAATACATATTTTGGACCAGTTATTTGATAAAATTTCTTTAGACGTTGCTTTTCACAGCATCATCATAAATTTAACATATCTGATTTTCTTAGGTACTTCAAACCCCTAGCAAGGGAAAACTGTAAATCTAACGAATAAAATCTTCTCAGGCAATTAAACAACGTTTACAAACAGGCTGCTTGACTCAAAGGTGACTTCCTCAAATCTGAGTTTCTCCACCCAAGCACTGTGGATGTTTTGAGTGGGTAATCCTCTGTTGTGAAGGCTGTCCTACGACAGGGTCCTAGAGGCCAGCAGCACCTCCCAGTTGTGACAATAAAAATTATCTCCCCACAGCACCAAGGTTACCCCTGGTTGGGAACCATTGCCTTAAGTATTTAAACACTGATGAAAAGATTAATCTTTTTAAAACTTTAACATTCTTAAGCATTTTGATAAGCTCACAAATTTACACTTCACATGCTCATAAACTTCAGATGACTTTAAAAATGAAAATATCAAAACTCTTACAAAGCTCATTGCTTCAAGTCCAATTGACCGATTATCAAATCAGCTAGAGAATTTTCTTCTTTGGCTGTCTACACCCCTGTCTCCCTTCCGGGACTTTCTGACCCTGCTAAGGGGATATGCTCACCCAACTAGAAGCCGTGGAATTACCTCTCAGGCTGCCTGAGGTCACGCACTCATGGTTTCTGGTCAGAGTCTCAGGTCAGAGGACAAGAATTGAGGGTTGAGGTCAGAGATTTGGGACCAGCAGGGGCTCTGGGATGCCGCTTGCGGGGTGATGAGCACCGTGCTGGCTTCCCGGCTCCTTCGTGCAGCCCCCGCAGCCCACATGCTTCGCTGGGCCTCGCAAACCTCCCGGGATCCGGTGAGTCCAGCCTCCTTTGTAGCCTTGTTGCTTTAGAAATGTTATTACTCATTTTGACCTGACAGGGTTTGCCGCCTTCTGAGCCAGTCTTTCATGTGATTGGCCGGGTGGGGCCCTGAACGCCTGTGTGGGTGGGTCAGAGCACACATGCGGTAGAGGTGATCTGGGGCTCACAGCACCTCCTGGTCCTGCTGCACACGACTGACCCACCCTTCCTCTCAGCGTTCTGCTCTCAGAGCCATCCTGGGCTTCTTGTAAACCGTGCCTGCCTTCTGGAGCAATGCAAGCTACTTCAGGCACACAGTGAGTGTTCTTTGCACCCAGGGATGGAGTCAGCGGCTCTCTCAGAAGCCCGGAGACCCCGAGAGGATGGCAGGGTTAGAGAGGCCAGTGCCAGAGCCGGGCATGGAAATGGCATCTCCAGCAAAAACAAAAAGCAAGAAAATAGGTTACTTCTTTATATATTTTCATTTTCACCCCAACTGTGCTACTTTTTATAAAAAACTTTTAATACAAACTGTTTTCCTCACTCCCTCCTTTTTGAAACACCAGCTTCACTTGGCCTTGGTGGAGACGGACGCGGGTTTTGATGGGGATGTTGTGCGGCCTCTCAGGGAGAATTAGGGGCCGGGCCCTTCCCTTCATAGCCCCCTGTGTCTGCTGACCGCCACCCCACGGCATCCCAGAGACCGACGGGGACGCGCACGGTGTCCACTCCGGGGGTTGGGACCCTCCTGGGGGCAGCTCTTTGCTTCTCTGCAGCCTGGGCCTCTGCGGGGTGTGGCACAAAAATCCGTTTCCTTCTTCTCCTCATAGGTTCCATTGGAGCTGCCTCCCGCACAGCAGACATCCTCGCGCTTGGGTCTGTTTGTGCTGAGTCAGGCACTGGTCAGAGACAGAAGGAACCTGGTGAGCTCCCTAGATAATGACGTTTATTTTTAATAGTGATGTTATTATTTGTGGTTGAAATTTTACAGCATGGCAATTTCTGATCTCTGCTCTAAAGAGAATTATCTACCTCTGGGGGTTATTTTCCACTGGGATGTTTGGAATTTGCTTGTGCTGTAATTTATCAACTCCTGAAACTTTAGCCTAAAAAACTTTGTGTGAGGTTTCGAAACGATGCTTAGAAACCTGAGAAAAATATAAAACACTCTCAGACAGATCCACACGTCAAGCATGAGGCCTTTTTCTAGAATACTCAGTGTTTGTGGAGGGAGTGAATGGAGGTCCCCAAGGCTTCATTAATTCTGATGTGGACCCCTGACCTCTCCTTGTCCTCTGGGCTCACGACTCCCTCCTTCTGCTGAGGCAAATGGGGAGCTTTGAGAACAAACACACACTCACTGGAATTAAGCCTGGTTTACAGGACTCGTGGGGAGGGAGGGGAGTACCAGCTACCGAGTCAGGGACCCCATCTGGGGCTCCCAAGACTCACGACAGGTGTTTGGCAGCAGGTAGCCGCTCACACCTGCCTCCGGTCAGGGACACATTTAACTCCTCACGTGCTCGTCTTCTCCTCTGATCAGAAAGATCCCTCATCCCTGGCCCCCACAACCCCCTACAACTCCCTCCGTTTTGCATGTGAGATCCCTCATAGGTAGGAGCAGGTCGTAGGAAGAGTGGAGGAGGTCCAGGACAGCGGACGCGGCGAGGACTCTTGGACCTGGGGGTCCTGCTACCTGGCCTGTCACCGTCTGCGGCCCACCAGCCCCTTTAGGGCAGCAGCAACGCCCCGAGGAGCCTCTGGCTTAACCAGGTAAGAATTTGGAAGGAATTCTTTGGCTTATGGCTGTTGTGGACTGAAATGCATCCCCCAAGACCCGTGCGTTGAAGTCCTAAGCCCACTGTGACGGTGTTGGGGTGGGGTCTTTGGGAGGTGCTGAGGTTGGATGGGGTCCTGTGGGTGGAGGCCTCAGGATGGGACCATTGTCCCTACAAGAAGGTAGTGCTGGCTTCCTCCTCGGCCTCGCCAGGCTCAGCGAGAAGGCGCTTCAGTGAGCCAGGAAGAGGCCTCAGTGAACTCTCCACTGCCGGCACCTTGACCCCAGGCTTGCAGCCCTGAGCTGGGGAATGGGCATCTGCTGTTGAAACACCTCTGGCTGGGGCTTTGTTCGCTGCCCGGGCTGGTTCAGAAGCTGGTCTCAGCAGCCTGGAGGAGAACGGGGTCAGCCCGGCACCCCCTTGGAGGAAGCGAGGCCCGCAGACGGGCTGTGTACGGGCGCCTGTCCTGGCCTGGAGCCCTCCACGCTTCCTCCTTTAGGGAAGGTGGGATTTAGATCTACATTGATCCGCGGCTTCACAGGAGCTTCCTCCGTCCGGATAAACGGCGACTCCGCGTCAGTAGCAGCCAGAAGTGAATTCCAGACACTGCACACGGAACGTAGGGCGAGCCCTGGCTGCATTGTGGACGACGACCAGGCCCACGGGACAGCGACCGGGTCCGCCCGTTTCCTTCTGGCCCCATCTGGTAATCAGGCTTTGCCCGGGAGTGGAGAGCCTGGCAGCCTGGGCCGTGTTTGTCTTGGCGCACGTCCTGTGTCTGCTGCTGGTTCACGGTCGTGGTGCAGCTCTCTTTCGTGAAATGTGCCCGTGCCTCACAGCCCCAGCATGTCGTTGTCATACGTGGGCACGAACACAGGCCTGTAAGCCAGAGCAAGTCGCATTTCCTCCCTAGAGGGACGCGGTTCTTCCTGAGGTCCGGGGACCTCGCGGTGGCCTTCAGACACATGGCAGTGTGGCACCTCTGAGTCCCACAAAGCTGAGAGAACCTCATGGCCTGTGTTACTCAACTCAGTCATATCCGGAAATGATGACCTCTCCAACCCATCATAATCATAACAATACATTTCAGATATACCTGAACACCAAAAGCAGTAGGTAAAGGTGATTTTTCTTTGTTTTCTGAAGCCAGATGGGTATGAACACTCCCCAGGCACAGACTCGCACACTCTCTGCGTGAGTCTCAAGGCTGGACAGGGCATTTCCACCAAAGGCACCTGTGGAAAGCCGAGCCTTTCTCCTTGGTGAGACCTGGAAGTGGCTCGGTCCCTGAGGATGCGGCAGGCATTCTCCTCAGCGTCCACTTCAGTTTCAGCCAAGAAGTCCAGGGCGTTGGTGCAAGCAAACATGGTTTTCCTTGCCTGCTCCTTTTTCACGGTGTTGTGATTGGGTGTTGCGTCTGTTGATGGAAATAAAGCCAGGTCAGCATCCGCAGGGCTGACACGAGGGAGCCCAGGTTGAGCTGGAGCAGCTGTGGAGTCGGGCTCTGAGCAGCTTTGTCCAAGTAGGCACAGGTGCATCGGAGGCCCCAGTGTCCTGGGAGCATTGAGTCCCAGTGGCACCCACAACCTGTCGAGCTGGGAGGCCTGGAAGGGCAGGTGGCTGATCCACCGCAGCTCCAGGGGCCCCAGCAATGCTGACTGTACAGCAAATCTGCCAACAGCACGCAGGGGGGACTTTATGACAGGAAAAGAGGCCGGGGTGTGAGACTTCCCGGCCAACCAGGCCCCGGGAAGCTGAGGTGGAATGTCACGCCCCCTGCAGGGCACCGTGGGCAGGGATGTCCGCTGACCCTGGCTTGCACCCAGGCTGACTGCACAATCCCCGTTCAGTGAGGGAGGAAGCTGAGTTCAAAAAAGGCTGGATTTGAGCTGTAAATACCACTCAGGTCTTCTTCTTGGATTTGATTTATGTTTTCTGGAGTCAAGCAAACATAACACACTGCGGTCCTTGCTAGGGAGGGCATGCAGTATTCCTCAGGCTGGACCACCTCCGACACCTGCACAGTGGACAGACTCACGCCTGTCCCCACGCTTGCCCTCTCACTGCCCCATGTTCTCTGGAGTCGGGACCCTCTGGCCTGGAGATGTGCCTAGAGTGAAAGGGAGGGACCAATGCGGGGAGTCGCAGGTCTTTTTGCAAAGACCAAGTTAAGTGCCCCGTGGGCTCCACCCAGGAGAGTGCCCAGGGGGTCCCCATGGTAACAGAGTTAATGCAGCCCAGGCCCACCTGCCCCCAGGTTATGGGGGGCAGGCACACACTTGGCAGGGGCAGGCCTGGTACAGAAGGGGATGCCGGGGCCTCCCCATCGTGTCGCCAGCCTTTTCCCATCCTCGAGGGTGCTGCTGAGGCCAAGGGAATTGAGTCAGGGCAGGGTGGCACCTAGCAGCCGCCAGCTGCACCTATTCTCATTTCATTACTAACTTTTTGGTGTCCTCGGGGAACTGTTTCTGGCCAACTCACATTCACCCGTGGCCTGTACCTCCCAGGTTCATGAAGCAGCTGAACCTCAGCCCACATCTCCAGGAATCAGCAGTGAGTCCAGATCTCACCGCACCTTCCCCGAGGTCACTCAGTCCCTGGAGATTCAAAACCGTGTGAGGCACAAACAGCAGCAATGGTCTCGGGTCTCCACTGACTTGGCCCGGAAGTGGCTGTGGGACCTGGCAGGTCCAGGGGGTCTGCACGGCACAGTGAGAATGAGCTGGCCTGGACCTTGAGCGGGCGCTGGGTGTGGGCACAGTGCAGGGGAGCTGCCAGCCCCAGGGGATACCATTCTCGATCGTTTAGAAAGCACAGAGTCTGCCTGGTCATAAGAGAGTGGGGTTTCCACATAGCCTGAGGGTGGGCGGTGCGGAGGAACTGCGGCTCTTACATGCTGAGCTGCTGAAAGAAGTTCCAGAAATCCAGCGGCTGGACCAGCAGGGATGCAGCCTCCCACCGTCCTGGAGCCGGGATGCCTGAGAGCCAAGGCCTGGCAGGCCAGGCGCACTCTCTCCAGAGAATCCGGGGAGACTCTGCCCTGCAGTGCTCCTGGCGACTCCTTCCTCGTCCTGCAGACGCCGCCGCCCAGGCCTGGCCTCCATCTTCACAGGGCGTTTACCCGCATCTGTGTTCAGATTTCCCTCTTCCTCTAGGGACGCCAGCCGTTGGACCAGGCCCATCCTAATAACCTCATCTTAACTTGGCCATATCTGCAAAGACTCTCTCTCCAACTACAGTGACACCCTGAGATTCCAGGAAAATGAATTCGGGGCATTGCCCAACCCAGCCCAGTGCCAGAGCCCATGGGGCTCTGCGTCAGCCGTGATCCTGCCCCACGTCTCTGCAGGGTCTCACTCATTTTCCGGGTTAGGAAATGGAGGTCAGTGCGGCTCGGTGAGCGACCGCACAGCGGGAGGCTGCCTTTGAACCATATTGTCTGACCACAAAATTCTCATAGAGAACGGTGGTGCCGGACTCTGAGCTGACCTTCCACATACTGTGGGGGCCGGGGAAAGAGAAGCCCACATATGCCGTGTGTTCAAACGTTTAAAGTTACAAATCAAACTAAAAGTGTGCTGGGGGCCCTCACCTAGAGGACGCGCCTGACACACCACGCTGGAGTCCTCGGACCCTGCCGAGCCCTGTGCAGAAGCGCGAGGTGTGGACAGCGTAGGATGGAGACCGGGGCTCCAGACCTGCCTCCGGTCCTGCCTGCTCACTTCTGAAGGTGATTTGCTTCTAGGGTGTGTTCCCACATATCCACTAGGTACAAATCCTACCTCAGCAAGCGTCAAACGCTACCTGAGCCCCACACAGGGCTGGGCCCCGGGGTGAGGGGTGCTCACTTCAAGGGGGCGGCTGAGGCAGGCCTGGAGCAGCAGGGCCTCTGGGACCACAGAGCCCAGACCACCGTGCCAGGTTGGGTTCTGTGTGGACGTGGTCTGGTCTCCGCATGCTCCATCCATGAGGGTGCCTGTGTGGCCTGGGCCGGGCTTGTGCCTGAAGCCTCCTGCCTGCCCTTCCTGTGCCCCACACCCTCCCTATTTACCAGCTCTGAGTTCCTTCCTTCCCTATGAAGCTCTCATCTTCCTGGCTCCCTCAGGAGCAAGGCACGGCGTCAAGGAAGGCAGAAAGTGGAAGCTCCTGAGCCTGGGACGCTGCCTCCTCCCTCACCTGCCCCTGCGAGATGAAAGGCCTGGCTTCTGCCGCCCGGGCCTGTTTTCCTATTGTTCTGCAGAAGCACGTGGCCTGCCACCTCCTCTGTTGACAGGCATAGCCTTCCGCTTTCCACTCTTTTGCTGGGATCTCCAGAACCAAGTGCTTTTTCAAGGAAGCCCCTTTCCCCACTCCCACCTCCACCGTCCAGCCCTGAGTCTTTAGGAGTCACAAGGTGACCTGAGTTAGGCAGCAGAGCAGAGACTGGCACCTGCCACCTCTGCCCCAGCCTTCTCAGTAGCCCCACCTGGCAGTCCCTCTGTCCAGGGCCAACCCTGCCTTTATCACACAGTGAAGGTGTTGAGTCTTCAGTGTGGAGCTTTCATCTGCTCTCTCCGCAAACACTCGCCCAGCATCTCCTTTCCCAAAGCCCTGTGCTGGGCCCGGGGGAGGGAGAGCCTGGAGAGGGTGAAGCTGGCTCTGCAGACACAGCAGGCTGGTCTGAGAGACCACCGGGCTCCGGACAGGGAGGGCGATGCCTGGGATTCCACACATACCTTCCCTTCTCAGAAGCACTGCAGGGGCTCAGGTAGGGTTTGACGCTTGCTGAGGTAGGATTTGTACCTAATGAATCTGTGGGAACTCACCTTAGAAGCAGAGAAGGGGGAAACGCTGGAGGACTGAGAGCCTGGGAGGGGGGAAGGCGGGGGACGGAGACTCGCGAAGACAGGGACGGGGGCTCTCGGCAGAGGAGACAGACGCCAGGGCTCTGCCGCTGGACCTGACGGGGGTCGACTCTACCCACATAACAAGGCCAGATGCTCACGTGGGGTTTGCAGTGGGAGAAGGGAAGGCACTAATTTGCAGGGCACCGAGCTGGGAGTCTCAGGCAGCTGGTGCCTCAGCCCCCACCTGCCCAGTGGCCTAAAGGCGAGTTCTTAAAGGCGGGGGGCAGGGGTGACCCGCAAAGTCATACATCGTTAGCACCTGAGGGCCGTCTGCCCGTTCGATCTGAAAGGCAGCCCACAGGCCATAGGTGGATTCAAAGACTTTCTGATATGCAGTTGATTGAGGAGGCAAAGGTTTGCCTAACTTTTGGGATCCGCAGGAAAGAACATTAGGTCTGGCTCATGGGCGTGGCCTCCCCCAGGCCCCTCAGGCAGAAATTTAGAACAAAGGATGGGCTCAGAGTTCCGCCTCAGCTGCACCTTTTGCGAGGTCTGCGAGCAGGGGACCCGTTTGGTCTGGGTTTCTGAAAAGCAACCCCGGCACATCGTGGAGAGCGTCTGTAGTTTCTACAGGGAGCTAAACGTCGCGTGACGGCCGCTTCCTTGGCTATTGTTTTAAGCTACTGTGACCTTCTTGTTTGTCAGGTTGCTCATTTACTTCTCAGGGCGAGCTGGTCACCTGAAAGAAGTCAACATTTTCCCTTCGTTTATTTTCATGCTTGGGGTGGGAGGTAAGGCTCCTGAGAGGGGTCCCTGCTCTGTCTCAGCTTTGGGTGCCGACGCGGTGGGTTGGGGATGGGAGAGCATTGGGCGGGTGGAGGACCCACTGGACAGGGCGGCAGGCAGGCCATTCCTGGTGCTTCTGAGGGCACTCGCTGCAGAGACAGTCCTGTGGCCGAGCCCATCTGGGAACACATCGCCGGCGTCCAGGGTCCCAGAGCTGGACAGCAGACACTTGGGATCCACGAAGCTGCGTGAGGTGGGATGGGCAGCCAGGAAGGTGACGTGGGAATTCTCTGTGCAGTGGACACGTTGGTGGCTCTGGGTGGAGACGGAGCTGTTGGAACAGGCAGAGCTGAGATTCCAGCATTCCAGGTCCTGCTGACACGGCCCAGGTCCCGGGAAATGGCACCCAAAAGACAGGCAAGATCCACTCAGAGCGCGCAGGCCACAACCGGGACGGGGACGAGTGCTGGGAGAATGGAGCCGCCACTGCTGACGGGCACCTGGGAGACAGGACCTCTCGGAGCGGCAGCTTCACAGCAGGAAACGCGTCCTTCTTGGGGATCCCACAGGGGCTCAGACGCACACCTGCCGGTCCCAGGAGCTGCACAGAACCGCCCTGGCCTGGCCGCGTGGGACACATTCTGGTATCTTCTTCCGATTTTATTCCGTAAAACAAAAACCAAACCAAACATGTCCACTGGTCCCAATCTTCTCAATTTGTTTCACAGCTTACTAATGAGTTACCGCATCCCAGGATGGCCAGGGATGCCTTTGCTACAGTGGTCATTTTGGAAATGACCTTATTTCCAAAAGAGGCCCTATGCTGAAGCACTGGGGGTTTGGACTCTAACACATGAATTTGGAGGGCACAGTTCAACCCCTCATGGCAGGGCGCCGAGCTGGTGAGTGGCTGAGCCCAGGAACCTGACTCCAGGCACCGGTGACAGCCAGGCTGGGATGACAAAGGCACACAGCTGCTCAGGGCCGTCTGCTGCTCGCCCCTCCCTCCTCCCTCGTCCCCCCAGATGCGGCTGGAGGGGCCCCGGGGTCAGAGCCTGGGCGGAGGATGGTTTGTCATCGCCCCTGAGGAGCGGCCCCACTTGGGGGGGTCCCGTGGCTGTTGTCTGGAGGTCTGTTCACCGGGACTGCTCTGGTAACCCCCACAGAGCAGCACTCGGCCCGAGCAGGGCTCCCGGGAAGGCTGCAAAGACACCGCCACAGATGCGTCTTTTCCAGACCTGTCCGTTTGATTTGTTTGTCCAGAGAACAACAACCAAAAAAAAAAAAAAAAAAAGCAAGGGAGCAAGGCTGACACCACGGAGGATGCGGGGAGCAGAGGGGGGCTGTTGGCCTGACCCTGCAGACCAGGCTCCTGTAAGGTGACCCAGGGGTTCCAGGGAAGACAGGAGGGCACGTCTGTAAATCACAGCCTGCGATGACAAGAGGGGCCTCATGAAAATCGGCACCGTGTGCTTTCAGGGGCAGATGGAGCTAAGCCCAGGACAGGCAGGACAGGAGGAAGGTGATTTACAGCTTCAGCTCTCCCCAGCATGTCTCTGGAATGGCCTTGGCTGGCCAGAGGTACAGGGAGGGAGCCGACCCAGGGAGGGAGGGAGGCTGGTCCAGGGATGCACCGCCCTGGAAGGTGGAGGTCAGGCATGGGGGGTGAGTGTGGCCATCATCTGACCAGCCCTGTGGGAAGGGCCCGGGCTGGAGATAAGAAGTAACAGCAGTTAAAGGAGTCTCAATCCACCGCTCCACAAAAGGGTTCTCAGAGAGTTCCGTCTTTTACATGAGTGAAGAGCTTAAAGAGTATAAAGAGTAAGAGCTTTCTCCAACCTTAAAGAGTAAGAGCTTTCAGAGGAATAGGGAGAAGATGGTGCCAGGAGAGGCAGAGACGCTGGCGGGTGAAAAGTGACAGATGAGGTGAAAAATGACATTCCTGGGTAGATTTTATTGTCTTTTGAAAGAAAATGCAATGCCATTTGGCGATACCCCATTGCTTCCGCCGCCGCCACTTACAAAATGCCCACTGTGTGGCGGGTGCTTCAACGCAAAATGACCCGTCTGCACCCCACGCCTGTGAAGAAGATGCTGTTACACCCACTTTACAGACAAGGAAACCGAGGTTGGAGGGAGGGAGTGAAATTCCAAACGTCACAGGATTAGAAAGTGGGGACGTGCAGTTTAACTTTTGCTTTCTCGGCTCAACACCTTTGCTTCTTTACCCCACCCAGCAGGTATCAGACAACACAAGGAAAATACGGTATCTCAAGTTCCAAACTAAAATAGACTTTTAAATGAATGACTGATTCTAGACATCCTTCAAGTGAGAATCTAGGCGCTTGGCTGTGCTGCTTACTCAAGAAGGGGTGGAAGCCCGGAATGTCAAGGCTGATTGATGGTTAACATGTTAAAAACATGAATCGAAGGTCAACATGTTTTGCTTCCTGGTTAAATCCTGTGCTTACTAAATTTTGTTTTGACCGTGAAATCACCCGCCCTCCACTTTTCTGGAAGGACTAGTCACTAATATTCCATGAAACATTTAGGGCCAACTACTCTGGTGTAAATGCACTATGCTGTTACTTAAAATGAAAGCTGACTACATGATTTTTAATTTTTTTTCTATTTGAAAGTAAAAATTTCAAAAAAACTAAATTTAAATTATTTCAATTAAAACTTCTAAAGTTTCAAGTAATTTAAAATAGATTCAATATTAATATAACCTTTAAGAAATTTAAGAAGTACAAAAGGACATAAAATGCAAAGTACCTCTTCTCACACTATGTCAGTCAGGGTTCTCCACAGAAACCAGGAGGAGACACAGGTATGTGTATGTGGATATCCACATCTGCAGCTGTACAAATAGAGATAGAGATGAGGGAGAGAGAAAGAGAGACAAAGATAGAGAGTATTTAACGAAATGATGGCTGTCAATTTTCCAAATATGATTAAAACAAAAATTTACAGCTCCAAGTTGTTCAACAAACCAAGAGTAGACTAAACAGAAAGAAAACCACAGTAAGGGACACCAGAATCAAATTGCTGAAAACTAGGGACAAAGTGTGAACCCTCCAAGCAGCCAGAGAAAAAGCAGGTAGAGAGTTGAGGATGAGGATGACAACAGACGAGTCATAAAGACAGCGCAGTCCAGACGTCGATGAAGATGCATCCTTAAAGAGCAAGGCAGGAAGACAGACCAGAATTCTTTATCCAGGGAAAAGGCCATTTAGAACTGGAAGCGGAATAAACAAACACTGAGAGAACCCAGAGGACCTGCAATACGAGAACGCAGAAGGGGACTATTTAGGCAGGAGTGTGATGTCAGATGAAAACTAATCTACAGAAATAAAGGAGGCCAGACATAGTACGTATGTAGTAGATAAGAAAAATGTTTCTCTTCCTTTTAATCTTTTAAGAAGATAATTGATGTAAATATGGTTCTGGTCACTCTATCTGCAATAGTGTCAATGAAAATTAAAATAAGATTTAAAGAGATAATTGGCTATTTAAAGGAATAACAATCATAATGTATTCTAGGGGTTACAGCATTTATGGAGGTAAAATGTATGAGAACAAAAACACAAAGGCATGAAGCATTAGAATGAAGGACACTCTTGCAAGGCTCTTTCTGCTAACCTGAGCTTGGATGTTATTATTCAAAGGTGGACTGTGATACACAAAGGGTGAACATTGTAAATCCTGGAGCCACCACTTAAAACAAAAATAGAGCTAATAAGCAAATAGTGTATCAACAAAAATTTAAAAATAATTAGGAAGCTGACATTTGGTTTTCAGTCAGCATGCGAGGAGTTTGGAAGTCCCCACTCCATCCTAACCACAAGTGAAAAGATGAACAAACAGAAAATCCACAACTCTTCTTAGATCTGTCAGAGAAGTGAGGTCACAGTGTAAAGTGTTGCCTAATAAATTGGAGAAACAGGCAAATACAGAGAATCACAGCTTACTGGAGCAGAAACACGTGAGCCAAAACCTCTGGGAACCGGCGCTGGGGCAGGGAGACCTGAACCGTAATTGAGGAATCGGTGGAGGCTTAGTGCGGCCAAACCTGAGCATTGGGAGCAGCTCACAGGGCCCCACACTTGTGAGTGTTGCCTCCTGGAGCTTTTCCAGGTTCACCCACTGAATACTGGAGAAATGTCCCCTCATGGTTCTGGCGGAGGGAGGCAAAAAGGAACCATTCTGAAAGACACTTGAACATTCTGTTCTCCTAAACAAGAAACCAGGTAGCCAGAGCCCCACCCACAGGGGTTTGATCAGAGCCAAACCAACCTGGGGGAGGTAAATATCTAGCTCCAGCCCAATCCAGTCATCCTGTCCCACCTAAGAAAGGAAATATTTGTGAATTTCACAGACCAGGGGCACAGGCTCACTAAGACTGAGACCTAATCACAGACTATAGAACAGTTCCCCTCCCACACACCTCACCCACATCCCTAGAGGCCTCTGTTCACAGCAGTTCCTTTCACCCAGTGCATCATATCCAGAGTTCAACAAAAAAAATTACAAGGCCTACTAAAAGGCAAAAACACAGTTTGAAGAGACAGAGCAAGCATTAAAACCAAAGTCAGGTGTAGCAAGAGTGTTGGAATTATTAGACCAGGAATGTTTTTAAATTATAATTAATGTGCTAAGAGCTTGAATGGAAAAAAGACAACATACAAAGAATATGTGAAAAATGTAAGCAGAGAGATGAGAATACTAACTTTTTTTTTTTTTAAGTCTTAGAAATCAACAACACTGTAGCAGAAATGAATAAGGTCTTTGGCAGGCTCATCAATAGACCGGACACATCTGAGGAAAGAATACTTGAGCTTGAGACTATGATGATAGAAAGTTCAAAACTGAAAAAGCAAAGTGAAAAAGACCATGAAAAACAGGAGACACTATTCACAAACTGGGGGCGACTACAAAGGGCAATGGGAGAACCATCCGCATAGGGGACACCAGAAGGAAAAGAAAGGAGCACAGGCGGCATTGGAAGCAATGATGACTCAGAATTTTTCTAAATTAATGTCACATCCAGGACGTTTAGAGAATACCAAGCAGGATAAATGCCAAAACCTACACAGAGGCATATCATATTAAAACTGCAGGAAATCCAAGATAAATAAGCCAGAGGGAACAAAAACTTTACCTGTAGAGGAGTAAAGATAAAAATGACATCCATTTTTTTTCTCAGTCACGGTGTTAGTCCATTTTCACACTGCTGTAAAGAAATACGTGAGACTGCATAATTAGTAAAGGAAAGAGGTTTAATTGACTCACAGTTCCACATGGCTGGGGAGGTCTCAGGAAACTGACATCACTGCGGAAGGAGAAGCAAGCATCTTCTTCCCATGGTGGCAGGAGAGAGAGCGTGTGAAGGAGGAAGTGTCAAACACTTGTAAAACATCAGATCCCGTGAGAACTCACTGTCCCATGAACAGCATAGGTGAAACCTCCTCCATGAACCAACCGCCTCCCACCAGGTCCCTCTCTTGACACTTGAGGATTACAATTCGAGATAAGATTTGGGTGGGGACAAATAGCCAAACCATATCAGACACCTTGAGTGTTAAGCTCTTCTTACATTGCTGTAAGGAAATACTTGAGACTGGGTCATTTATAAAGAAGAGAGGTTTAATTGGCTCAAGAGTTCTGCAGGCTGTGCAAGCATGGTCCTGGTATCTCCTCAGTTCCTGGGGAAGCTTCAAGGAGCTTTGACTCATGGCGGAAGGGAAAGGAGGAGCAGGTGTGTCACGTGGTGGGAGCAAGAGCAAGGCTGAAGGAGGTGTCACAGCCACACACTTTTAACCAGATCTCACAAGAGCTCACCATCATGAAGACAGCACCAAGGGGGTGGTGCTAAACCATTCATGAAGGATCCACCCCCATGATCCAGTCACCTCCCATCAGGCCTCCGTTACATTTTAACGTGAGCTTTTGGGAGGGGGGCAAATATCCAAACTATATCACCATGCAAACAGGAAGAGGGTAGAAGGAAATATTTAGTACTGAGAGAAAAAAGACTCCCACCCATCTATAATACTCTACCCAGCAAAATTATCCTTCAAAAATGAAGGAGAAATAGAGCCTTTTTCAGATAAACAAAAAATGGGAAATTTTTTGTCTGTAGACCCACCTTGCAAGAATTGTGAAAAGAACTGCTTTAGAAAGATGAAAAAAAAAATAGATCAGAAACTAGATCTACAAAGAAAGAGCAGTGGAGAATGAATAAGTGAAGATGACATAAATATTGTACTTATTCTTTTTTTGTTGTTAATTAGAGACAGGGTCTTCTGTCACCCAGGCTGAAGTGCAGTGGCAGAATCATAGCTCACTGCAGCCTCAAACTCCTAGGCTCAAACAGTCCACCCACCTCAGCCTTCTGAGTAGCTAGAACTACCAGTGCATGCCACCATATCTGGCTATTTTTTTTTAGAGGTGGGGTCTTGCTATGTTGCCCATGCTGGTCTCAAACTCCTGGCCTCAAGTGATCCTCCTGCTTTGGTCTCTCAAAGCACTAGGATAACAGATATGAGCCACCATACCTGGCTATTTTTCTTATTCTTAATTGGCCTAGCAGACAAGAGTTTGCTCAAAATAGTAATAGCAACAACATACTCAATTAGGTATGCTTATACCTGTGTCTATCTATCTCTATATATGCTTATGTATAATTGAAAGGAATGGTAACCGTGATACAAGGAATAGGAGGGAAGAATTAGGATTGTTTTGTTATTATAAGACATCTGCACTACTCCCAAAGTGGTATAGTGATACTTGAAAGTGGACTTGGATCAGTTGCAAGTGTATGATCCAAACTCCAGGACAACCATTAAAAAAAGTTATAAAAGGTAAATATTGATAGGTGAAGTAAAGAAGGAAAATGGAATCATATAAAATACTCAATTCAAACTACAAGAAGCAGAAAAATGTGGAAGACAATAATAGTAACAAACAAAGGCAAAAAAAGTAGAAAACAGTAGCAAATAGGATAGATATTAATCCAAGTATATCACTAATCACTTTAAACATCAGTGGTCTAAGTGCACCAATCAAAAGACTGAGTTCATCAGAGTGGATCAAAAAATAAGACCCAGCTATATGTTGTCTACAAGAGTCCCACTTTAAATACGGACACACACACGTAAAGTAAAAGGACGGAGAAATATATGCTATACTAACATGAAAAGAGCAAGAGTAGCTGTATTAATTATAGATGGAGCAGACTCCAGAACAAGGAAAATTAACAGGGATACAAGAGGGGAATTACATAATAATAAAGAAGTAAGTTCTCCAAGAAGGCATAATAATCCTTAATGTGCTTATGCCTAACAACATAGCATCAAAATACAAGAGGCAAAAACTTATATAACTGCAAGGAGAAATTGATGGGTCCACTATTCTAGGTGCAGAATTCAATACCCCTCTATCAGAAATAGGCAGATCCACCAGGCAGAAAATCTGTAAAAATATAGTCAAACTCAACAGCATCCTCAATTAACTGGATATACTTGACATCTACAGACTATTTTTTTCCAAGAAGAGCAAAATACACGTTCTTCTGACCCTCACAGGAAACATTCACCAAGACAAACCACATTCTGGACAACAAGACACACCTTAAATTTTCGAAGTACATAAATCACCCAATGTCTGCTTTCAGACCACAGTCAAACTAGAAATCTATATTAGAAAGATTGCTGGAAAATCCCTAACTACTTGGACATTTGACAGCACACTTCTTAATAACACATGAGTAGAAAACAAAATCTCAAGAGAAATAAAAATATTTTGACTAAATGAAAACACAGCTTATCAAAATGTGTGAGATGCTTCAGAAGCAGTGTTTAGGGGCCAGGCGCAGTGGCTCATGCCTGCAATCCCAGCACTTTGGGAGGCTAAGGCAGGCAGATCACTTGAGGTCAGGAGTTCGCGACCAGCCTGGCCAACATGGCAAAACCCCATCTCTACTAAAAATACAAAATTAGCCAAACGTGGTGGTGTTTGCCTGTAGTACCAGCTACTCGAGAGGCTGAGGCAGGAGAATCTCCTGAAGGTGGAGGATGGTGGAGGATGCAGTGAGCTGAGATCATGCCACTGCACTCTAGCCTGCATGACAGTGAGATTCTGTCTAAAAAAAAATCGGGTTGGGGGGCAGTGCTTGGGGGAGATTTATAGCACTGAATGCATATATTAGAAAAGAAGAAATTTCTAAAATCAATAACCTATTTCCACCTTGGTAAAGTCGAAAAAACAAGACCAAATTAAATCCAAAGTAAGGAAAAGAAATGAAATAATAAAAATCAGAGCAGAAATCAAGAAAATCAAAAACAAGAAATCAACAAATAAAATCAACAAAACCAAAAGCTGGTACTTTGAAAAGATCAATAAAATCAGTAAGTCTCTAACCAGGCTAACCAAGAAAAAAAGGGAGACTATATAAATTACTAACTTAGAAATGAAAGAGAGGACATCACTAGAAATCCTATGGACATTAAAAGAATAATAAAGGAATATTATGAACAACTCTGGGCCCATAAATTTAATAGCCTAAATAAAAGGAATGAACTCTTTGAAAGACACAAGCTGACTAAACTCACACAAGAAGAAACAGAAATTCTGAATAGGTCTATATCTATTTAAAAGATTGAATCAATAATTAAAAACTTTCAAAACAGAAAGCAGGCTCAGATGATTTCACTTGTAAATTCTACTGAATGTTTTAAAAATAAATTACACCAATTATCTACAAACTCTTTCTGAAGATAGAAGTAGACAGAATGCTTTCTAACTCATTCTTTGAGGCCAACATTACTCTAATACTGAAACCAGACAAAAACATTATGAGAAAATAAAACTGTAGATTAATATACTAATAAGTAAAAATCCAAAAATGAAATTTAAAAAAATCACACTTGCAAAAGCACCAATAAGAATAAAATATGTAGAAGAAACAAATATAACAAAAGAATTGCAAGGCATATACCCTAAAAGCTACAAAATATTACTAAGATAAGTTTTTAAATATCCCAGTAAAATGGGGGACATTCCATGTTCATGCGTTAGGTGACTCACTATTGCTAAGTTGAAAATTCTTCCAATTGATTTACAGATTAAATGCAATCTCTATGAAAATATCAGCAAATCTTTTTAATGGAAGTTGATAAGCTGATTTTACCTTTTATATGGTAGTAAACATAACCTAGAATAGCCAAAACAATTTTGAAAAAGAACAAAGCAGGTGGATTTATACCACCTGATTTCAAAACCTACTAAAAAGCTACCATAATCACGATAGTGTGGTATTGGTGTAAGAATAAATATATAAACCAACCAAGCAGAATAGAAAGTTCACAAATAAACTTAGATTTATGATTAATTTATTTTAGATGATGATACCAATGTAATTCAATAGGGAAGAATAATTTCCCAAAAAATAGTTCTGGGATAATTGGCTAGCCACATACAAGAAAATAAACTTAAACAGTTACTTCACACCATGCACAAAAGTCAACTCATAATATGTCAAAAACTTAAATGTAAGAGCTTAAACTATAAAACTTCTAAAAAGAAAACATAGAAGAAAGTCTTTGTGACCATGATTTAGGCAAATATTTCTTAGGTATGACACTAAAAGCATGATTCATGAAGAAATTTTTGATAAATTAGGCTTCATGAAAACTGAAAACTACTACTCTTTGAAAGACACTGTTAAGAAAATAACATTTTTGGCCGGGCGCGGTGGCTCAAGCCTGTAATCCCAGCACTTTGGGAGGCCGAGACGGGCGGATCACAAGGTCAGGAGATCGAGACCATCCTGGCTAACACGGTGAAACCCCGTCTCTACCAAAAACCATACAAAAAATTAGCCGGGCGTGGTGGCGGGCGCCTGTAGTCCCAGCTACTTGGGAGGCTGAGGCAGGAGAATGGCGTAAACCCGGGAGGAGGAGCTTGCAGTGAGCTGGGATCCGGTCACTGCACTCCAGCCTGGGCGACAGAGCGTGACTCCATCTCAAAACAAACAAACAAACAAACAAACAAAAAACATTTTTTATAGACTAGACTATAGACTAGTAGAAATTATTGAAAAATACATATTTTAAACATAAGATTTATATGCATAATACTTGAAGAACTCTTACTACTCACAAATAATTAGATAAACAACCTAGTTTTTAAAAAAATTGAGTAAAAGGTTTGAACAGACACTTCTCTAAGGGAGCTTATAGAATGGGAATAAGTGCATAGAAAGATGTTGACTTCATTGGTGATTAGGAAAATTTGAATTAAATCCACAATGAGGTATCCCTACACCACGAATGGTCAAATAAAAAAAAAAAAATCTGACAATACAAATTGTTGGTGAAAATGTGGAGTAACTGAAGTTTTCATGCATTATTGATGAAAATGCAAAATGATACAGACACTTTGGAAGACACTTAGCAATTTTTAAAATAAACTTAAAACATACAACCTACCAATCCTACTCCTAAGTACTTACATAAGGGAAGTGAAAACTTATGTTCACACAGTATCTTGTACTCAAATGTTCATAGCTGCAGTTTTACTAATAATACCCAAGGAGTGGAAATAACTTAAGTGACTCTCAATTGGTGAGTAGATAAATAAATTGTGGTATATATTTTAAAAAATGGATTGTATTCTGCAAAGAAATAATAATAAAAGGAATGGACTGCTCATACATGATACAATAATGTGAATACATCTTGAAAATATCCTAAGTGAAAGAAGCCAGATGCAAATAAGTACATACTGGATGGTTCCATTTATATAAAATTTAGAAAAGACAAAATCACAGTGACAGACAGAGGAGTGTTGCCAGTGCCAGGGTTTGTGGTGGGGAGGACAGTGGCTGTAAAGGGACAGAAGGAAATTTGGGAGATGACGGAAATGTTCCATATGTTGATTGTAGTGGTGATTTGATGACTATAAAGCTACATTTGCCAATTTGTAACACTATAGTGAAAATTGATGAATTCTCTTATACATAAATTATACCTCCATTAAGCAAATTTTGCATGAAGCAATAAATCATTTGTAGGAATTTAGCTTAGCCGCAGGCTGATCATTAACTATGTCACCATTCACCTCCTTTGAGAACTTCCAACTTCTTCTGAATAAACCTTGGGATTTAAGGACAACCTTAAATCCCAAGATCCAGCTGGATCTCTGCGCTCCCATAAACAGACCTGGCAGGTGAGCTTCAGGGTAACATTTATATAATGTGTGTATATGTATGTCTGTATGTACATGTGTATGTCGTAAAACTTCTTATCACATGACATAAGTTGTGGCATAAGTTGTTCATCAAATCACTTTAAAATTTTCCAAATCTTCTTATTTTTAGAAAATTGCTGGAGTGATTTATTTTTGTTTGACAACATTGACAGTAGCCAAGTGATGCTCTGTCTGTAGTCTGATTTGACATCAGGAACAGCATCCAGCTCTTTCCCTGGTGAACAGCCTTGAGGCCCCATGGCCAGCATGCACTTGAAGCTGAAGGGTGAGATGTCCATTCCTCATGCTGCCAGCCTGTTCCTGTGTTGCCACCTCAGGCTTTGTCACCTCTCCCCTTGGTGCCACCAGGTGGCATTATTGGGTGACTTGTACCCATAAGCAGATTTTTCTCATCTGGTAGGAAAACATTTCAATTTTTTGACAGCTGGAGCATCCATGCTGATCTTCTTCCTGCAGGGTCCTCACTGGCTCAACTGCAGCAGCGTCTGCCCCTCCATATCTTTTCACATTTCTGTCTGTGAATGACCTACAGATGCTTTTCATCATCCTGACCCTATTAACCAAGTCTCTTCTTGGTCTACGTAATCCTGATCCTAATCAATCCTCTTTTTATTTTAGTCATTCTGTCCCAATGTAAAATTACCATAAGAAAGCTATCATATTCACATCAAGGATACTCTGTCTTAGCTAAAGTGTGGTATCCTGGAGTGATGCAGGTAGCTGGGGGTAGTTCTAAAACATGTCCACACATCCCTGGACAGCTCTCTCATCAAAAGGTGGAATCTAACTCCCCTCCCTCTGAATATGGGCTGGACTTAGTCACTTGTTGGTAACATATAGAATGTAGTGGAATTGTGTGTGACTTCTATGGCTGGGTAATAAAAGAGATGTAATTCTTTTCAGCAGCCTCTCTCAGAGCATGTCCCCTTGGAAGCTCCAAGTCAACTTGCAACAAATCCAGAAGCTTCCTTGCCTGAGAGACCACATGGAAAGGTTGTATATGGAGAGAAATGCCTGAGTAGCTGCAGCTACTGAACCTTCTCCCCATCAACCACTAGACATAGGGCATGAGTGAATCTGTGGGTGACTTCAGCCCCCAGCTTCAGAGCTTCCCCAGACCAGGCCAAATGGAGCAGAGATGAACTGTCCCCAATGAGCCCTGCCTAAACTGTAGATTTGTGAGCAGAATTTATGTTGTTGTTTTAAGCCACCAAGTTTTGTGATGGTTACAGTGCATTAGAAAACTGGAACAGTTGTGGAGGGTACTAGTTCTACCAGTTGTTGAAAATAGCCATAGCACCTTCCTTGTCTCACAAAACAGCATATTAATGCTGTTTACCCATGGTCTAAAAATACAGCCTCAGTTTACTACAGGGTTGAGGGGATCTCACACTGGGATATTTGATACAAAGGATCAAATACCCTATACTCTCATTCTGTATAGTTTTGTCTGTGTTCTAGTCATCATCATCTGAGGCTTGTGATGCCATTCCAGGCGCCAAGCAGGAACATTGGAGAGATAAAATAATTGGATGTTCAGATATCTCCTTGGGTGCCTGATAGGTAAAAGGGTCTGAATCCTTATTATCTGCGTGAACTCGCCATCTTTGGAGTCACCTGATGTCTACAGCTCTTGTTGGTTAAGAGTGAAGATTGTACTGTGAGAGCCTCAACAATGAACACTAATTTGGGAAACACAAGATATGCAAGAAGAGAGAGACTATGAACCACCTGAGAGACAGAATAATAACAAAAAAGGAAACAAAATACAGGTTTCTGAATCTCTCGTGAGGCATAACAAGACCTCAGCCATTTGGTGACCAAAGAATTAGAGACTGAGGGTCCTCAAAAACTCTCTTGAAAAAGAAGAACAAAATTAGGGCACTCACATGTGCTGATTTCAACTTAACTGCAAAGCTACACTTCTAGATACTTGTATTGGCACAACAATAGACATATAGATCAATAGAATAGAACTGTTATTCCAGATATAAACCCTTTGTTCAATTGGTCTTTGATACACCAAGATAATTCAGTAGGGAAAAGAACAGTCTTTCAATAAATGATGCTGGAGACAACAGGATGTCCACATGCAAAAGTATGAAGTTGGATGTTTACCTAACACTGTGCACAAACACTAACTCAAAATTAATTAACATTCTAATGTGAGAGCTAAAACCATAAAGCCCTTGAGGGAAACATAGCAATAACTATTCAAGACCTTAGATTAGGCAATGCATTTTGAAATACCAAAAGAAAAAAATAGGTAAATTGGATTTCACCAAGATGAAAAACCTTTTTGCTTTGATAGATGGCATCAAAGAAGTAAAAAGACAACGTACACAATGGGAGAAAATATTTGCAAATCATAGATCTGATGAGAGACATGTATGTATCTAGAATATATAAAGAACTCTTACAATTCAATAAGAAAAAATACAAAATCCCCAATTACAAAATGGGCAAAGGATTTGAGTGGCACTTTCTCCAAAGAAGATATGGAAGTGGACAATAAGTACATGAAAAGATACTCCACATCATTAGTCATTAGGGAAATGTACATCAAAGCCACAATGAGATACCACCTCACACACACGAGAATGGCTGTATTTAAAAAGACAGACAAGAACAAGTCTTGGGGAGGATGCTGGGCAATTGGAGCCCTCCTTGCTGATGGAAATGTCAACCAGTGCAGTCACTTTGGAAAATATCTGGCAGTTCTTCAGATGTTAAATACATAGTTATCATATGACCCAGCAATTCTACTTCTAAGTGAACATCCAAGAGAAATGAAAACATATTTCCACACAAAAACATGTACAGGAATGTGATGATTTGGGTGTCAACTTTAATGGATTAGGAATACCCAGATAGTTGGCAAAGAATTATTGTCAATGATTTGGTAGGCACTGAACCAGGAAGGGCGAATTATTGCTCTTGCTTCTGCTGTTGGATATCAGAACTCCAGGTCCTCTGGCCTTTGGACTTCAGAGTGTCCACCATCATGGCACTCCACACAGCGCTGCTTCTGACCACCACTTGCCATCCATCACCCCTAGTGACCTGCTAGAGGAGTTATTGCCTCCTATTGCCAACTTTATGCTCTGCTGGCCTAGAGGTCTTCCTTCCATAGGGAGAAATGCTTCCATCAGGAGCTACAACAATAATTCAACTGAACTGGAAGTTAAGATGCCATCTGGCCACTTTGGGCTTCTCATGCCTCAGAGTCACACTAAGAAGGGAGTCAGAGTGTTGGATGTGTGACCTGATACCAAGAAGAAATTGGCCTACTCCTTCACAAGGGAGAAACAGGAGACCCTTTAGGGCGTTTCTTGGTGTTACCATGCCTGTGATTCAGGTCAATGGGAAATGACCACCACCCAATTCAGGCAGGCTATGAATGTCCCAGGCCTTTCAGGCTTGAAGGTTCGGGTCACTCCGCCGGGTGCAGCACCGCAACCAGCTGAGGTCTTGCTGCAGGCAAACAGAACAGAGTAGGTGGTAGAAGGTCATGAGGAGCACCAGCTACACCCACGGGACCAGTTACAGAATCAAAGGCTGCCACTGCCATGAGTGTTTTCTCCCTGTGTTGCTGTGAATAGGTTTACATGTATATATACATATATTAAGCAAATTTTTCTATCTTATTCCTTTATCGTATGAGATGTATTGAGTTTGTATCAGTATTTAAGTACTGTTGATTTTACAACATAGTACTGAAGTTACAAGAGAGGAGTAAATGTCACTCAAGGGCTTCACTCCTCCTCTGGGGAAGGAATTAGTGTGTTTTTATTTTACGAAGGATAATTGTATCATACTAAGTGGAACTATAACCTTGTCGTTATCTTTTTAAGTGATTAAATATGGTTTAAGGAGATGCATGTGGGTGCCAAGTTGACAAGGGGTGGACTTGTGGTGGTTGATTATAAGTGTCAACCTGACTGGATCAAGAGATGCCCAGGTAGCTGGGAGGCCATTGATCATCCTCAGTGCTCCAGGAAGCACGGAGCCCATCCCTCTTCTGCCGAAAGGGAACCCTAGGAAGACTGGCGTTTGATTAGAATGATTGACCTGTCCAAGGTATGCCTGTGAGGGTGTTTCTGGGGGATGCTGAGGTGTGAGTTGTTGGACTGAGTGGGGAAGGTCCACCTGCACTGATCTGCCCTCAATGATCTGGGGTAAAGGCCTGGATGGAGCACAGGTAGAGGAAGAGAGGATTCTTGTTTTCTCGGGGAACTGGGACCCCTTCTTCTTTTGCCCTGGATGTCAGAACCCCTGGATCTCTCGCTTTGGACTCTGGGAGTTAACACCAGTGACCCCCTGGGCTCTTGAGCCTTTGGTGTCAGACTGAGAGTTACACCATCAGCTTTCTTGATTCTGAAGACTTCAGACTTGGACTGAGCCACTCTACCAGCTTACCTGGTTCTCCAGCTTGCAGATTACCTGTCATGGGACTCCTCAGCCTCCAAAATTGCATGAGCTAATTCCACTAAAAAGTCCCTTCTCATCTTTCTCTCTGTATATACATCTTATTGGCTCTGTGTCGAAGAAGAGCACATATTAAAACAAGGAATGTCCAAGGGAACTATTCAGAATAGCCTAAGATGGAAACTACCCAAATGCTCATCAAAGGACATAAGCTGGGACACACACACACACACACAAACACACCCAACATACACAAAAATACAAAAACACATACATACACACATACACACAAACACACAACATACACAAAAATACAAAAACACATACATACACACACACACACAAACACACCCAACATACACAAAAATACAAAAACACATACACACACACACCAACACACACCCACACCAACACACACCAACACACACAAACGCAAACACACACAAACACACCCAACATACACAAAAATACAAAAACACATACACACACACATACACACCAACACACACCCACACCAACACACACCAACACACACAAACGCAAACACACACAGATACATCCAACATACACAAAGATACAAAAACATATACATACACACAAACATACATACAAACACACACCCACACCAATACACACTAACACACACAAACACACCCACACCAATACACACTAACACACACACACAAGCACACCCACACCAACAGACACCAACACACACACACACACAAAGAAAAAACAAAAAACAAAAAAATAAAAATACAAAGACATAAAACACACAAAAACACAAATGCACACACAAACACATGCAATGGAATATTATTCAGTCATTAAAAAGAAATGATGTGTGAATTTATGAATTATTTAAAAAGGAAAAGAAAGAATGAATTACGAACACATGCTACATGCATGAACCTGAAAATATAAGGGCCACAAAAGACCGTCGTTGCATTGTTCTGTTTCTGTGAAATGTACAGAAAGTGAGAACCTGTAGAAATACAAAGTGGATTAGGGTTGCCAGGGGAGAAGAGAAGAGGAAGCAGGAAGTAACTGCTAATGACAGCTTGATTTCTTGTAGTATGCTAAAAACACAGAATTGTATGCTTAAATGGCTGAGTTTTATGACACTTAAAGTATATCTCGATAAAGCTGTTAAGAGAAACCTCATTGAATGGCATTTGTTAAATTCAAAACCATTTATAGACGAGAATTGCCACTACTGTGCTTTCAGGAGTGCAAGTGTTCCACCAAATGTTAATACGCGCTTTGCAAGAAAAGAAAAGAGCTCCCTGAGAGTAAGTTTGGGAAGTGCTGAGTTAAAAACGACAAACCAGTTTCTTTAGTGCAATCACGGAAGAGTGTTCACTGTGCTAACCTGAGCTGCAGCCTCCAGACTGAGGGAGGGAGGGGCTGGTGGCAATCTCGCTCCACATGCATGATTTGGGTAGAGTTTTGCAAAAAGATGCAAATTCACAGGGAACTTGGGTGAAGGAGGGTGGCTGTGTGTTTGGCTTCCTCTGGGGACAAGCCTCCTGTTCCCTCCCACAGAGCTGGCTGCTGCTGCCAAGGCCCCAAGGAGGTGCTCAGGTGAGCGGGGCGGAGGGGAGGGCCACCTCAGCTCTCAGGATTGGGCGGGGTGGGGCTGAGGACACAGGAGCAGAGTTTTGGGTGGCACGTGTTGATGCAGGATGGAGACAAATTTGGCTGTCCTGAGGGTCCTGAGGGTCCGGACCTCATTCGGCAGCAGACCAGGGTCTCTGAAACTCCACCAGCATCACCCAGAGCTAACGGCAGCCTCCTCAAGGCACCCGTACCCAGCCAGCAACCAACAGGGCTGCTCACCTCCAGCGTCCGCGGACCCCCTGAGCCAGGCCTTGCTGAGCCACGCCCACTTCACCTGTGTTCAGGTGCTTCTGGCAGGAGGGGCCGCTGGGGTCCGCTTTTGCAGGCCATGCCACCGAATTCAAATGTGGTGTCTGTTTTGTGTTTTCAGTCAGTCCCTGCATTTTCTTTGTCTGAAATCAGGACGCTAAGTAGCTACAACCGCATGTGCCCCCTTTGAGAAAACCTCATCCTGAACACAAGAACACAGACTCAACAGGCAGATGGCCGGGAAGTCACAAGGCAGCGCCGCACGACACTGCCTTCTTTTTCATTTTACTAAAAGTTTCTCTAAAATTCTACCGGACAGAAAGTCCTAAAGCATATTCCAAATGTCGCTCCGTTTCCAAAAGCGCCAGTGCTGCCTCTCGGGGTCAGAGGCCTCCTGCGCTTGAGCCTGGCGCCCGGCCTGGGCCCCAGTGGACGAGTCCTGTCTCTTGGACCGCTGGCCCCTTGCATTCTCCACCCTCAGCGCCTTCCCTGTGGTGCCCAGAGGCAGCGTCCAGGAGCCCACCCCGGTGCCCACCGGGACCCCCGAGCTCCCTTTGAACAGGCACCTTCTGGGTCTGGGGCCCCCATGTCTGAGCAGGGCATGGGGTGCTGCGGCCTATGTCTGAGGGAGTTATGGGACTTTGCATCTGAGGGGGCATAGTGGGGGGCTGCAGCCCTGCAACTGAGGGCGTATGGTCGGGGGGCTGCAGCCCTGCATCTGAGGAGGTATGGTAGGGGCTGGGGTCCTGCAACGGAGGAAGGTGTGTTGGAGGCTGGGATCCTGCACCTGAGGGCGGTGTGATGGGGGTTGCGGCCCTGTATCAGAGGTGGGTACAGCAAGGGGCTGGGGCCCTGCATCTGAGAGGGGTGTGGCGGGGAGTTGGGGCCCCATATCTAAGGGGTGTGTGGTGGGGTGCTGGGGCCCAGTATCTGAGGGAGGTGTGGTGGGGAGTTGGGGTCCTGCATCTGAAGGGCTGTGTGGTGGGGGGTTGGAGCTCTGTATCTGAGGGGGAGCTGGGACCCCATATCTGAGGGGGGTGTGGTGGGGGTCTGGGCCCCCGTATCTGAGGGATGTGTGGTGGGGGTCTGCGGGCCTGTCTCTGAGGGCCATGGGACCTGGGTTTGTGGCTACTGGTTTGCCTCTGGGCTCTGCTGCTTCTCAGAGTAGTCGCTGAGCCGTCGTGGGTCCTGGTGTCTCACCGGAGAAGCAGGCCTGGGCAGGTGGCACCGTTGGGAGAAAGTGAAGGGCAGCCTGGGCTGGAGGATGATACACGGCCCTCCTGGGTCCCGTGTCCCTTGTGGTGGGGTCTGAGTGCCCACTCCTCTCACCGTGGCCCTCAGGGTGCCATGCCTCTGCTGCCTGGGCCTGCAGTGGGTTCTGGCTGAGCACCTAGACACAGGCCTCCCTGCCTGAGGCCTCCTTCCTTCCTTTTCACTCCCCTGAGCTTCCTCACCCTTGGCTGGCTGAGCCGGCACATCCCTGCGGCACCCCTGCACCTCCCCGGGGAGGCCCCCACAGATGCAATGCCCGGCTTAGGATGGCTCCTCAGTGGTTGAGAGTGGTTTTGCTTTTGGTGGAACTTGGGGGCAGAGAGAGGCTTGAGATTATTCATTGAGATAGTTTTCCAGAAAGAAAAAATGTCACAGATAATTGGTTCTTTGAACTTGAAATATAAACACAGTAATCTTTATTATTACTTTCACTAGAAAAATTGAAGTCGATCATAGCCCCTTTCGATTTTAAGGAGGAACCAAAATCAGCAGAAATTCTGAGTCACAGAATCAGGCAGACTGACATAAAAAAACAAAAAACAAAAAATCCCTGGGTCACTCACAGCCACTAGGATGGCAGACAGACAGGAAGAAAGAGAAGGAAAGAAAGTAACACGTTATGGCAAAAGGATTCAGAGAAATGTGGGACCCTCGCACATTTCTGGTGAGAACCGTTGTGGAAATGATAGTGAGGCTCCCCAGGAGTTCATTACAGAAATGGACTCAGCACATGATCCAGCAGCTCCACTCCTGCAACGGAAGACACAGACTCCAGCAAACACTTGTTCATACATGTTCATGCTAGCATTCTTTACAGTGACCAGGAGGTGGGAACAGCCCAAATGTCCATCAAGAGATGGACGAGCAAAATGCGGTCCCTCCATGCAATGGAATGTTACTCGGCCCTACACAGCAGTGAAGTACCTGTAAGAACGCGATGACGTGCGTGAACCTTGAAGACATTAGGCTTGTAGAAGAAGCCGGATACAAAGGACCACGTGTTGTGTGGTTCCATTCATACAAAATGCCCAGGACAGGCAAATCTACGGAGGCAAAGTAAGTTGGTGCTTGCCAGCCTGGAGGATCGGGGGTGGGGAGGAACTGTGCAGGGAGTTCAGAGCCTCCTCTGGAGTCGGGGAAGCGTTCTGGACTAGATGGAGGTGGGATACACAGAGCTGTTCACTTCCACATGCTCCACGTTACAGTTGTGAATTTCACTGTAATAAATTCGTGTTATTTTAAATACCTGGGCCAAACCTCCGTGTGCCGATCATTCATCAGTGGCTTTGGGAGCCACTGAGACTTGGCTGTGCTGAGTCCTCTCCTCTGCAAGTTGGAAGAAAAACTCGTCCCCAGGGATGATTCAGACGCGTAAGTCAAAGCGTGAACACGCCAGCAGAGTACCTGCCCCGTACCTGCATGGTATCTGAGCATGAAAGACGTTCAAGAACTTTCTCCTCTGTCCTCTGAGTCACTAGCAGATGGCCTGTTTCCTGCTGAAAGAAGCACCTGGCACCTGGTGTTTACGAACTCCACTCAGTAAGCAGATCAACAGCAACAAAGGCACTCTGGCAGGTCAGACGCGGAAGGAGCGTTTCCCTCCAGAACACCATGTGTGGTTGGGACGGTGCTGTGCAGCCCCGGCATGTCTGTGGCACACATCTCCTGCCTGCGGGCTGGTCCCCCTCCCGCCGCCCCAGCTCTTCAGTGTTTTCAAGCCCTGTCCTCGGCTTCCCCTCTTCCCTCCTCTCCCCCTGATTTTCGAGCCCTGCCCTCAGCTCCCCCTCCTTCCTCCTCTCCCCCTGGCACCATTAAACATTCATGCTGGGCCAGATCATGCTTTTTGACAATGTCTAACGAGCTAGCAGTGAATGATAAACCTGCCGGGCCGCCTCCGTGTCTCGAAGCCACTAGGATCTGCAGCTGTTTCAAGAGCACAGAACAGCAAAGCCTCCAGGAAGGGGGAAAGAGCCGCATCCGAGCTTGGAGGAAGTCATTTCTGTGAAAATGTTTTAATGCGGCAGGAAGCTAAGCAAGGGGCTGGGTGTGCCGTGGAAGGTGGCAATGTTGGGCTCTTGCCTCCTGCAGCAGATGCCAGCAACGGGACCTCGGGTGGCTCTCTCAGGACCCACGGGCCCTGCACCTGGATTGGCCAAGTCCCAGGGACCAGGCTCGCCACAGAGGTCCAGGGCATTTCACGGACGGAGGGCACTGTGGAGGTCCACCTGCCGCCCCATGGAGGAGAGGGGGCGCTCAGACACTAATCTTGGTGCCCATGTCCCCTCCTCTGACCTTGAGGGAAAAGCCAAGATGCAGCCTCTGGACACCAACCTTGAGACATGCTCAGCTCTGGGCTCCTCAGCAGAGCCGGGGCTCATTACTCCAGGGAAGAAGCTTGGCTTGCACAGCCCCGGGGTAAGGTCAGGCGCAGCGGCCTGAGGCCACATGGGAGCCCAAGCAGCAGGAGGCCCCAGGCCAGTCAGAGCCCTCGGGGCCTCCCAGGGGCTGGCAGGAGCATCTGCTCCATGGCGGGATGAATGTCCTAAAATGCTATTAACAGAGTTCAGTCTAGGGTTTAAATCAATTTGGCAAACATTTATTGAGTGCCCACTCCAAATAAGGTTCTGAAAAGGCTCTTGAAAAAATGTCTGTGCTTCTGAATTTCAAATGATTGGTTTTAGTATTAGGAGCAATAGAAATCCTGTTATCACTCATCCAAATAATCAGAATTAATTTAGGAGTTGATGGCAAACAGAGTCCATTGGTAATTAGGAAACATGGAGAAATAATTAACCACGGCAAGAAATGCGGTTACATTTAACTCCTGCGAAGTTAAAAAAGAACCACAGCAGCTTTCTCTGTGAGGCTTAGCAATCCCACAGTGCCGGTGAGAGTGGCGCCTGCCTGAGCACGTGAGGAGCCCTGCGCTGTTCCCCAGCCTGGGTGCTGTGCCGGCTGCTGGGCCCTTCCTTCAGGGAGGCCAAGCTGGATCCCTGAGTCACCAGGGCGACTGGGTGAGGGCCTAGGCCAGACGACCTCCCTTCAGAGAAGGACCAGGGCCTAATTCCACACCTTTTGGAAATTTATTTTTTTAAGCCTGAGTAAAAAATGTCTCCATTATTCATTTTAGTTTTAAATACTAGGCGCCTTCTCCCGGCTGCTGGAATCCCCACGGCTAAGCTGGGAGGAACCTCCTGGCTGGCTGGAGCGCTGGGCAGACCCGGGGCTTGTTAGACCAGGCAGCACACCCCATGGGGAGGCAGCGTCACGTCCATCTGGGCTCTCTCTGGCAATGACGCCGCATTCCTTTTAGAAAACTCCCTCTCCTCCAGTCTCCCTCCCGAAGGCCACCCCTCTCCACCAGCACTCAGCTCACGAGGCCTGCGCGGCTCTGACTGATGCGTTTCTCCGGAGCTCTGTCCAGGGTCTAAGGGAGGTGCAGACTAGGCCCTGAGCCCCCTCATGGGGATTGGTCATTTCAGTCCCCATCCTGGGTCCCCCTGGAGGATGTGGGCTCCATGGTGCCGGGCTGTGACTCTCTCTGCCTCGGTGCCCCCTATGCCCCCAGCCGCGGTCCCTGCTGAGCCCCCTGCAAGTGAAGCAGGCCCTTCCAAACCCTCCTCCCTTGGAACGCTGTACTGAGGCCGCCCACCCCTCTGGCCTCCACTGCAGACACACGGGGTTCCTCTCTGGAGCTGAAGCCTTGCCTCCAGGAGACACTGTGTTCTAGGCTCAGCTCCACAGGCAGCCAGCCCCTTCTCCGTGATGACTGCCAGGGGGGTGTGTCTGCGCGTGTGTGTATATGTTTATATGTGTGTTCGTGTGTGTGTGTGTGCATGTGCCTCTCACATGTGTCTGCGATTACCACCCAGAGACTCCTAGACCTGCCCTGTCCCATGGAACTTTCCAGAGTGTGGAGACGATTCTCAGCACTATGAGTGCCACAGCCATGGCCACCTGAGCCCCGGGGCAAAACCACTGCAACTGAGGAGCGGAGTTTTAATTCCGTTCACTTTTAATTAACTCAAGTTTAAGTAGCCACATGTGGCTAGAGGCCCATACTGGACAGTCGGTTCTAGAAGGTTCTTCGAGGAGGTGAATTTGAGATTTTCCCTCAGATGCCTCTTCTGAGTTCTGCGTGTGCTCCCCGGGGTCTCAACATCTTGGGCGCCTTCCCCTCCAGGCCCCCGGGGCGAACGAGGACGCGGGCCTGTCCCACCACCACGGCCCGGAGGTGAGGACGCGGCTCCCGGACACCCGAGGGCGCCCTCCCGAGCCGGGCGGACGGAACGGGGAGCGGGGGGAGCTTCCCGGCGCGGGCGCAGCCCCAGGGGGAGGGACGGGCCCGGGGTGGGTGACGGCTGCAGAGCCGGGTCCCCAGTGCCTCCCGCGGCCGCCCCGATAGGGCACGTTCCCGCCCGGGCCATTCTCACCGCTTGGGGCCGGGGCGGGAGCAGCGCTGGGGCGGCCGGGCTGGTCTCGGCGGCTCCGGACACAGGTTCGCGGCTCCGGCCGGGCATTCCCCGGGGTCTGAACCTGCGCCGGCGGCGGGGCGTTTTCCACGCGGTGATGTGGCGGCGGCTCCTGGGTTTATGGGGAACGTCGGGTCCGCCTCTCGCTGGGCCCGCGGCCTCCTCCCAGGAGACGCCCCTCAGGGCGCCCCATCGTCAGTGCCTCGGTGGCCGCGGGAAGAAACGCCCCTTTCTCCGTCCACTTCCCGAGGGTGGAGGAGCCGGCCCGGGCGTTCTCTCTCGCCTCCTCCGCGGACGCAGTGGGGCCGCTGCCGGGGCCGGGGCTGGGAGGTGCCCAGGGCCTAGGGGGGCCGCCCTGACCGCGGGGAGAGACGGTGGAGTCCGGGCCTCCGGGCGGCGGCGGGAGGGAGTGAGGGGGGCGCGGCCGGGCTGCTCGGGGGAGCTGCACTCGGGGGTCCCTCCCGGCCGCGGTCTCGGCCCACAGCACAGAGGTGCCCCCAGAGCCTCAGTCCGGGGTCCCTGACACGGAGCACAAGCCCGGGTCTCTTCGCGCTCTTGGGGACGGCGTCTGCGGGTCCCTGGGCACGGAGGCCAGCAAAGCCAGAAGAGGCAGTTGGCACTGGACCCCGCCTGAGCACCCAGGCACCGAGGCCAACAAAGCTGGAGGAGGCAGGTGGCACAGTGCCACCCCCCCCAAGCCCACGGGCACCCACCCTGGCCCAGGGCACGGGACAAGAGGCCTAGCCTCGCCTTCAGGACCCACCATAGCACCCGGGGTGGTGGAGCCCACTTGAAACTGGGTGGCTGTAAAAGAGATCATGGGCTCAGGCTCAGACACCTGTCCGGCCCAAGACCGCCCCCAGCCCCCTCTCTGCCACCTGCCCTCAGAGGCTTCTCCGGGTGGCCACGTGGACCCACAGGAACCAGTGTCTCTTTCCGCGGGGGCTCCTCTCACATTAACTCCCAGAAACAGAGGGGAAGCTGCCCTAGGAGAAAGAAAGGATGAGAAAGAACCCTGATGGCAGCAAGACAGGGCTGGGGGCAATTCCAAAGCCCTGAAAGGCCTGGAGGGAAATAAGACTCTTCCAGAAGGCCCCTGCCCCAGGATAAAAGTTTTATTTACAGGTTTCAAAGAGGCCAAGATGGCGGTGGCTTCCTTCAGGAGAAAGCAGCAAAATCCACGTCCATGCCCAGATCTCTTGTGCTTTCAACTTTTCACCAGGAAACCATTTTTCTATGTAAGAGCAAGCAAGTTCCACAGTGGGGGGATGCCGGTGGAGAGGAGCACGGCCTCACCTGGCTCATGTCCTGTTTCCAGTTTGCCCTGAAAACAAATGACTAAATCCAAGAAGGAAGAGCTTGGGGCGTGCCTGGTCCTCAGCCTCAGTGGGGCTGGGGCGTGTGACCTGGTGTGCAGAGGGCCAGTCCCCAGGGCCGTGGGGAAGGGGCTGTGCTGCCCAGAGTGAGCCCCCAGGCATCCCCAGCCTGCTGCAGCTGCCTGGGGCGCCACACTTCGGTCCCTCCTCAGTTCTGGGCTGCACTCTCTACTGGTCTGGGTTCAGCCACCAAGCTCCAGGCAGTGGACGAATCCACTGGGGTGCAGGAACCTTCAGCTTTAGCAGCCCAGCCGGCCTCCGCAGTCTTCCTTTCCAGGGTCTCATTTCAACGTGGCCTTTTCTGCTGCGACTCAGCTGTCCTGGGGGCCAAGTTTGTGTGTGTGAGGCCAAGGAGATGCATTGTGTTCTCGCGGAAGACAGACACAGCGAGGGAGCCCGGACACACGGACCCAGCTCACCAACCGCAGCCAAACCACCAATTCTGTCCTATGGCCCTTGGTGACCGGTGACAGGGGAGGGAAAGAAACGTGGCCAGCTTGCCCCAGAAGGCAGGCGAAGACAGGTGGGGGTGGCCTGCTGGCGGGGGCTTAGGAGCTGGGGCCATGGTCCAGCCTGGCGCCCCTCTCTTGGGGCAGGAAGTTCCCTCTGCCACGCACAGGAGCACTCAGGAGAGCCTGGCACAGGACCTCAGGAGCTCCCAGAGCAGCCTCAGCAGCCACAACCCCTCGACCTTGTCCAGCATCACACCCCGGTGCCAGGGAGACAGACCGAAGAATCCCACCAGTGTGCAGGAGAGGAAGTCTACTTTAATTCTGTTCTTGAAATAATAGCAGGCGAAGATGGGTGTTTCATAATTAATTCCTCACTTCTTAGGTATTGCAGCGATTAGCTCTGTCATTCCTTCACTATCAGGAAGAATTGTGAGTCCTGCTATTCTCACTGTGCAGCCCTCGGCTAAGTTTTCTAAAGGGAACATCACAGCATCTTCCCTGATCTCAGCCAGGACAAAAGGTGAAGTCTAGCACGACGACCCGCACAGTCTGCATCACTGGACGCCCTTCCTTCCCGGTCTCTGGGCACAGGTGCAGGGGCCGTGCGCGTGCATGCACATCCAGGTTCCTCCGGGCACAGGTGCGGGGCTGTGCACCAAGTGCCCCATGGTTCCTGTGAAGGGGTGCAGTGGCTCTGTAATTTTTGTCCTCAGCTCAGGTTTACCACAGCTTAGGCCTTTGGGGTCATTTTAAAGTAGTAAAGAAGCTTGAGAGGTAGTCCCAAACCAGGTGGCCCATAAATCATTACTGGGTTCGAAGAATAATTATCATCAGAAGAATTTATTTGCATATAATTGTAACTGTGCCCTGTGGACACTATACATGGTTAAATCAACACCAAGAGAGTATTTTGGTTTCTAAGAACTTTAAAAATGTGAGGCAGATGGCGCTAATACAGACAAGCAATGAATGAATAAGAATTCATAACAATGAAGCTCTAATGCAATGTATGATTGAATAGGGCAGCTTAGAAGCCTGGAAATTAGGAGGCTCGGTAAGATGAATTGCGTAGTGGTTTCCAAGCCTCCTACCAGCACTTGGAAGAGACCCCAGGGATCAGGGTGTCTCCAGAACCCAAGCCAGCTCTGCATGTCCGGCGAGTGCCTGCAGCGTCCTGGCACTGAGATAGCATCGTGGGTGGCCAATGGAAGGATGCGTTCGATGGAAGGGAGAGGAAACGGCCCTAATAAGGAAGGGAAAACCTCTAAGCTGGCTGGAGCTTCCAAGTTGTCCACCTGAGGACCTGGAAAAGCCGATGATCTGAGCTTGCATCCGCAGGGCTGAGGGTGAGCAGGAGTGAGGGTAGCAGAGATGAGAGCTTGAGCCAGGGAGTGAGGGGCATGACCCACCCCTTGCTTGAGCGTGGTCTGTGCTGACGATGCGCTTCTCACCGACAGCAGGGCACAGTGTGTGGGGCGTCCAGTCTGCGATTGGGTTAAAAAGACTGTGGCTTTTGCTTTGGGGACACCCCGGGCTCATGCTGTCCCTTGCTCTCTGCCCATCATGAGAACACTTGGCAGCCCTGGGACAGGATCACGGGGAGGACCAGGGCATGTGGGCAGCCTGGCGAAGGGGCTCAGAAGCAGGTGTTCCCACTCCACAGGAGCCTGCAGGGGCAGGAAAGAGATCTGGGGGGAGAGGAAAATGTTTGCCATTTAAGTTGCGATGCTGGTTTCCTGGGTGCGTACATATGTTAGGCTGATTAAACTCTATACTTCAGTTGCATGCTGTTTATCGCAGTTTAGTTATATGCTAATGCGGCTGTAAAAACTGGGGAGGTGGCATTATTCGTGGAGAAGAAAACGCTCAGATTAAACAGGCAGTGGGAAGATATGGTGTTCGGGGGAGGTGAGCCCAGACGTACAGATGCTGACCGTAGACGGCATTTGTTAGGTGATGGAGAAGCTGGCATGCATTAGACCTGGCAGGGGTTTGAAGATCTTCTGTCTGTGTTTGGATGGCCACACTGGCTGCAGGGCTTGTAGACAGTGTTGTTGAGAATTGGCTTGAGTGCAAAGGTTAAAATGTAGAGTCACTCTGGGGAGTAGAAAGTTTTGCCCTTTTTGAAGGGTAGGACATAACCTTTAACACACCCACCATCAGCAGGGAGAAGAGGAATGAGGAGCACAGGAAAACAGGCCAGGGAGTTCATGGATGGAAATGGCATCGTGGGCAACAGCCACACATAAAGATGGACAAGGACCCAAGAGAGAACCGGCGCTGCTGTGCACCTGCCCGTCAGTTCTCAGTGGAGAGACGCACTGTCCACCTAGCCTCCGTTTGTGGAAATGCTCCTCTTCCAGCCCGGCCCTTGCTCTGGCTGGGCCTGGGGAGGAATGGCTGTCATCACGGACAGTGGCCTTTCCTGGCCCTGACCCTGCACAGCGCTTTTGGAGTGCATAGTGCTGGTAGACAGGAAGTCAGCAGATCCACGGCAGGGTCCCGGCTTCACGGTGGGTGAGCCGTGTGATGTTTGGGCGAGTCCCTCATGCTCTGTAAGTCTCTCCACTGAGCTGGGCGTGCATGTGGTGCTCTGTGGCAGTAGCACATGACGACTCCTGCGTGGAGGTCTGGTCTCAGCAGGGGCAAGGCCTTGCACCCCAATTTTCAAGCAGCAGCCTGAGAGTCCTGGGAGGCCTGTCTTTTCCTGTCGGTCTTTCTGTTGCCCCCACCACTCCCGTATTTCAAGTTTCACCAAGTCGTGTTAATCCTATTTCCAAAACATGCCTGGAAGCTTCTACTCCTGGCTCTGCAGCCTCCACCTTTCTCTGAGCTCTGCAGACACTTCCTCACATCAGCCCTGGATGACTCCAGGGGCCTTCAAAGGGAGCCCCTGCTTCCTGTTTCCCTCCTCTGCGATCTGCTGCCTGTGTGCTCCCAAGGGGCAGCTTCCTCCATGTGGATGGGACCGTGTTCCTGCTCCTCCGAGACCCACTGTTTTTCCGTGTGAGTGGGATCATGAGCATCTTTCCTCAGTAGATGTTCTCTTTGCTGTGGAATGAAACCTCAGCTCCCCTGGGGCAGGCAGCCCCCCATGGGCCGGTGCTGGGTTTTGGTCTGTCCGCGTGTGCTCCTCACCCAGAGAAGACGCACGGCCGGCTGCTATTCTCACCCCTGAGACTTCACAGTGAACATCGACTCACAGGAGGGGACGGCGTGATTCCCACCGCGTGTCCTGCTCCCTCCACGGAGCATGAGCTTGGCTGTGGTATGAAGCACTGTACAGCTGCTTTAACCCCGGGAGAGAAGCGTCTTTGTGAGAGTCACTGTGTCCCCAGGAAATGTTGCCCTTCTCCTGTGAAGCAGTCAGTGGACCAGGCCCAGTCCTTAAAGATGCGGAGAACCCAACAGGCCTCTCTTCTGCTCACAGCTTCACCTTATGTTATGCAAAGTCCCCACACCACCAGAGCACGCAGGCACCGGGTCATGGGCACCTGGGTTTTCCACGAGCTTGTGACTCAGAGTGCGTTACCTTAGCCTGATTCCAAGCAGCCCCATGAGATCCAGGCTTACTGTGTTTGCTCCATGCAGCATGAGGGTGCGTCATGAGAAGGAGAAACTCGCAGGTGGGTGCAAATGATATGCAGTCACAGAGGAGCCAAGAGCTCCTGACGGGACTAATGAAAGCACCATACCTCACCTTCGCCCTGGCCAGGCTCACGCCTCACCTTAGTCCTGGGCCAGGCTCACGCCTCACCTTCGTCCTGGGCCAGGCTCACGCTCACGCCTCACCTTAGCCCTGGCCAAGCTCATGCCTCACCTTAGTCCTGGACCAGGCTCACGCCTCACCTTTGCCCTGGGCCAGGCTCACGCCTCACCTTCGTCCTGGGCCAGGCTCACGCTCATGCCTCACCTTAGCCCTGGCCAAGCTCACGCCTCACCTTAGCCCTGGGCCAGGCTGCTGTGCCGAAAGCTGTTTCTTCATCAGGTGGGTTTGGGGACAGACATACTAAAAGTGAATCTTGAAAGAGGCACAGATGGCTTCTTGCAGTTTTTTGGATACAAACAGATCAGTTTTTCCTCAAAGAAGATGAGTGACTACATTGTCAGTGTCATGGTGCAAAGATGAATAAGCACCTGCTGCTGGCAAAGCTCCCAGTGACGGGAAACGACCTCGCAAATGCGTTGGGAAATGTACAGAAGAGAGTTTCATATGCAGGAGAGAGGTAGCTGGGGGATAGGTGGGCATTCATTTTTCATTTACTCCTCTCTGGGGCCTGTGAGGTGACTTGCGTCTGCAATCCCAGTACTTTCAGATGCCAAGGTGGGAGGATTGCTTAAGGCCAGGGGTTCAATACCAGCCTGGGCAACATAGCAAGACCCCATCTCTAAAAAAAAAATTAAAAATTAACCATGTGTGGTGGCGTGTATCTGTAGTCCCAGCTACTTGGCTGGTTGAAGTGGGAGAATGACTTGAGCCCAGGAGGTCAAGGCTGCAATGAGCTATGATCCTGCCACTGCACTTCAGCCTGGACCACAGAGCAAGATCCTGTCTCTAAAAAATCACCATCAACATAAAATGAATCTCCTGCCATCCATCCTTCTTTCTGAATCGTGTCTGGTCAGTTTCCTCCCAGGGTCTCCTGCTCCTGGCTGTAGCTTGGTGTAAGCATTAAAGAAAGAGGAAAGAATCACAAAAAGTGGCTCAACAGTCCAAGGCAGGTTTATTTTGGAGAATAATCCTGAGAGAGGCTTCTGACTGATCTCCGTCAGGAGCGTTCTCTCTTACAGACTAAGAATATTTAAGGGTTTAGGAAGTGGAGGGGCTTATTACAGGCTTGAATATTTCTGTGTGAGGGAAAGTTTATTGTGGGGTTGGGATGCCTCTAGTCAGAGGGGAGTTTATCTTAGTGTTGCAGTGTTTCTGGTTATGCTGACATTAGCTGTTAGGCTGATGTTTTGGGGCAGATTTAGGTGTTTTTTTTAATCAAGAGGAACTTAAAATGGCAGTGTGTGTCCAGGATGGCAATGCCCTGCTCCTGCCGTAGCTTGGAGGGCAGTGGCTGCAGTGCCTGCCCTCCTCCAACAGAACACGGGCACTGGGAGCTCATTCTGCAGATTCTTTCTGTCACCACCTGTATGGTCTCGGCGGTCACAGCCCAGGTTCAGCAGCAAGGTGCTGTCCCTGTTCTTTTAATTTCCAGCAAGCATATGAGGACAGAGCACCTGGCAGATGCCCATCCCCTGTGGGCACCACCCCGGGACTGTCACCATGAGACCCTCCCTGGGCATCAGCTCTGGCTCTCGGCTCCGGGGTACACCCTTGCCCAGCCCTCCCCTCTATTGCATGACCAGCAAAACCCTCACTTTGGGGACAACCAAGAACCCTAATACAGGACCACAAGGTTAACCGTTTGGATGAGGAAGAGTTGGGACTTTAGGAACAATGACTGCCAGGCCCTGTCCTAAAGGGAGAGTGGAGTCCGTGGAGGAGCCTGAGGTGGCCCCAGGGACTCAGGAACCTGCAGCCGAGAGCCAGAGAGCACAGCTCACACAGGTAACCTTGGGACCTGCACAGTCAGCAGGGAAAGGGCTGAGCATACTGGGGCACACTCCGTTTTAGAGGCCTCGAGTTTGTTCTGTTTTCTGTTGAGCCAGAAAGAGGAGATTGTATTGCAGTCCCTTGGTGGGTTTCAGGCCTGTTTCTGAGTTACTGATTTCTGTGCCAAATGAGTCTCCTTGCTCGCCTGTCGAAGACAGACCTTGTCGGCTGGTCCATTCTCTCTCTTTTTTTTTTTTTTTCTTTTTAGCCTCTGGGGAATTCTCCCCATAAATCATGTTTCCCTGCTACTGAGCAGTTGAAATGAGAAACCATAGCTGGCGCTGCACCTGCAGAGTAGCCAAGGGCACCTGGCCAGGGCATCATCCGCAGCATCAGTGGTGGAGCTGGCCCAGCAATGCTGCCCTCCCTGGCAGTTCCTCCATCTGCCTCTTTCTGCCGAAGCCCCTCTGTCTTCCCCACTGCGCTCACAGCCTTCTCTGGATCTGGGCTGCACGCTGTCTCCTCCCTGCCCGTTTCCTCTCCTTCCTTCCAAGCATCCCAAGGTCAAGGGCGTGGGGCCACCATATGGGTCTCAGGAACCGTGGCCAGTCCAGGCGAGAGGCTTCCAGAGGCGGAAAGGCTGTGGCTGTGGCAGTGTGTGTGCCCCTGGGTGCAGGCTCCCCTAGCATGTCCCCATCCCACACTGACCCTGTCCCACACGGCCTCGTCAGGATGAACTGTGTCTCAAGGGACTGGTTTTCCTAGGGTTGAAGATGCCATCAGTGAGAGGTAGAAGGAGGCTGGGCTGTGGCCTGGCTCTGCTGGTCAGTTGGTTCCTGGGCCCAGGGGGAGTGCTTGGCAAATCATCAGGCTCTTGCCCTCCTTGTGGGAAGATGTTTAGGGGAAGGAAGAGCTAAAAACAGACACGTCATTAGCCCCGGATCTCCCTGGTGAGCACTTCTGTGTTAACCTGGATCCCCCAACACAACCTGTCTGTCACAGACATACATTCCGAAAAGAAGCACCTGGTCTAGACCCTGGATCACTCAACAGAAAACTGTCATGATCTCTGCACCTTCCAACAAGAAGCATTTCCCATAGCCCTGGATCCACCAAGAGACCGTCATTAGCCCTGGATATCCCAGAAGGAACCCAAGGTCTTCTAGCAAGAAACGCCTACATAGCCCTAAGTCCCCGAACAAGAAGTGCCTGTCATTAGACCTGAAACCCAAGAAGAAACACCTCAGGCCGCTAGGTCCCCCAGTGAGAAACGCCTGTCACAGCCCTGGCTCCCCGAGGAAGAAAATGCCTATTCTTAGCTGCTGGATCAGAGGGTAGTTTTGGCAAATACTGCTCCATGGGTCCTGGGCCTCCTGGTGCCTGCAGAGGCAGGAGGGCCAGTTCCCACAGCCGCACCCAGTTTCTTGCTCCCAGCCATGTGCAGCCTCACCCAGATGGCTGCCAGGATGCATACGGTGCAGCCCGGGGCCGTCCCTCTGATCCGGAGCCTGGGTGGTCAGTGGGTTTCCCAGGCAGTGCCATGGCCTGGGGCCAGGAGGGGCAGGCTCACTGGGCTGCGGAGGGAGCGGCCAGCATGGGGGCAGGCTCAGGTCTGAAGCGTAGGCACCCATGCGTGGCTGCTGGGGCACCAGTGGCCTTGATGTCTGTGCCCTGGGGGTGCGAGCACTGGCTTGAGGCAGGGCCTGGGGTGGCGGCGCTGGAACCCATGTGGTAGGGCCTGAAAGCGCTCAGAGCAGCTGCTAAGTAGCAGCAACTTTGATTCCAGGTCATCTCTGCTTGGCCAGCCGCTGGGGCACGGGAGCTTGCAGGCTGCAGCCCCAGGCATAGGGCTGTGGCCGTGGCCGTTTAGGGACCGCCAGACACCCTGGGGCCCGGTGACAGGGGACTTGCCTCACTGCTCACCACGGAGTCCCGGCAACCCCAGGAGCATGCGTCCTTGGCCCCAGTTCCGAATTGGGCTTGCGTGGCGGAGGGGCGAGGGCTGGCCTGTGCTCCCCACACCCGCGGAAGTCATCTCGCGAGTGCCTGCCTGCCCAGAGGTAAATCCGTCCTGGGGCTTGGAGCCCCGGAAACCCTGTATACGTGTCCGCAGGGTGCTGTTGACCCCGGCACACGCCCCGGGTTGCTGTGGGGGCTGAGCCTCCTTGATTTTCAGACTGCGTCTGAAGAGAATGGGCCATTCCAGGAGGAGTCACCTAGACTGCTTGCCTGCCCCTCAGGACCCAACCTCCAGGCCAGGATCCTGGCCTCTGTCCACTCTGACAGCCTTGCCCACCCAGCCTTTGTGCCTGGGCTCAGGGCACTCCCAGATCCCGGCATTCCCACTGCACCTGGGGCCTTGCCCTCCCTAGACTAGGGCTCCTTGGCTTTTCCTTGGGCCCCGCCATGTCTCTGTACCATGTCTCTCTCCACTGCCTGTCTGCTGTGCCTCCATCATGCCCGCAGCACCTGCAAGTGCCCTTTGAATCATTGATTTGGTGCAGCTTGAAACCTCCTGGGACACTGGAGCCCCTGCCTGCTCCTGAGGGATGACAGACCTCACTGGCTTCCTGCAGAGCCCAGCGCCCAGGTCCTGGTTATCACTGACCTTGGTTGAGACCCCTTGTCTAGGTCATGATTTCTTTCAAGGTTTAGTGCGACCATGTGTCAGCACCGAGGAAAATGATGATCAGATAGTGAATGAGACAAGGACGTAACCATGAAGATGAAAGCAACGTTTGCTGGACTCAGGGCTCCATGTCACATATGCCACGTCTCACCTCATCTACCCCCAGAAGAGCTCAGCCTGGAGGGAAGTGCCTTGGATTCACTGGCCTTGTAGGTGGGTAACAGCCCTAGTGTTGCTTGGAGCCCCCAAGTACCTCGGCCTTGGTCTGGGTCACCCAGGAACCCATTGGGTGCTCTCCCCTGCCCATTGCCTTCCCTGCCCCAAACAGACTTTCTTCAAGCGATTGCCTAGGTCTGGGGCGTTCTGTGAAGCAACTGCTTATCTCAGAGACTCCGCATAGCACTGCTGTGAAGTGAGGTCTCCCTCATCATGGTTTACAGATAAGCACCTAGTCAGGGGCCTACGGTATGACCTAGGCACTGGGGGGAGGCTAAAATCCTCAGGGAAGACTGTACCGACACACAACCAGCTCTCCCCACCCCATTCCTGGACCCTGGGCTGCAGAAGGGGTGCTCTGGGCCTTCTCCCCACTGTCTTTGGCACGTAGCTTGTTTTGTGTGGAAATGAGAGAATGACCTGAAAGTGCTGCCCGCAGGTCAGTGGGCACCATGGGAAAGGGCTGCCTCCACCCTGGGCTGTGGGTGTCCGTCCTCAAAGCTTATTTCAGTAAGAAAGAAAGACGAATGCAGGATGTCCTGCCCTCTGGAAAAAATTGCTGTTTTTAATTATGAGACAATGGGTACGTGCATTTGGAGAAGAACAGAGTGCCCGGGGCCTTCTGAGGATAATTAGCTTCTGGTGACCACACACAAGCCTCTGGGCCCATGGAAAACACTCCACCACTGGACTTGCATCTTAGGCCTTAGAGAAGCACAGTGGGGAAGACAGGTGAGCCATCCAAGTCTGCACACTCGGGGTCTGCACTCACCAGTGACCCTGGGACAGCAGGAGCAGGTGCCTCACTCATCCAGGCTGGGGCCAGGAGGACAGTGCTGTTCTGGACACAACTGTGTGTGCAGTAGGTGAGGACACTGTTCCCAAACATCAGAGCAATCTCAGGCAGCAGGGGGCCAGACACAAGCACAAGAGACCAGGGCTCCGGCTGTGGCCCACAGCAGGCTGCCTGTGCCCATATCACTGTGGAGGGTGGGTGTGCCCATGTCACTGTGAAGGGTGGGTGTGCCCATGTCACTGTGGAGGATGGCTGCGCCCATGTCACTGTGGAGAGTGGGTGTGCCCATGTCACTGTGGAGGGTGTGTGTGCCCATGTCACTGTGGAGGGTGTGTGTGCCCATGTCACTGTGGAGGGTGGCTGCGCCCATGTCACTGTGGAGGGTGGCTGCGCCCATGTCACTGTGGAGGGTGTGTGTGCCCATGTGACTGTGGATGGTGGCTGCGCCCATGTCACTGTGGAGGGTGTGTGTGCCCATGTGACTGTGGAGGGTGGGTGTGCCCATGTGACTGTGGAGGGTGGGTGTGCCCATGTCACTGTGGAGGGTGGCTGCGCCCATGTCACTGTGGAGGGTGTGTGTGCCCATGTGACTGTGGAGGGTGGGTGTGCCCATGTGACTGTGGAGGGTGGGTGTGCCCATGTCACTGTGGAGGGTGGCTGCGCCCATGTCACTGTGGAGGGTGTGTGTGCCCATGTGACTGTGGAGGGTGGGTGTGCCCATGTGACTGTGGAGGGTGTGTGTGCCCATGTGACTGTGGAGGGTGGCTGTACCCGTGTCACTGTGGAGGGTGTGTGTGCCCATGTCACTGTGGAGGGTGGCTGTACCCGTGTCACTGTGGAGGGTGTGTGTGCCCATGTCACTGTGGAGGGTGGCTGTACCCGTGTCACTGTGGAGGGTTTGCGTGCCCATGAGACTCTAGAGAGTCGATGCACCCAGTGTGACTGTCAAGAACGTGTGCCCATGTGTCTGTGTATAGTGGGTGTGACCATGTTACTGTTCAGAGTAACTGCGTCCAGTAGGAAGGTATAGGATGGCTGGGCCCATGTCACTGTGAGGAGTAGATATGACCACATAACAAGTGTTACTGTATAGAATGGGTGTGCACCCATGTGGGTGTGTGAGTGTGCACAGTGCCACTGTGTGGAGTGGGTGTGCTCCCATGAGGGTGTGCACAGCATCACTGTGTGTAGTGGGTGTGCTATCACGAGGATGTGCACAGTGTCACTGTGTGTGGTGGGTGTGCTGCCATGAGGGTGTGCACAGCGTCTGTGTGTGGTGGTGTGCTACCATGAGCACCCTCCTCTTTTGCATGCATATTTTCCCTTATCCTTTTATCACTGTTGTCCGTGTTTTCACCCCAGGAGGTTTATGTGGAGTGCTCCACATCTACACAGCCTATTTACCCAGAGTGTGGGGTTGCCCATTGTGTGGACACTGAAGGGGCCTGACCCAGCCAAGTGGGTGAAGTGGACTCTTATGTGGTTGTGCAACACCTCCCACCATTTCTCCTCGACATCTGTGCGCTCTCTGAACAACTTTTCTTTGTTCTATTGCACCTGTATATCTTGTTCTTATTTTCAAGGCATGGAACGCTGGCGCCTGGCTGTTTTGAAATGGTTTTGTCTGCTACTTAAATTGTCTTTAACGAATTCACTGTCCATGGTTAAATATTGAGTCACAGCCGAGGAAACACTTCCTCCTCCTAGTTACCTTTCCATATTGCTCAGGTCAAGGAGAAAATCTGTCTCTGTTGAGATGTGGTTTATCTGCTTCACAGCGTTTAACAGAGGGATGACTGTAGCCATCATATCCTACTAATGATTTGCAACTGTTTTTATAGATTTACTTTCTGTTAGTGGAAATGTCTGTTGAGCCTTCTTGTTTGTTATGCTATAAAGGTAATGCTTTATATGCATTATTCATGTATAACAATGTGCTGTGAGATTAAAACTGAATGTACATCATCTCAAAGCAGATGGGACAGATGTGACGGCATCATGTTTGCATGTGGACAAGGCATTCCTGCAAGCCTCGGGTGTCTGGGCTGGCCTGCTCGGCCGTCTTTGAGGACTCACTGTTCCACCCACTCCCTTCATCCACCTCTTGCCCTGCCAGCCTCTGCCAGCACAGGGGGCTTCTCTTGGTCTTCTGGAGGATGTGAGGGATGTCACCAGTCACCGTCCCCTGCAGTGCTATGCCTCTGGGTGCCAGGGTGGGGAGTAGGAAGTTGAAACAGAAGATGATGACAAGAGGAACAGTCATGGTGGTATCTGAAGACATCCATCTGGCAACTTTGCTCAACCACAGCAGGCAGAAACCTTGGCTGCTGTCAAAGCATAAAAACAAATGACTCTGGAACCAAAGGCTTGCTATTGGGAAAATCTGCGGTGGACAGGGCCCTGTAGTTCTCAAAGGGCAGAAGGAGCCCAGGTCTCTGCCTGACTCCTCCCACATTGAGGATTCTAGACCTGGAGTGGGGGAAGGAGGACAAGCTGGGGAGCACCCGGTGACTCAGAAAGGAGCCAGAGCTGAGGGGCAGCACCCAAGGCCACGCCTGCCCCTCAGTCGAGGTTGCAAGCATTCTGCAGACCTGGGGCCTGCAGTTCCCCAGCACCTGTGCCTATCACTTAGGAGAAGCCGGTCTCAGTCCCCGTGGGATTGCTCTAAGCATGTGGTCATCCCGGAGTTGATATTTCTGAGGTATGTGCTCAGAGACTCTTCAGCCTCCTCTAGTGCCCACGGGGCCCACCCAGACAGCATGCTTCTCCTCAGGGCAGGGTTGATGCCTGGTCGGCCCCCAGCCTTCCGTGTACCTGAGCAGAGGCACCGCTTTCGAGGCCCAGGGGAAGAGAGAGCACAATAGACTCAGCTGTCACTCACGTGCCGCTTTTATCTAGTTGGGTTTTACTACAAATACCCTCTCATGGCCCCCGGGTTCTCGCATGCACACAGGAGGGTGTACACTCTGTCCCCGGATTCTCGCATGCACACAGGAGGTGTACACTCTGCCCCCAGGTTCACACATACACACAGGAGGGTGCACACTCTGCCCCCAGATTCTTGCATGCACACAGGAGGGTGCACACTCTGGATTGCAGTGATGTTCTGCACATACCCTCTCATGGCCCCCAAGTTCACACATGCACACAGGAGGGTGCACACTCCAGATTGCAGTGACGTTCTGCACCCAAGACATATTTTTGAGCATCTTCATGCTGGGTTCCTTTTCTGGGTCACTTTCATAAACACCTTTTCCTAGGACCAGCAGAGCCTATCCATCAACCCTGGGCCATTTCCCTTCCTTTCTGCTTGGCACCCTTCATTCCAGCCTGGATGTGCATGTAAATAATTTTAAGCTAAAAGAGAACAGTGAGTTGTGCCCATGCACCCTCCACAGCTCAGTCGACGGCGAGAGGGCCGTGTGGTCTTCAGGGGGATCTCAGAGCCCATCCGATGTCATCAGAAGCTCCGCAGTGAAAGACTCTCCTGCAGGGCCCAGAGACCGGAGCCTTCCAGGAGTCCGTGCTCATGCGGCTTCCGTACCCAAAACCTGTCCCCGGGAGGCCCCTGCTGCCACAGAGGGAGGACAGGTCCCCAGCTGAAGACAGCAGCACCTCGACTCAGGAGGGCCTCTCTGCTTCTCCACTGGCTCCACTGACAAGGGGAATATCCACTTTGCCCTGCACAACCCCATGCTCTGAAAAATAGGGCATGGCGCCAGGAAGCCAGTCGTGCCCCAGCGTGATTTTTATCTAGTGGAGGAAGTGAATAAGCAAGTGTGAATTATGGTGCCGAGTGAGAAAGTGCCCACAGCGATGCCTGAAGCAGGTGCTATGGAAACGGGAGGAAGAACCGGCGGGCACAGGGGCCAGAGGGGCCGTCTCAGTGGCCTCCTCCTTCTCCCCGGTCACGCTTCTTCCCTAGGGGACTTGACCCTTTTCCTTTCACCGTGCCGATTGCATGAGCAAATGTTTCCTTCAGAAAAGGAAGACACCGGCTGTGGTGTTTGGGGTGTGGTGGTGCCGGGCGGGGAACATGTCAGCTTCTGAATCGGCCAATGACTTCATCTCGGCTCATCCCTGCCGTGGACTCAGGGCTCAGGAGTCAGGAGCGAGGTGCCTTCGGGTGGTGGTTACGGTAAATCGGCTGCCACGTCCTCCAGCATGAAGATCGGAAGCATCTGATTAACACAAGTGTGACTAGGACCTCCCAGGTCTCCTCCCTCTCTCCCTCCTCCTTTCTTTCATTCAGTCAACATTTTAAAAATTCATACTATGGGCCGGGCACGGTGGCTGATGCTTTCAATCCCAGCACTTTGGGAGGCCGAGGCAGGTGGATCATGAGTTCAGGAGATCGAGACCATCCTGGCTAACACAGTGAAACCCCATCTCTTCCAAATATACAAAAAATTAGCCAGGCGTGGTGGCAGGCACCTGCAGACCCAGCTACTTGAGAAGCTGAGGCAGGAGAATGGCGTGAACCCGGGAGGTGGAGCTTGCAGTGAGCAGAGATCGCGCCACTGCACTCTGGGCAACAGAGTGAGACTCTGTCTCAAAAAAAAAAAAAAAAAAGAATTCATACTATGTGACAGGCTGTGTTGCAGGGCCCCGTGATCAGCAAGAAAGATGAACTGGAAGGAGTGCCTGGCCTCTCAGGCTCCCTGGGTGCAGGGAGGCAGGCACATGCCCGGTGATTGCAGCCGGACTGAGTGACAGACTGCACATGCCAGGCGGGAGGTGACACCACGGTGTGCTCTGAAGAGCCTGGGGCGGAGAGAAGAAGGGCCAGAGGGTTTCAGAAAGAAGAGACCAGAAGGACGTGCAATGTGCAAGGAATGGGGCGAATGAAATACTGGAGTTAGAGACGTGGACTCGCACCTCTCCTTGCAGGAGTCATTCTCTTCAGGCGGCTGATGGAGGTGGGCAGAGGAGGCGGCCAGGGTTGGGGGACCTGAGTGTCTGGACTTCCTGGCTTGGGAAACCACAGGGTGGTTTCAGCAGAGGTGAAACATGAGAGTCTGCATTTTAGCGAGCTTAATGTGGAACAGGACCCAAGCAGAAGGGGCAGCCAACACAGGGAGCCGTGCCTTCCCTCGCACAGCTGTGCCCCAGCTGTACCTGCCACAGGGCACCCCAAATGGAGCTCGTTATGGATGGCACTTGGGTATTATAAGCAGGGGCATTTGGGGCTTCCCGGTGCCTGCACCATGAAGGCACCTTCTTTGAACCTGTCACACACCCCCCGCCCCCTGTGGAGATCCGGCCTCCACAGTAGAGTCCATGAGAGTCCTGAGTGCCTGGCCCTGGCCCAGCTGCACCCGGAGCACCCTAACAGAAGTGGGAACTCAGTGAAGAGTCACTCGACAAATAACTGTGTGTCTGACATAACCCTGTTCTTCACATTCATTAGAGCTGAGATGGTGGAGGAAAAACCTGGCATCGAGTAATTATAGTTGAATATACAAAGTAGCTTTCCCCCCAGGAACTCCCTTGGCTTACTCTTACTATTAAAGGATTAATCCATTCCTACTTATTAAAAGTACTTTTTTGAGAGGTATCAAGTTTCGGTTAATTAATGGAAGCTTAAATTTAGGAAGAATAAGTAAACTTCTTTGTGAAACAGTATTTCCATCGAACTGCTAGATCCCCTTGGCAGGTCTTTAGGAAAAACCGTGTGAAAGAAAAGCCTATGGAACCTCACAGGTTAGGCGGCCCCGAGCACCTCTGAGCAGGTGCGTGGCAGCGGGAGACGCCACTCTCACTCTGAGCCCCTGGGCTCCCCGCGGGCGGTGACCCCGGAGCATCTCTGAGCAGGTGGGAGCCGCCACTCACACTCCCAGCCCCTGGGATCCCCGTGGGAATGAAGGGAAGGTGGTTGTGTGGCGTGTGGCCTGTTGGCCCAGAAAGTGGCCCCCGCGAGGCGGGATTGCAGAACACACCGCTGGGCAGCCTGCCCTGAGCCTTCCGCTATTCCCGTTGTTCATCAGATCTAAACATGTCTAAACAAGGCCTTCTGGCTGCCTCTTACTCACAAGGAAGTGACTGACATACTTTCCAGATCGCAAATGATGCACGTGCTTCCCCATGTCTTCATGTGTGCAGCATGTGGAAGGCAGCTGGGCTTGGACGGCAGCTCTGTGCTGCAGCGTGGGCTGTGGGAGCAAGTGGCTCTGGATGGGAATGTCCCGCGTGTTGGCTCCTCCGCTGTTTCCTGTGGACCCGGGGCTGCCCTGCCAGGGTTCTGAGGTCACTGGTGTCACACCATCAGCTTCCGAGTCAGGGCCTCCGTGGGAATGCTCAGCACCACGCTGGGCTCCGAGACATGACTGCATAGACCCTGGCTCACACTACACATGGAACTAGATTTTAGTCATCTTAAACTGCCAAACGCACAAACTGCCAAACTGACAACCTAGTAAAGAAGCCCTTCGGGGAGGCGGCGATCTCTGGGTACAAGCAGAGCCTAGATGCGTTCTCAGCCGGAGGGCACGCAGGTGCCCAAAGACTCCCGGGATCCAGGCAGAGGATAGGTGTCACCTTTACAGACCCCACGGCAGGCTCCTGGGATAATTTAAACACCAGCAAGGACAGTAGCTACCGGGATTAAACATGCGGAAATGTTGAGATCGGTGGGTTCACAATATCCTAAAATCATAATTGATACCTTTTGATCACTGCTATTTGATAACCTGAACAAGTCAATATTGACAAAGCACCATTAATAAATATAATTAATGCAAATAGGTGATTGTAAAACATAAATGTGTTAGAAGGGACTTCTTCTGCAAGTAATTTATTCTATAAAAGAAATCTTCAAATCATATACACACACATATATATGGTTATTCTTGCAGGATGACAAAGGACAGTAGCTACCGGGATTAAACATGCGGAAATGTTGAGATCGGTGGGTTCACAATATCCTAAAATCATAATTGATACCTTTTGATCACTGCTATTTGATAACCTGAACAAGTCAATATTGACAAAGCACCATTAATAAATATAATTAATGCAAATAGGTGATTGTAAAACATAAATGTGTTAGAAGGGACTTCTTCTGCAAGTAATTTATTCTATAAAAGAAATCTTCAAATCATATACACACACATATATATGGTTATTCTTGCAGGATGACAGTGAATCAAATGTTTTTTAAAAAACAGGTAAAGTCCTGTAATCCCAGCACTTTGGGAGGCCGAGACGGGCGGATCACGAGGTCAGGAGATCGAGACCATCCTGGCTAACATGGTGAAACCCCGTCTCTACTAAAAATACAAAAAACTAGCCGGGCGAGGTGGCAGGCGCCTGTAGTCCCAGCTACTTGGGAGGCTGAGGCAGGAGAATGGCGTGAACCCGGGAGGCGGAGCTTGCAGTGAGCCGAGATTGCGCCACTGCACTCCAGCTTGGGCGACAGAGCGAGACTCCACCTCAAAAAAAAAAAAAAAAAAAAAAAAAACAGGTAAAGAAAGAAACAGGATCTAACATTAATCTGGTCTGTTTTAGATGAACTGTACCAGTAATAAGGTGCAAATGAGGGAAAGAATTGCTTTAGATGAGTATTCCAGCTGCTGAGCAGGGAACGATGGCACGAGAATACTGCCCTTTTGCAGCTCCTAATCAATGAATCAAAGCAATGCTATCAGTAGCAGATTATACCCCACAAAAAGGTAGACCCACAAACCAAGGTGAAGGATCAAACCTGGATCTGACACAGCGTCCAGAGGCAGCTACCAGCTACACGAAGCACAGGCCGCAGAGTGCTGGATGGAATGACGCCCAGACCCAGCCAGCACAGTCCCGGGGTGGGAGGCTCTGCAGGACAGACGGCTGTTTTCTCGGCAGGTAAATCACACGGAAAGGGGGAGACGGAAGAACCCCAGCATCGCACCGCAGGGTCCAGATGCACGCACACTGATTCCAGCACCCTGCAGTGAACGGGGGGTGCTCACGAGTAACGAGGACCTGTGAAGCCTGACTGTGAATTTGATGGTTTGATTGATTGGATGGAAGGACTGATAACTTTCTAAACACGACAATGCGATTGTGGCTATGGCATGCTAAACAGAGCTTATCTTTTTAGACATGTAGGGGGTTATCTATGGAAAAAATAATGGGAGGTGTGGGACTTACCTAGTGTAACGGGATAGCTGGGGACTTTCTCTTTGCTGACCCTTACTTTCTGGGTGTCCTCAGAAAGGCTGTGTCTTTAGTCCGGCCTGCGATGTTCTACATACATTCTGAGTCGCTTGCCTGAGTTGGTGCTTGCTGGAAGCAGATGGGTTCACTATACTATGCTTCCTATTTAAAAGTTCTGAAATGCAATAGAAGAAAATAGGAGAATATGTTTGTAACTGGGAGGTGGACAAACTTCTTCAGCAATGCAAGAAATTCTAAAGCCCCCAAATAACAAAACTTTTCTATGACAAGATCTGCCATAAAGAAAAGGAAAGGGGAGCCTGGAAGGAGATATTCACAGTGTACAACCCAAGATAGCCGCCCACACTGCACGGAAACCCACAAAATGGAAAGACAAGGAGACTTGGGACTCGGGAAATATGAATACAACAACTCAAATGGCCAGCTGCACTTGTCCTGGGAAACGCCCAGTTAGAAAGGCAGTAGAATGCATCTCACCCATGAGACTGGCGGAAGGGAGCGGGGTGGACGGGGCGCTGGCACTCTGATGGTGAAGCAGAGGCTGGTAACGTCTTTCAGAAGGAAACACAGCCACATTGATTCACGTGGAAATGCACTCGTTCTAACTGAACAATTCAGTTCCCAGGAATCCGCTCTAAAAGCCTCTTGCCCACGGACAGCTTCGTATTGTGCAAGCTGGGTACTCTGTGGTTTCCATCTGTGGTGTTTTGAGCTGCATCAGCTTTGCTCACTCGGAACTGGGTTTCCCCAAACGCTCTTCCCCGCCTTGTTCTGAGTGGTGGGAGCCACACAAGACGTTTGACGTTGGAGGAGATTGGGAAGCAGAAGTGAGGCAGCCCCCACACCCAAAGCAAGCAGCTCCCGCAAACGCACTCGCCTCTCTGCGGTGGGCAGCAGGACGGTCCCCACAGGATCCTCAGCCGGCAGCCACGGGGGCTTCCCGCAGGCCCCATGTCACTGAGCCTGGAGGGACTCAGGGTCCTCACTGCCTGCTTTGCCCTGCATTCCTTCTGGGCACAGCCCTGCTGGCCTCCAGCCTGTTTCTCAGGCTCTGCTTCACAGCACGTGAACTTCTCTAATACTGCCCTTGAAGGTGGATGATGTGCAAGGCTGTTCCATCCTTGTGTCCGATGACATGCAGGTGTGAGTTTCCTCATGGAGAGCCTGCTGGCTTAGAAGAGATGCTCACCTGGGAATCTAGCACCGGGGTGCTTTAGTCTGAGCTGTAGACGTTCTCATTTGAGCCACTGGCCAGCACTGAAACGTGGGTTCATTTCAGATCAAACCTGGATTTCTTGCTTCTCTTGGAAAACTTTGGCCACGTTGGGGCCACACTCCCACATAGGAATAACCTCGTGTATTCAGGGATGCAGCCATTGACACCCCACACACAGGTGTCTGCAGGGGCCGCAGTGCCTCCCACCTCCATGGGGTCCATGCTCAGGCCCAAGGCAGAGGCCCCACTAGTGATGGGCAGAGCAGATGGAGGCTCCTGGCGAGATTCCTGTGAGACACAGGGAAGGACATGGGACGGAAAGGAGGGAGGGGGGAGAGACAGAGAGAGAGAGAGAGAAACACTGGGACGTTCTCCCCTCATCCTGGGCACACACAGGGTTTTCTGTGTGTCTGTAACGTGCTGTGTGTGATGGTGATGACCAAGGGTTGGCAACTCACCTTTCTCAGATGGCTGTGAGAGTGGCCTCCCTCCGACAGAGTCCCAGCTGCTCTTTAAAGCCTTAGTCACCCCAAATTCACTCCGAGTGGACAGTGCACAGAGTAGCACACGAGGGCACACAGAATCCTAGGTGCAGTGAGTGCCCCAGGGCCAGAGGCAGTGGCACAATCTTCCCACACACACAGGAAGCCCAAGATACACAGAGACAGCCCACCACACACAGCCCATCACACACAGACAGCCCATCACACACACAGATAGACACACACACACACAGATAGACACACACACAGACACACACAGAGATAGACACACAGATAGACACACACACAGATAGACACACACACAGATAGACACACACACAGACACACACACAGACAGACACACACAGACACACACACAGACACACACACAGATAGACACACACACAGATAGACACACACACACACACAGACACACACACAGACCATTCGACCACACAGACCTCGCGGATCACGGATTCACCTCCCGCCACAGCTGATGGCCGTAGCAGAGACGGACATGACTCATCAGCTGTGGCCTCCGTCCAGGCACAGCTCACGCTCAGAGACCAGAGAGTCTCCCAGTCTCCAGGGGCAGAGCAGGGTCCTGAGTCCCCGTATTCCAAGTGGGAACACAGTGAATGTGCGTGCGTGTGTGTGTGTGTGTGATGGGCTGTCCGTGTACGGTGGGACTGTGTGTGGTGGGACTGTCTGTGTGTGGTCGAACTGTCGTGGCCGCGTGTCCTCAGGGTTCTGCTGTCCTCTCCCTTGGAAAGGGAGCCCTCCCCTCCATACAGTCATCACTCACAGGCCCTGGTGCAGACGGCCAGCCGGACCGGCCCAGGGGAGCCCCTCCACCGGATGGAGCCTGACCAGTGGCCTCCGAGCGTAGGAGGAACTTGGGTGACGGGCCGCAGCTGCACCCGTGCGGTGGGGAGGGCCAGCCCTGCAGAAGCCAGCAGGCGGGACAGAGGTTCGGGGGTGCTGGGGGACTCAGTCCGAGGATAGCCTTCAGAAAGCCCCTTGCAAAGGCCTTCCTCCAGAGTCCCCTTGAGCCTTGCTGTCTCTGTGGTGCTGTGTGTGGCACACGGGGTTTCTGTGTCACCCACATTTCCCCAGAAACCCTTGCTCTTCCTATACAGGGACCCTGAGCTGTGAGGTGGAGAGGACCCCACATCTCCCAAGCAGCCCCAGCCACGCTGAGAATGCGTTTGGAGTTCTGGGCCCTCCTCACAGCCAGGTGATGCTTTCGTTTTGGGGAGGACTGAGACATGCAAACCTGGAAAAGTGTTTTCGGAGCAGCCAGGAACCCCTGGAACCTTCCAGGCCTTTGCAGGGCTCTGGAGCCCTGAGGGAGCATCAGGGTGGAGGATGGGTCTCGTCACTCCAGGCTCGGCTCCAGTCCCTGTGAAATCAGCGAATGGGAAAGGATCTCCCCAGTTCTGGCCCCTGGACCTGCAGGGATTCCTCCAAGTCCCTTGTCTCTAGCGGGCCTGCAGGACCGTGTGGAAATTCAGGAAGTCCCGTGTATGGGAGGCCTGTGCCTGCACCAGCCCCAGCTGGATTCCAGGGCGGCAGCGGCTGAGGCTGTCAAGGTCACGATGTCTGGGCCCCAGAGACCGTGTGTAGGACACGCCATGACATGTCGAGGTGGAAGCAGCCGGTGGCGGCCAAGCGAGGCGAGGTGAGGTGGGCGGGGTTCCAGGCAGGGCCCTTGTGCTCAGGGAACTGTGGGCTTGGGGGACATGCTCAGCCGTGCCAGGGTCACTCACAGCCATAGGTGGAGAGGCCAGGAGAGACCCTGCCCTGTGGTCCCAGAGATGAGACCTTGAGGCTCCCTCCGCGTGGACTTCAAGCCCCCACTCGCGCTGGCAGAACTGGGGGACGCAGCTACTGGCCTGCATCCCCCCAAGGCCTCTGGAGCCCTGCAGCCTGTGGCCCTGCCCAGCCCCTCCTGGAAGGCTCAGGTGCCCTCAGCGAGGCAGGAATGGCCTCCACAGCTATGCTCTGTGGCCCCAAGGTGGGAACTCAGCAAGAAATGGCTTTGGCTTTGGCTGGGTTCTGGACGTGGTCACCTGTTGGAACATAACGTGCTTTCGAGTGGCTGGCATGGCCCATGCCACTCAGGACAGAGTCAGGTCAGGTCAGCCAGGATCGGCACGTTGTGCTGCTGCCGCCGTGGGTCTCCTCCCAGAAGGACACCGGCAGCTGTGGTTTGCTGTGGGGGTCGGGGGAGCGGAGTCCGGCTGACTGGCCCCTAGCAGTAAGAATCTTGTCATTCAAGATTTTTGGAAATCTCTCCTGAGGGCCCAGTTAATAGGATGGGGCGGGGGAACTCCTGGGATGTTCCAAACTCAGTCCCCGGGAGGCCGCTCTCTGGAGACAGTGCCTGAGCTGATGGGACCACAGCAAGCAGAACAATGCTGGCCCAGGGTTAGAGGCAGACACCATAGAATCAGACTTGCAGACGGCTCTGGTGGAAGCTGAATGCAGGCACACGAGCGGCCCGTCACACAGAGCACGTGCAGTGATGGGAGAGGCCTCAGTTTACCCACTTGCTGAACCTGAGAAGGCTCCCCCAGCTTTCCAGACGGCCGAGGCAGGAGGCCCGCACCAGCCAGAGGGCTTCGTCTTTCAGGACCTCTGTGTTGACCTCAGCTCCTTCGCCTCCTTTTGTCCCTTGTCTGGGAGGACCCTGGCGATGAGTTCAGACCCGTCTCCCGAGACGGGCTCTGTGCTTGGCCCACCGGTCAGATCTTTGATTTGAATATACTGGGCTGAAGTTTGGGACTTCAGGTCCTTGTGTGATATTTTCATTTTCATTCTTAGGAAGAGCCTCCCCAGCTGTCGGGAAGTGCCCGCGGTGCCCTCCTAGTCCAGACCTGAGCAGCTCCAGGGTGACCAGGGCCCCTGGGTTCCTTGGGCAGTGGCCGAGTGGCCCCGTACGTCTGGGCTTTTAGAGGACACTCCGCAAAGGTTTGTCTCTAGAGGAAAAGGCTTCATGCCTTTACAGCCCCTAGAAAGAGTGTGGGGCGGCCACTGCACCCACCCGTGGGAATGAGGACCGCCCCTCCCTCCTGCAGGCCACAGGCAGACAGGGGCAGGGCGGCGGGGAGTGGGGTCCCAGCCCTGGGGACCAGCTGCTGTTGCTGGTTGGCCTCAGGCAGTTCCTGCACCCTCTCTGAGCCTCCGCCGTCTCACCTAAAATGGCACCTGTTTCCCTACCTTTCGGGGTGACTTCTGGGCGCTGTCTTGCTGGGTCCCCTGAGGCTGGGAGCAGTGTCTGCCCAGGGCTCTCTCAGGCTGAGGGAGAAGGTGGCCCCGGCCTCACTCCCCTAAGCCCTGAATGGCGTCACTGAGCTGCCTCTCTGCTCCTACGTGTCCTGTGTGCTGTAGGCCCCTGGGCAGTGGGAGAGCCTCGCCGCCTCTCTGGGAGGCCTCTTCCTTAGAGAGGCGTGTGGCCCGGCCGAGACAGCTCTGGTACACAGACCAGGACTCAGGACCGCAGGGCCTGGGACAGCTGCTGACCTGTCCTGACATGCAGCTCAGGGAGGCCCCTCCCCAGCAGGACGGGATTCAAGGCTCTCGGCCCCGGGGTCACCGCTAAATGGCATAGGAGCTGCACGTTTCTGAGAGGACATTTCCTGACTCTTACCCCGTGTGAATCAAGCAGAGATAAGCAGCACCCTTATGTTATTTCAGATGTAAAGAGGCTAAAAGCTTTGAGCTTTTTCAGAGAACGAGGCTTGTGCCTGGCTGGCTGGCTATGTCTGTGCAGGACCTGTGGAGAGGCCAGGGTTAGGGCTTGGCGCCATCTCTGCCAGAGGCTCCCACTTGCTCCTCAGCCTGGGGCAGGGGCTCCGTCCCAGCCATGCCAACCGGTTCATCCTATCAGGCTGTGGCCATGCGCACCTGACATGGTCCTGGTCTGAGTGGGCGTCAGCAAATTCCTGACACACAAGGGACTGAACAGCAGCTCGGAAACGGCTCCACGCACCCTCCAGGACACAACGGCAGCGAACGGATGTGACGCAGACGGCAGCCTTTACGTCCTTCTTCACCCAGGGGTCCCCATGCAGCCTCCACTGTGCAACCCAGCCACGCATCAGGGAGACCACAGCCCGTGCCTCTCCCCAAGCCCAGACCTGTGCCCGGCTGTTCCTGAGCAGCCCTGACCCTGACTCAAACCGTGGCTCCCACCACCAGGCAAGCGTGTCTCTTCCTTCCCACGCGCACGTTTCCCTGCGTGCTTCCACTCTGAGTGAGAGGAGATGCCATGGAGACCTTGGTGCTGCAGACGCACAAATCTGATTGTGCTGGAAGCAGTGCCAGCCAGCGCACAGGGTAGTGGGACTTGCAGTAGCCTGGCGAGAGACCGCGGGCAGATGGCAGTGACGTGTGGGGAGAAGCACTCAGCCCCGGCTGTGTTTTCCATGTAGAAACTTCGGCGTTGTTGTTGGAGGCAGGGGTCAGGGTGTGAGCAGAAGACGGAGGCAGGGCGGGGTGGGGGGCCTCTAAGCTCTCAGTTCAGCCTCAAACAGCATGGCCTATGGGACAGCACAAATCTGCGTGTGCTGGGACCTGGCAGGACACGCATGACCTATGACGCCATGGCCAGCAGCACCATCATAGTCATTTGGTGGAAATCAAAGACCCAACTCCACAACAACAGATTCTGAGGAGGGGCGAGCCAGGTGGCCACCATTGTAGAGCTTTTCAGACAGGACAGGGTCCTCCATGTGCCCCTCAAGAGGCAGACACTACAGGTGTGCGGCGGGGCCCCCCGAGGGAATGGCCACCTCTGTCTCAGGCGGAACAGACTGATGCCACCTGCCTCTGTCAGGGCCACACCTGCAGGAAAGAATTTCAAACTTCAGATCTGATCACTCTGGGAAAAAGAGAGTGAATGTTTAAGCTCCCTCTCAGCCTCGCAGTGGTGGCATCCACGGGCGGCGAGTCCAGATCCTGAGGCTGCCACAGCCCCTGCACCATGGCGGCCACACAAGGCTCAGGCACCTGCCTGTGTCCAAGGACACCCAGCCTTGGTGAGGCCCGGGGCCACCGCCCTCTGCTCCAGCCGCCCAGTGCTGCTCTCTGGGGGCTCCTTCAGCTGCAGGAAGCCAGGGCCCCTGCCCGTCCCGAGGCCCCATCCCTCCTGCCACCCTCTCGGCCTGCAACTGCCACAAAGTCTGGAGAGGTTTTCCAGCAAAGACTGTGACCACAGTCAGCAAGAAATGAAGAAGGAACTTGCTTCCCATGATATGTACCCAAGGCGCCAGCCACAGGGAAGCATGCACAGGACATCGCAGGGCACGTCTGACAGAGATGCAGGGGCTGTGAGGACGGGGAGCAGCTGTCCAGGAGGGCCCAGGGCCACGCTTTCATGGACCATGTCACCCGCCTGCTCAGTCGAGGCCGAGAGCCCCAGGCAGCGCCGGGCATTCCCGCTCTTCCTCCTCCCCAGGACAGGCTCCTCAGATGACAGCAGGGATCGCAGCACAGGCCGGGGGTACCCTGGCCACAACCCCGCCATCTCTGAGCCACACCCCCTGGGCCAGGGCCACCCACCCCTCTCACTGAGGCCCACATCTGCCGAGGCCCACACCTGGGGGATGGGCAGTCGGGGGAGGACGAGTGATGCCGAGGGTCTGGGGAGCCCCTGAACCACCAGGGCGAAGTTCCTGGTTGGGGAGATGCAGAGCCAGGGCTCGGCACAGGGGATGCCCTGGGGAAGAGGCGTGAGAGCCACCTCTGCGAGGTGAGGTCAACAGACAGACGTCAACACAGGGCTGGCCAGAGAGAAGAGCCAGTCACCCAGGGCCTTGGAGGAAAAGGAAAGCTCAGGGGCCCACGGACCAAGGCTCAGAGAAGCTGCTGAGGGGCAGCCTGAGCACAGCGAGCTCTGGGACGGTGGCCACGGTGTCCAGTGACTGGGTGTCCAGCAACAGAGTGTCCAGCAACACGATGGGCCCGTGGGGACGGTGGCTGCCGTGTCCAGCGACAGGGTGAGTCCGAAGGGACGTGCTCTTCCAAGACTACATCGTCATAACTCTGCGAACATTTACACTGAAAAACAAGTGTTTGACTGGCACCGATGGCTGGCACAGCTTCCCTCATTCATTCCAGCATGCATACTTGGCACCTCCTTCATGGCCTCAGCCTCCCTGGTCCCTGGTTTGTGCCAGACCTGTGGCAGGGCTTCCCCACCTGTGGATTGACCCCCTGCCAGCCTCCATCCTGCTCCCCAAGGCTCAGCCTCCCCCAGCCCAGTGGCCTCCCCGCTCCCAGGGCCCTCTCAGCCGGGCACTGTCACACTCTTAGGTTCACATCGGGCCACTGTCTGGCTGGGCAGGATGAGCCCTGTGGGGCTGGGATGTGCATGTCAGCAAAGGAGCCAGCACCAGGCTGGTCTGGAGATGCTAACCCAGAGGTTCCTGAATCCAGTGGACTGTGCTCGGCCCTCCTGGCCTGGCCGTGTCCTCAGCTGGTGCTGCAGCCCATCCTCTCTGACCCCACAGACCTGTGGCCACGCTTGTGTGTGTCTGTGGCACATTCAAATTACACATGACTTGAGAGGAGGACCTGCCCCGTGGACCTCTGCAGCCTCCACAGGACCTGCAGGTGCGCAGTGGTTCCTTTCTCACAGCGCTGAGGGCCAGCAGGCTGCTCTGTCTCACCACGCGAAGTGCTACACAAACAGCATGTCTCCCTGTCCTTTCCTCTGCTGCTCCTGCCGAGTTCTAGCCTCCAACAGGCCAGCCCCAAACCAGGCCCCTGGCACCTGCTCAGGCCAGCCAGCCCTTCGGCCCCTCTGTGAGTGTCCAGCCTCAGGCCCCAACCTCTGCTGCTCTGCCTCAGCACCCAGAAACGCTCTGCACACAGTGGTCACCGCGGTCCACAAATGCACCCCTGTATGTTCACACAAATGCATGTGCTCCAATAATACACACTCACAAGCTGCGCATACACACATATGCCTATACAGTACACACAGGCACACACAGTAAAACGCGCATACACACACCTACATACAACACACCCTCAAAATCACACACACACGTATGCTTATACAGTACACACAGGTATACTGTGTGTGTGCACACACAACACAGTATACGTACAAAAACGTATAAACACACAAAACCCACGTACACGCACACATACACACAACACACAAGTACACACATGCACACATATACATTACACATACAACACACACAAGCACACATGCACATATTCATATACATTACACACAGGCACACACAATAAAACTCACAAGGACACACATACACATAACACACTCACAAGTATGAGACCCCAGTCAAGCAGATCTAAGTAAACGGACGATTGGATGGAGTAGAAATCCCCTATCACCCTCTGCTCTGAATAGTTTGCTACCTGCATGATTTAAAGGGAAAACTGAAACTCTTATTAGCATAAATAAAGTAAGAATGGTCATTTCTTACCTTAAAATATAAACACGTGTCTGTATGTCATGTGTGGCCTGTCAGGAAGATGATTTGCATTTTCGGGTTCTGAGTGTGCTTTACAGGAAATAAACGAGGAGGCCCCTTCACGTGACGGGCTCCCGTCTCGCACGCTGGTTACCCCTCGGAGCTTCCCGTTTGTGTGGACTGTGGCAGTGACCTCTTGTTAACGCCAGAGAGGCCTGCGGACCAGCGTGCTTTCTGCTCACATCCACTGAGAAGGCACCACCGGGTCACAGCGGCACATTCATGAGTGTTTTCATCACACAACTGCACGTTTGATGCTGTCAGCCCACACAGGGGGAGGCACACCAAGGGCATGGGAAGCACCGGGCGAGCTCAGGAGCTGCAGCCGAGATGTTGGCCTCTTTTATTTCCTCACTTTCCCTTTCATATGGCTGTCGCTCTCACATTGTATTTAACCCTCTTTATAGCCGTTTGCCATTGTGTGAAATGGCAGTTGCCCACAATCTCCTGGGACTTGCTGCTCTGGATGGAGGCTGAGTCCCTGAAGTCCGCCCATCTATGACTCCTGCTCCACCCGGGCATTGGCCCTGCCGTGGGAATGTGCCTGCGTCTGCACAGCCCTCTCCACTCCGAGCCTCCCCCACAGGCCCACGTAGCCCTGCCCACTCTCCTGGGGTTTCAGGTGCAGTCACGGGGTTGGGGTGGGGGTGGCCCCGCTCCAGGCAGGAGTGCCAAGTCCTTTCCAGTGCAGCGGCCCAGTCCACCGTGGACCTCAGCGTTTGGAGGCACATGGCCCCACATCCCTCCTGACACTGGGACACCGAGACTTTCTGTTCCTTCAGGTCCCGTGGGTGTCGGATGGGGCCTCAGGCTGAGCAGTGCACGTGGGTGCCCAGTTCATTTGTGAAACACCTTCCATGTCCTCTGCAATCGCCCCGCAGGGCCATTCAGGGTCCTCATGGGTGTGTGGTCGGCAGGACAGCGGCCCACATGGTGCCCACGCCCATCCTCAGAACCTAAAATGCATTGCCTGTGTGGCAGGAGGGACCATGCAAATGCAACCAAATTGAGGACGCTGAGCAGCGAGGTGATGCCACATGATCCAGGGGCCTGACGTCCTCACGGGCATCCATAAAAAGGAAAAGAGGGAGGTGGAGGGTCAGGTTGGCCAGAAGGCCATGCACAGGCCAGACAGAGGCTGGGGTGGAGCTGGAAACAGCACAGAGAGGTTTTCTGCCAGGAGCCTCGGATGGAGCCAGCCCTGCCCACATCTGCATTTTAGCTCACAAAGACTTGGGCGGGATTTCTGACCTTGAGAACTGTCAGGAAATAAATTTGTGTTCTTCAAAGCCACTAAGGTCATGGAAATTTATTGCAGCAGCAAGAAGAAAGGAATCCATTGCAGAAGAGGTTTGTAAAAAAGATCTTTGGTATTTATCATTTTCAGTTGCGTGTATTGCAAAATCTCCCAGTCTGACATGTTTAAGATGTTTTTTGAGGAAGAAAAGTTTATAATTTAAATATGGTCAAATTACAAACATTTTATATTTGGCTTTCTTTAAGATAAGCTTTCCTATTCCAAGGAGTAAAAGATACTCACCTGTATGGTGTACAAAGGGTGTAAATTAATGGAGAGATAAACCATGTTCACGAACAGGAAATGACCATTTTAGCCAGTTTCAATCTATAGGCTCAGCCCAATTCAAATCGAAGTCCCAAGAGAGTTTTCTATGGAGCTCAATGAGCTGATTCTCCAAGTGTGAGGAAAGAAGGATCCAGGGAAAGTCCGTACTCCTTGCTGTGGTGTTTAGGGGGGTGAAATTTTTGTGTCAACTTGACCGGGCCATGAGGTGCCCAGATACTTGGTCGAGCATTATTCCGGTGTGTCTGTGAGGGTGTCACTGGGGGAGACTGATGTTTGAACCTGAGCATGAGTAAGGTGTGGTGGGCCTTGTCCGAGCAGTTGATGACCTGAATACAACAAAAAGGTTGAGAGACAGAACTGGGATGGGAACTGCTGCCGGCAGCTCCCTGGGTTGCCACCAGCATATCTTGGACTTTGCCTCCACGACTCAGTGAACCAGCTCCTTATTGTCTATGTATATGTCCACTCCATTCTGTTTCTCTGGAGAACCCAGACTAATCCAGTGTTCCAGTTTCTGCAGGTTTCTGAGGCACCACCCCACCCATCCACCTTGCACTCTGTCTGAAGTAAGCCCTGGGCCAGCCCTCCCCAAGGGGACAGGAGGCTCCACTGTGAATGCCTGGGGTCTGCTGTCTGCTTCCTTGGGCTCTGTCTCTGTTTTGCTATTCACGATGTAAATGCTGGAGAGTCAGTTTAGCCTTTCTCGGTGTATCAGTCCACTCTTGCCCTGCTGTAAAGAAATCCCTGAGGCTGGGTGATTTCTAAAGAGAAGACGTTTGATTGGCTCATAGTTCTGCCGAAAAGCATGGTGCCTGCATCTGCTCAGCCCTTCACATGACCGGAGCCAGCAGAAGGGGGTGGGGGCCGTGCCACGCTTTAAAAACAACCAGATCTGGTAAGAGATTTCTCAGGAGATAGCTCTGGGGGGAGGTGCTAAACCACTAGCAAATTAGAAACTGCCCCAAAACCCAGTCACCTGCCAGGCCCCACCTGCAACATTGGGGATTCCAATTCCACAGGAGATTCGGGCAGGGACACAGCCCCAGACCACATCCCCGAGCCTTGGTTTCATCCACAAAACGGGAGTCATCACGGTGCCCAGTCGAGGGCCACCCTGAATGCCCATGGGGTGACCCAGCAAGGCCTTTGGCCCGTGCCTCGCGGGGATGTCAGCTCTTACTGTTATGATAGACCTGTGGGGTCCACGGGGCCTCCCAAGACGCCCGGGTTCATGGGTGGCTGGGGAGACTTTTCCCTGAGAGTCCCGGCCTCCAGCCCCCAAGGCCCCCACTGTGGGAGAGGTGGGAGTATCTCTGCGTCCGGTGACTCGGAGCCCTGGGCTCTCCCCAGGTGAGTCTCCTCTCGCCACTATAACAAGTCCTTCAAACTTAGTGGCCTCAAACCACACAGATTACTTTTTATTTCACAGTTTTGGACCTTAAACTTCCCAAAAGGACCCTATGGCGTGAAAGTCACGGTGTCCTCAGGGCTGGTTCCTTCTGGGGGCTCCAGGGAGAATCCTCCCCCACCCGGGTCTCTTCCTGCCTCCAGAGGCCGCTGTGTTCTGTGGCTCAAGGCCACCGCCTCCACCTGCAGAGCCGGCCACGGGGCTCAGTCCTTCCCACGCACATCCCTCACATCCTCCCTCCCGACTCCCTCTTCCGCGTGCGAGGACCCTCTGAGTACCTGCAGCCCACTGGAATCATCTAGAACAATCCTTCCATCTCAGGGCCTTCACTGGATCTGACCTGTGGGGTCCCTTTGCTGTGACAGCTGAGATATTTGCAGGCTCCAGGATCAGGACTGGACACCTCGGGGCCCCAGGTTCTAGGACCACACCTGGCCAGGCCTGCTTCCCCCAGAGAGGCTGGAGGGCCCTGTGGGGAAGCAGCCCAGGCCCCCCCCCCACACACACACGGGAACACGCGGATTTCCCAGGGTGGAGACTCCTCCTTGCCTCCGTTGTAAGTAATTTTCCAGGGCCTTGCGTATTCCTTGGTGCTTTCTGTTTTTCGCCCTGACTTCCATGTTGCTGGGTGATGTTGCCTCCAGGTGTTGCTTTGCAGGTGCCACATGGGCGAACACTAGGCTGTGTGAGCCACACGCTGATCAGGAGGTGCCTGGAGTTGGGGGTGCCCGGGGGGCGCAAGGAGAGCACTGACGTCCCCCACCTAGCCCTGCTCTGTGCCCCCCACACCTCTCAGAACAGTGATCAGGCTCCACGTCACCAGGGATCCAGGAAATGCAGGGAGGGTGGGGGAACGAGCTCTGTGAATTCACCAGAATGCGAGTGCATCATTTATCACCCTACAGGGAAGACATCCTCAGACGTGAAGGGCTAGAGTTGAGCCCCCCAGCAAGGCGCACACCCTGAGGCTCCTCCCTGCAGCCAGCCCAGGCCCGGAAGTGCGAGGAAAGGCTTCTGCGGCGCCTGCGGTTGGGGGGGCTTCCGTCCCAGGCTGAGGTCCCCGTCCCAGATCTCGGGGGCGGCCCCGCAGGCGCGGCCGGCAGAACTGTGGGACAGGCGCCCCTCTACAGGGCCGCTCGGGGCGTTTTCTCTGCCGGGCCCCAGCCAGGGTGGGGAAGCAGAAATGACCTACTTTCCCTCTGGTGACTTGCTATCCTGATGGCCTCTCCCTGCGGAAGAGATGCAGAGGGTCAAGGTGAAGGACAGCGGCTCCCTCCGGCACCCGGCCCGGGCGGGCCATGGGTCAGGCAGGTGGGTCCTCTGCCGCAGGTGTTCTGGGTGTGCTGCGTGGTGTGGGAGAGGCCTCCACTCCTTCTGAGCTGCAGAGAGTGGGGCTCATTCAAGGCTGCTGCCTCCAGGCCGTTCCTGCCAGGCTTGTCTGCAGCCCCGTTGCCAGCGCGCAGCCCTAGACAATCTGTCGCATGCCTGAGGTCAGAGGTCAGGGATGCTCCTAGGTTCTGGAGCCTTGGACCAGGGGACCGGCGGAGCTGCTGTGCCTGAGAACACTGAGCCGGCCCAGCATGACCCAGGTCGATTGTGCAATCCCAGGCCAAGAGCTCCGCACCTTCCCTCAAGGTCTTTTTTTTTTTTTTTGAGACAGAGTCTTGCCCTGTTGCCCAGGCTGGAGTGCAATGGTATGATCTCGGCTCACTGCAACCTCCACCTCCTGGGTTCAAGCCGATTCTCCTGCCTCAGCCTCCCAAGTAGCTGGGACTACAGGCACACACCACCATACCCGGCTAATTTTTGTATTTTTAGTAGACGTGGGGTTTCACCATGTTAGTCAGACTGGTCTCGAACTCCTGACCTCATGATCCGCCCACCTCTGCCTCCCAAAGTGCTGGGACCAAAGTGCTGGGATTGCAGGTGTGAGCCACCGCGCCCGGCTCCCCCATCAAGTTCTTCTTAAGTAAGATGGAAGCAGGCATCTGAGGCTTCACCACCCAAGGATTTGGCTGTCTCAGAAACGGACCCCTGGAGGCTGAGGACCTGAGTCCCACAGCCACTCCCTCACTCTGGCCCTGCAGCCCCTGGTTTTCTCTCTTTCCTGTGAGCCCCACAGCCCAGCCTGACCAGGTGGCAGCCCTGGGCTGGGCCACATCCTGGTGAAATACATTTTGAAGGGCCTCCCCTGATCCTGACAGTGCTGTTTAAAATGGAAAAAGCATGGGTTTGTCAGCAAATGGACAGTTCTGGCAGTGACAGTGCGTTCCCATGCGGATAAGGTATCTGCATCCCTGCTCACCCCGTGCCAGCTTGAGCTAAGCCGTCCTGGCGTGGCCCCTCGGCATGAGCCCGAGCTGTCTCCACGGCCTGATCGTGCCCTAACTCTGAGCATGAAGGGGACAGTCACCCGGGGTCATCCGGGGCAAAACCAAGCAGTGCTGAGAGTGGGGTAGGCAGCCGCTTTAAGCTCGGTGGGTTTGCCGAAAGGACAATGCAGGCCCCTCCAAGCCCCTGCCCTGCACTGCCGGGTGGGAGACGAGGAGGCCACATCGCCCAGTATCTGTGGCCAGAAGCTCCAGCCACGGGTATGACCCTGAGTGGTGGCTCAGCCCAGGTGCTGAAGGTTCTGGGTCCTGTGGGGTGATGCGGGAGCAGGGGCCTCTGTGGAAAAGGGCACCAGCCTGCACAGCGAAGCTCGACCACAAATGTGTTTTGAAGGAGGGATCCACTCCTCCACCAGACTTTCCAACTGAGCATCCATGTGGGTGCACCTGCCCTGGTAGCCTTCCGAGCCTCGTGGTCACAATCTGTCCTGGGGACCAGCTCTTCAGAGAACATCTCAGGAGCCTGACAGCACTGCCGTGCTGTGGCCCCGTCAGGACCCCGAGCCACAGGACCAAACACAGAATTCTGTGGGCTTAGTTCCCTGCTGGCTCCCTGCAGATGCCTCTAACAAGGCCTGTAAATAATGTTTCTTTGAATCAGGCTTGTGTGGCATGCTAAAGTGCATTGCATTAACTTTTATTCATGTGACAGTATTAAAAACAGATGAAACATCAATTGATCCATTGGGGTGTCCTTTGAGAGTGACAGACAAAATAATTTCAAAGATCTTTTGTTAAAATGTGTTTGGATTAAAACTCCAGATGGTGCTTAAAGATGTGTTGGAGGATCCTATAGAAATCAAAAGGAAGAACAAAGACACAACAACAACAAAAGCAATGCACAAGTGAGTGTGTGTGCGGCTTCGTCTATGCCGAGGTCTCTAAGGCAGAGAACACAAGCTCAGCAGTCACAGAGTCCAGACCCACACCCAGTACCCGGTGCCTCCCTGCTCTGCTGCTCCCAGGCCTTACCGGTGAACCTCAGCGTTCTCCTTTGTAAATTGAGAAAGCCATCTCTTTTGTAGGGTATTGGCACCCTCAAAGAGATAGTGTCTACCTGAAAAGAAAGAATGCTGTTAGACCTGACTTGAGGCTAGAGATGATGTGAAGGAACTCAGCACACAGCAGATGCTCAGTAAGTGTTTTCCATTCTTTCCAGCAGGACCACTCACTGGGAAAGACCACTCACCAGGTCTTACACTTGCCTAAGAAATTACTGAATGCGGCCGGGCGCGGTGGCTCAAGCCTGTAATCCCAGCACTTTGGGAGGCCGAGACGGGCGGATCACGAGGTCAGGAGATCGAGGCCATCCTGGCTAATACGGTGAAACCCCGTCTCTACTAAAAAAATACAAAAAACTAGCCGGGCGACGAGGCGGGCGCCTGTAGTCCCAGCTACTCGGGAGGCTGAGACAGGAGAATGGCGTGAACACGGGAGGTGGAGCTTGCAGTGAGCTGAGATCCGGCCACTGCACTCCAGCCTGGGCGACAGAGTGAGACTCCGTCTCAAAAAAAAAAAAAAAAAAAAAGAAATTACTGAATGCCTGTCCCACAGAGAAAATTGTTGGAACTGATAAATGAATTCAGCAAAGTTTCAGGATACAAAATCAACAAACATCAGTTGTGTTTCCATACGTGAACAACGCATAATCCAAAAAGGAAATGAGGAAAAGTATCCAGGTTCAAGAGCCTCGAAAAGGAATAAAATACCTCAAAATGAACGTAACCAAGGAGGTGAAAGACTTGTACACTGAAAACTACAAGACATTTCTAAATGAAATCGAAGAAGGCACAAATAAATGGAAAGGCATCCCATGTTCACTTAATATTGTTAAGATATTCACAACACGCAAAGTAGTCTCTAGGAATTCTATCAAATCCCTACCAAAATCCCAATGGTGTTTTCTGCAAATGAAAAAATTAATCCTAAAATTCATACATAGGTCTCAAGGGACCCTGATTAGCCAAAAGCAATCTTGAAAACAAAAAAGAAAGATGACTCACAGTTTCTGATTTCAAATATTACTACAAAGGTATAGTAACCAAATGGTGTGGTACTGGCAGAAAAAAAGACAGCTATATAGAGCAACAGACTAGAATAGAGGGCTCAGAAATGCACATCTGTGGCTAAATGACTTTCAATGCACGCATCAAGACCATTCCACGAGGAAAGGAGGACCTCTTCAGATGACGCTGGGAAACCTGGCTGTCCACATGCGACAGAATGAAGCTGGACACTTACCTTACACTAGGAACAAAAAGTAACTCAAAATAGGTCAAAGACCTAAATGCAAGACCCAACATTGTAAATATCTTAAAACAAAACATAAAGGAAAGTTTTCTAACATTGGATTTGTCAATAATTTCCTGCCTATGACACCAAAAGCACAGACAATAAAAGCAAAAATAGACAAATGGAACTACATTAAAATTTTAAAACTTCTGTACATCAAAGGACACAATTGACAGAGGAAAGGCAACCTATGGATGAGAGAAAATATTTGGAAATCGTGTATCTGGCGAGGGGTTGATCTCCAGAATATTTATAGGACTCCTAAAACTCAAGAACAAAAACCAAATGACCCAATTTAGAAACGGGCGAGGGACTTGAGTAGACATTTCTCTAAAGCTGGTATACAAATGGACAGCAAGCACATGAAAAGATGTTCAACACTACTAAACATGAGGGAAATGCTAACCAAAACCACAATGAGATCTCACCAGGTGACCACTATCAACAGAAGTTAAAAATTGTTGGCAAAGGTGAAGAGGAATTGGAACCCTTGTTCCCTGTGGGCAGGAAGGTCAAATGGTGCAGCCGCTGTGGAAAACACTAAAGCAATTCCTCACAAAATAAACATAAAATGAGCATAGTATCCAGCAATCCCAATTCTGGGTGTATATGCAAAAGAATTGAAGGCAGGGTCATGAAGAGATATTCGCACAATCCAGCAGCGTTATTCACGGTGGTTAAAACATGGAAGCAGCCCAAGTGTCCATCAATAGATCAGTGGATAAACAAAGTGTGTGTGTGTATGTTGTGTGTGTTGCGTGTTGTGTGTTGCATGTTGTATGTGTTGTGTGTGCTGTATGTGTTGTGTGTGTGTCTGTTGTGTGTTGTGTGTGTTTTGTGTCGTGTGTGTTGTATGTGTTGTATGTGTGTTGTGTGTGTTTTGTGTGTATTGTGTGTCATGTGTATGGTGTGTGTGTTGTGTGTTGGTGCATGTACACGTGTGTTGTGTGTGTGTTGTATGTGTTGTGTTGGTGTATGTACGTGTGTTGTATGTGTGTTGTGTGTGCTGTATGTATGCGTGTGTGTTGTGTGTGTTGTGTTGTGTGTTGGTGTATGTACATGTGTGTTGTTTGTGTATGTGTGTTGCATGTGTTATGCGTGTTATGCTGGTGTTTGTACATGTGTGTTGTGTGTATGTGTGTTGTGTGTGTTGTATGTGTGTGTGTTATGTGTTGTGTGTTGTGTTGTGTGTTGGTGTATGTATGTGTGTGTTTGTGTATGTGTGTGTTGCATGTGTTATGCGTGTTATGCTGGTGTTTGTACATGTGTGTGTGTGTGTATGTGTGTTGCATGTGTTATGCGTGTTATGCTGGTGTTTGTACATGTGTGTTGTGTGTATGTGTGTTGTGTGTGTTGTATGTGTGTGTGTTATGTGTTGTGTGTTGTGTTGTGTGTTGGTGTATGTATGTGTGTGTTTGTGTATGTGTGTGTTGCATGTGTTATGCGTGTTATGCTGGTGTTTGTACATGTGTGTTGTATGTGTGTTGTGTGTGTTGTATGTGTGTGTTATGTGTTATGTGTTGTGTGTTGTGTGTTGGTGTATGTACGTGTGTGTTGTGTATGTGTGTGTTGCATGTGTTATGTGTGTTATGCTGGTGTTTGTACATGTGTGTTGTGTGTATGTGTGTTGTGTGTGTTGTATGTATGCGTGTGTGTTATGTGTTGTGTGTTGTGTTGTGTGTTGGTGTGTGTACGTGTGTGCTGTGTGTGTGTGTGTTGTGTGTGTACACACAGTGGAACAGCACTCAGCCTCAGAAGGAAGGAAATTCCAACACATGCTACAACATGGATGACCTTTGAGGGCACCAGGCTCACTGGAATGAGCCAGCCACAGACAGCCAAGTCCTGCATGACCCCATTTCACGAGGTCCCTAGAGGAGTCACATCCCAGAGTGAGAAAGCAGGAAGGTGGGCGTGGGGGCAGGGGAAGCAGCAGGGACTGAGTGTTGAACGGGGAGGAGGTGAAAAGGCTCTGGACTAGCTGTACAGTAGTGTGGGTTTACTTAACACCAAGGAGCCAAACACCTAGAAATGGCTAAGATCATGCACGCTGTGGGGTGTCCTACTGAAGAATTACCCTGGCCCCCAGGGACCTCACCACTGAGCAAGGGTAAGAGGTGGGTGCTGATGAGAGCAGTGGGCACTGGGCACTTGCCCTGAGGTTGGTATTTCCAGGCAGGCCTGATGGCTGCCAGGACGTACCCAGTCCGTGGCTCTTTGTGGAGCCTCCCCTCCCATGCCCTGGGGTGACCCTGTTCCAACAGATGAATGGCACCTCCCAGCGACCCTAAGAAGCGCTCTTGGCAAATGTGTGCATGTGACTTGCTGGGAATGTGTTTCCAAATGTACCCAGGAGAAACAAAATACATTTTAGAGGTTCCTCTAAGTCTTGGGACTGGCATTATAGCCAGACGCTGTGGTCACCGTCTCCTGAGCCATCGCCGTGCCTACAGACTTTGAGGAAGTTTGTGAACCAGCAATGTCATCCCAACATTGCTGAGTCATCTCCCAGGAACCAGGACACCTCTTCTTGGCTGGAGAGACTTTTGCTGGACAGAAAAGTGGTTCCCTCACCATCAAGGTGCTGAGCAGGTGGGTGCCCTACCCAAGCCACCTGGAACTCTCCATGGCTGGAACCACATTTGTGTATGAGGCATGGATTCTTCTGTTTCTGCTCTGCCTGCCTCTTCCACTTCCTCAGCAACACCATGAGGGTGACTCACAACCCCCAGGCCCTGGCCAGAGGCCTGACACCAATGGCTCCTACCTCAGGGAGCCCCTGGGGGCAGGAACATCTTGGTGCAGGGACGTTCGGTAAGCTCCGGACACTCCACCGGGACACGTCTGCCTGGAGCCAGCCCATTCCGAGGAGGGATCGGTCGGGTGCACATGAACCCCTCATCTATGTGAAAGTGTGGAACGATCTAGAGCAGACAGTCAGGAAACAGTTTTCTAACGAGTGAGAGAACAAGACAGGAGAGTGGATGGTGAGTGTTCGTGGAGTCAGGTTTGTCAGAAATTGACTTACTTACCCCTTCTCTTTACCTTAGACAAACTGAAGTGAAAAGTAGTTTGTCTTAGCTACACAAAAATCTTTGTTTTTTCTTTTCTTTTTTTTTTTTTTGCAAAATTCACTCATCCATTTATTCACTCATGAATCAAATCTTTCTGAGGTCATATTTCTCTCCAGGGCCTTGTACGGGGTTAGGGACCCCCAGAAGAAGGTGATGTGGGGTCCTTCCTTCCTTGGGCCACAGACGATGTGAACCAGAATGGTCACAGCTACAGAACCACCCCTCTCCAATGCACGTCTCAACGGACAAGGCCAAAAGTGTGACCTTGGAGAGCTCCTGCAGCCACAGGATGAGATGTGACTCCCAGGAAACGGCCGCCATGACCAGCGAGTCTGTGTGTCTGCAGGTTGGGTCCCTGTGTCCTCCACATCCTCCTCGCCGGCAGCTCCCTCATCCCTGGGATGGAGCTTTGCGAGGGCCAAGTCAACGCCTTCTGTGTTTGGTGGATGCAGTGCTCCTGAGAACGCAAAGCTAAGTATGAAGGGAAGAGGAAAAGGCAGAGTGTGGAGCCTCCGAAGTGGCCGCCTTGAGCTTGTGGTGGTGTTGATTTCTCATGTTCTGTTTTAGACTTTTCATGTTTTCTAATATTTGTACAGGGTATTCTTGTGATCTGATAAGGAGGACATTACAAAAAATCATGTATTTTTTAAAATAAAGACAAAAAATATGTTCAAACAAGTGACAAACATGGGCCCTTTGTGTTGTGAAAAAGTTCAGTGCATGGCAAGCTTCTGAGTCCCTGTCTCTGTATGAATAAAGGTCTTGGTGTTTTAGAAGGCGAGGTAGACTCCTGCTGTTCGTGTTCTTGTGCATCCGATGTAAGCTTTGTATTCTACCTAAGGCTTACACAAATCACTGTGCTTTGTTCTGAAGTGGCCCAGAGAGAGGCTGGATGTTTCAGGGCCTTTAAAATGAGTGGAGTAACAAGGTCTTGCCACACACTCAGCCCATTTAACATTTATGTTTCCAAAACATATTCTGAATCACTGACCTTGAGAATGATGTGACTCAAGGTATAAACCAAAAACAAGATTCTAAGCCCCCACGAGGATCTGAATGGGCCCCATCTCTCAGCCACGGGCATTCCGAAGTTAACCTGAAAAACTCCTTCAGGCTGCGATGGGAAGTCACAGTGGGGGTCAGACATGCCTCGTTATACCTTCCAACCGCTGGAACCTGGGAAAAGCTGACCAGCAAGAATACCATGATGGGAAGTGGGGGTCAGACATGCCTCATTATACCCCAACTGCTGGAACCCGGAAAGCTGACCAGCAAGAACACCATGACGGGAAGTGGGGGTTATACCCCCAACCGCTGGAACTCAGAAAAGCTGACCAGCAAGAACACTGTGACAGGAAGTGGGGGTCAGATGCCTCATTATACCCTCCAACCGCTGGAACCCGGAAAGCTGACCAGCAAGAACACCATGACGGGAAGTGGGGGTCAGACATGCCTCATTATACCCCAACCGCTGGAACCCGGAAAAGCTGACCAGCAAGAACACGATGACAGGAAGTGGGGGTCAGACATGCCTCATTATACCCTCCAACCGCTGGCACACGGAAAAGCTGACCAGCAAGAACATCAGCACAGACCTTAAGCCTGATAGGAAGAATTACAATCTTTTCTCTCTGCAGCCTGCTACATGGAGGTTTCGTCTGCATGAGAAAACCTTGGTCTCCACAACCCCTTATCTTAACCCGGACATTGCCTTCCTGTGGATTCTACTTTTTTAGATAATAACAACTCTTTCAACCAATTGCCAATCAGAAAATCTTTGAATCCACCTATGACCTGGAAGCCCCCCCACCACCCCCTGACTTCCCATGGTCTCTCCTTTCCAGACTGAAGCAACGTGCACCTGACGTGTATTGACTGATGCCTTACATCTCCCTAAAATGTATAAAGCCAAGCTGTAGGCCAGTTGCCTTGGGCACATGTTCTCAGGACCTCCTGAGGCTGTGTCTCAGGCCATGGTCACTCATACTTGACTCAGAATAAATCTCTTCAAATATTTTACAGATTTTGACTCTTTTTATTGATAAGGCATTCCTGCTTCTCCGGCTCCAAGTCGACACTGAACAGCCTTGGAAGTTCTGCCTTTGGGTGATGGCTCCAAATCGCTCATCCTCGTCACAGGGCAGCAGGCCAGCTGGGTCACTCAGTGCCCAGCCTCCTCCCTGCATGCAGTTCAAGCAGTGAGTCTCAGACAAGCATACACTGCTGCCAGCTTTAGACACTCATGGAGGAGCCAGGGCCGTCTGTGAACAGCAAACTCACTTCCAGCCAGAGGCATGGCTCACACTGGATTCCTGTTGGGTGTACCTGCCTGGACACAGTCAACAGCTCTGGCCATGTCAGATGCCCCATGTCCCTCTGTCTGCACTGTTGGGGGGTCCTGCTGCTGTCCCCCTGGAGGCCTCCTAGGTGGTTCCCAGGGGTGACAAAACCAAGGAGGCCAGGGTTGGCAAGAAGGGAAGGAGGATGGGTGGGGCCCTTACCCCATGCAAATCTCACCCCTCCACCAAGACCACCTGCACTGCAGCAGCCCAATGTTGCCATCCCCAGCAGTGGGCCTGGAGTGGCTTGGGCAGGGACCCCAGCCATCCCCTCCTTCCCACCTTGTGTTAGTCCATTTCCATGCTGATAATAAAGACATACCCAAGACTGGACAATTTACAAAACAAACAGGTTTAATGGACTCACAGTTCTATGTGGCTGGGGAAGCCTCACAATCATGGTGGAAGGCAAGGAGGAGCAGGTCACTTCTTACATGGATGGCAGTGGGTGAAGAGAGAGCTTGTGGAAGGAAACTCCCCCTTATGAAACCATCAGGTCTTGTGATACTTATCACCATCACCAGAACAGCACAGGAAAGACCTGCCCCCATGATTCAAATACCTGGGAAGTCAAGATGAGATGTGGGTGGGGACACAGCCAAATCATGTCATTCTGCCCTCGGCCCCTTCCAAATATCATGTCCTCATATTTCAAAAACAATCATGCCTTCCTGAAAGTCCCCCAAAATCTTAACTCATTTCAGTATTAACTCAAAAGTCCACAGTCCAATGTCTCATCTGAGACAAGGAAAGTCCTTTCGCCTATGAACCTGTAAAATCATAAGTAAGTTAGTTAGTTCCTAGGTACAACAGGGGTACAGGCATTGGGTAAATACAGTCATTTCAAATGGGACAAATTCACCAAAACAGAGAGGTTACAGGCCCCATGCAAGTCCAAAATCCAGTGGGGGCAATCAAATCTTAAAGCTCCAAAATGATCTCCTTTGACTCCACGTCTCACATCCAGATCACGCTGATGGAAGAGGTGGGTTCCTGTGGTCTTGGGCAGCTCTGCCCCTGTGTGGCTTTGCAGGGTACAGTCTCCCTTCTGGCTGCTTTCATGGGCTGGTGTTGAGTGTTTGCAGCTTTTCCAGGCATAGATTGCAAGCTGTCAATGGATCTCACATTCTGGAGTCTGGAGGATGGCCGCCATCTTCTCACAGCTCCACTAGGAAGTGCCCCAGTGGGGACTCTGTGTGGGGGTTCCAATCCCACATTTTCCTTCTGCACTGTCCTAGCAGAGGTTCTCCGTGAGAGCCCACCCCTGCAGCAAACTTCTGCCTCAACATCCAGGCATTTCTATACAACCTCTGAAATCTAGGCAGAGGTTCCCAAACCTCGATCATTCTGTGCACTTGCAGGCTCAACATCATGTGGAAGCTGCCAAGACTTGGGGCTTGCACCCTCTGAAACCATGGCCTGAGCTCTATGTTGGCCCCTTTCAGCCATGGCTGGAGCAGTTGGGATGCAGGGCACCAAGTCCCTAGACTGCACACAGCACAGGAACGCTGGACTCCAAAACCACTTTTTCCTCCTAGACCTCCAGGCCTGTGATGGGAGGGGCTGCTGTGAAGACTTCTGACATGCCTTGGAGACATTTTCCCTGTTGTTTTGGGGATTAACATTTGGCTCCTCGTTACTTATTTCTGCAGCCAGCTTGAATTATTTCCCTTCAGAAAATGGGTTTTTCTTTTGTATCACGTTGTCAGGCTACAAATTTTCTGAACTTTATGCTCTGTTTCCCTTATAAAACTGAATGTCTCTAACAGCACTCAAGTCACCTCTTGAATGCTTTGCTGCTTAGAAATTTCTTCTGGCAGATACCCTATATCATCTCTCTCAAGTTCATAGTTCCACAAATCTCTAGGGCAGGGGCAAAATGTCACCAATCTCTTTGCTAAAACATAACAAGAGTCACCTGTGCTCCATTTCCCAACAAGTTCCTCATTTCTCTCTGAGACCATAACACTATCAGCATTTTGGGCAAAGTCATTCAACAAGTCTCTAGGAAGTTTCAAACTTTCTCACATTTTCCTGTCTTCTCCTGAGCCCTCCAAACTGCTCCACCCCTGCCTGTTCCCCAGTTCCAAAGTTGCTTCCACATTTTCAGGTATCTTTTCAGCATCGCCCCACTGTCTGCACCACCAATTTACTGTATTAGTCCATTTTCACACTGCTGATAAAGACATACCCCAAACTGGGCAATTTACAAAAGAAAGAGGTTTAATGGACTTACAGTTTCACATAGCTGGGGAGGCCTCACAATCATGGTGGGAGGTGAAAGGCATGTTTCACATGGTGGCAGACAAGAGAAGAGAGCTGATGCAGGGAAACTCCCCCTTATAAAATCATCAGATCTTGTGAGACTTATTCATTATCACAAGAATAACATGGGAAAGACCTGCCCACATGACTCAATTACCTCCCACTGGGAACCTCCCATAACACGGGAATTCAAGATGAGATTTGAGTGGGGACACAGCCGAACCATATCACACCTCATTGCACATTTATGTCATCACAGCAGACTCCAGAGCAGGAGGCCAATCCTGGCAGTGCAGCATCACAGGCACAGAAAAAAGGAAGCCTCCCTGCAGTTGCCAGCCATGTGCCCTGCACTGTGGCTGCAATGCCATAGGGCCCACACCCTGACTCTCCGATCTTGACAGGATTGGAGCCTCAGCCCTTCCAGGAAACAGCGCCCCTGCTGGAAACTGTGCTCCAGTGCAGTCTGGAAGACACCTTCCTGGACTCAGCCATCTGTCAGGACCCGCCTGGCCAACCCCAGCTTCACGATGAATGGGAGTCTCCAGATGAATGACCCTATTAGGGAAGGGACAGTCCATTGGAAATTGGACTCATGGCTTCCTTGTCTCCAGGGTCACAGTTTCCCTGTGTGAAGTCCCGTGCCTACCCTTAACAATGACGTTGTTTGCCCTGTGCACTGACTGTGGCTTTTGTCTTTCAGCCTAATTTCTGCCCATCCCTTGACAGAGGCAGGGGAGAGTGCTTTGGCCTTACCTGAACCTGGACCTAGAGATGTGGAAGTTTCTGAAGCTTGTGAGCTGCCCTTTTCTCTCTGCTATGGCTCATCTGAGGTCCGTTCTGATGGGAAGAGATTCAGAATGGCTTCTGACTCATTTGCTGTCCTGTCCTCATGACTGTTGCAAAGCTGGGGTGTTACAGCTGCCAGGGAGGCTGAAACTGCTTCCCTCCACCCCACCTTGCTGTATTAGTCCATTCTCATGCTGCTAATAAAGACGTACTGGAGACTGCACAATTTATAAAGGAAAAAGGTTTAATTGACTCACAGTTCAGTCTGGCTGGGGAGGCCTCAGGAAACTTACAATCATGGCAGGAGGGAAAGGAAATACATCTTTCTTCACATGACAGCAGGAAGGAGAAGTGCTGAGCACAAGAGGGGAAAGCCCGTTATAAAACTGTCAGATCTTGTAAGAACTCACTCGTTGCAAGAACAGAATGGAGGCAACCAACCCCATGATTCAATTACCTCCCACTGGGTCTCTCCCATGACACATGGGGATTATGGGAACTACAACTCATGATGAGGTTTGGGTGGGAACACAGCCACACCATATCATTCCACCCCTGGCCCCTCCCAAATCTCATGTCCTCACATTTCAAAACACAATCATGCCTTCCCAACAGTCCCCCAAAGTCTTAACCCATTCCAGCATTAACACAAAAGTCAAAATCCAAAGTCTCCTTGAGACAAGGCAAGTCCCTTCTGCATATTAGCCTGTAAAATCAAAAGCAAGTTAGTTACTTCCCAGATGCAATGGGGGCACAGGCACTGGGTAAATGTTTCTGTTCCAAATGGAAGAAACTTGCCAAAACAAAGAGGTTATAGGCCCCATGCAGGTCTGACATCCAATAGGGCAGCCATTAAAACTTAATGTTCCAAAATGATCTCCTTTGACTCCATGTCTCACATCCAGGTCATGCTGATGTAAGAGGTGGGCTCCCATGGCCATGGGTAGCTCTGCCCCTGTGGCTTTGCAAGGTACAGCCCCCCACTCCAGCTTCTTTCATGGCTGGCATTGAGTGTCTGCAGGTTTTCCAGGCACACAGTGCAAGCTGGCAGTGGATCTATTATTCTGGGGTCTGGAGGAGGGTGGCCCTCTTCTCACAGTTCCACCAGGCAGTGTGCCAGTGGAGACTCTGTGTGGGACCTCCGACCCTACACTTCCCTTTCACACTGCCATAGCAGAGGTTCTCCAAGAGGACTCCACCCCTTCAGCAAACTTCTGCCTGGACATCCAGGCATTTCCACACATCACCTGAAATCTAAAAGGAGGTTCTCAAACCTCAATTCTTGACTTCTGTGTATCCATAGGACCAACACCACATGTAAGCCACTAAGGCTTGAGACTTATACCCTCTGAAGCAATGGCCTGAGCTGTACCTTGGCCTCTTTTAGCCACGGTTGGAGCTGAAGCAGCTGAAAAGCAGGGCACTATGTCCTGAGGCAGTGCAGAGCAGGGGGGCCCTGGGCCTAGCCCAGGAAACCATTTTTCCCTCCTAGGCCTACAGGTCTGTGATGGGAGAGGCTGCCATGAAGGTCTCTGACATGCCCTGGAGATATTTTTCCCATTGTCTTGGTGATAAACATTCGGCTCCTTGTTACTTATGCAAATTTCTACAGCAGGCTTCAATTTATCCCTAGAAAATGTGGTTTCCTTTTCTATCACATCACCAGGCTGCAAAATTTCCAAACTTTTATGCTCTGCTTCCTCTTGAATGCTTTACTGCTTAGAAATTTCTTGTCAGATACCCTAAATCATCTCTCTCAAGTTCAAAGTGTCACAGATCTCTAGGGCAGGGGGAAAATGCTGCCAGTCTCCTTGCATAGCAAGAGTGACCTTTACTCCCATTCCCAACAAGTTCCTCATCTCCACCTGAGATCACCTCAGCCTGGACTCCATTGTCCATATCACTATCAGCATTTTGGGCAAAGCTATTCAAGAAGTCTCTAGAAGTTCCAAACTTTCCCACATTTTCCTATCTTCTTTTGAGCTCTCCAAACTGTTCCAACCTCTGCCTGTTACACAATTCTAAAGTCACTTCCACAGTTTTGGGTATCCTTATAGCAGCACCCCACTCTCTGCAGTACAAGTTTACTGTATTAGTCCATTTTCATACTGCTAATGAAGACATACTTGAGACTGAGTAATTTATAAAGGAAAGAGGTTTAATTGACTCACAGTTCGGCATCACTGGGGAAGCCTCAGGAAACTTACAATCATGGCAGAAGGGGAAACAAACACTTCTTCACATGATGGCAGGAAGGGTAAGTGCTGAGCAAAGAGGGGAAGCCCCTCATAAAACCACCAGATATCATGAGAACTCACTCACTTCACAAGCACAGCAGCATGGGGGTAACCACCCCCATGATTAAATTACCTACCATTGGATCCCTCCCAGAAAACCATAGGGATAATGGGAACTACAATTCAAGATGAGATTTGGGTGGGGACACAGCTATACCATATCACATGGGTCAAAGCTTCAGAGACTGCTAAGGCTTTGCTAGGCTGAGACCCACAGAGGTCAGGACCCACCCTGTGGGTCTGTGGGAGAGAACTCAGGGCTGTTCCTTGGTGACAAAACCATACAGCACAAAACCAGGGTCAGAGGTAAGAGGGGACCTATGACCCCCTGGCCCAGGTGTCTCAACCTAAAGATCAGGGCTTGCTTAGATGATCACTACTGGGACAGCACTGTACCAAGGCAGAAGGTATATTGTGGCTTCAGGGCTGACCCCACAGCTGCACCAGCACACAGAGCCCTGCCTGGTTCTCTGCCTTCACCATCCTGAAAGTCTTAATGACCTTGGAACAAGGGGTCCTGCATTTTCATTTTGCACCAGGCTCTGGGAACTATGTAGCTGGTCCTGATCAGATTTCCTCTGTGCTGACAGAAAGCCCCACTGGTGCAAAACCTAACTCAAAGAACAGACTAGACCAGCAGCTCTCAAGGGTGGAATGGTGCCCTGGGGGCACACTTGCCAATGTCTGGAGACATTTTTGGCTCTCTCTGCTGGTGTTGAGAGGGATGCTGTGAAACTATCTACAAGGCACTGCAGTCTCCAGCAACAGAGTCATCCGGCTCCAAGCGTCAATACTGCTGAGGCTGAGGAACCCTGGGCTAGAGCAACGTAAGCAGCCCAGGCAGCTGCAGGAACTGCTTATGAGTCCAATCAAAGGAGCCAGCGCTGTCCAGAGGAGGCTTCCCAGCACAAGGAGGGGCTGGAATTTAACCAGTCTAGCAAAAAGAAAATCTTCCCGAGACACCAAATCCCCCTCCACCCCTTTCCCGAGAGTACGGGCCATAAATCAGACAAAACCTGCATTCTGCAGAAGGAACGCCCTCTGTGACCTGGTGGGCTGCAGCATGGCTGAAACTTGCATGCATCTGAAGAAGCGGCGGCCCACAGAGATCATTCTGGAATCACACTGCAGACAGAGGCCGCGAGGAAGGTCCGTGAGGGCAGGGGAGGAAACTCACTGAGTCTGGTATCCTCTGCCATGATGTTAGAAATCAAAATTTTATGAGTGTGACAAGCAGATGGTCAAAACCACGCCGATGTGCCAGGTGTTTTAATGAGCCCGGTCCCCAAGTCAGCATGGCACCCCGGAGCGCAGCATTCCCGGAGTTACCTAGGTTACCCCACCGAGGCAGCCCTGGGCAGCGAGGCCTCAGGTGAAAACCTTGAAAAGCGGCTTGGGCATTAGCATGACAAAGAGCCGCCACCTGGGGCGGCTCTGCGGCCCGGCCTCCTGGCTGCCAGGACAGACGCTGTTGTTGTTTGTCTTTTTGTTTTGTTCGTCTTAAAGAACATCCTGAAGATGTTTGCCGGGGCTGGTAACTAAGCAGCAAGAGTTTATGCTCAAAATAGACATTGTTTGTAATTTTTCACCCCAGTTACCCTAGAAATTTCTCAAATGATTTCTTTATAGCAGCAGACACAGGACTCCATCCCACCCCCCACTGGCCCTGCTCCTTAGAGGGATAATGAGCTGGGCCCCCTCAGCCTCCTTCCCACTGATTACTGTTTATTAAGCGTCCGCGAGAAGCGGGGCCTGTTTTCCCTCAGCCTTTTTTATCTCCTAATGTGTGTGTGTGCCATGCAGATTAGGATAGGGAAATGCTAATTTACACTGCACAGCGAGCTGCCCAGAAAGCCAGATCTGCACAGACCGGTAAGCCCTGGGGCGGTGCAGGGGCGCCAGGAGATGCAGAGGCTGGTGCCCCAGGGTCCAAGGCAGCGGACCTGGGGTAGGTGGTGTAGACGTGTTCAACCACATTCAAGTGGTGCATTCCTAGAAATGGGGCTGGTGTGGAGGAAGCTCCATGCACATCCTATATTGGCACCTCTCAGCCAGCCGGGCTTCTCTGGACACCATGGACACTCCAGGCTGGACAGGGTGCCTCTTAGGAACCTGTCTCCACTGCTCTGTCCCCAGGCCTGCTAACTTGCTTGCTGGAGGGTCAGGGCCGCAGAGAGGCCAGGGGTTCATGCAGGTTCTCAAGGTCACCTTCCTGGAACCCTCAAAGGAAGGGCAGCAGCTCCAGAGACGCTGCGACCCTGCATGTGAGCTCCAGGCTCAGGGTCACCTTCCTGGAACCCTTGAAGGAAGGGCAGCAACTCTGGAGATGCTGGAACCCCACATGTGAGGTCCAGGTAACTCCTTAACTGAGACCACAGAATGCTCCCTTCACACGGCGGAACTGAGTTTATGAGGCTTTCCATTTTGAGGAGGATGCAGCCATTTACCTTTTTAACTCATTGGAAGGTGGAGAGTCTCTGTTAGCTAAGTCCAGGCTTTAAAGAGAACAGCCACAGCTGGTGGAGGTAGAGGAGGTCGGGACCGAGCTCAGGGTGTTAGGGAAGTGGCGTTTCTGGATGCAAACAGCCTCTGAGAGGCAACGGGGAATCAGAGCTGGGCAGCAAAGCACAGCTCGCACCTGCAGCACCAGATTTCCAGTGAAATGAAGACTCAGTCACGGCAAGCCGTGGAGACCGTGTGGCCGTGCTCCCTTGTCAGCGTACCTGAAGAAGATGAGCTACACCACGACACTCAGGAGCCCTCCTCAGCTCCCAGGACTCTCGCGTGGGCATAGAGCATTCAGTACTGCCACCCACTCCCCAGGGGACATGTCTCGTTAAACTCACCTCCACCTAACTCCACCACCAGCCCTGGGCTATTGCTTTGAGCTGTCAATTTTGTATTAGATATAGAATTAAAGTTTAGTCAATGAAGCAAGTCAAACTCTGTAAAAATATTTGAAGAGACTTATTCTGAGCCAAATGTGAGTGACCATGGCCCGTGCGTGACACAGCCCTCAGGAGTCCTGGGAACACGTGCCCAAGGTGGTCGGGGCGCAGCTTAGTTTCATAGATTTTAGAGAGACATTAGACTTCAATCAAATACATTTAAGAAATATATTGGTTCGCGAAAGGCAGGACAACAGATACAAATTGATTCTCATTTTGAATCTGTATGTATACACCACCTTCGTATTAAGAAGCTAATTGGTATATTGAAGGGGGGCTTCCAGGTTATAGGTAAATTAAACATTTTTCTGGTAGACAATTGGTCACCTAAAGATAAATAGGAAGAATGAATGGAGCAGGGTTCAATAGGAAGGAATGTCTGGGTTAAGAAAAGTTGTGGAAACCAAAGTTCTGATTGTGCAGAGGAAGCCTTCAGGTAACAGGCTTCAGAGAGAAGAGATTGTAAATGTCTGTTATCAGACTTACGGTCTGTTTGATGTTAATGCCAGAGGGGTATCATGAGTCCTGTCCAGCCCCCACTTCCCATCACGGCCTGAGCCAGTCTTTCGGGTGAGATTTTAAGGGCACCCTGGCAGAGGAGGAAGTCCTTTCAGACGGTTGCCCTGTGTGGTGGGGAGCAGGGGTGGGGGGACTTGGAATTGTATTTTTGGTTTACAGTTTATTAAATCTGTGTTAATGCACTGAATTCGGGCCATAAAAATTTCTGTAAAATTGTGGTAATGTGCCACTTTCTCTTAGGTAAAGATGTAGGTATTTTGGAGAAATTTGAATGAATGTTCAGAACAGGTGAATCAGAGTGCGGCATCTTAAGGCTCACCTTCAGTTGCAATGCAAGGCATCAACTTTTAAGAATTTTGATATTTTAAAAGTTATCTATAATAAAAAATATTTTGGCACCAAACATGTTCCTCTTTCTTGGAACCTGTATTCTATGTTCAAAAAATGGTTGAATTCACATCCCCCAGAATAGAAACTCCATGAGAAGAACATTGCGGTTCTTATTGAGAAAAGTCTTCGAGGCTCCAAAAACAGTGTCTGATACGTAAACATCACTCGAGGAATACCGTTGGATGTGTAAACACACCGTGCCCACGGCACACGCATGCACACCACACACAACCTGTTGTCTGCTCCATTAATGCTCCCATTACTGGTATGCTGGGATGGTGTCAAGAGTGAATACAACCTGCCCAACGCACTTTGTATAGATTTTTCTGGAACATAAGTGGCTCTTTGACTAATTCTAAAATTTGTTCCAAAAGAAATGTAGCTATACATTTGCTTCTCATATAGTATCAAGTGAAAAGACTAGATCACATGGTAGGATCTAAGGTGTGGTTGTAAATTGCTTTAGAAACCTATCGACACACACTCCTAGAAGAACACTGGAAGAATATGCACCCAAGTGTTGGCAGTCAAGATTTTCCCCTAATTATGTATATTTGTATTTATATTTTTTCATTTTGAATCAGTATGATGCACTGCCTTTGTATTAAGAAGCAAATGGATACCTTTTTCCTAGGGCATGTGTTTGGTTTTAGAGCAGAAGCCATCACCTGCCAGGTGTCTGACTCCCCTGTACTGCCTGCTGCTGCTTCCCATCACACCCCGGGCCTAAGGGAGGAAGTGGGCTCCTGCAGCACGGTCAGGGCAGTGAGGTGAGGCAGAAGCGGCACTGAGGGGATTCCCTGAGGGACCTGGTGAGGGTCTCCATGCATCCCACCAAAGGTCAGCGCCTCCTGGGGTCTCCTCTGACCTCCTGGCACCAGGGATGGGGTGCCCCTGCTGGGACCTTGGAGCCTGGGCTCTCTGACTGCTTGCTCTGTGTAGCTTGGCTCCCCCTATTCCATTACTTTGAAAGGGAAAGGAGAGGAGAGGGAAGAAGGTCAGAGGGAAGGAGGAGGGAAGAAGGAAGGAGGCAGGAAGGAGCTGAAACAACCTCCGGCAGCACATCTTTGGGTGCCACGTCTCGGAATGCAGCGGTGAGTAAGACGAACTCCCGGCCTTCAAAAGCAGCTACCAACTGGCAATTTGCATGATTGATTATTTCGCCACAACTGTGATGAGGGCAACTGAGGACAGGCACAGGGCCTAAGGCGGTGCCCGACACAATGCCAGGCCGGGGCTGGGACCGGGCTGAGATCTGAGATTGGGAGGTCCAAGTGTGTCCTGAGGTGCTTATCTCTGCCTGCAGGAGCGTCTGTGAGAAAGAAAAAGGAACTGCAGGTTCCCTCCGTGAACTCCCACAGCCCTGCCCAGTGAGGACAGCCGGGCCAGGCCAACAGCTGGGCCAGCGCGTCTGCCCCCTGGAGCTCTCTCTTCCCTTCACGCGGGGGCTGCTGGTGGGGAGGTCACAGGTGGGGAGGTCACAGGCCAGAGCGCAAAGTGCTGGCTGCACAAGAGGCTTCCCTGAGGGAGGAAGCTGCTCCCTTCCACAAAGGTCTCTCCAAAGGACCTTCCTAATTTGCTGCTGGCAGAGAGACAAACAACACAGTGGCCATGCCAACTGGGGAGAGAGGCCAAATGGAAACCACAGGCCACACTGCAAGGTGGTGGGGAAGAGGGCTCTGGCTTGCTTGTCCTTTTACGTGGCGAACACTAGAGCGGCAGCTTTCATCAGGCCAAAACAGGATGAAAAGGACAGAGGGAGCATGGCAGAGGACAGCACCTGATTGCCAGGAGACCAACAATGAAGCCAGGATGCAAGAGGATGTGCGTGCAGCGGCATTTGGGACTCAGAGAGAAGACACAAGCCTGGGAAGCGTGGAGGGTTCCAGCCTCATCCATCACATCACCAAGTTCCTGTTTTACCCTCGATTCTAAGCAGCAGCTAAATAAGCAGATTAAATGCTTAGAAATGCCGCATTGTGGAGTGTGGAGGCCCAACGGCCAGCAAGGAGGCTGTAAACAGAGTCAGTGAGAGACAAAGAGAAAACAAGTCTCTAGGAGGCGTCCCTCTCTTTTACTTTGATGGTTGTGATAATGAGCAGGGAGGAAGGATCCATGAGTGAAAGGCATACGTGAAATATGATTTTCAGTTTCCTTCTTTCACAACTGGGTAAAAATAATCATTCACCAAACAGAGAACAGACAGGAGGAGGAGTCTACTAGGAAAATGGTCATTATTGAAAACTGAGGCAAAGGAGTGTCAGTCAAGCTTCAAAGCCCAGACACACATGGGAACATTGCTAGGAAAAACAGCAAAATTGTTGAAGACCTAGCATCTACCTTGGCCCTGCAACAGACACAGGAAGAGCTCTGCCTCCTAGAGTTCTTCAGACTCAGAATGCAGTGCTGTTTGGAAGGAACTTTAGGTAAATACAGAACCAACAGGTCCGTCATCTATGTGTGCAGCTGTGGCTATGGGGCGGAAGATGGTCATTGATGGTGAGAGAGAGAACGGGCTGGTGGCAGGAAGGATCACAAAATGAGGCCTAGACCAATGTCCACGTCATGGAATGCTGAGGTGGCCTCTCGGGTAACATCAGATGCAAAACAGATACCAGAATATTCACCCAGGTTTGATTCCTTAGGCCCCTCGTTCTGAAAGCAAAAGTGCTCAGATTCAGTGATGAGAGGGAATTTGAGGACACACTTGTGAGGACCAGGCACTTCACATGTTCAGAAGGTTGGAAAATGGCCTCTGGAAGGTGAATACTGTGCTTGGCTTGCTGAAGGGGTCCCTGGCAAAGCACAGTCCCAGCTGTGTCCTTGTTGTAACAAGCCGTGCCTAGTGGGCTCTCTGAGCTTATGGGGCCTGCAAACAAATGATCTGGAAACTTTATAAGTACAGTATTGATTATGACTAAAGATAAAGCAGATTTAATTTCACTGGCAATCTGAAAAGAGTATCTTTAAGAAAAGCTAAGTGATCTATGAATAAGAAGAGAACAAGAAAGAAGAAATAGATGATCCCAGATCAGCTTTCCTTGACCTTAATAACTGCAAAAGATTCCATTTTTTTTTGCCTTGAGATATTCCACTTATATGAATAAAGTGAAATAGGATTGTTCCTTTAGAAAGTAATTTTGACAGGTCTTACTAATTATTGAGATGATCACTTGTTTGCTGTCCAGAGAACAAAAGCCTGCACTTCAGAAAGGCCAATATTCTTTTTGTTTGCCTTATACTCATTCTACTTTCAGTGGGTGGGCTTAGGTTTATTTCAGACTTAGGTCTTCTTGCAATGCAGGTATTTTGTAGGCTATATGCCTGCCCATGCATTCATGTTGATTTACGTGTACAAAATGCTTGGACACATGGAATCATGAATCCTAGAGAAGAAGTAATCTAAAGAGTTTATTGTGTCAGTCAGGATGGACTAAGTTATGCTGTGCTAACAAACAATGCCATGATCTTAAAGAACAAAAATCAATATGCTTATTTTGTGCTTATGCTGCACTTTCACTGTCAGTCAGTAGCAGTTCTTCTGCCTATTGTTCAGTAGTTCAGGTTGAAGAAGTTCTAACTGGAAAATTGCTGGTTGCTACAACAGAAGGAAAGTAAAAACATGGGAAACCATGTGTTCACTCTCAAAGCTTCTACCCACATGTGTGACACATTCCTTTCGCTCACATTTTACTAGCCAAACTCAGTCATGCCTGCAGGCAACAAAGGTGGAAATGTGTAATGCGCCAAAGTCTTGGAAGCAAGAGTGGTCTTGCACCCTGCTTTCAGACAATGTCTACAATGATCCTTATATACCCTCTCATGTGAGCATTTCCTAGACGCAGTCTTCAGCAAGAGGACTCTCAGCCTTCCATGTAATGGAAATACAATCAGCAGTTGAAAGCACAGAATTAACTCCACTGGTGTAAAAGCCGGTGCCTTGCTTCTGTCCCAGAGTCACCAGGATGTCCACCAGGGAAATGCACCAAGTTGACTCTGTAGTGAAGAGGCTGTATCAGCATCAGCCCTGCATCATCTAGGGTGATTACATTATCCACATCCATGGTGATGGAGCTAAAATATCCAATGATCACACACAGGACATAATGACACACTGTGGATCATGACCTGCCTAGGCCACAATTTGCCCTAGGGATCAATGACCTAGAACTATATCAGTGAAATCTATTGAACAATGAGAGAAGAGATTCTCTTACTTCAGTAACTGAGAAGAAAAATGAATTCTTCTACCTCAGTAATTGTGGAAAAAGACTGATTTACCTCAGTGCCTATGAAGAAGAATAGATTTTCCTACTTTAGTAACTGTGGAGAAAAATGTATTTTTCTACATCAGGAACTATGGAGAAGAACAGATTATCCTACAGAGAAGAGGGATTTTCCTACCTAGATAATTGTGGATAAAGAGAGATTCTCCTACCTTGGTAACTGCAGAGAAGAAGACATTCTCTAACCTCATAACTGTGGAGAAAGATTCTTCTACCTCAGTAACTGGAAAAAATGAATTTTCCTATTTCAGTGACTGTGGAGAAGGGAAAGAAACTCTTACTTCAGTAAGTAGAGAGGAATAGATTCTTCTACTTCAATAACTATGGATAAGGAGAGATTTTCCTCCTCAGTAACTGTGGAGAATAGATTCTCCAATGTGAGGAACTGTGGGAAAGAAAGGATTCTTCCACATCAGTAGTTGTGGAGGAGAGATTCTCCTACATTATATCTGTGGATAAAAATGAATTCTCCTCATTCAGAAACTGTTGAGATGCATGCATTCTCCTACTTCAGTAACTGGAAAAGAATTGATTCACTTACCTCCTCAGTTATGAAAAAAATGATAAATTCTACTGTCTTTAGAGGAAGAAAAGATCTTCTGCCTCAGTACCTGTGAGGAATATTGGATTCTTCTACCCCAGTAGCTATGGAGAATAACAGATTTCCCTATATCTGTAATTGTGGACACGGAGAGATTGCACTATTTACATGTGAAGAAGAATGGCTTCCCCTACCTCAGTAACTAAGAAGAAGAATAGATTCTGTTACTTTCGTATCTGTGGAGGATGAAAGTTTTTTTTTTTACCTCAGTATCTGTGGAGAAGAATGAATTCTCTCACCTCACTAATTGTACAGAAAGAGAGACTTTCCTATCTCAGTAACAGTGGACAACAATGGATTTTCTTTAACCTCAACAACTATAGGAAGAAGAGATCTCCTTTAATAACTGTAGAAAAGAATGAAATCACCAACCTAAGTAACTGCAGAGAAGAGATTCTCCTACCTTAGTAACTATCTAGAAGATTTTACTATTCTACCTCAGGAACTGTGGAGAAGGATACATTCCGGTACTTCAGTAACTATAGAGAAGGAGAGAATCTTCTCCCTCAATAACTGTTGAGAAGAATGGATCCTATCTTAGTAACTGAAGAAGAATGGACTCTCTTACCTCAGTAACTGTGGAGAAGAATGATTCTTTTATCTCAGTAAAAATGGGGAAGAACAAATTCCATAACCTCAGTAAAAGGAAGACAGATTCTTCTATCTCAGTACAGGTGGAGAAGAATGGATTCTTCTAATTCAGAACTTTGAAGAAGAAGAGATTATACTCCTGCAGTAACTGTGGAGGAAAATGGATACTCCTCCTCTGTGACTTTGCAGAAGGAGAGATTCTTTTACCACAGTAACTGTTGAGAAGAATGAATTCTCCCTCTTCAATACATGTGGAGAAGAGTAAATTCTCCTACCTGCATAACTGGAGAAGGAAGGAATTATTTTAAAACTCAGTAACTGGGAAGGAGAGAGCTCCTTCAGTAACTGTGTATATGAATGAATTTTCCTAATTAGTAACTGTGTGAAAAAAGACATTCTCCTACCTCAGTAACTGTAGTGAATAACTTATTCCTGTATCTCAGTAACTGTGGAGAAGAATGGATTATCCTATCTTAATAACTCTGGAAATGGATGGGTTCTCTTCCTTCAGTGACTGTGAAAATGAATTCTCCTACCTTGGTTATTGTGAGGAGGATAAAGGGTGTTACCTTAGTAACAATGAAAGAAGATAGATTCTCCTACCTTAGTAACGATAGAGAAAAATGGAAAGATCCTCCTCACTCAGTAACTGTGCAGAAAAATATTATCTTCCCTTAATTGTGGGGAAAAAGAGGATTCTCCTACCATGGCAAGGGAGCAGAAGAGATTTTCCCACCTCTGTAATTGCAGGGAAGAATTATCCTACCACAATATCTACAGTGAAGAGTAAATTCTCCAACTTGAGTAACTGGAGAAGAATGGGTTTAACTTCAGAAACTGAAGAATGAATTCCCTAATCAGTAAATGCATGAAAGAGGAGATTCTCCTACCTCAATAACTGTGGTAAAGAATTTATTTTCCTATGTCAGTAACTATGGAGAAGAATGGCTTCTTTTACCTTCTTGGTAGATGTAGAGAAGAATAAATTCTCCTAGTTGAGTAACTGTGGAGACTGAGAAGGAAGAGACATTCCTCTACGTTGGTACCCATAGATAATAATGGATTTTACCAACTCATAACTGTGCAAATGGACAGATTCTTCTATTTCAGCTACTGTGGAAAAAATACATTCTCCTTCCTTAGTACATGTGGAGAGGAATGGGTTCTCCTATCTCAGCAACTGTGAAGAAAAGATTCTTCTACCCAAGTAATTGTCAAAAAGAATGGATTCTTCTTCCTCAGTAACTTTGGAGAAAGATCTATTCTCCAACCCAGTAACCGTGGAGAAGGGGAGATTCTCTTACCACGGCAACTGGAGAAAGATTCTTTTGTCTCAGTAAATGCAAGGAGGAATGGATTCTTCCACTTCAGTAACTGTGGATAAAAAGAGATTCTCCTACCTCGGTAATTGTAGAGAAAAGTGATTCTCCTTCCTCAGTTACTGGAGAAGAAAAGCTTTTCTTCCTTAGTAACTGTGGAAAAGGAGAGAGGCTCCTGCCTTACTATCTGTGGAGAAGAATAGATTCTACTTTGTTAACTGTAGAGGACAGTGCTGCTACCTGAGTAACTGTGGAAGAGAGATTCCCCTACCTCAGTAACTGCGGAGGAGAGATTTTCCTACCACAGTAACTGTGGAGAAGGAGAGACTCTCCTTCTTTAGTAACTGTGGAGAAAGAGAGCTCTTCTTCCCTCAGTAACGATGGAGAAGAATGTATTCTACCTCATTAAGCTTAGAGAAGGAGACATTCCCCTACCTCTCTGGTGAGAATAAATCTGGGCTCTTGGTCAGAGTAGTATCAGTGTAGGTATCGCCAAGGCTTCTTGTTTGTGTTCCTGTGAACTTGGGAATGTGCTGAAATGAGACGTGGTGGACTGGATTGAGAAAGACCGGCCAGGGGGGCTTTGGCTCTTTTGAAGCTTCTCTACCAGTGAAAGGCACAGCTCGACACCTCCTCTTTCACAAAATGGTGTGGAAGATTATTAGAACGGAGAGCCCCAGTGAAAAAAGAAACTCTTCACATCCCCTGTAAAAGCTGTTGGTGAGAGGTCCCTGAGAGACGTGGGGGGATATCAATACCCTCTCTTCCCTACCAAGGGAATGCACCTTCTGGACATCTGGAGAAGAATCACAATAGTACTTTAAAAAACATAGGAGCAAAATTGAAAATCAAAGCCTCACAGAAGATATGACAAGGCAGAATTGTAGCTAATTGTGGATAAGATGGTCTGCGTTTGAATTATGGCTCTAGCACTTACCAACTGTGTGGCCTTGAGCAAGTTAGTTGACTTCTCTGCGGTTTCAGTTTCCTCATTTGTAAAACTGGGATGATAAAATGACTTGTGCAGTCAGCCTCCTGTGAGAAATAAATAAGATAATGCCTGAGACACACTCAGAACAATGCATGGCACAAAGCAAACGTGCAGTCAGCATTCACTGCAAACAATTTCTCATCCTGAAAAAAATGTTGATTAGACCATGGTGAGCCAAGAGATGAAGGCCATTTGCCTTAAAAAGTCCCATTGGAGGCCTGGCCTTGGTTTCTGCAAACTGAGCAGCTAAACAAGCAGAATTGAAGGTGTGCTCTGCCATTGTTTTGCAACAAAGCTTATTGCTGAGAATGGAAGTTTGAGAGAACAACTTTGCCAAAAAGAAATTTCATCACTCCTTGAAATGGCAACCATAATTTGGGGTTTTTAGGAAATTCCCTCGGAAACCCAGTGCCCTATTTTCCTCACATTACCCCCATTTAGCTAAATTTGTGCCATACACCATATAAATTGTCATCGCTAAGTCCAAGACATCATGACTCACAGACTGCCTCTTTGTTTTCCTAAAGAACGAAGAGTCCAAGAGGAATAGAGAGGCATTTTTTCATCCACAATGTGTTTTTTTTTTTTTTTTTTTGAGATCCCCAATGTTGTGTTGGGTGCAGGTTATGGAGACAAAGATGCAGGTCATTACCTCCAGGGTCTCACAGGCTGGTGGGAAGGCAGGCCAGGGAACCTGCCTGTAGCAATAGATCCCTGGTATATTCACAGGCTTTGGGTCTGATGGAAAAGAAGGGTGGGAGCTCAGGGACTCAGAATCCCGAACAGAGGGAGGCGAATCCTGAGGGTGAGAGAGTGGAGGGCAGGGCTTCCAGGAGGGAACAGCCCAGGCCAGGCAAATGGTGAGAGAGCCTCTCACATCTGGGAACCATGAGTTTCCACGTGGCTGAGAGGTGGCTTCATGGGGAAGACGTGAGGGAGAGTGGAACAGGGTGGAGGCAGATCACAGAGGGCTCTGTGTAACTTATGCTGGACCTGAGCACCATGGGGAGCCATCAAGGGAAATTTAGATTGAGCAGAGATCCAACTGGGTTCGGAATATCTCTCTACAGCAGCAGTAAAATACCATGTGGGTGACAAGACTGGGAGGCGGGAGCGGAGGCAGGAGGGTGTGGATGGTTCAGGCCAGGGATGGGCAGTGGGGCCGAGGGGAGGAGACATTGGAGTGGCACTGTGTGGACAGGGGCAGGTCTTGGGGATGCATAAGACTGAAAGGAGATGTGGAAACATCCAGGCCCGCAGTCTAGGGGTCCAGGGGCTGTGGCCACTGGGGTGCCATTCAATCAAAGACTTCTCCCGAGCCCACCCCAGGTGAAGCCCCTCCCCTGCCTGTGCTGGCTTGGTCCTGGGGGCCAGGGCCTCTCCCTCATTGCAGCTGCCAAGCTGGACCATCCAAGAAGTAATGCAGGACCCACCTACCATGATCCATGCCTGAGTTTCCCAGCCTGAGCCTTCATTCTCAAAGCTGTTTCTTACTTCAAGGCCATTTCCTCATGGTCTTCCCATGCCTGCGATGCTCAGCCCTGAATTCTTCATCAGACTCTTAATAGTGAGTGATTCACTCCTCTGTAAACATCTCCTCTGTGAAAGGCCTTGCCCAATCTCCAAACCTAAATTAAGTCCTCCTGTTACAATACCCTATACTTCGCCTCACATTTATGGCAACGTGGAATTATATATTTCTGTGTGTGGCTGTTTGTTTTATATTTAGCTTCCTTCACAGACCATGATCTCTGTGGGGACAGGACCCCTGTGCCCCCATGCCCAGGGCGGGCTCTACACCGATGCCTAGAAAACACACGTGCAAAGGCAAAGGCATGAAGTCAGCGAACGAGAGAAGGCTGGATTGGCTCCAGGTTTCTGGTGGTTGACAGTGCCCAGTGTCATTCACCAAATGTGGGATAGGCCAGGAGGAAAACACACGGTGAGAAGGAGATTGGAGCTGTGGATCTGCTTTGGAGCCGTCTGGGCCAGGCCCCTCATTCCAACTGACAGGGACTTGCCCGTCCAGACTCACCGTCTCCTGTGAGTCACCAAGCGTACAGGGATCACAGGAGCCTTGGGGCTCACGAACTGCGTGGCCCCCCTGTGCAGATGAAGGACCAATGGCCAAGGGAACAAGAGAACCCTGAACCTTCTGTAAGACAAACCCACTAAGTGCTGTTTCCCACTGGGGTCTCCTACGGAGAAGCCCCTCAGACCAGGAATATGGTACAAGAGCTTCAAATTCTTTGTCCTGGACCAGTGGTTGCCCAAACAGCTATCATTAGCCAGCAGACTTTTGGTCCACAGGAGGCGGATGATGCACTTGGTCCTAACGGGAAGTTTCCTGGATCCGTTTGGTTTGCTGCTGTTGGGAGACCAGGCAGCCACCTTCGTATAGCTGTGTGCTCCTCACTTATGTGGTCTCCAGCAGCACCGCCATCCCACAGTTTCCTGACTCTAAAGTGTCTGAGGCCCCCACTGCCTCTGGCCAAAGCGCATCACCTGCAGTTCACTCCCAAGTGCCACTCACCACTTATGGAGCTCCTGCCAAAGCAGCTTCCATGTGCTGGGGACGGCAACCTGCATAGTTCACTGAGGCCTGACTCAGTTGCCCCCCGAGGGTCGGGGCAGCTTGTTGAGTGCAGATGGTGAGACGGAGTAGGAGGCCGAGGGGCAGGAGGCCATGCTGCAAACCACAGGTGGATTTCTGCCATTAAGGACAATGCTCTGTGCTGATGAAGGCCTAGTCTGTCACAGTTAGTAATTCTGTAATAACACATTACATTCTCATAGCATTTGTACATTTTCCAAGTATTTTCATGTTTATTACTCTTTGTTAACAATAAATACAATTTTTTTTGACCTGAAGTACACTCCTGTGCTGCCACTGACATTTATTAACTCACCAAATCCTACACACTTATTCTCTACTCACAGGCGAGAAAGCTGAGGCCTGGAGATGTCACCTACACCGACGGAGGTCAGCTAATTCGGGTCTGTCTGAGCCAGAACCCACACCCTAAATCACTGCAGGCCACTGCCTTCTCCCCAAAGTGCCCTGAGGGAGATTAAAAAAAAACTCACCTCCTCCCAGTTGAGCCAATGGTCCCAGCAACCATGATGGCACTATCAGGCAGGGCAGGTCCCCCTCTTACCGATGCGGGAGCTGAGACAAGGAGCCCCTCAGAGCCCAGTCTGAAGTTTCACAATGAAGACAGCTAAGTCACTCCCTTCCTCCCTGCCTCTCCCCTCCTTTCTTCCTTGCTTTCCTCGATAATGAAGCATCCATTAGAAACCTGCTCTATGGAAAACATTGCTCTGTGAGGATGCTATGAAAGTCTCCTGGAAATCAGGAGTGGTCTGGGCATTTCCAGGGGTGTGTGTGCACACGCGCATATGTGATTCTGTTGATAGCAATATTAACCGTAGAGTAAAAAATAAAGCACCGAATCAGAATTTCTTAAAATTGTTGTATATCTCAAACATTTGCACTTAGCGTATTAATGCTTTTATATGTAATTCATACCATTTTATTGGCAGTGTGTCTGGAAATGGGACTAACATTTCTAAGAGTATGTGCCTTTACAGAAATACGGAAAAGCAAATGCTGTCTCGCAATCGTGTCATTCTGTGACAGGAGGTCAAACTACATGTAGAGAATGAAGTACTGAAAAGAAAAAAGGAAGGCCCTTCATTAGTATTAGGCCCTGGGTCAGCTTATCTCCACCTCGGAGACTGGCGTCTGCTAGGTTTAAACTCTTCCTCCCAAAGCACACGGCCTCTTGTCTGTTGCCAGCCAGTTGAGTGTCAAGCGGAAGTTCGGAGCCATTGGCTCCATCCCGGCTGCCCACAGAGAGGAAAAAGTGCTGCTAAAGGGATCATGTGTTTGGGGAGATGGGCCTGAAAGCACTGGTGGGTGTGGAGAGGGTGGGCTCTGTACAAGCCCTGCTGCCTCTGGCCTGGATTGGGGGTGTGCTGCAAGGTCGGGGTGTCCAGGGCAGTCGACTCTCTAGACAGCACCGTTCAGTGTGTGCTTCCCTCACATCTGCGGGGTCTACTCAGGTACAGGAAGCTGTCCCAGGCTCTCTGGACCTCATTCTCCAAATAACAGAATGGTAACGTTGCACAGGTTTGTGGGAAGATTTGTGGAAATAATTACATGTCTCTAGTGAATTTGAACTAGAACTCACAAAGGATATATATGGGTTAGGAATCTGAGACTAGTTGTGCCTATCCTATAAAGGAGCATCTGTATACCACAGTATTGGTGAGATTGACAGTCTTTGCGTGGAAATTGTGATCCCTCACTTCAAACATGCATGAGAGGCCCTAGATCATGCCCTGATGATGCCTGACATGGTTTCCAGCACAGGCCCTTGACCACACCAGCTCTAAGACCACACCAGCTCTAAGACCCCACCAACAACGCAGACCAGAGCTTGTTCTTTCAACCACCTGTATGGGCATCATCCTCATGTCCACCTCTCCACCAGCATGTCCACCTCTCCATTCAGGCGTCCACCTCTCTGTCCATGCATCCACCCCTCCGTCTGTGTATCACCTCTCCATCCACACATCCATCTCTCCACGTGTCCAGGAAACTGTTGCCCTGGAGGCAAGAAAAGTGTAGTTTGTAGCAGTCTACACTAGGCTCACACTTTTGCTGTCTCCACCTTGCTAGTGTGGTGGGCCACGGTGACCCACTCTGGTTGGTTGGTCAACACACAGCGCGGCCACGGCACCTCCATGGTAGACGGTGCAGTGGGACCCGGCAAGGCTGGTCGTCCCTCTGGCGGGGCGGTCAGAGCCGCTTCCTGGAAGGCGGACTTCATCCGAAGGGCTAATGTCGCCAGGACTTCCTGGCCGTGGACCTGCTGAAGGAGCCCCCAAAACAGTGCAAGCCACGGGGCTTTAAAGGTGCTCTTCCTTCTGCGTCCCATTTTACAAAACAACATTAATATTAGGTTGATCACAGTTCATCCTTGTTTTGTAGATTGAAAGCATTTGAATATTGACAGTTTAATCAAGTTTATATTGTTCTATCTAAGCATAAAAACTTAAAAATTTATAAAGCGCCTTCTAGAACAGTCGCTTTGCTTCAAACATTTCAATCGTCAAACCGGCCACGTGACTAAGTTAGCGCAGGTATTTTTCTCCCGGCCTCAGGTGAGAAACCTGCCTCCGCTCTGCGCTGCGCTGAGCCAGGGCTGGCACCGCTGTGGGCTGGGGTTTCCGATCCCAGCGGAGCATCTCCCGCGGACTCCTGCGCTTGTGAGGCTCCCGGGATGCCCCTCCCTGAAGTGGGTCGGGACCGCATCGGGATCCGGGCAGCCCGGCCTCGCAGCAGGCCCTGGGCCCTCAGAACCGCCCGAGGCTAGCGCGCTCTTCTCGGGCCTCAGCCCCTCGCTGCCTCCGCCCTCCGTGTGGATCCCGGCGGCCGCCCCAGGTGGGGCGTCTGGGCAGCGCCGTCTCCAGCGCCCGCCCTCCCGTGCGTCCCGGCTCCGTGGTGAGCGGCGTTTCCCGCCTTGGCCTTCTGCCCCGTCCCAGCTCCGCCGTGGGAGGCGGCGCCCTTCTCTGGCTCTCCTCAGGCCGCGTTCGCGCCTCACGGGAGGTCTCGCCAGCCTGGCAGTGCTCGGCGCCGCTTCCCGCGCGGACTGAGGAAAGATGGCGCGGAGGCGCGGGGAACCCGCGGGCGTCTGAGGAGCGCGGCGGGCACGAGGACGGAGGGGAGCCCTGAGGCCACGACTGAGGAAAGGGCCGAGCTCAGGCACCGAGGCGGTGGCCAAGGGGTTCCCAGGGTGCGGGCGGACGCGCGTCACGGGCGGCGCTGGGGTAGGCTGCTGTGGAGGCCGCCCGAGGCCGCCCCAAGCGCAGGAAACCGGCGGGCCGCGTCCCTCCGCCTCAGCTACAGGCCTGTGGGGCCGCCTTCCTGGCGCGGCGGCGCTGTGAGGGGCGGCCGCTCGCAGGCCTTCCTGGGCCGCGTGGTTCCGTCGTGCAGATGGGATCAGAGGGCCCTGGAGGTGGGGTCCTCTAGGTGTGCGCCCCAGACGCGCCGGCGCCTCCCCACGCCCACCAGTGAGGGTCACGGCCGCTCCCCAGACCTGGCGGGGCCTCCCAGCCCTTCACGCAGCGCTGACTGGGCCTCTGCCCACCGGACGCCCTGGTCTCAAGACGGAGCCCCCGTCCCCTGCTTGGGCTGGACGAGTGACCCTCCCCTGCGGCCATGAACAGGGAGCTTTAAACGTGTTTAGGCTGGACCCTGCCCAGCCCGGCTGAACCCCACTCTGGGAGCGCAGGCATCAGACGCCTGGGACATCATAGTGGAGACCACCCGCGAGCCTGGTGACGTCACGGTGGAGGAGACCACCCTGAGCCCTGTGACTTCACCACGGAGGAGACTGCCCCTGAGCCCGGGTGCCCCTGACCCCAGGCACTGGGTGGGATCCCCAGAGGCCATGTTTTAAAATCAGTTTATTTGCTGTCTCATCTATGAATTATTTTTTAATTGCAATAAGACCGCCTACTCAAAAAGAGTTCTGGAGACAGATGATGGTGGTGTCTGCACGTAGGAATGTATTTAATGCCACTGAACTGAACACTTAAAAATGGTTAAGACAGTACACTTTTTGTTAGCTGTATTTACCATAATAAAAAAATGGGAGAAAAACTAAACACTGGCCTTACAAACACACTAGCTGGTCCTGAGGATGTGCATTTTGTGCTAGTGAGGCATAAAGGAACCTCAGAGCCTTGACCAAAAGATGTGACCATACTATGATTTGGGGTAAAGTCTGAGCCTCATTTTTTCAACTGTATAATGAGATTAAAAATAACATGTAGTCCTCTACGATGTGGGGACAAATAACAAATGTTTGCTTTGGTAACTGCAAATTGTGAATAAATGTCACTATATAGTTAAAAAACAGCAGCAGCTCATCTGGTAAGCACAGCACCACCAGCCTCCCTCATGGCAGAAACCCAGCATCTGGTCAGCATAGCACCACTAGCCTCCCTCATGGCAGAAACCCAACTCTGGTGTAGCGTCAGCACTGAACAACAGATGGGACATCAGCCCAGGAAACACAGCGGATCCTCAAGACCGGCATTTGCTCGTGGGTTGAATTTGGAGAAGCACAGCACACTCAGAGGGTAACTCTTCCCCATCTTCAAGGTCGTCCCTTAATAAGTGTTTAAAGTTGGTTTGTTCTCCAGTTTCCATCATATCTGTGTGTACAGTGAAGTGTCAAGGACTCCAGCCTCCTCCAGTGACTCAAGACCACTCGTCCTCTGTACAAATAAAGACTTAGCCTGGCAGCAGAGCGAAGAAGACACTGCAGGGCATGTTTGTTCTCTGCAGAGGCTAAGAGTTCCCCTCAGGCTGGCACCACCCACGAGAGGCAAACAACTGTGTCTGTGGAGCTGGGTCCCCTCTGGTCACGGGGACAGCCAGACTTCCTGGGATAGGGGTCAGAAGGTGGGAGACAGGCAGGGGCAGCCAGCGAGGAAGGAACCAGGACAAGGTCCCAGGAGATGGCCGGGAGGAGACAGCCCAAGCGGAGGAGAGGCCGGGAGGCAGGTGGGCACCCTGAGCCTTCATGTCCCCTTCACTGGTGGGCAGCATCTGCCTATGAGCTCCTAATATCGCATTCAAGAGTCCAGTGAGCACGGGCATAAGGAGGGAGCATGTGGACGGGCCTCTAACCTACACGCCAGCAAGTGACGATGGTGCCACCAAATGGGAGGCATAGGCTGTGGGTCCCCCTTCTGAACCTACACATTCACCAAACAGGAGGCATGGGCTGTGGGTCTCCTCTTCTTACTGGACACGGGCGTTGGGAGGGAGTATGTGGACAGGCCTCTAACCCACACACCAGCAAGTGATGACGATGCCCCCGAACGGGAGGCATGGGCTGTGGGTCTCCCCTTCTGAACCTGCACATGCAGTGGCGCCTGCTTCGGGGCATCTACAAGCCGCCCTGGGCCCAGCACCTCAACACCCCTGCCCCTAAGGAGCTGCGAGTCCCTGGCCCCCAGGCTTGCCTGGGCCACAGGTTTCTCCCGGGAATGGGGATCTTCATAGCACCTCACAGGCCTGCTGTCCTAGGGGCCACTGAGACCATCGCTGGGAGGCTGTGTGAGGTGCACCACCCGGCTCAGTTCTGCTGTGCGGTGGTAATGAGATGACATCTGGGGTTTTGTTTTGGCTTCTCTGACTTCCCATCCTTTCAGACTGGAGGACCCTGACCCTGCTGGGGTGGCCAGGGACTTGAGGAGGGAGGGCAGGGAGCTAACCCAGCTCACTAGCTCAGACCGGGGAGCCTCAGGTGGGTAGGGCAGGCCCGGGGCTGGAGAGGCTCTGCCTTTGACCAGGAGGCCGGTAGCGGAGATGTCTCAGGGGTAGGGTTTCCTGGCTGTTTATTTCTAGGCTAGGACCTATGCCAGCGTCCCTTTTAGAAAAGCTGGAAGAAGCATTCCTGGGTGAAAGTCTGGACAACAGTACCTGCCTGGGCGGCCCGGGCTCTGCCCCTGCTTCAGCACCCGGGGGCCCTGAGTGCCTGGTCGCTGAGTCACTTCTGCAGAGCCAGATTCCACAGACGCGCACATGGCGCCAAACACCTGGCTCCTGGACCTCCCTATTCAGGCGCTGTGCCCATGTGTCTACATGCCTGGAGGGCGGGAGGCCTGCTGGGCATGCACGCGATCTCATCAGCACACTTAATATACATGTACCCCACCCGGCAGGCGCGTGGACAGGCAGGTCACAGCCCGGTAGCAAGAGCACACCTGGAGATTCCGTGGTGCCTTAACTTTCCAAAGCACTCTCATGTGACTGTTCCACAATGACATCTTCCATCCCCGCCCTCTCAGCCAGGCTCCAGGCTGGGCTCTTCACCTGCATTGGTGGTGGCCTCTCTGCGAACCCAGTGCTAGACAAGACAGATTATTGTCTTTTGTCCTTGGAGGAACTGAGGCTCGGAGAGTGTGATCAACACGCCCAGGCCACACAGCTGGGGTGTGTCACACAGGCGTGAGTGCGTTGATCCTGGGACCAGCCATACCCTCCACCACTCTGGATACGTCAGGCGAGCTCCTTAATCCCAGCTGGGCCTCTATACATAGGTCTTAACTGTCTAGGCAAATATTTTAAGAAATGAGTGGATATATCTGCTTTAGGGAGCCCATCCATGAATATCCATGCCTGTCCAAGCAGGTAAATTGAAGGACTTGCTATAAGTAGAGGTGAACTTCTCAGCCACGTGCAGTAAGGATGGCTTACATCAAAGCGCATTTCACAATTTTACCAAGACCTCACATGTCCATTAGCACTTGAACTTAATTTAAGATCAGATGTTGCCTTTCCTAGGAAAGACTGTATACATGGGTAGCTTACATTCCGCTCACATTCCAAGCACATTACTGTTCATTATTCAGCCATAAGTGCCATTATTATAGGCCCTTGATGGAGTTACATAAGTGAAATGGGCTGAATTTCACTAAACTTCTATTTTGCACCTGGGGTTTGCCTCAATCAATACTTTTTGTACAAGACCTGGATTGAGACAGAAAGTTGATATCGTACAAACTAAGATAAGTTTGTGTTATATTTCCTTTTCAATTGGGACATTAGTTATTGGTTGTCACATGTACTCACACATAAATAAAATGTGGACTCATTAGGCCAGGAGGAAGGACAGATACCGGGGAGGAGAGGCTGTAACCAGAAGGCAGTAGAAAGCCCAGACCTCCCCCAGGGCCCCTGTTGCACTCAGTCCCTGTTGAGTCAGAGATAGGGAGAAGCCAGGGGGTAGGGGAGTTGCTGAGGGGAGCAGCCTTGGTGAGCGGGAGGTGGGCAGACGGAGATGGAGATGGAGACAGAGAGATATAGACAGAGACAGAGAGAGGCAGAGATGCACAGAGACAGAGACAGAGATGGAGAGCGACAGAGATGAAGAGATGCAGAGATGGACAGAGACAGATGAAGAGAGAGATGGACAGAGACAGAGATGAAGAGAGACAGAGATGGAGAGACAGAGATGGAGAGAAGGAGAGACAGACAGAGATAGAGATGAAGAGAGACAGAGGTGGAGAGAGACAGAGACAGAGACAGAGATGGAGACAGAGAGATGCAGAGAGACAGATGAGATACAGAGACGGACAGAGACAGAGATGAAGAGATAGAGATGGAGAAAGACAGACGGAGAGAGACAGAGATGGAGAGAGACAGAGACAGAGATGGGCAGAGACAGATGAAGAGAGACAGAGTGAGACAGAGATGGAGAGAGAGCGATGAAGAGATACAGAGATGGACAGAGACAGAGAGAGATGGAGAGATACAGAGAGATGGAGAGAGAGAGAGAGGGAGCCATGAAACAGAGACAGGAATGGAGAGATACAGGAAGAAGTGGAGACAGAGAGAGGTGGGGACAGAGCAAGCCAGCATGTGCCACTCCAGGGCCAGGTTCTGTGGCCACGTGGGCATGGCATCCTGGGCTGTGCATTGCTTTCCCAGAGCGCATGGCTGGCTGTGGGGTACAGGACCAGGAAAAAACCTCCTGGTTGCCCTCAGGCCACCTTGGGGAAGGCGGGAGGTGACTTCAAGACAGAGAGGACACCAGAGAGCTGCTCCCAGCCATCAGAGCCGAGCACAGGCATGGAACCTCGAAATGGCCTTGACTCCATGAGGACTTTGGAGCAAGTCCAGCAGTGGAACCAGGCAATGGGTAGGGTTTGTCCACAACAGGAAGGCAGAGCAGAGGCCCAGCCAGAGCTTTCAACCTGAAACCTAGGCTCCCTCAGACCTCGGATCAGAACAAGCTCCTTTAACTGAGAATTCATTCATATTTCAAGTGAATTGTTGCTAAATGCTGTATTTTAGGCTTAGATGAATCAAGGTCCAGCCTACCTGACGATGACAAAGGGGACCTGGGAGCTGGAGACTTCTATGTCCATGGGCAAAAGCAGGGGGGTGCTCAGGTGCTGGGAGGAGGTCCTGGGCCTCTGTGTCCTTGCAGCAGGAGGCTGGATGTGGAAGAGAAGGCAGCCGCCTGGGCGTTCAGTGCAGCCCGACAGACAGCCCCACCTCTGCCACAGCCCTGCCTGCCTGGTCCATGCCCTGCACCAACCCCAAAGTGACCTCTCTAAAACCCAGAGCCATTTTCCTGCTGGAAATTCCACAATGGCCTTCAATCATAGTCGTACATTGGAATCTCTTGTAGAGTTTTTTAAATGCTCACACCTGGGCATCGCCATAAATTTAGACTTCGTTGGTATGGGCTGTAGTTCAGGCACTGTTAAAAGCCCCAGGTGATCCTGACACAGCCAGGTGGAGGCCAGCAGAGGTGGAACCCCTCCTTCATGACGTCCCGGCAGCTGCTTGAACCACCCCAAGCATCATCTCTCAAACAGCAGCGACGATGAAACGCCTACCTGCACCCAAGGTCCTGCAGCCACCAAGCTGGTCCACGCCTGCACCCGAGGTCCTGCAGTCCTGTGGCTGCCAAGCTCATTCATGCCTTGTAACCTGCTTGAAAAGCGCTTCAACACCTGCACCCAAGTTCTTGCGATCCTATGGCTGTCAAGCTGACCCACGCCCCTGTCACCTACTTGAAAAATGCTTCAACACCTGGCTTCCACATCCCTTTCTGGAGCTTCCCAGTGCCTCCAGTGAGTCTGCAGCTCCCAGCTCTGCACTGCCTGAAGTCACAGAGAGACCTCCGTGTCAGGGTGCACGTGCCATGCCTGGCCTCTCAGGAACAGTGTTCTGAGCTCCTCATGTGGAAGCTACTGTGGTCTCTGCTTCCACGTGGGCACAGGCCATCTCGCAGTAAGGTGTGAGCGAGGGCCCCACTCTCAAAATGCAACACGCTTGACTGTCCAACACACACAAGGACTCACGTGCACATCCAAGTGTCTACACATGTCCACACAGTACATATGCCCACAGACACACGGTACACATACACATGCACACAAGTACAATGCACACATCCACATGTCTGCACATGTTCACATGTGAAGACGTGTTTGCATGTGGATTCGCATGTGTGGACACCTGTGCACAACCCCCCCCCCACCTTCACCACTGTGTCTCTCATGGTAGTCAGAGGGTAAGGGTAAGAATTTCTGAATCCCATGTATGATATCCTAAAGCAAAATGCTTTTCTGCGTCCTCCCAGAGAGACGACGCAGCAGCCACAGGAAGTGAGCTTCTTGGACAAGGGACATCAGGCCGACTTCCTGGTGCCTTGTCCCCTGAGCAGGTGAGAGGTGCTGATAAAATGAGCTGCTGCACTGATGCCTGGGGTGACTGGGGTGGAGGGCTGTGGGGGTCCTGGAGCCACTCCTTCTCCCCCTGCATCACTCCCGGGCCTCTCCTGGAGGCCTGAGCCATCCTCCCCAGGGCAGCCCCAGGCTCTGCTGCCTGAGCAAACCCAGAGCCCAGCCCTCCCTCCCCCTGCAGCCTGAGGGCAGGGACCATGGCAAGCCTTTCTCCTACAGTCACAGTGCCTCAGCAGCCTCGTTTTCAGGAACGTGCCAGCTCATTTTCTGGCCTGTTTTGTGGTGTGGCAACAGCCTCGAATCACAGCAGCCTGAGCAGCCCGGTAAATATTTACACAAACCTGGGGCTGGCAGGCCCTCTCCTTTGTGGGGCTGCTCTGCTGAAAGGGAGGGGAGCCAGGCCGGCTCAGTCCCAGCTCAGTGCAGATGGTGCCTGCAGCACGCAGCTCTCGCAGGGACGCAGCCGCGATGCAGACATGGGCTTTTGAAGCCCCTGGCAAAGGCTGGTGGCCGCTCCTGGCTGGGGCTCTGTGGTCTTGTGTCTGGAAATGTGGCCTGGGAACATCCCTGAGGTTTCCCCAGAGCAGGAAAGACTCTTCTTTTTTATGCACAGGCAGCCCTCTAAAGTCCTCAGAATGCTCCAGATATGGACAGTCACCTCCCAGCTGGGCTCTGGTGCGCTGGAAATCAGAAACAGGTTTTTTATGTGGTTCATTTTTTTCTGTTTCCAAGCATGTTTATTGTTATGCTTATTAACAAATCACATCATCATTGCCGGTTATAGTAAGTGTATAAAAGTGCATTTAGAGGCATATCCATTGAAGTGTTTCCAGGACAGAGATACGGGCCAGGGAGGCCAAAGTTCTCAGCCTTCAGCAAAGGCAGCCATGAGTCAGTCATGAGTTAGGGTGATGGGCGCCTGGTGTCACAGGAGACCTCAGGCCACAGTCACAGGGAGAACTGGGCATCACCACTGGGCCTCTGGCCTGTGTGCCCCCACCCAGTCAGCCCGAGCTGTGAGCCCCTCATCACCGGCACCCCGAACCCAGAGAGGACTAACAACCACATCTCCTCTGTACCCAGTGGGGACAGCTCACAGCGCCCAGGGCTCAATGGAGACCAGGTGTTTGGGAGAGGCGGGAGAGGATGTGGGGTGATGCCTGCTGCTTCTCCAGTGAATAAGGTAGCTGGAGTTAGGACTAATTTGTAAGGGAATGTTTGGGCCAGAGGACCCACCATTTCTGCGGTCTGTATCTCCCCCAACACCCCAAATGTCCAAAAGGATACAGAGCCCAGGAAAAAGCCGGGCTCAGGGAGGAGACTTGGAGGGCAGGTCACATACCTGCTGGTTGAAAGCCAGACAGGAACCCTGTGTGGCCATGACGGAAAGACCGTGCTGGATACAGCACGGAAAGACCCTGGACCTCAGCCTGTCCCCACTGCATGGCAGGCAAGAAGCAGCAGCCCAGAGGTGGCCCCACATGAAGGCCAAGAGTCCCAGTGTGGCTCCCATCTCCTGCGGCAGCTCATGGCACTAGCCAGAAAAGCCTAGCCGGGGGGATCCAGGGGCTCATGAGACATGAAACATTTGCTTTCTCCCTTGGACACTCCCTTCTAGGAACAGGGTGAGCTGGAGAGAGGCAACAGGGCAGGAACAGGGAGCACTGAGGGTGGTCCCTCCTGAGGGTACAGCACACATCCAGGGCCCTGTCTGCACACTATTTCTCCCTCTCTTCTCACTCCCAATTTAGAACAAGTGCCCAGGGGAAGAAAGAAGAAAAGAGATGCTGCTCCTGCTGCCAGTGTCTCCTCCTTCCAGAGTGCTCTGCAGGGCAGGCTGCAGGCAAGGCCTCATCACCCTGGCACTCTCCAGTTTTCCATCTCTGCTGCCCCACCTAGACCTGTGAACCAGCCTGCATCTAGGACCCGAACTTTTCCCTCTCCATAAATGAGTCAGTGCACATTCACGGCCCCAGCCCATAAAGAACAGGATGTTTTCGTCTCTTAGGCCTCAAATGTTTTAAACGCACAGAAAGAGATAGTGAGTGCTCAGGGCATCCCTGCCGCACGCACTCAGCAGCAGCTGCCATGGCCGACCTGGGCACCACACTTCAGATATGTGGCTCTGCACAGTACAAGAGATTGGGCCCGTCATCACATCCCACAAGCATGCAGCACAGAGGCATTACCTACACCACAAACCCACAGGTGCTCAGGGACAAATGTTTAAGCTACTGAGGCTGCACCAGGCTCAAACACAGACGACATCTTTCAGATCATCAGAGGCAGTGTCCGCCAGACATGCAATTCCCTCTGTGGCAGTCAGACCCCAGGTCACCCAGCTTGCTGGGAGGGTTGCTCCAGAGCAGACATGCCCAAGTCAGACCCAGGAACACCAGCAGTTGACTTCCGTAGCATTTGCCACCACTTCCATCTCCGTGTTCCTGTATCTTCCCAACTTCCTGTGAATATCTCCACCAGATGTTCCATCAGCACTTAAAACTCACATTTCAACACTTGATCTGAATTCCCCCAAATCCCACCTCTTCCCCTGGGCACCCTGATTTGGTGCTGGCACCACCATCAACCAGGCAGCCAGGACCAAACTCTGGGCTTCTCCTCACTGCCACGCTCCCATGCAAACCAGCGTGGAGTCAGGTCGTCGCTCTCTCTGAACCGTCTCCTAAAATCACCGCTTTTCCCACTTTCCACCCCTAACTCTCAGGAGAACCCCTCATCACCATCCATTTTGGCCAGTCTGCCTGGCATACCCTCAGTCCATGATCCTTCCTGAAGCACAGAGCTTTCATCCCTTGCTCAAGTATCCAGCACAGGAAAGTTCTTTCCTCCTGGGTGTGGAGCCCATCAGCACCCAGCTGAGCGTTGAGCCCACCTCCATGGCACCATTCTCTCTTGGGTCCCAGATAAACCAAGTGCTCCCATCCGCCACCTGACCCCGCTTTTCTGCCCTGCCCTTTGCTGAAGCCATTTGCACTCAAAGTGACCTGTCCTCCAGGCCCAGCCTGCATCAGACACGGCCTTTCCCAGACCCAGCCCGCAACAGACACACTCTCTCCAAATCTACAGCAGAGGAGGCCTGGAAGCCGGGTCTGGCTGCTCCATCCAGGGGTCTCTGCTAGGCAGATGCTTGACCCTCCTGGGGGGCCTCATTGGCCCCTCCTGCTCTAGTCTTCCTAGCGCGGCTGTGGTCTCAGAGTCCTCCACACCCAAATCACCTCCAAGAATCAAAATTGAAATTGGTTGGGGAAGAAACAGGTCGCATGCTTCTGAGGGAAGGAACCCGTCCCTCTAATTCCTAAATGTGTAGTCGGCCCTGCCCGAGGGCTGCTGGAGAGAGGGAGGAGCAACACAGGGTCTCTTCTTGCATCCAAAGGCCCTGAGTCCAAATACAGTCTCACTGGGAGCTGGGACTTCAGTGCGGGACTGGGGGGTGCCATTCAGTCCACAAGGTCCACAGCATGTAGGGAGGGTGAGGTTGGGGAGCAGGCAGAGGCTTGCCCCCAGGCTGCAAAGTTTCTCAGCCTGTCTGGCAGGGGTACGGCTTTAAACAAAGAAGTCCAATCAAAAGCCCTGGCTGCTGGCACAGATCACCACACCAGAGACACAACACGCCACCTTGCCATGGCGTCTGCCACTGAGAACGTCCTGAGTCAGGCCCTAACCCACCTGCCTGGGTTTTTCACCCATGGGCTCTCTTCAGGGCCATAACCTCTTAGGACAGATAATGAATGTTCATTGATTTTTAGTGGTATGTGAAAAGAAACACATCGTAAGTATTAAATAATGTATTTAAAGTTATCTACGGTTGAAGTATGTATTACAATGTTCATTTACATATGATCTTTAAAAACATTCCTATGATTTCCTCATTTGGCAAGCATTGTATGCACTTTACTCTGCTTTCAAAGTAAACGTAAGAAGAACCCATGACTCATCAGTACTTTTGAAACAAACAGCTATATTCTATTTTATTTAAGGACTGAGTGTATGTTAAAAAATCAAATTACTTGCATGTAATGTGTCTCCAAATGACTTTTATGATCCAAAGTTTAGAATATTTGTATTCAGATGTTTAAATATGTGCTTCTCTAGAGATCATATTTTGTTCCCAAATGATGCGAGGGACTTTGGGACATGTCTGAAGCTCTTTGCAAACAGCACATTGATGGTGTGACAGCTTATATTCACAACCAGCAAAAAGCAAAATGGCTACGACTACCATTCTATTTCCCTTTTTGTCCATTGGATGTGAGGGACGTCTTGACATGTTATGGAGGCATCTTGCTAAATGATTGACGTGTTATGTAGGCATCTTATTAAATGATTGACATGTTGTGTAGGCATCTTGCTAAGTGACTGCCATATTACATACGCATCTTGTTAAATGGATGCAACTTAGAGACATCCTGAGATTTATTTGCAGAACTGCTGCAATTCTTTTTAGTACTTGCCGACTTTCCTGAGCTTCCTCATAGACACTGTCAATTTGCATAGAATAATATATGACTATGAGGAATAAAAATACAATTCTAAGGTCCCCAACTAACTGAAATGACCCCACCTTGGCCAAAGGGACCACTGAGAAACCTTGAAAACTGAGTTCCCAGCCATGAGAGGGGGAGGTCAGATATGCTTCCTGATCCCCTCCCTCACTAAGCACCATTAGGCTTCCTTCCCTGAGGGCTACCCAGAATACAGCCCCTTCAAAGGAGACCACGCTGATTTCCACCAACCTGATGTCACCCCTCTCTTTTATGGTGTGGGCACAAACACTGACCAGCACTCCTTCCTGATGCAAGAGCACTGACTGCAGACTGCTGCTCCGCCGGGCCACACAGGAAGCACAGTGAGGGTTTTTGCATCCTCTGCTTCACATTTCCCCTCCACACTGCCCTAGGAGGGGTTCTCCACAAGGGCTCTGCCCCTGCAGCAGACTGCTGCCTGGATATCCAGGAGCTTCCACACATCCTCTGAAATCTAGGCAGGAGCTCCCAAGCCTCAACTCTCAGCCTCTGCGCACCCACAGGCTTAACACCACGTGGAAGCTGCCAAGGCTTACAGCCTGCACCTTCTGGAGCAGCTGCCTGAGATGTATCTGGGGCCTTTTTAGCCACGGCTGGAACTGGAGCAGCTGAGACACAAGGAACAGTGTCCCAAGGCTTGGCAGGGTGGTGAGGTCCTGGGCCTGGCCCTCAAAATCATTCTTCCCTCCTAGACCTCTGAGTCTGTGATGAGAGGAGCTGTACTGAAGTTCTCTGAAATGCCTTTGAGGCATTTTCTCCATGGTCTTGGCTATCAACATTTGGCTCTTGTTTACTCATGCAAATTTCTGCAAGCCAGCTTGAATTCCTTCCCAGAAAATGGGTTTTTCTTTTCTACCACATGGCAGGGCTGCAAATTTTCCAAAATTTTATGCTTTGCTTTCCCTTTAAATTTAAGTTCCAATTTCAGATCATTTCTTTATTTATGCAAATGAGCATAGGCTTTTAGAAGCAGCCAGGCCAAATCTTGAACGCTTTGCTGTTTAGACATTTCTTCTGCCAGATATCCTAAATCATCTATCTCGAGTTCAAAATTCCACAGATCCCTGGAGCAGGCGCACAATGCCTCCAGCCTCTTTGCTAAAGCATAGCAAGAGTGACCTTTACTCCAGTTCCCAACAAGTTCCTCATCTCCATCTGAGACCTCCTCAGCCTGGACTTCATTTTCCATGTGACTATCAGCATTTTGATCACAACAATTTAACAAGTCTCCAGGAAGTTCCAAACTTTCCCTCATCTTCCTGTTTTCTTCTGAGCCCTCCACACTCTTCCAACCTCGGCCCTTAATCCGGTTCCAAAGCGGCTTCCACATTCCAGGGATCTTTATAGCAACGCCCCACAGTACCAATTTTCTGTATCATTGCATTCTCTCATTGCTAAAAAGAACTACCTTATAAGGGTCACTTATAAGGAAAAGAGGTTTAATTGGCTCATAGATTCACAGGCTATACAGGCTTCTGCCTCTGAGGAGGCCTCAGGAAACTTACAATTAGGGCAGAAGGCAAAGGGGAAGCTGGCATTACTTACGTGGCCAGAGCAAGAGACAAGAGGGAGCAAAGGGTGAGGTGCTACACACCTTTAAATAACCAGATCTTTTAAGTAACCAGTGAGAACTCACTCACTATCATGAGAACAGCAAGGGGGAAATCTGCCCCCATGATCCAGGCATCTCCCACCAGGCCCCTCCTCCCACACTGGGGATTACAATTCGACATGAGATTTGGGCGGGACACAAATCCAGACCATATCACACACCTTGCTCCTCTAACACACGGACAAAAACATCAGTCCCTTCCAGAGCTTCTGAAGGTTCACAAAACACCCTGGGGAAACGTGTGCCTATTTAGTTTTTGTTAGAGTTTAACTCTGATGTTGAAATGCAGGCATTTTGACTGTGAGGTGAGAGAATACTTGGAAATTTTCTCAGTCTGCTCCATGTGCTCTGGGACATTCAAAATCTCCCAGGCGTCTCCACCAAGAGACCCAGCCCCACAGGATCCTCTGCTAACAGTAGAGGATGATCCCTCCCCTCTGCCACAGCAGCACTGAATCACCTCTCAGTTCTTCAGGGTCAAGCCATTTTCACCACGACTACCTGCCAGAGCCTGAGGGTCCCCGTAGGACGTCCCAGATCCTGACCTGGCTCAGGACCTGCAGCCTCCGCCCAGACACGCCTCCCAGGGCTCAGGACCCGCAGCCTCCGCCCAGACACGCCTCCCAGGGCTGCTCCAATCACAGCCACCCCTCAGCTCCTACTAAGGTTCAGTTTCAATTCTGCAATTTCTCTCATGTGCCCATCCCCCAAGCCTTTTCAGTCTTCTAATTTTCCAGCAAATGAGATATTACAAAAAGTCTTGTTTATCCTAGCTAAGTATCTCAATTAAAAACACTCCATTCCGAAAACATGAAGCAGCATTTGGCACCTTCGTGGTAGCACAAAACAGCTGGCGAGATGCTCCGTGCTCTGAATGTTCACCGAGTCAGCTTCTGGCCGCTGCCACACTGTCGCGGGGGAGGCTGTAGGGGGTAGGGGTGCTCCAGCTATCCCCGTGTGAACTGGATGCCAGTGAGGGATGGGGACTGTCACGGTGCCCTCAGCGCTGGCGATGGGTGCTTCCCACCGAGGACCCTCAGGACAAGCTGGACATTCTGCTGTCCTGGGCACCTGGCATACCTGCATGTCCTTCCAGAGACCAGGGGTTTGGCTCCTCGCCACCAGTTCAAATGTGACAGGGGAAAGCTCTGCATGTCTCTGCTTAGAAACTTGCTGAAAGATAAAGGTCATTGTTAAGCACCTTCTCAGTGTGAGACAGAAACAAGGGGGATCCCTGCTCTCAGGGCTGCTGGAGGGAGACCCTGTCAGGAGGATGAGTACTACAGTAACTGCTGTGTTCCCTGGGATGACGGCTGCAGTGGGGGTGAAGGTAAGATGAATGGTGGGTCCTGTTTCCCAGCTGTGCCTGGGGTGTGCACAGACACGACCCTGATCACCAGGAAAGCCTGGCCCAAACTCACCACTGACTGTGGACAGTGAGAGTGCTTAGATCTGTGCATGGCAGAGGGCTGGTCCTGGTGGCCTCCAACCTGGCAACATTTTACACAGGTGTTACACTCCTGAAAATAAGTTGGCACGTTATCCTGTAGTAAATTTTCTGAAAGAGTGAAGGAGTCTTCTATAAAACACGATCCCATGAGCCAATGCTCTTTTTCACAAAAACCCTAATGATTTGTTCCCATCCCAGAGGATCTGGGTGGACTCGGTGGGTCTAAGGGGGTTCTCGGGTCACTGGACGTCTGCAAACCCCAGGGGGTTATTCCCATGTGCACACCAAGTGGAACCAGGAAGGAAACACTCTGGCTCAAGGCATGTGGTGTGCGTGAATCAGGAGGCCGACCCTCAGAAAGGTGTGAGGAGCCACCTCCAGTCACCACCCCAGGCAGGTGCTGGGAAGAAGTCATTCCGTTTCTAGCTGATGTGCAAACTCTTCTGAATGATGTCAGGCATGTTCTTTATTTTCTGTTTAACTTTGTACTTTTATTTTTAATATTATTTTTTATTTTTTTAATTTAGTTTCTTTTTTATTATACTTTAAGTTCTAGGTACATGTGCACAACGTGCAGGTTTGTTACATATGTATACATGTGCCGTGTTGTGCTGCACCCATTAATTCGTCATTTACATTAGGTATATCTCCTAATGCTATCCCTCCCCCTACCCACACCCCACGACAGGCCCCGGTGTGTAATGTTCCCTACCCCGTGTCCAAGTGTTCTCATTGTTCAATTCCCACCTGTGAGTGAGAACATGTGTTGAACGTGAGTGCGGTGTTTGTTTTTTTTTTTTTTCCTTGCAATAGTTTGCTGAGAATGGTGGTTTCCAGCTTCATCCGTGTCACTACAAAGGACATGAACTCATCCATTTTTATGACTGCATAGTATTTCATGGTATATATGTGCCACATTTTCTTAATCCAGTCTATCATTGATGGACATGTGGGTTGGTTCCAAGTCTTTGCTATTGTGAATAGTGCCGCAATAAACATACATGTGCATGTGTCTTTACAGCAGCATGATTTATAATCCTTTGGGTATATACCCAGTAATGGGATCACTGGTCAAATGGTATTTCTAGTTCTAGATCCTTGAGGAATCGCCACACTGTCTTCCACAATAGTTGAACTAGTTTACAATCCCACCAACAGTGTAAAAGTGTTCCTATTTCTCCACATCCTCTCCAGCACCTGTTGTTTCCTGACTTTTTAATGATGGCCGTTCTAACTGGTGTGTGTGGTTTTGATTTGCATTTCTCTGATGGCCAGTGATGATGAGCATTTTTTCATGTGTCTGTTGGCTGTATGAATGTCTTCTTTTGAGAACTGTCTGTTCAATTGACAAATGGGATCTAATTAAACTAAAGAGCTTCTGCACAGCAAAAGAAACTACCATCAGAGTGAACAGGCAACCTACAGAATGGGAGAACATTTTTTGCAATCTACTCATCTGACAAAGGGCTAATATCCAGAATCTACAAAGAACTCAAACAAATCTACAAGAAAAAAACAACCCCATCCAAAAGTGGGTGAAGGATATGAATTAACTTTGTACTTTTAACTAATTTTAGTCTTACAGTAGAGTCACAAAAATAACAGCCCTTCCTGACACACCACACCCAACTTCCCTGAGTTAGCCCCTTAGCCCCAGCACAACTGCCAAAGCAGGACACTCACAGTTACACATGTTATTCATGAAACTCACAGACTTCAGATAAACCTCACGGTGTTTCCACATGGGCCCGGCTTCTGCTCCAGGGTCCATCAGGGTGGTCGCCTGCGTCCAGTTGCCTGAGTCTTGGCCGCCTGCAGCCTTGTCTTTCGAACCTTGACACGTTGGAAGACTGCTGATCAGTCATTTTGCTGACTATGTGGTCTGTCCAATTGGACTGAAGTAAGGCACTGCTGGCAAGAATGCCACAGAGGTGATGCCGAGTCCCTGCTGGGGTGCGATGCCCCTGCTGTCCCACCATGTCCCTGCTGTCCCTCCGTGTCCCTGCTGGCCCGTTGTGTCCCTTCCGTCCCTCCAAGTCCCTGCTGTCCTACCGAGTACTTGCTGTTCCTCTGTGTCCTTGCTGGCCCACCACGTCCCTGCTGGGGCACTGTGTCTGGGGGCTCACGAAGTCCTCGTGGTCACCACTGGCTGTGGGCCTCCATCACCGGGGGAACCACGTTACCACTGCTTGCCCACTGTGAGGTTACAAAGTGATTCTCCCTTTTGGATAATAAATATCTTCTTTGCTAACTGCCTATCACATATGTCCATATTCAATATTTGAAAAATCAAATTAACATCTCCCCAGGAATTAAAACAGCCCTATTCCCTTCCACCCCCTGCAGGCAGACGGTGTCATCGGGAGTCTGTTAGAGACAGGTGGGGAAGGGTGGCCGCCGGCATGCCCCAAGCCTGGCCTTGAGCTTCTGACCGTCTGCCGGGAGTGACACCCGGTGTCTCCAGAACACCACCGTGAACTGTGTGGTTGAGGTCCTTTAGAAACTAGGCGCCTCCAGATAAATACCTAAGTTAAAATATTGATTAAACTTCCATTTCTATAGAGGATCCAAGCATGAGACAGGAAGGAAAGTTTACTGGGAGGATCAGATCCCCGTTTAAGGGAAGAGGCTGTGGAGTTGTCTTCGTTCCCAGGAGAAGAGAGTCACACACTGTGCTTCTAAGAAAGAACTGATCCTACCATAGGCGTGTGGCCGCCACAGATCCACATCCAAGCAGAAGTCACAGCTGTTCAGAAAAAAAAGCAAAAGGAAGAAAGACATCACTGTTTGAAAAGAGTAAACCAAAAATAAAATTCTGAGGCCCTCCAGTCACCTGCGTGGACTTTCTCCTCAGCCACAGCTCTTAAAATGTAACCTGGCTGGGCGCGGTGGCTCAAGCCTGTAATCCCAGCACTTTGGGAGGCCGAGACAGGCGGATCACGAGGTCAGGAGATCGAGACCATCCTGGCTAACACGGTGAAACCCCGTCTCTACTAAAAATACAAAAAAAAAACTAGCCGGGCGAGGTGGCGGGCGCCTGTAGTCCCAGCTACTCGGGAGGCTGAGGCAGGAGAATGGCGTAAACCCGGGAGGCGGAGCTTGCAGTGAGCTGAGATCTGGCCACTGCACTCCAGTCCGGGTGACAGAGCGAGACTCTGCCTCAAAAAAAAAAAAAAAAATGTAACCTGAGAGACGGGTTCAGGCCATTATGGGAAGTGGGGTCACACATGTCTCGTTATACCCTTCACATTAACAGCAACACAGACTTTAAGTCTGACAAAAAAACGTTTTGCAAGCTATTCTCTCTGCAGCCTCCTAGACAAGGTTTCGTCTGCATGATAAAACCTTGGTCTCCACAACCTGTTATCTTAACCCATACATTCCTTTCTGCTGCATCTCAGGTCTTTGGACAAACTCAACCAATTGTCAACCAGAAAACGTTTAAATTTACCTAACACCTGGAAGCCTCCCTTCACTGCCAGCTTTGCATTGTCCCTCCTTTCTGGACCAAGCCCTACACCAATGTACTTCTCAAATGTCTTTGATTGATGTCTCATGCCTCCCTAAAGCATATAAATCCAAGCTGTGCCTGACCACCTTGGCACACATTCTCAGGACCTGCAGAGGGCTGTGTCATGGGCCACGGTCACTCATATTTGGCTCAGAATAAATTTCCTCAAATATTTTACAGAGTTTGACTCTTTTTGTGCACAATAGCTAAGGCTACAAGTTTCTTTCTTTGCTCTGATTAATCAGCCCAGAGCCTCCTCTCTTGCCACGGGTGAAATTTAAAATAAATGAAGGTGTTTTACGGATGGGGTCTGTGGAGACCCAGTAGGCAAGGGGGACCACTTTCCTGCTAGCTCTCCCTAGCATCCTTGGCCAGTTGAGAGGGATCTGTCATTCTCCTACCAAAAATTTCACCAGGGCACGTGGGGCCTTTTGTAAAACAGGTTCTCAGGTCCTACCACAGGTACAGGAATCAAAACCATCATCCCAGCCAGGCCCGAGGTAAGCCCTGTGCACAGGAAGGTGTGAGAAGCATTTCTCTGCACCAGGAGCCTCAGACTTTTCCTGTAACCAACGGGAAAGTGAATACTTTAGGATTTGCCGGCCACACTACTCCACTCTGCCACTGTAAAATGAAACCACCCGGGACAGTTTGTGAGTGGAAGAGCAGGGCTGTGTTCTAATAAACTTTACTTGATTTGGCTCAGTTCAGCCCAGTTTTCCATAGGTGGGCAGCATCTCGGCTGGCAAGATGATGACAAAGGACCCCAGCTCTGAACCACCCACATCTCATGTCAAATCCTAAGCCCCCAGTGTTGGAGGTGAGGCCTGGTGGGAGGTGATGAATGAGGGCTCGTGAGATTTAATTGTTTATAAAAGTGTGTGGCCCCTCCACCATCCCCACCCCCTGATACCTCTAATCCTCCTCTGGGCATGTGATACATGCCTACTTCCCCGTTGCCTTCTGCCTTCTGCCATGACTGTAAGTTTTCTGAGACCTCCCCAGCCATGTTTCCTGTACAGCTTGCAGAACCATGAGCCAATGAAACCTCTTTTCTTTATAAATTACCCAGCCTCTATATATTTATAAAGAGTGTAAGAACATATTAATCCACTTACAGACTTGTGGCAGGACAGGTGTGACCCTGGGCCAGTTTTCAGCCCCTGCTCAAGGTCAGTAACTGTCTGGAAACAGCCCTGTTTTCCTTGCAGATTCAGAAGGGAAAGGTCATGTTTCCGAACACGGACTAGGACCTGCGACTGTTGAGTCACACTGGAGAATTTGATTTGCATAGAATTGGTTCACAAAACACTAGAAGTTAATGGATGCAAGAGTGTGGCCATAGTGATGATTTCAGGACGTCTTCCCAACAGCCCCGAGAGACAGATGTGTTATCATTTCCTTTTTATTCAGACAAGAAAATTGAGGCTTGAAAAAGGTAAATTACTTGCTCACATTCTTATGTTTAATAAGTAGGACTGGGATTTAAACCCAAGAGCTAACAGCAAAGCATTTTAGACCCTAAGCTATAAGAATAAGCGTGAATGTGATTCTCAGCCCAGTGTAAGACCAGGTACTGCCGGATGAGAGGCGGCCGCTCCTGGGAACAGCGGTGAAGCTGAAAGCGCCAATCCTTCAAGGTGGATCCTGAGTGGCTAAAATAGAGCCCAGCAACCATGTGCTGTCCGTAGGTCACACAAACGCAGAGTCCCCCAAGAACCGCACCCTTGCACCTGGGATACTTTCTGGGCTCACCTGAACCAACCAATCAGCGCTCACCTGATCCAACCAATCAGAGCTCACCCAATCCAACCAATCAAAACTCACTGGCTTTGGCCAAATCAAGACTTGACTGCTATCAACCAATCAGAACTCAGCTGCCTTGACCAATCAGAACTAAGCAAGTTGGAATCCTTCATTTGGATACACAGACCTGACTGAAATCTGCGTGGGAGTTTTTGCTATAAAACCGGAACCTTCCCTTTGTTCTCCAGGCACGTTTGTTTACACCAAAGGCTGCATATTCCTGGTTTGCAAACTGTGCCCTGGAGTCTCCTCCTCCTTCCAAACTCCTTTCGGAGGATGTGTTTACTCTGCATTTACAACTTCAGGAGCACTATCGCAGCCACGGTTTCTCTTCTTAGTGCTACACTACTTTGATTTTATAATCACACTATTTTGATATTGTGATAAAACATCCCCTTTTAATAATCAGTGTATTTTAGACTTCATGTGGTACAACTAAAAATCATACCAATTTCTTCCCAAGAAGAAAATTTACTCAAAATCCATAAAAGATATGGCCCGGTTCAGCTCAGTTGGCCACAGGCAGGTGCCTATTGGCTGGAGGAACGGAAACGAGCCACTCCCACTCTAAGCCGGCTTCGGAGACTCGTGGTCTGGCCGAATGCTCCCTGCAGTGGAGATGGCTGTTTGCGTGTCCTTGGTGCAGGGATGGCAGATCAGTCTGACGTCCCTTATGAACACATCTGTCATATCAGCCACCTCTTTAAACGGGTGTCACGGAGTAACAAGATCCAGAAAAATGCCAACAGTCCAGTTAGAACACTGGCCCCGTTGGCTGAGATGCTGCTGTCCCCAAGTGAGGACAGGCGCTATCAGGGAATGCAGTCACAGCATCCACGTGTCAGGAATCAAAGGCGATCGTTTTCTCTGGCATTTACATTCAGTCACGGTACCCCTCGCCCCAGATCACATCTATAGAGTCTCGACAGCCACTGAAGAATTTCTCCAGCCCTACATAACATCATGCCTGTCTGGTACGGATCCACTAGACTAAAGGAACGAGGTGGAAGAGGCTTTTGTGTCCCTCGGTGCAGGCAGACTAGTCCCTGCAGAGAAGTATTTACAATGAAGGCAGAGCTGGGGTGTGAAGGACCCTCCACGTGGGGCTGCTCCCTTCTCCCTGCAACGCCATACAGGAGGCGGTCCCCACAATGCCTCGTCCCAAACACTACCATTGGCTAAGTTTGAACACTGTGTGGCTCTAACAGCACTGCCTTCGTCAGTGGCTGAACACTCAGTTTCGAGTCGGGTGGGCCATCTTTCACACAAGTAAGAATAGACGGAGAGAGAGAGCATTGATGTGGCACAGACCTACGACCTGTGAGAGAGCCTAGACCTCCACTGGCCAGTTACCCAAAGGCGGTACAAGTGAATGTGCCCACCAGGGGCTGTACACGTCAGGCGTAAAGTGGTTATCACTATGCCTGGCATGTAACGGACTCAGAAAACACTGACTATTATTTTGCAAGAAAACAAGTAGCTCAAAATAGCCACAATGATGAAGAATTGGCAGCACTGCCTTCATTTCAGGATAAGGAAGTTGCCTGGAGGTGCACACCCAGACTGTACTGGGAAAGGAGGGTCCCTGAGTGCGGATCTGCACACCACTAACCAGCCCTTTGTGCAGGAGCCCTTGAGCTGTGGCCACGGCTCACAACAGGTAAGAGAAAATATCTGTGGTCCTAATTCACCACAGCCAAACTTGGAGGCCAGAGCCTACTGCCAGATGCATGTCCCCAGCTGAAAGGTGGCTACTGTGGCTAAGTGAGAAGGCTTGCTCACATTCCACAGAGGCTGTGTTCACGGAACCTGAATCCAGGAAGCTGTGTCCTCGGATCACCATGTTTCAGGGACCTGTGCTCCAGGGAGCCTGCACATGGGAGGCTCACGCTCCCTCTCTCCTCCATCACTTCTTCCTGGTCCTCCAAGCATTTCTTTCAGGTCTGCCTGGTACTGTGGCTGCTTCTGGGGACTTTGGACCTGTGGGCTCCTCTGTCTCAGTGGGATCTTTGTCATCCCTGCTGGTCTAGTGGGAAAGCACCCTGAGCACGGCTGGGAAACCAGCAATGTGAAGGAATGCACGTGGTGCTGTCTGGCTAACTCCGGACTCCCAGCACTGCACAAAGTCAGGAACTCGAAGTGACACAGAATCCCCAGTGGCATCAAGTGGCAGAGGCAGGTGGAGTTTGGCTGAGTTGTTACCTTTGGTCTTTGTGATGCTTTGTGACCAGGGTCTGCTCTCTGGAGCCATAATCCCAGGAGAGCAAAAGAAGAAAGCATTCCTAGATCAGTGTCTCCTGGCTTTTCTGGCCTGGCACCCAGAGTTCAGGTTCTTACACTCTGCCTAACACACAGGTCAGCAGCACTTCCCACAGAACTGGACCTCCAGTTATGGCTGGCACTTTAGCAAGGACACTCTCAGTCATGAGCATCAAGAGTGATGCCCATCCCTGACCCTGAGGGCCAGCCGGTGCAAGACCCACACTCAACATTCTCAATGTGGCTTTCGCCTGCTCTTGGACACCCGAGCAGGTTTCTGTTCCTGAGCCCTGTGGATGGTTCAGACATCCCCATCCACATGAGGGTCATGTGATGTGGCTTTAATTTCCACCTGGCAGCCCTGGAATCCCAGGTGTGTCTCTGGAATGCATGGCTTCCAACTCCTCTATAGCCGTAGGCAACAGGTCGACCCAGGGCATGTGTGGGTCGCCTGCAGTGGACAGGTGGGCCACATGGGGTGTGTGGTCACCTGCAGTGGATGGTGTGGTCACCTGCAGTGGAGACAGGTGGGCAGCATGGGGAGTGTGGTCACCTGCAGTGGATGGTGTGCTGCCTTCTGTAGTGGATGGTGTGCTGCCTTCCGTAGTGGATGGTGTGCTGCCTTCTGTAGTGGATGGTGTGCTGCCTTCTGCAGTGGGTGTTGTGCTACCTTCCGCAGTGGATGGTGTGCTGCCTTCTGCAGTGGGTGGTGTGCTGCCTTCTGCAGTGGATGGTGTGCTGTATTCTGTGAGGCAGGACAGGCTCTACATGCCCTTTGGCTTTTGGGCAGACCCAAGCTAATGAGAACTGCCCTGGGCTTTGCTCCCATTTAACTTTACATTAAGAAGAATGTTCTTCTTCACTCTGACTCTGGGCCGAGTGCTTGTCTAAGTGCTTCTCTGACAGGGAGACAACACTCCTTCCCTGGAGCCTTCCACTGGGCCTTGACATCTCCCATCACTGGACTCTGAGTTAACTTTGTGGGGCCAGCTCTTTGTGGGGTGTGCGCACGGCTGCAGGTGAGGAGACCTGTGAGAGTCGGAAGCCAGCTGCCACCCCAAATGATAAGCACGTTGTGGCTGTCTCTGTACAGCTTCATTGCATGAGGAAAGTGGCTGCTGTCAACGCGGGGTTGCTGGTCTCCACCTCGGAATGCGGCAGCGCACAGATCCATCACTGCCCTGTGCTCACAGGTCACAGAGAAAAGAAACGCTTTCTCTATTCCTATTCTCAGTCAGTATTTTGCTATTATAGAAAAACTGTGCATAGTTGGAAGTAGGGAAGGAAGGCTAGAGGGAGGAAGAAAAACAGAAAGAAAATAAACTGAAAGAAAAAGAAGGAAGAAACCACCTTAGTTTTAGTTTGCTTAGAATTGTTAAAGTGACTCAGGAAAAAACTTGAATCTGAAAATAGTGGCCAACACGAGATGGGACGTCGATTGCTGTGTGAGTAAGAGGAAGCGCCGCAGACCACCGCCGACGAAATTCTGGATTTTTTGAGGAAGGATTTCCTGAAGCGGGTGTTGAATATGGGCATGAAGCCATGAGGCTGAATCTAGATGTGTGTTTCACGTTTCTCACAAGAGCTGATGTTGGTTTTTGATTGCAAAAGATGCCCATTGCAGAAAAACAAAAACGTGTGTCATGAGGAGCCTCGGAAACCTCCCCAACCCCTCCACACAGAAGTGACTGTGAGTGCCGCTCCAGGCCTCGCCCTATGGGATCTATAGCACCTGTAGAACTATAGCTGCCTATATGATCCTGTGGGTACAATCTCCTAATGTAGGTGAGTGTGTGGTCTTTATAACATAGTAGTACATGTGAGCCTCATGGGCTGCTTTTATTGACAATTCATGATAATAATAGCACACAGTGTGTGTGGGGCATGGGATGGGGGCTGGGTACTTACTGACTGTCCTGTGAGGCAGTGTGATTTCTATCCCCGCTTGGCCAATGAGGGCCTGTAGCACAGAGAGGTTACCTGCCCTCCCAAGGCCAACAGAGTTGATGGAGGGCCAGCTCCTGCACCATGCCAGCCTGACGCACTGTGCGGTCAAAGCCCTTCCCACGGGACTCATCATTGTCACGACCCCATATTATCATATCAATGTGCCATAAATTATTTAGATCTTTCCCTTTGTTGTTTCAGTTTTTCCCTCTTATAAAGCACATTGCAATGAACGGCTTATAGCCAAATTTCTGTGTACCTCATTATTTCCTTATGCCCTCCCCAACTCCTCACTCTACAGTGACTCCACTGGGCAAAAGCTTGCACACTTAAAGAATCTGGAAAATGTGTTGATGAATTACTTCCCAGAAAGGGGGGTGTCAACCCCCCTGAAGCAGATGGAGAGGGCCGCCCACGCCTTTGCTAACCATGGGAACACTGTTCCTAAAGGAAAAGCTTTGCCAGTTTGGTAACTGCTGTGATTTGAATGATGATGGCTCTTCCAAAATTCAGGTTGAAACTTAATCTCCAAAGCAACAATATTAAAAGGTGTGGTTTTGGGAGGCCCCACCCTCATGACTGGGATCAGTGCCCTCACAGAAGGACTGGAGGTTGAAGGGAGCGTGCAACCAAGCACCTAGCCAGAAAGCCTTCGCCAGACACCAGTGCCTCCACCTCGGACTTCCCAGCCTCCAGAACACTAGGAAATCGCTTCCGGTTCTTTATAAATTACCCAGGCTCAGATATTTTGTTAGAGCAGCAGGAACAGACTAAGAGAGTAGATAAGAACTGTCTTTTCTGCTCTAACATTCTGGCCATCTTTGAGAATAGGCTCTGCATGGCCTGCCCAAGGACAGGCATGGTTTCAATCCTTTCTCAAAGAATCCGCCAGCAATGTGACCTGTAAGGCAGTAAGTTTATGCAATTAACATTTTGACCTGATTTCTTCATTAACAGTCTGAGCTTGGCTGGGCTGTAAAGCTGAGCAAAGATTCAAGACAGAGCTTGGGCTTCTGGTCTTTCCCTTATAGGTGTGTATTTAACACCAGAACTCTGTCAGGTTTCTAGAAAGAGCCTAGGGTGAGGAAGAAGCTCAAGGAGCTTGTGCTCCCAGAAGAGCTGCATCACAGAAGTAGAGATGGGGGCCGCACATGGGCCATGAGTACCGACGGATTGCAGGAGCCCCACTGAGGCCTCTTCAGGTGATAAAGACAAGGTACAACCAAACCCTCTGGGGGCTGGTCCCGGTGGTGGAGCTTCGGTGTCACTGGGGATCATGGCAGGGGCAGGTCCTGGGGGCTGGTGTGGGCTCTCTGCCCTTACACTTGGGAAGGAGCAGAGCAGGCCCTGAGACACCACCACAGCCTCCTCCTTCCAAAAAGAGGAAGAGACTGCGATGTTCCAGCTCTGCCCACGTGACTCAGCCAGGGCTGCGGCCGACTGCGTGACCACCAGGAAGAGGCTGTTTATATCTTCAGGAATCCCACATCTGGCCAGGCTCAGCTCAGGGTGGAGGGTCCCCTGAGCACTCTTAATGACTGGAAGCCTGCAGTCCCAAGCTAGGTGGCCTGGCCCCGAGCTCCTGAGATTTGGACATCAGAAGACCAAGTTGCTCAAACAGGTTCCTGCACATCTGTGAGTCTCCGTTTTCTTCTCTGTGAAATGGGGACAATAAAACCACCTACTTTATTGAGTCACTGCAAACCGGAAGAGGGTGACGTGTGTAAAGAGATTAACCCAGTATCTAGTACCTCTAAAGTGCTTAACAAATGACCCTATCATGGTGATTTCAACTGGCTTATTTCTTCATAAAATGAACACGGAATCCATCCATGGGCTCGTTCTCGGAATGCAGTCCGGTCCCCAGCAAACTGAAAACCCTTCAACAGCAGCAGCGCCTCCCTCCACACCACGTTCTAGACCCAAATGCGGATTGAGGTGGGCAATGGGGTCGCACTTATCCTCACTCCTCGTCATCACCGGAGAGATGGTGACCTTCCGGGGACCCCCACAGACAGGCTTGGTCTGGCTCTGCTTGCCAGGAATTCCCTCAGTCGTTTTGCGTTTCTTTTTTTTTTTTTGAGTCATTCTTTCCCGTCAGTGGGGCTTAGTGTTTGCTGGACGAGAGCAAGTTCCGTCGGCAGGCGGCATCCGGTTCTACAGGGTCCTCTGCGGACACTCGGGTGCCCGGGAACCAGCAGTTCCACGTTGCATTTTCCTGGAAGTCAGAGCACCCGGGTCAGGCGAGTTCCCAGAAGCTCCTTGCCTTCTCTTGCCTGCCTAAGGAAGGCTGGGGAGGGCGGCTCTGGATCCTGAGGAGAAGCCACTGGGATCTCCTGCAGCTGCTCAAGACCTCCGCACTGTGGTTGCGCTTGCCCATCTGGAAAGCCTCGAGCATGCAGGAGCTTGGCTGGGCTCCACATTTGGACACAGAACCTGCTCCATCTGAGCTCATGGCTCTTGATCAGCCCAGGCTCGGGGAGCCTCTTGATGGGGTGGAGTTTTGGGTTTCACCCACTTGGCTGATTCTTCCTGCCCTGTGTAATTGAATCAATCCTTTACGTAAATGCTGTTTCGTAACTGTCTGGGCTTTTCAGGGCCTCTGGGCCCTGGTCGAAAACATAACTCAGCTCCTTCCTGCTTGGGAGGCTCTGCACAGCAGGCCTGGCTGGTGGGAGGGCTTGGTGCTAGAGGCGTCCATCGGGTGAGGACCTGGACCTCCTGCGGTGAACATGGTGGCCATGTCCCCACAGACCCCAGCCTGCTGAGCTCTCCAGGTAATCCTTGTTCATTTGAGCTGCAACAGGCAGCCGTGCCCCCAGGAGGCCGCTTGGTGCAGAGCAATAGCCGTGTCCTCGATGGTCCAGCTGCAGAGATCTCACCAATCCCAATCTCCCTGGTTCCCGCGGCAGCCTCAGCCTGCTCTGGGCCACAGCTATACAGCAGGTACCTCCTCATCAACACCATGCATCACGCTCTGCAAGCCCCCAGCCCTTCCACGCGTGAAAGGGGACCACTCCTCAGGTTTCTTTGGGCCGTAAGGGTCCCCCAGTCTTTGTTGGACATCTGTGAAGCCCAGCCTTTCCAAGCAGACACAGTCCTTCCTCTCCAGCCAATTCCTCCAGATGAGGCCATGTGTTCCCAAGCACGTCGGGTCACATTTCATATGTGTTTTGGTCCCAAAAGCAGGACACTCATGAAAATGGCAGAAAGGTCCTCAAACAGCTCCCCTTTTCACTGCGGCCATCACAGGTGGAGCTGGAGGCACAGGTATGTGTATGGCACAAATGGCCACATTTAGCTCGGAGAAGCCATCGTGGAAACCCAAGGGCTGAGGTTAACCAGGCCCTGGCGTTAGATTTGATGCATGAGCAAGAGGCTCAGCAAAGCAGAGGGTGAGTCCCGAGGCCTCGTTTCCTCCAGAAAACCCATCCCTCCTGCCTGCACCCTCCAGGCTGCAGAATACACCTGCTCATGACCGCCTGCCCCAGCACCGCCTCGCTGCCCCTCCTCAAGTCTCTCCTTCCTGAGGCACAATTTCTGCTTTAGCAAGGGCGGCCCCAGGGCCCTGCTGGAGTCTGTGTCCTGGAGGGAGCAGACCTCATGTCCGTTTCCTACACACCCTGAAAGCACCCACCAAGGCATCCAGGTGTGCCCTTGGTCCCTAATAAATGCTCGACTCCTTCAGAATCCATGTTTACTAGGGGGTTAGGTATAAAATAATCACAGGTAAAAATCTCATAGAGTCAAAACTGCCCTTGAGAATTCCTTAAGAGCCATAAATCACAGCATCGAGTTGCATCTCGACCATCACAGGAGGCAGTGACCCCCAGGCAGGACCAGCGGCCGTCTCCCGGGAGTGTGCTCAGCAGAAGACACTGGCTCCAGACTTCAAATTCAGGCCCAACACAGGAACACACAGCAGAGTTGCAGCTGAACTGTGTGGACGGTGCAGCCATGGCCAGGCTCCCAAGAGCAACACACGGACCCACCAGGGAGACAGGAGCAGGTGCTAGGAGCTCAGAGGGGACTGCCAGCCTCTGCAGTGCTGTGGCTACACAGGGCCACGGAACCACCCGGGTCCAGGAGCGGGTACAAGGCACTCAGAGGGCAGTGCTGCAGCCACACAGGGTGTCACAAGAATGAGCGAGCAGTGAGAGACGACTACTCTGTAGGCCAGGCCTGCACTGATACAGGCCAGGGTTTCTCCGCGTTGGCACAGTGGACGTTCTGGACTGGATAACCCTTCGTTTCAGGAGATCCTGAGCACGGCAGTGTTTTCCATGCATCCCTGGCCTCTGCCCACCAGATGCCAACGGCACGTCCACTGTCACAACCGAGTCTCCAGACGGGGCCCGATGTGTCAGGGTGGGGGGCACCCCCTGGGGCTTCTGCTCGGCCTCAGGCACCATGAGGCTCTTTCACTCAGTTGACGGGAGCACTGATTGTTCCGGCCCCGCCTGGGTCCCCACGGGCTCTGCTGACTCCTGGAGCTTCTTCCTCACTACGAGCTATTTCCTCGGTTTGCACCCACCTGGGACCCCTGGATCCGCTCTTGGAGCTCGCCGTTCTCGACAATGAAAATTTAGCCTCTGTCCTCCCCGAACTGTGACCTCTGTCCCCCAAACAGGTCGAACCCCTTCCTGCACGGAGACCTCTGGGCGGGAAGTCAACAGCTTGTCCCCTCCTGGCTGTAACCTCCTGGAGGGCCCCCACCCTGTGCTTCCTGCTGCTCAGAAGCCGCGTGGATTCTGGTCCTGAGTTGTTTAAAGAGGGGTGCAAAGCCAGTCCTCATGACCCCATCATGGCTAGAAGAGGGAATATTTAAACAATTTTTCATCAAGAATGTGGGTAAAATAGTTCTATCTATTGTATTTCATCGTGTTAAAAAACCAACTTGACTTTAACAAAAATAATTAGCTTGGAAATTATCATCCTAAATACTATCAGGAATTTTTACTCTTTAAGAACTTTAAGCAAAAATGGAATTTATTTCTCTCTCTCCCACCCCATTCTCTTTGGGGCTTTCTCTCACAACTTTTTCCACTTTTTTATTTCTTCTTTACTCTAAGCAGGACATCCATTAGAGCTTTCTCTCTGTGTCCCTCTCTCTCCTTCTGTTTCTTTCTGTCTCTGTCTCTGTCTATCTCCCTCCCACCCTCTCTCCCTTCCTCTCTTCCTCCATCTCTGTCTCCATCTCCCTCCCTCTCTCCCTCTCACAGGACTCTCACAGAGAGAACATCGTTCATTCTCCCCATATCTTCATAAAATGAGAAAGACCAGGCATGTGATGGCTCAAAGAACCGCCATTCACCCCTTCCTTACGTAGCGCCAGCATCAGGACAGGTGTCCACGGACCCCCAACAGTGGGGCCAGCCACCCGTGGGTGTGTCACAGGAGAGGACCCGCGTTGTCAGCCCAGGTACAGGTCCTCCCACCCCACCAAGAGGGCTCCAGCTCAGGCAGAGGCCAGGCAGCCAGGAAAGCCCCATGGGGAGCGCCAGGGCAGCAGAGGGAGTCCCCAGAGCTCTAGCCAGGCAGAGAGGGGAGATGATCTCACTGTGGTGGCGGCTGTGCTCCTCCCAGCTCCTCTGCTCCTCTGCTCCTCAGCCCCAAGTGGCAGCCCCTTCGTTCTCCCCACATGCAGCAGGAAGGTAAGAGAGAGGCAGGAGCCCTGGCCTTCCAGGCACATGAGAAAGAATACTCCACATTATTGTAATTTTTGCACAAAAGTAACCAGTGAGAGGGATGGAAGTTGTGGCATTGCCTAGTCCCTGTTCACTCAATGCACACTTTACAACGGGAACCATCAAACTTCAAAATATTAATGCAAAGAACAGTTCTTGCTTTTTTCATATTTCAACTAAGATGATGATAACAGTTATAATGATAAAAGTGAAAAATAAAAATAAACCTGTGCCCAGGCCCCCAGGGGTGAGCTGGTGCAGAATGAATTCAGGTTACCCCTGACCTCAGTCTGACTGAGGGTCCCAGGACGCAGAGGGTGGGCGCCTGCCCTGTGCGGAGCTGACTCCCGCATATTCCTCACCATCCTTTGCAGGCTGCAGTCAACCAAGCCAGATTTTCTGTCTTCCCTTTTCAATTTCTAAAGCTCTGTCTAGAGGGACAGGAACAACTTTCAGCTCCAGGAATGGGGTTGGGGCCAGAGGTGGCATCTTAGAGGGGTGCTTTCAGGAGGGGGCAGCAGAAGAACGCAAGTCTGCGGGGGTGGGTTTGGTTGCTTGCGAGCAAAGCACTTCCTTTCCATCCTCATGTGCCTGAGAGGTGCCTTGGGTGTGGCCTCCTCTCCAGTCCTCACGCATGGGTGAGTCTGCGCTGTGGAGCACGGCGCCCTGAGAATGCTGTCTCCTCTCCCAGAACTTACACACACGCGCAGGTCCACCAAGAGCGGAGCATAAACAAAGAGACAGATATGACTGTGAATGTTTCAGAACCAAAGAAAGGAAGAACACATCCCGAAATGCAGTCAGTGCCAACCACCGTCCACAAACAGGAAAAGAGACACTGACCACCGTGCTCCAGCCAACCACCGTCCACAAAGAGGAAAGGAGACACTGACCACCACATACCAGGCAACCACCATCCACAAACAGGAAAAGAGACACTGACCACCGCGTGCCAGGCAACCACCGTCCACAACAGGAAGGAAAGGAGACCACTGACCACACCACAAACAGCAACCACCGTCCACAAACAGGAAAAGAGACACTGACCACCGTGCTCCAGCCACCACCGTCCACAAACGGAAGGAGGCACTGACCACCACGTGCCAGGCAACCACCGTCCACAAACAGGAAAGGAGACACTGACCACCACATACCAGGCAACCACCGTCCACAAACAGGAAAAGAGACACTGACCACCGTGCTCCAGCCAACCACCGTCCACAAACAGGAAAGGAGACACTGACCACCACGTGCCAGGCAACCACCGTCCACAAACAGGAAAGGAGACACTGACCACCACGTGCCAGGCAACCACCGTCCACAAACAGGAAAGGAGACACTGACCACCACATACCAGGCAACCACCGTCCACAAACAGGAAAGGAGGCACTGACCACCACGTGCCAGGCAACCACCGTCCACAAACAGGAAAGGAGACACTGACCACCACATACCAGGCAACCACCGTCCACAAACAGGAAAGGAGACACTGACCACCACGTGCCAGGCAACCACCGTCCACAAAGAGGAAAGGAGACATTGACCACCACGTACGGGCCAACCACTGTCCACAAACAGGAAAGAAGACACTGACCACCACGTGCCAGCCAACCACCGTCCACAAACAGGAAAGGAGACACTGACCATCGTGCACCAGCCAATCACTGTCCCACAAACAGGAAAGGAGACACTGACCACCACGTGCCAGGCAATGGGAGACTGATGTCGCTGGCTTCGGGACGCACCCTGAGATGCGCTTTGGCAGCCGGTGCAAGCTCCTAACTAATAATAGGCTCTAGCCTATTATTAAAACGCATTTGCCTTCCCTGGGCTGAGGCAGCCTGGTGCCGCCCGAAGAACACAGAAATGTTCAGAGTACCAAGAGCTTCACTGCAGATAATCCTTAAAGTGGATTATTTCATTTACAGAATCAAAGTGCAGCGCATTCAGGACCAAAACCTTGTCCTAACAGCAGCAACAATAGCAGCCTCCGATGTCCAACACTACGTGCGACTGTCATAAAAACCGTGGGAGGAGCTTAAACATGGGGCAGAACCCTCCCGCTGCTGCTTTCCAGATGGGCAAGTGAGGCTCCGAGTCCTGCGGTTTACTCACCCCACAGAGCCAGGCAGCGGGAGAGCAGGCTGTGCAGGTGTGAGGCTGGGATTCTCCCTCCGACGCCCGGTGACGGCCCTGCAGAGCCAGGCAGCAGTGAGGGTGGAGGTTTGGAGTTAGGTGTGGTCAGATGTGGAGGGTGGGGCTCAGGAAAGCAGCCTCACCCCATCATCAGCACGGCCTTAGGACAGGACGTTGCCTTTCCCTGGCTAGTGAGAGAAAGTCAGTAGGCTGACAGGGCTGTGGCAGCAAAGCAGCCGTCCGGGGCCCTGAGCCGCCCGGCGTCTCCCCCTCATCAATTTCTGTGCTCAGAAGACCCAGGCCCCATTGGTGTAGGGGTGTTACTAGCTCTAAGGAGATCTCCTGGCCCCTAAACTGATGTTTTATTAACCAGGTTGATGACTGTGTGGAACTTTATTATAAGGAAAGATTACCACCTTCATCACTACTTATTATTCCTTTTCTTAAGAGGCAGGAAGGGGCCTCCTCTTGTAACTAGAATGGGATTTGCAAATCCATCCTGCGTGAAGGGCCTTCTTTCCCCCACATCTACAGTCCTGACCCAAATGCCAAACTGTCTCGAAGTCAAACGGCAGCTCATCCAGCCTGTGGGAGGCGCTTCCCCCTCCTCCCCGCCCTCCCCCACCTGTGGGAGGCGCTTTCCCGCCCGGCCTGTGTAAGGCGCTTTCCCACCTGGCCTCTGGGAGGCGCTTTCCCCGCCCAGCCTGTGGGAGGCGCTTTTCCTGCCCAGCCTGTGGGAGGCGCTTTTCCTGCCCAGCCTGTGGGAGGCGCTTTTCCCGCCCAGCCTCTGGGAGGCGCTTTCCCCGCCCAGCCTGTGGGAGGTGCTTTCCCCGCCCAGCCTGTGTGAAGCACTTTCCTGCCCAGCCTCTGGGAGGCGCTTTCCTGCCCAGCCTGTGAGGCGCTTTCCCACGCAGCATGTGAGGCGCTTTTCCACTTATTCCTCACAAAAATGACCTGAACACCGTGTGGAGAATCTCATCTTATCTGCAGACATCACTGTTGGCGGAGTTTTGGTGGGGAAAGACCAACATTCAGACACACCAGCCAAACATCCAATGTCCGCTCAAATCAGCACTTCTGTGCACCCTCGGCCGTGGCCCACGTGGAACACTGCACAGCCAATGGCCAGCCTGCCCTTGGGCACGCGTGGCACATACACAAAGCCTGTGGCCAGCCCCGAGGGTCGCCACTGCCGTCTGGGAGGAGCCACCTCCGTGGAGCTCCTGGCCCTGCAGGCTTCTCTCTTTGGTCCTTGCCTCGGTCCAGGCAGGGAGACACGCCTCACAGTAGCCCCCGAGAAACCGCACAGCGAGGGCAGGGCCGGGAGGGCTGGTGCAGGTGCTGTGGATTTTCCCCTAAATTATTTTTGATCGTCCAGTTACAGTTTAAAACAGCTAAAATGTTAAAGCAAACAAGCAGTGGAAGTGAATTCAGTTCAGTCATGAGGCAGGAAAGCCTGTCCCCGGCACTGCGCTGGTTTGATGGCCTCGAAGGCAGGCCTGGGGGCCAGGATCAGGTTCCGAGGATCCTGCAGTCGCAGCAGCCCTGAGGCCGCCTCCCCACGTCTTTCCCCTTCTTCTCTCCTCCCCCTTTACCCTCCCCCTTCCCCCTACCTCTCCCCTCCCCGCTTCCTCTCCCACTCCCAGAGGCAGAGCTTCAGGGCCTCCAGGGTCCCTCCCCGACCACCTCCTCATCTGATTCCAAACTGGAAATTTCTTCTAATCAATCTCATCCGAATACCAAATGAGTAACAAATGCCTCCCTTTCCCATGTCCTGGCTCTTGCCTCCAAGCTGAGCGCCATGGGGAGGAAATCCAAGACATCTGCCCACTCACCCTCAGCAGCCTCTCCAGGCCCCGTGGTCTCCACAGCTCTGATCCCAAAAGACAGACACCAGCCGCATCTCGGGCGCTACAGGCCCTCCTGGGACGGTTCCAGAGACACACCTGGATCTTCTCTTCAAGGACTCACCTCTCCAGGTCCTCATCCCGGGCCGCCCCGCCCCCAGCCCTGTCTCAAGCCATTCCTTGCGCTCGGGTCTCCTGGGAAGCACTGGATGATGTGGGCACAGCCACAGCCATGGGGAGCACTGGGTGATGTGGGCACAGCCACAGGCTTGGGGAGCACTGGGTGATGTGGGCACAGCTCATGTAATTGAGCTTCACTTTATGGCCTTTCCAGATACTGCGTTTTTCAAGATAGAAGGTGGGGCTGACCCTGCATCCAGCAGATCTGCTGTTGATGTTTTTCCAACAATGTGTGCTCACTTCATGTCTCTGTGTCATATTTTAGTAATCCTTGCAGTATTTGAATTTTTTTCATTATGATAATAATTGATGGTTATTTGTGAGCCATGACCTTCTGTATTTCTATTGCACCTGTTGAGGGCACCACAAACCACACCCGTGTAAGATGGCAGACTTAGCCCACAAACGTTGTGTGTGATCTGACTGCTCCGGGGACCGGCCACGTCCCCACCTCTCTTCCTCTAGTTGGGCCTCCCTGTTCCCCAAGACGTGATTATAATGAAATTGGGCCAGTGAATACACCCGTAATGGCCTGTATGTCAAGTGAAAGGAAGAGTCACATCTCTCACTTTAAATCAAAAGCAAGAAATGATTAAACTTGGTGAGGAAAGTGTGTTGAGAGCAGAGACGGAACAAAGGCTGGGCCTCTTGCACCAAGCAGCCCAGTTGCGAATACAAATAGAACTTCTTGAAGAAAATTAAAAGAGGTATTCCAGTGAACGCATGAATGATAAGAATGTGAAACAACCTTACTGCAGAACGTTTTAGGGTCTGGAGAGACGATCAAACCAGCCACAATATTCCCTTAGGCCAAAGCCTAACCCAGAACGAGGCCCCAACTCTCTCCAATACTATGAGGGCTGAAAAGTTTGAAGTTAGCAGAGGCCGGTTCATAAGGTTTAAGGAATGAAGCCGTCTCCGTCACATAAAAGTACAAGGTGCAGCAGGAGGTGCTCACGGAGAAGCTGCAGCAGGTTCTCCAGGAGATTCAGCAAAGATCACTGACGAAGGAGGCTACACTAAACAGCAGATTTTCGCTGTAGACAAAACAGCTTCTACTGGAAGAAGAGCCTGGTTTTGAAGCTTCAAAGGACAGGCTGACTCTCTTATTAGGGGCTAATGCAGCTGGTGACTTTAAGTTGAGGCCAATGCCCATTTTCCATTCTGAAAATTCTAGGGCCCCTAAGAATGATGCTAAATCTGCTCTGCCTGTGCCCTGTACATGGAACAACGAAGCCAGAATGACGGCATATCTGTTTACAGCCTGATTTCCTGAACATTTAAGGTCACTGTTGAGATCTACTACTGAGAAAAAAACCATTTTTTAAAAATACTGGTACTCACTGATTACGTACCTGTCATCTGAGGCCTGTGATGCAGATGTACAAGATTAACGTGTTTTCATGCCCGCTAACACAACATCCATTCTGCAGCCCATGAATCAAGGAGTCGTCTCAACTTTCAAAAAAATCTTAGTATTTAAGAAAAGCATCTCATACAGCTGTAGCTTCCATAGATAGTGATTCCCCTGATGATCTTGGCAAGGTGAATTGAAAACCTTCTGGAAAAGATTCACCATTCTAGATGCCATTAAGAACGTTTGTGATTCATGGGAGGAGGTTAAAATATCAACATGAATAGGAGTTTGGAAGAAGTTGATGCCAACCCTCGTGGATGACTTTGAGAGGCTCTAGATTTCAGTGCTAGAAGTTACTGTAGGTGTAGTGGAAATAGCAAGTGAAGTAGAATTAGAAGTGAATCCTGAAGGTGTGACTGAACTGCTGCAATTTCTTGATAAAACCTGAACGGATGAGGAGTTGCTTCTCGTGGATGAGCAAAGAAAGTGGTTTTATGAGATGGAATTGACTCCTGGTGAAGGGGCTGTGAAGAGTGTTGAACTGACCAACAAAGGATTTAGAATATTCCATAAACTTAGTTGATAAAGCAGCAGCAGGGTTTGAGAGGATTGACTCCAATTGTCAAAGACGTTCTAGTGTGGGTAAAACGCTGTCAAATAGCATCACGTTTTACGGAGAAAACTTCAGTGAAAGAAAGAGTCGATTGATGTAGCAAACGTTATTGTTGCTGTATTTTAAGAAACCTCCACAGCCACCCCCACCTTCAGCAGCCCCCACTTGATCAGTCAGCAACTGTCAACATCAAGGCGAGGCCCTCCACCAGCAAAAAGATTCCGACTCCCCGAAGGCTCTGATGATTATTAGAGTTTTGTTTTTTGTTTTTTGGTTTTTGTTGCTGTTGTCATTTTAGCAATCAGGTATTTTTTTAAATTAGGGTAACTACTTTGTTTCTAAATAAATAATGCTATTGCACACTTAGGCTGAAGTAGTGTCAACTTAACTTTCATATACACTAGGAAAACAAAAGTTCCTATGACTCGCTTACTGCAATCTTCACTTTATTGTGGTAATCTGTCTGGAACCGAACCCACAGTGTCTCCAAGGCCGGCCTGTACATGAGCAAAGATGTTCACCGACGCCTCTTTTGTGATGCCAAAAAGCTGGAAATAACCTCAGGGGCCAGGAGATACATTCCAGCACATCCATGAAATGGTTAAGCAGTGAGAAAAGAAGAGACGAATCTTTTGTGCTGATACAGAAAAATGCCGGAACATATTATACACACATGTAAATTCCTTTAAAAACCCAAGATGCACCACAGCACATACAGGAAACAGCATTCCTAAAATAGCTGCTCACGAACATTCTGGGATGAGGGAAACCTAACTGTCTATAGCGGTCAACCCTGAGAAGGCCATCGTCTGGGAGCTCTTACTTCGCATGGTAAGACTTTTGGAATTATTTTTATCATGACAATTTATTTACTCGTGTAGTATGAAAACCAAGTATAACTTGCTTAAAAATAAAATAACACACCTCTTTAGATTGCTGTTGACTAAACGGCCTCCCCTAGGACATTCAGCCCTCAAGGCTCTGATGGCCCGACTTCGGCAAGGCGCTTCCCAGTGGCCCTGAGCGGGAACCCTCTGCAACCCAGACAGGGTGCAGGCTCCACTCCACCCATCCTCCTCCCGCAGGACACCCCGAAAACCTGGCCGGGCAACGCTGGTGGCTGCACTGCTCCTCGCCCCACTCCTGCTCGAGCCATAGGAGCCTCCTCAGGAGCCCTTCCTCCATTTACTGCACCTCCTCTCCTGCCAAAGTAGCCCTGGCGTGCAGGTAAGGGCATCTCGCCAGCCCCAAAGGTGACCTCATGCCCTTCCATCAGCTGGCAATCCCCTCCGTGTCACCAGGAGCCTCACAGAGTCCTTGTGCTTTGATGCTGAGCCAGTTCAGGCTCAACCGAGGGATCGTCAATCTGCCCCCGACAGAGTAAGGCAGCCTGGAGGGATCCGCGCTGATCCTGGGGTCTGTGAGGCAATGGGCAGCGCCGTGTACCCAAGTGTGGCTGCATTCCCAGGGTTGCACCTGCCTCCGGCCCTACACACCCCTCCCTGTAAACATCAGCCACGCTGCTTTCCTCTGTTCCATCCTCTGTTCTGGGCTGCAGTTCCTAAAGCCATCACAGGCAGTGCCATGCAGAAGCTGCCAAAATCCACGGCCTGAGGATGGGCCAGCAGGCACTATACACACCATACTCCCCCAGCACCAGGACCACAGACACATGACCGAGCTCACACTCCCCCGGCACCACAGACATGCGGCTGAGCTCACACTCCCCCAGCCCCCAGGGCCACAGACACCCGGCCGCACTCACACTCGTTCTGAGTTCACTCTTTCTCATCTTGGTACCCAGAGGTGTTTGCGTATTTTGTACTTGGATTCCTGGTCAGACAAGCGGAAAGTCACGTGATTGTGTCTCTCAAGATGTGTTCTCACTCCGAGAATGGAGAGAAAGAAGAGCTTTCTGAGGAGCGACCGAAAGATGAAAAAAAGTGTGGGTCAAGATGTGGCAGACGTGGTCATGGTGCCCAAAACTTGTTCTGAGCTGCTCGGGGACCTTGGCCCAGAGGAGGATGCAGGGGAGGCCCAGGGCCACGCCTCCTTCTGCTTCCTGAAGCACAGGCCTGGGCAGGTAGGTCCAGGCTGGTGGAAGATGGACCCCGAGCAGCCCTGGGCGGGTCAGGCCATCCTCATGAATCTGCCAGCACCATGGCAGGAGGACTGTGGGTGGCCTCGGGACTCGGCCACCTGCTGCTGAGTTCCCTGGGAGGGCCCGGCCAGGAGGGCAGCGGCCCCCAGACCCTTTCCACCACAGACGCCCCCAGAGCTGGGAAGGAGGAGTGGGGGCTGGGCACAGGGTCATCTGAAAGGAGACAGCCAGGCCTTGGGGCAGCGCCCAGAACCCTGAGCCCCGAGCACCTCCCTCCAGCTGGACACGCCGGCCCCCAGCCCAGCCAGCCACAGGGCGCCTGCCGGCCACAGAGGGACTGAGACACCACCCGCCCTGCACACTCCTGCTTCCTCTGTGTCTCCCGTCTGACACCCCACAGGAGTGGCCCTAAGATGATGACCTCAGCACCAAGAAAGGCCAGTTTCTCTTCTCTTAACATTTGCTTCTTGTCTGAACTCAGGGAAGCTGTGTGGAATGAGCAGCGCTGGCCTGGGAGTCAGAAAGCGTCTTGGGGGACCCAGGACACAGTTTTGGGGGGTCACATACACCTCGCCGTCGTTGGTGACACCTGCCTGGACCTGCCCCAGGAGTCGCTTCCAGGTATGAAAGGAGCCACCCTCAGGAAAGAGAGCCGAAGTCTCCACCCTGTGCAGTGCTTCACGGTCTGACTGCTCTCAGGTTGCCAGTTGATGGTCCCTGCAGCTGAGCAAACAACCTCGGTCGCTGCTGGGCCCTTGAGGATGGTGGGCCTAGGCCCTGGGGGGGCCCGAAGCTCTCAGAGACAAGCCCACAAGCAAAACCAGGCCTCACAGGCCCTGCCTTCAGGTCCCTTCCCCGAGGCCCTCTCTTCCTCTGTGTGTCTCCTCCCAGCCTCCATATTCCTTGCGGTGTATTTGATGGGAGAGGGGGGCTGCCCCAAAAAACTCCTCACCGTGTGACCACAAGCCAGTAGCTCTCTGGCCCTCAGCCCCTGGGGTGCAATGCTCTCCAACCTCAGTGGCAGGCAGGACCCAGCACAACCCCCACACTCACACACCCCTGTGACACCATGGTGCAGAGCCCAAACCTCCTCCATGCTGCATGGACGAGCCTCGCCTGGGTCCCCTCCCTGCAGACATCCTGAGAAGGGTGTGGAGAGGGGCGTAGCTTCTCGGCCACGCCGAGGAGCAGGTGTCTGCGACCTTAAGTTCAGAGCCACATTGCTAGTGTGTGAAAACCCCCAGGCTTCAGACTTTGCTGGAATAATGTCCTTGGAGGAGACCGTGCAGAAAAGTGCTTCCTCCCCTGGGGCCTAATGGTGTCCACAGAGCTAATGAAATCCGCCAGCCAGAGGCAGCTGGTAACTCTCTGGCTGTCCTGGGCTGCAAGACTATGGCCGCCAGTGGACGGATGGTGGGTGGGAGACAGCCAGCCCCCTAGATCCCTCTTGACCTGAGCTCTCAGGCTCCTCAAGCCACACCCAGGACCCTCTTACTTCCTCCCATCCTCTGTGCCCCAAGCTGATGCCCCAAAGTCTGCACTAGACAGTGGATCCCAGGCCCAGGCGGAGTCCAGGCAAAGGTCTGCAGGGCAGAGAACCACGCCTCAGTGGTGTCTGCGAAGACCTGGCCACATGCATCTCCCACCCAAACCGTGGAGCTGGGTTTCGAAGGCAACACTCCCCCCACAGATGCACTGGAAGCTGCCGCAGAGTGGAAAGCTGGCAGGCTGCTGGTGTAGAAAGGGGATAAAAGGGGGTCGAGTCCAGCTCAGACAGAGCCCTGAGCGGGGCTTCCCACCCCCCCCTCGATGAAAGTGTCACCCACCTTCTCACACAATGAAAGTGTCACCACTTTCATCGCCCCTAATGGATGGGAAAACAATTTCAGGCCTCAGCTGCTAATGTGTTCCCGCCCGGCCACCCTCCGCCTGCATCATCTGTGTTTTTCCACGTCATGGTCCGTTGACCCCTCGAGGCCCGTGGCAGCCCCCTGAGGAGCGAGTGCCCTCAGGTCCTGGACTGAGCAGGTCTGGAGACAGGGCCGTCGTGGTAGGGTGGGGAGGGGCTGGTCTCAGGAGAGTCAGCGCTGAGCACCCCAGAACCAGGAGAGCGGGAAACGGCAGCACCAATGCTGAGTGCCTGCGCTGTGCCCCACAGTCTCAGGGCCCCACTCTCTGTGTGAGGTGGGATTTTACCGTCCCTGTTTTATACACAAGTGAGCTACATTTTGCAGATGTTAACAAAGAGGCCTCAGCCACCAGAACCATGAGCCACAAGTGGGGACTGTGACCACCGGATGCCCCAAGCATGACGCCCGAGGCCCATGGGCACCCGACCCTGCCCATCGCCGCACACACCTGTTTTACTGGGAGAGGATTTGGGTCCCAGTCCAAGAACCCAAGGTCCCCTCGGAGCTGGGCCACATGGGCCTCCTTCCTGCAAGGCAGCACCATCCTTCTTCCGGTGAGAAATTCTACGAAACACGAAGTGTTCCATCAGCACCACCATTTCACAGACGAGAAAACCCACTGACGGAGAAACAGAATGACTTGAGCAGAACCATCCAAGCTCCAGGTGAAGACAGCAACCCACCAGCCGAGCCAGCATCGAATTTCACTCAACCTGACAGACAGGACAGCAAGCACAGCCCTGGTGTCTGGATGGGCGGGGACACAGGAGGCCCTCGCTAGGAGGCTGGGAGGAGAAACACCAGCAGATCCTGGGCTGCCCATGTTGTCAGTTCTTCCTCTGCAGCACACGAGGTCAGCCAGATTCCAGACACCACTAGAGGAGGGGAAAGAGCACTTGGAGATGACGGCCGTGACGCTGCTCATCACACCAAACTGTTCGTCAGCCCTGCGATTCCCACAGAACTCGAGGGCAGCAGAATGCGTATGGGCCACACCCATCGCGCCTCCTACCCCCAGGTCCTGCCACCCTCCTGGTGCCTACACTCTTCACATCCATCCCTCCATCCACCCCTGCCCTCCCTCCACCCCATCCCTCCATCCACCCCTCCCTCCCTCCACCCCTCCCTCCATCCACCCCTCCCTCCATCCACTCCTCCCTCCGCCCACCCCCTCCCTCCATCCACCCCTCCCTCCCTCCACCCCATCCCTCATCCACCCCTCCCTCCATTCACCCCTCCCTCCATCTACCCCCTCCCTCCGTCCACCCCTCCCTCCATCCACCCCATCCCTCCATCCACCCCTCCCTCCATCCACCCCCTCCCTCCATCCACCCCTCCCTCCATCCACCCCTCCCTCCCTCCACCCCATCCCTCCGTCCACCCCATCCCTCCATCCACCCCATCCCTCCATCCACCCCTCCCTCCTGCCACCCCTCCCTCCATCCCCCCTCCCTCCATCCACCCCATCCCTCCATCCACCCCTCCCTCCATCCACCCCTCCCTCCATCTACCCCCTCCCTCCGTCCCCCCCTCCCTCCGTCCACCCCTCCCTCCGTCCACCCCCTCCCTCCATCCCCCCATCCCTCCATCCACCCCTCCCTCCATCCACCCCCTCCCTCCATCCACCCCCTCCCTCCATCCACCCCTCCCTCCATCCACCCCCTCCCTCCATCCACCCCTCCCTCCATCCACCCCCTCCCTCCATCCACCCCCTCCCTCCATCCACCCCTCCCTCCATCCACCCCCTCCCTCCATCCACCCCATCCCTCATCCACCCCTCCCTCTATCCACCACCTCCCTCCATCCACCCCCTCCCTCCATCCACCCCTCCCTCCTCCACCCCTCCCTCCCTCCATCCACCTCCCTCCATCCACCCCTCCCTCCATCCACCCCATCCCTCCATCCACCCCATCCCTCCATCCACCCCCTACTGCCATCCACCCCTCCCTCCATCCACCCCATCCCTCCATCCACCCCTCCCTCCATCCACCCCCTCCCTCCATCCACCCCCTACTGCCATCCACCCCTCCCTCCATCCACCCCTCCCTCCATCCACCCCCTCCCTCCATCCACCCCCTCCCTCCATCCACCCCTCCCTCCATCCACCCCTCCCTCCATCCACCCCCTCCCTCCGCCACCCCCTCCCTCCGTCCACACCCCTCCCTCCGTCCCCCCATCCCTCCATCCCCCCTCCCTCCATCCCCCCTCCCTCCATCCCCCCTCCCTCCATCCCCCCTCCCTCCGTCCACCCCCTCCCTCCTCCACCCCTCCCTCCGTCCACCCCTCCCTCCTCCACCCCTCCCTCCGTCCACCCCCTCCCTCCATCCACCCCCTCCCTCCGTCCACCCCTCCCTCCGTCCACCCCCTCCCTCCGTCCACCCCATCCCTCCGTCCACCCCTCCCTCCGTCCACCCCCTCCCTCCGTCCACCCCCTCCCTCCGTCCACCCCCTCCCTCCGTCCACCCCCTCCCTCCGTCCACCCCCTCCCTCCGTCCACCCCATCCCTCCGTCCACCCCTCCCTCCATCCACCCCTCCTCCATCCACCCCTCCCTCCATCCACCCCCTCCCTCCATCCACCCCCTCCCTCCATCCACCCCCTCCCTCCATCCACCCCATCCCTCCATCCACCCCCTCCCTCTATCCACCCCTCCCTCCATCCACCCCATCCCTCCCTCCATTCATCCCCATCACTACCACCATTCCATGCCTCCATCTCCAACCCAATCCTCCTTCCTACACTTCTCTCATCCATACCTTCACCCTCCATTCCTCCAACCACCCCCATCCCCGCAGCCCACTTCCAAGCCCCGCTCACTGGCACCAGTTCCTGCCTCCCCAGAGGTTCTCTGCTCTGGGTGTTCCTCACACAGGATCCTACCAGGCTGCAGCAGATTCTTGCACTTCGTGGGGCCTGCACCCTCGGCACTTCTCTGGTGGCCTCTCTTCTCCTCAAAACTCCCTCCCGGGGGCTAGTCCGCATCCCCTCCCACACGCTGCAGAGTCTCAGCATCCTGGACCTGCAGGGCAAGGGAGTGTTTTCAGTGTGGCAGCCCCTCCTCCTGAGCCCCCTGCTCACCCTCCATGCAATTCCTGCTTCAGGGCACTTCCGAATGGCCAGGGCCTGGTCTTCCTGCGAGCTCAGTCACCAGGTGTCTATGTGCCCTTTGGTGAGTGACTTAACTCCCCACGAAAGGACGAGGCTGACAAGCTGCACCCTCACATGCACCCTGTGCCTGTTTGTTAGGACATTGAACAACGAGGCTCATCTGATCCTAAACCCCTGCTGTGCGTGCAAATGAGATTTTCTCATGGCTCTGGTGCAGCCTCTCCCTGTGTGCCCAGCTCAGCTATTCTGAGGGAGCTGCCTTTCCTGCCGGCCGCGTGACCTGCGCCTGCAGCTGGGAGAGCCGAGACAGTGTTGCGGTGCTTGGGGACTCTGCCAGCAGAGGGTGGGTCGCAGGCTAGCGGGAGGCTCAGACAAAACTCCAGCTGCACCTGCACTTACACGGGCGGTTCTGAGCCTCCTTCAGGACAGCCCTGGGACGGCTTCATGAATGCTGGCACCACAGCCTGCACTGGGAAGGCCCACCTCCAGCAGCCAGCCCACGTAGTCTGTGCACTCCGGAATGGCCAGAAGCTCATCTCGGCTGGAGGCATCCGTTACGCCAACATGATTTGTGCCTGGGTGGAGGACGGTGTGGAAGTGGAAAAGTGGATGAGGCCAACCTGCCTGAGACATGTCCTCTCCTGTCGCGCCTGCCCACTGACTACAAGAATCCCGTGTCGCACGTGTGGGCTGCTGGGGGTTCCCCTTGGCATCGGACATCCTGAGAGTGGCCGCTCAAGCCTGGCCCTGCCCTGGACATTCAGGTCAGACGAGGCCAGGAGGGCACTTCAAAGGCCCAGTGGCCTCGAGGAAGGTCAGGACCACCCCTGCTCCACCTGGAGCCTCAGTGTCTGATTGAGCTGCATCCCCCCAAAATCCACGTCTTCCTCAAACCTCGGAATAGGATCTTACTGGGAAAGAAGCCATTGCAGGTGCCGTTGGTTAAGATGAGGTCTTCCTGGAGTAGGCAGGCCCTTTGTCCAGTAAGGTGGTGTTCTTCTAAGAAGAGGAGACACAGGCACTCAGGGATGCAGAGGCTGAGAGCAAGCCCAGGGCCACAGCAGGAACCATGGAGAATCGCCAGCCCCATCAGAACAGGGAGACGTGGGGCGCACAGAGCCCAACCCTGCTGGCACCTTGGTCTTGGGCCTCTGGCTCCAGAATGGCGGGAGAGCACACATCCGCGGTGTGAGCCCCTGGTTTGTGGTCCTTCTTACCACAGCCTCGGAAAGTTCATACTGGAGACACCTGAGAACTGCTTCCAATTTCACAGCCTCTGCTCGCCCATGGAGGAGCCTCCAGCTGTGACCATGGTTCTGCCCCATGTAGGGCTATTTGTCTGGGAGATTTCCCTCTGCAGAGTGGCCCATGGTGGACACCAGAGAGAGACGAGGCCCCTAATGAGACCTGTGGCAAATCTGGTCTGTTTTCTGCAGTTTTGCAGGGTTTTGTTGGGTGCTTAGCAGCTTAGGGCTGCAGCAGGGTGGCATGGAGTGAGGCGTCTGCAGAGTCTGGTCACCCTGGTCTCAGTCCTTCATCTTTAAGATTCAATCTGAGTCTACTCTGGGCTTGCTGTGTGACTTTCCACAACTGGCTCCAACTCCCTGAGCCTCGATTTTATGATATTCACTTTAAAAAGCAGCTTTATTAAACTGGTTTTTATTAAGTTACATACAATAAACCACACATATTTAGAGTATAAAATTCAATGAGTTTTAATATATGTACATACCTATGAATCTATCACCGTAATCAAGAATTTGAACAAACCAATTACCCACAGCTTTTCCCATTTAATATCTCCTCCCTGCTCTTTTTCCCCACATACTCCATCCCCAGGCAACCACTAATCTTCCTTCTGTGGCTGTGTATTAGTTCACAGTTCATGGAATTTCATATAACTGGGTCATACAGTGGGTGCTCTGTTTTTATTTGGCTACAATTCATCAATGTTATCATGTGCATCAGTCACTGATTCTTTTTTATACTGAGTAGTATTCCATTGTATGGATATACCACTATTTATCAATTCACCTACTGATGGACATTTGAGTTGTCTCAAGCCTTTAGCTGTTACCAATGAAGTTGCTGTGAACACTCATGTATAGATCTTTTGTAGACACAGACTTTAACTTCTCTTGGGTAACTTCTTGGGAGTGGAATGGCTGGATTATATAGTAGGCTGATGTTTAACTTTTGAGGCACTGGCACAATGTTTTCCAAAGTGTGTCATTTCACATTCTCACGAGTGGCACATGAGAGTTCCAGTTCCTCCACATCCCAACCAGCACTTGATGTGGTCAGTCCCTAATTTTAGCTATTCTAATAGGCCTGTAGTGGTTTCCCACTGTGGTTCTAATTTACATTTATGTAAAGACTAATGATTCCTGAGCATCTTTTTATGTGCTTGATATTTGTACCTCTTCTTTAGACAGAGTCTGTTCAAATATTTTGCTTGCTTTCATTGGGTTATTTGTTTTCTCATCATTGAGTTTTAAGAGTTGCATATTCTGCATATATTCTGTATATAAGACTTTTATAAAATGTGTGATTTGAAGATGTTTTCTCTCAAACTGTAGCTTACCTCCTCATTTTCTTAATGGCATGTTTCACAGGGCAGAAGTTCTTAATTTGATGAACTCCAATTTGTCATTTTTTAAATTTATGAATTATGCTTTTGGTGTTGTACCCAAGAAATCTTTGCCTAATCGAGGTCACAAAATGTTCTTCTGTGGTTTCTTGTAAAAGTTTTGCAGTCTTAGGCTTTACAGGTAGGTCTCTGATGCATTTTGAGTTCACGTATGTACATTGTGCAAGGTATCGGATTGATGTACATTTTCTGGATTCTCAATTTTTTTCACAACCATTTGCTGTCTTTTATTCAAATGCCTTTGCAGCTTTGTCAAAATCAATTGACCGTAAGTGTATGCATTTATTTCTGAACTCTTAATTATATTCTAATGACTTATTTGTCTGCCACTCTCTCTTGACTACTGTAACTTAATGGTAGGTCTTAAAATGGGTCGAGTCCTCTAACTTTTTTCTCCTTTTTCAAAGTTGTCTTAATTATTCTAGGTCCTTTGCATTTCCATGTGAATTCTAGAACTGACTTGTCAATTTCTACAAAAAAAAATGTCTGCTTGGATTTTGTTGAATGTGTAAGTCAGTTTGAGAGAATTCTGTCTTCTAACTCATGGACACAATGTATTTCTCCGTTTCTTTAGATTATCTTTAATTTCTCTCAGTGATGTTTTGTAAGTTTCAGTTTTTCTCATCATTTCTCAGAGTGACCATTAAGTAGTTTGCATTTTTATGCTAAATTTTTATGTAAATGGTATTTATGGGCTACATTTTTATATAAATGGTATTGTACCTTTAATTTAAATTTCTAATCATGTGTTGCAACTATAGAAATACAACTGATATTTAGATATTGTTCCTTTATCCTGCAAAGTTGATAAACTCATTCAGTGATTCTAGTGGCTCTTTGTACATTCTGTCATATTTCCTACATAGACAATCACGTCTCCTGCAAATAAAAACAGTTTTACCTTCTCCTTTCCAATTTGGATGGCTTTTCTTTCTTTCCTTTTTTTTTTTTTTTTTCCTTCTTGCATTGGCTGCAGCCTCCCATGTGATCATGAATAGAAGTAGGAAAGCAGAGACATCTCTTTCACCATTAATTATGTCAGTTGGTTTTTCATAGATACCCTTCATCAATTTGCTGAATATTTTAATCATAAATAGATGTTGAATTTTATCATGTGCTTTTTCTACATCCATTGAAATGACCATGTGGTTATTGTTTCTTAATTTTTTAATATGGTAAATTATACTGATTACTCTTGACTAAATTAACTTTGCATTGCTGAGATAAACCTCATTTAATAATGGTGTATTATCACTTTTACAAACTGTTGGATGTGATTTTATAAAATTTTGTTTAAATTTTTCATCTGTGTTTGTGAAGGATATTGGTGTGGTTTTATTTTCTTTCAATGTCCTTGTCTAGTTTTTATGTCATAGTTATGCTGCCCTCATAGAATGAGGTGGAAAGTATTTCTTCCTCTTCAATTTTCCAGAAGACTTTGTATAAAATTTTTATTGTTTCTCTTTAGATATTTGGAAGAATTTACCAGTGAAGCCATCTGACCTGGAATTTTATCTGTGGGAGGTTTTTAATTAAAATTTTAATTCCCATAATAGATATAGGGCTATTCATGTTACCTATGATTTTACTTCCTTAATATGTTTTTTTTTTTTTCTGTTTAGCATGTAAGTTTTGGTAGTTTGTGTCTTTCAAAGAATTTTTTTCAACTAACTTGTTTAACTTATTGGCATAATGGATAATGGACACGTTTCTCCCAGGCCATAGATTTGCTTTGAAACCTGCAGTCTCTCCTGTCTGATATGTATTCAGAAGGTGTTCATGTGTTCCGGGATTACCCTTTTCATATGCGTAGAATCTGTAACAATGTTATCTTTGTCTTTCCTGGCATTTTATCTTCTGGTTTTGGTCCCTGGTTAGTCTGACTAGAGGTTAACAACGTTTACTAATCTTTCAAATAACTAGTTTTGGTTTTGTTGGTTTTCTTTTTTTGTCTTCCGTTTTATTGATTTCTACTCTTGGCATTATCATTTCCCTTACTCTGCATATTGTGAATTTAATTTTCTCTTCTTCTAGTTCCTTACCCACCTCAATTCTCTGTCTAATTCTGGGTCCTTGGCCGTTCCCACCTCAGTTAACAGAAAATGCCAATACATACCACTTGCTGCTGTCCAAACCCAGGATGAGCCCAGAATTGTTCTTCCCCTCACATTCCGCAGGGACTCTATGAGCAGTGTTGCAAGCTCTGGCTTCAGGAGTGGTCCCGGCCCCGCCACGCCTGTGCCATGCTGTCAGGCCAGCGGCCTTGCCCTGTGCCTGCCCACCTACCCCTGCACTCCACCTGCAGCACAACTGTGTAAACACAAATCAGAAAACACTCACTCTTGGAGCCCAGAGCCACCTGTCAGAAGTGCAGCCTCCTCGGCCACGGGGGGAGCCACCCACTCAACGGCCCACGAAGCCTGGGTGTGAGTCACTGCAGGGTGCAGGCAGCCCCAGGGCCTCCACGACAGGGACGTTCCCAGATGCAGCTGAGCAGAAGCAAACCACCCCCCGCCATTCCATAACCCATAGTGGTTGTTTTTTGTAAAACAAAGCAAAGCTCTAAATTGGGTCACATTATACTCTGCTTAAAACCCTGTACTAACAGTCTGGCCATTCCTCAAAAGCTAAATATAGAATTACTATAACCCAGAAATTCAACTTGCAAATATAGAACCATGAGAAATGAGAATCTTGCATGCAGATGCCTGTGGCAGCATCACCTAGCACAGCCAAAAGGTGCCAACAACCCAAATGCCCATCAGCTCAGGAACAGAAAAGAAAATCCTTGTCTATCCAGACAATAGAGTATTATTTGGTAATAAACAGAAATGAGCACTGGTGGAGCGAGGAGGGGGCAAAGCGGGGACACAGAGGCCAGAGCGCCCAGGGACGCGAGCCACTGTCGGACAGACCGTTTGGTGTCACAGGATGGCTGGGCTGGGGCTTGGCCTGCAGGATGGGCTGGAAATGCTCTTAATTCCTCGGAAGCTAAGAGAAACCTGGGAAGGAGGGACAGCCTGGGCCTGGGAGCCAGGTGAACACAGGAAAAGGCTTTCAGTTTTTCAAAACCTGAGCAATAAAACACTTGGACTTGTTTTTTGAAAATTTGTAGAAGAACAAAAAAATCTAGAAACTGGAAAAAATTTCAAGTTGATGAGGCCTTGACTCAGTAATGACCTTGTACCTATGATTTGCTTTGTCACTTACTCATTCATTCATTCAAGAAATGCGTACTGAGAAACTGCTGTGTGCAGCCTCCGTGGTACACACACGTGTGCCCCTCCTGCATTGCTAGCTTGGAACACGTGTGTTCAGGCATTGACTCATCTGTGTGGGTGTGGGTGTGCGTGTTCCTGCGTTGCAGCTGCACCAGCTCCTGAATGTTGCCCGCCCTGTTCCGATTCCGAGTGTCTTCTCCAGAATCGTGGTGGCGCGGGGCAGGGAGGAGGAGGGTGGACCGTCCCATGGAAACGCAGCCTGGGAGGGCTTAACTGAGGACAGCTGACAGAAGAAGCTGTTGACAAAACACTACACACTGGGGGTGTAAACAACACACATTGGTTTTTTTTTACAGTCCTGGAGGCTGGGGGTCCAAGATCCAAGTTCCTGCAGACTTCCTGCCTGGTGGGCTGTAGGCCTGGCATGCAGGCAATGGCCTCCTGGCTGTGTCAGAAAACAGTGGAGAAAAAGAGGGAGAGAGGGAAGTAGGGGAGAGAGGGGCAAGAAAGAAAGAAAGAGGCTGAGTGCGGTGGCTCACACCTGTAATTACAGCACTTTGGGAGGCTGAGGAGGCAGATCACAAGGTCAGGAGTTCGAGACCTTCCTGGCTAACACGGTGAAACCCCATCTCTACTAAAAATACAAAAAATTAGCCGGGTGAGGTGGCGGCGCCTGTAGTCCCAGCTACTCGGGAGGCTGAGGCAGGAGAATGGCGGGAACCCGGGAGGCGGAGACTGCAGTGAGCCGAGATTACACTCTAGCCTGGGCGACAGAGTGAGACTCCATCTCAAAAAAAAAGAAAAAGAAAGAGAGAGAAGGGGAGAGAGGGAGGGCAAGGAAGAGAGAAAGGGAGGAAAGGAGGGAAGGAGGGAGGGAGAGAGAGAGAGAAGAACCATCAGGGAGAGAGAGAAAAGAGCCCCAATCCTATTGTTGCCGCCCCACCCTCATGACCTCGTGTAACCTAATCACCCCCAAAGGCCTAGCTCCAAATCCAGCCACACTGGGGGTTACTTCAATGTGTGAACTTCAGGGTCAGGGACACAATTCAACCCACAGCAGTGTGGAAAGAGTTCAGGAGAAGTGAGGGGTGCGGCTGTCCCAGGATAGCCCAGAGGAGCCTGGAGGGATGTAGGAAAGGGAGGGCTGGAGGAAAAGGGGCTCCTGCAGGACCACCAAGGGACCCAGCCTCCAGGTGTCCTCATTGCCACACGCTGCAAGAGGCCAGAGGGCGAGGGAGCGGGGGGGACACTGTGCACAGGGCCAGTGTCCCAGGCTCTGGGCCTGTGGTTGGGAAGAGGCCAGAGAGTGCTGGGGAGGCCGTGGTGACCTCACAGAATCTGCCTCTCCTTCCACAGGGCTCAGAGATTCGCAGGAGCTATGCGCTGCCCGGAAGGAGAAGGCAAGATGGGAGTGAGGGAGGACTGATGGGTGGCCACCGTGGGAGGCTGAGAAGGAGGCAGACGGAGGTGAGAAGAGACAGGAGGAGCGTGAACGCGCGCCAGGCCGCCAGGCTTTCCCCCCCACTCAGGAGGCGCCATGGCTGCCAGACCTGCCAGATCTGGGCACAGACACAAAACAGGAACCCTCTCAGCTCAGCCTCAGAGTGCTTTGTTGCGTATTTTCTGGCTGGGGCTCGAGGGTGAAAGGTTTTTTGTTTGTTTGTTTGTTTGTTTTTTAGCTGCTAGCTAGCTCAATTTGCTGATCTTACGTTCATGATCCTCTTTGAGAAAATACCTTGGGACGCTTTTACAACTTGAGAAAACCTCCTGGGTTTTGAAACCTCCCACACCTCTGCCCACCCTCCAGCCAGGCCAGGCCAGCGCAACGGAGAAGGGATGGAGGGAGGCACGTGTGGACGTCACCCCAAGCCGTCCATCTAAGAAGTCCCGTCCTGACATGGCAGCGAGGGCGACCCGGCCCATCAGCTCCTACCCTGCCCTGGGCTCCCTGCTGGGACCCGTGGCTGCAGTGCAACCCTGCTCAATCCCCACACCCCCTGGCAGAGTCTGTGCGGTCACCACATGTTAGGGACAAGGACTTGGAGTCACAGGTTTGCCTGGAGGTGACAGTGACGCCAGGGCCAGCCCAGGTGAGGGATACTCGAAGGCTCACCGTGCTTCGGATAGGAAGCCGGGTAGAAAGAACAGGACGAGAGGAACTGCCCGGCCACCTGTGGCTGCCGCTATCTCCCTCTGTCCTCCCCCCTTCTTCCCCACAGGGCTCTGCAGAGTGTGGGACACGGACAGTTGCCCAACCCACAGCAGGGTAAGTGCAGGGCTGAGCATTCGCAGTGATGGGCTTCCGGCACGTGGCCAGAGACGTGCCCACAAACCGCATGGGAGCCACGTAGGGGGTGCACTGAGCACCAGACTCAAAGGGAGGACCCTGCACGAGGGCCCCAGAAGAGGCATCTGTCAACCATAATCCAAAAATGCATGTAATCTGGAAACCATTTCTTTCATTGTTGGTTAATTTCAATTCAATTGCAACTTGAATGTAAATTATTGGAACTGGCTACTAATGAAGAATTGAAGACAAATTTTGATAATAGAGCATCTATTGCTTCAGTTTAAACAAAAGCTACATGTGAATATACTGAGCTTGCTGAAAATGTCTTTAAAATCTCTCCTTCCATTCCTAGCAACATATTTTATGAGACTAGTTTTTCTACTGTGACTATTATTAAAACAACTCTGAACACTATTTTCGATATACATTTTCCCCGCCAGAATCAGTAAAACTGAAACTAGATAGGGAAGCAAAACATACATTTATTGTCCATTAGAGATATTAAATATTAACACAACGTGGTATGATTTTGCACAAAAAGGCATTTAAGCATAAATTGCTATTTCACTCCTATTTTGCTCAGTTATGATTGTGGAACGGCAAAACGTTTTTAATGTGTGTGTTAGGTGGCTTAAACAACAAAACCTGGTTTTTCACAATTCTGGAGGCTGGAAGTGCAACATGAAGGTGCCAGTCGGTTTGGTTTCCTGACCCTCTTCTTGGCGTCCAGACGGCCGCCTTCTCGCTGTGTCCTCTGGTGGTGAAGGGAGGGCGCTCTGAGCAATTGTTCTTCTTTTTTTGTTTTCTGCGACGGAGTCTAGCTCTGTCACCCAGGCTGGAGTGCAGCGGCATGATCTTGGCTCACTGCAACCTCCATCCCCTGGGTTCAAGCAATTCTCCTGCCTCAGCCTCCCAAGTAGCTGGGACTACAGGCGCCCACCACCACATCCGGCTAATTTTTTGTATTTTTAGTAGAGATGAGGTTTTGCCGTGTTAACCAGGATGATCTCGATCTCCTGACCTTGTGATCTGCCCGCCTCAGCCTCCTAAAGTGCTGGGATTAAGGCGTGAGCCACCGCACCCAGCTGCTCTTCTTATAAGGGCATTAATCCCATCATGGGGACCCCACCTTCACAACTTCATCTAAACCTTATCACCTCCCAAAGGTCCAGCTCCTAACACCCTTTCTTTGGGGATGAGAGCTTCAGTATATGAAACTGGAGGGAATGCAGCTCTGTCCATGGCAGTCTGACAATTCTCTGTAACATGTATGTGCATTCCTTCAACAAGCAATGTGCAGAGTTTGTGTAATTTGTTTCTATTTTCCTGTTTTACTTTTGTTCTGATCATGCCATTTGAAACATACTTTATGTCTGTTGAGTGTAATAATACAATTTTGATCTTATAATTTTTTGTCTTTCTATTTTTTCATTTCTCTAGTAACTAATTTTTGTCATATTTTAAAAACTACCAACGCAAAGAAGTTCAAAATATACAACGGTTCTTCATCACCAACGGTTCTTCATCATCAATAATCCTTCATTACCAATGTTCGATGGTGCTTTACCACCGAGGCCTTTCATCACCAAGGTCTTTCACTACCAATAGTCCTTTACCACCAAGTCCTTCATCGCAATGGTCTTTCATCGTCAATGATTCTTTATAATGAAGGTCCTTCATCACCACGGTCCTTCATCACCAAGGTCCTTCATCACCATGTCCTTCATCACCATGTCCTTCATCACCACAGTCCTTCATCACCACAGTCCTTCATCACCACAGTCCTTCATCACCACGGTCCTTCATCACCACGGTCCTTCATCACCACGGTCCTTCATCACCAAGGTCCTTCATCACCACAGTCCTTCATCACCATGTCCTTCATCACCACAGTCCTTCATCACCACGGTCCTTCATCACCACGGTCCTTCATCACCAAGGTCCTTCATCACCACAGTCCTTCATCACCACAGTCCTTCATCACCATGTCCTTCATCACCGAGGTCCTTCATCACCATGTCCTTCATCACCATGTCCTTCATCACCATGTCCTTCATCACCACAGTCCTTCATCACCGAGGTCCTTCATCACCACAGTCCTTCATCACCACAGTCCTTCATCACCACAGTCCTTCATCACCATGTCCTTCATCACCGAGGTCCTTCATCACCATGTCCTTCATCACCGAGGTCCTTCATCACCACGGTCCTTCATCATCACGGTCCTTCATCACCATGTCCTTCATCACCACTGTCCTTCATCACCACAGTCCTTCATCACCACAGTCCTTCATCACCATGTCCTTCATCACCGAGGTCCTTCATCACCATGTCCTTCATCACCACAGTCCTTCATCACCACAGTCCTTCATCACCATGTCCTTCATCACCGAGGTCCTTCATCACCATGTCCTTCATCACCGAGGTCCTTCATCACCACGGTCCTTCATCATCACAGTCCTTCATCATCAAGGTCCTTCATTACCATGGTCCTTCACCAAGGTCCTTCATCACCATGTCCTTCATCACCACAGTCCTTCATCACCAAGGTCCTTCATCACCATGTCCTTCATCACCATGTCCTTCATCACCACAGTCCTTCATCACCATGTCCTTCATCACCATGTCCTTCATCACCGAGGTCCTTCATCACCATGTCCTTCACCACCGAGGTCCTTCATCACCACGGTCCTTCATCATCACAGTCCTTCATCACCATGTCCTTCATCACCACAGTCCTTCATCACCACAGTCCTTCATCACCACAGTCCTTCATCACCATGTCCTTCATCACCATGTCCTTCATCACCACAGTCCTTCATCACCACAGTCTTTCATCACCACGGTCCTTCATCACCACAGTCCTTCATCACCATGTCCTTCATCACCAAGGTCCTTCATCACCATGTCCTTCATCACCGAGGTCCTTCACTACCATGGTCCTTCACCAAGGTCCTTCATCACCATGGTTCTTTACCACCAAGGTCCTTCATCGTCAGTGTTTAATGATCCTTCCCCACAGGGAGTTGTGAACAGTTCAAGGAAGCTCCTGAACAGATGAGGCACCTGGTTTGTTGAGAGAAGTTGGAGTTAGAAGAGAGAGGAAAGTTGAGGAGCTGGTGCAGATGCCTGGCCAGTCTTAGGACACAAGAAGTGCAGACTGGGAGGATTCTCAGAGGACCTGGAGAGCAGTCTTCTCTTTTTAGAGATGAGACCTAGAGGAACGTGTGAGTGGACAGGGACAGCTCTGGCCCCTGACACTGGGAAGACAGGCCGAGTGTCCTGTGTTCCTCCCCTGCTGTTGTCCCTCCTACCAGAAGGATGCACCTCCCCGACCCACCTTTCCAAACCCAAACACAGACCTCTGGCTGAGGTGAGATCTGGAGCGTGTCTTCTCTCATCTCCACCAGAGCCCCGCAGCCACTCAGGAAAGGCAGCTACAGCCCCAGCTGGGACGTCAGTGCAGCCGCCAGACAGTTTCTGCCCCTCCCAAGCACTGCCCAGAACATGGACACTGACCGCGGTTCCTCAGAGTAAGCACAGACCTGCCCGAAACCTGTGCCCTGGCAGCAGCCCCACACGGCCGGCCTTGGGGGCATGGGGCGAGGGCACTGTTTCCCTTTGCTCAGGCAGCTTCTGTGGACACGGACACATGGGACTGTACCCAAGGAGGGGACAATGGACAGATGAGAGACAGAGTGAGGAGCGGGGAAGGGGGGAACCCCTTCAAGGAGAAATTCCATCAACCTCACAGTCTTGCCTGTTTCCCCACCCCCGAGGCCACACCATCTGGATGGACAGCCCTTTGAAAGCAAACAGGAACCCTGTTGTGAGCACCACAGGCACAGTGCCCTGCGGCCCGTGTCTGGCCTGGCGCAGGCTCAGGGCTGGGCAGAGCTCAGAGCGCGGCTGCCTCTTCCTCAGAAGCCTGTGAGGGCCCCGTTGGCTCAGGCTGGAGCACAGCGACCGACGTCGAGGCTTTAATGAAGTCCGTGTGAGTGGCGGTGGGGCGGCCTCGCTGCACAGATGGCTCTTTGTCCCCATGACACCTGCCATCTGCTTGTTTGTCTAAACGATGCTGCAGGGGCAGGGGTTCCCAATCTGCTGCCCGGGCCCCACCCTCCCGCCGCGACCTCCTGACCCCCGGGCCAGACGGGTCCACAGAGTTTGTTCTTCCAGCACAGTGGGCTCTGCCTTCTCTGTCTTCGACGTCCGCAGCCTCTTGCCAGCGCTGGTGCTTGGGTGGCAGGAGCAGCCGAGGAGGGGAAGAGGAGGGGGAGGAGGAGGGAGAGGAGGAGGGGAGCAGCCGCAGCCGCAGGGACTGGGAGGACTTCAGCAGCAGCTGCCACCCGCGGCTTGGCAGGGCCCTCCTGGTCCAGGAGCCAGGCTGGAAGCTCGCATTTCCGAAGCTCAGCCCTCACACCTGTTCGCAGAGAGAACGTCACATAAAAGAGAGGCCGGGAGGGAGGGACCCCCCAGAGCAAATGCTGGGCTGCCCTGGAGCAGATGACAGCAGCCGCAGCCGCACAGGCTGGAGCACGGCTCGCTGCCTTTTCTTAAAAACAAGTGAGGTGAGAAGAGAAAAGTTCACTTTTGAAGTTGCAGAAATGGAAGCAAAAACATCCAGATTCCACTTGCGTCAGTGGAGGGAGCATTCCGAAAGGGAGGCAAGGAGCTGGAGGGCGTTTTACCGGCAGCTTCCTGGGCCTTTGCCCTGCCCCAGCATGTCTTTGAAAAGGTCTGGTGAGGGTGTCTTCCCCACCCCGTCCCCGTAAACAGGAGGATGCCGTTTCGCGGCAGGAGGCTGAGACTTTCCGCTCCCATGTGAGCTTTGTGAGGTCTGGAACCACAAACCTCAGGTCCTGGAGGCTCCATGAAGCTGCTTTTGTCACTCACTCCTCAGTTGTTAAGTGAACAGGCTACACATTGTCTCCAAAAGTGGCAGCACTTTCCCATGATTCCCTGCAAACGTGCAGAAACTGCTGCAGCAGTGACCTGTTGCTGTTTCCCCATTGCTATGTCTGAATGTGCCCGGACACCCTGGTTGGAAAGGTGGCCTCCGATGCAAGTGTGCTGGGAGGTGGGACCTTCAGGAGTTAGACCGGGTGGCAAGGGCTGCCCCTGCGTGAATGGTTAACGCCGCCGCTATTGCAAGTGTGAGTCTCTTAGGAGTGCGAGCCCGGCCCTCTCTGGCTCCCCCTGTGCTAGCACGGCCCTCCCGCCTTATGCTGTGGGAAGGTACGGCGAATGCAGGTCCCTCGACGGCAGACTTCCTCAGCGTGGTGAGAAATACATTTCTTTTCTGAATAAATTACCCTTTCTATTATAGCAACACAGAGCAGACTAAGACACTGCTAAGAAATGACTTAGAACTCGTGTGCTGCCCCTGGTGAGAAGTGGGGAGGGCCAGGCCTCAGGGGCTCCCTCCCTGAACCTCACCCAGGGGCTGCCTTTTGCTAAGTCAAAGCCTCCCGTTCGGTTCTCCCCAGAGAAAGCACATGTGCTTGACACAGTTTCTGAAATCATTGAGCAGCAAAAGTAACTCCACAAAGGTCAGAGCCAAAGGGCACTGCCAGCCTGAACACTCCTGGCCTCACTCTCCTTCCTTCAAAGTCTACACCCCATGGCAGGCACCAGCCCTTGATTTTGTCTTCCTCTGAATGCAAACAAAACCTAAGCAGGAGGAGAAGACAGTGAACGACTGACAACTGTGATGCTGCTGGCTTTGAGGTGAACAAATAAGGGAAGAAATGAGCTACCAAGAATTCACCCTGAATGCTCAGGGCCACAGGCTTGCTTGTAGACATCAGCTCACTGCAGGCGCTAAGGCCCCTCAAGGCTGCAGGTCGGATGACTCACTGGCTGTTCCTCAAGTTCCTCTGGAAGATGCTTTCTCATTTCCCTGGGTTTACAAGATGAGGTGGCGGAGAGGGGAGAGACCTGGGCCACCAGCCTGTGCACCCCACTCCCTCTGCACCACGGCCCAGAGAGATGGTTCCCAGCCGTGGCCTCCTCGCCCTGAGAGGCGGGACTCCCGTGGTTCATTCCACCTGGGATTCTCACTGAAACTCTCTCTCCTTTTTGGTAATTAGACTAGTAGGTCTGTGTGATTTCTATTTAAATCCCATCTTTCCTGTCAATTTTTGGACACGTGTTCTCACAAAGTGTGTACACAACCTGTGGAATATTTGAAGCCTTTGGGCCATTTGCGAACCGCACAGCAGCCACACCTGGGTGGTGCAGATGCCCTGTGGACACCTACAGACCTGTTTCAAATGCACGGAGGCCCGTCCTGAGCAGCTCGCCTGGAGATGGTTGGCAATTTAACACTGATACTACGCAGCAAGGGCCGTGCGTCTTACGGATATCTGACAGGAACTACTTGGGGTGACACATTTGACAGGGCGCATTTATTTCACAAGTTTCTAATTCTGAGTTTCTGGGAAGTGGCCACTGTCAGGGACCCAGAGCCTCGACAAGGGAGGCTGTCCTGATGCGTCGTCCTGCTGTGTGGGGAGCTGCACCATCTGGCGTCAGTGCTGGTTCACAGGAGAGATTTCCCTCTCGGAGAAGGAAGTTTAAACAAGATGAGGCTCGCATGGCTCGACACGGGGCAGCAGCATTCTCAGGGTCAGCTCAGGAGTAAAACGCAGAGCTTCACGGTGGTGCTGAGGCTGTTCCGGGAGGCAAAGAGGAGTTCCAGGATTTGAGGGTCACAGCAGGAAAGGGGCTTTTAAGGCCCATGCATTGAAATAATCAGAGGAGTGTCCTCCATTGCAGGCCGACACCCTCAGGCCGGCACAGTCTGCCCTCCTCGGACACCAGTGTCCCCTCACACTAATGACAAGCCACCCTCGTGACCGTGTCGCTGGCACCCATAGCTGTGTCTGCACCTAAAAGCAGGGGCCATATTTTTATGCATTTATTAGTGGATCGAAAACATAACTTCAGGTGGAGCTTGGCTTACTCCTGCTCTGGACCATCAGGGTGTTGAGACCGACACTGACTGTGGGCTGCAGCTGTCTAATGCTTCTGTGTGTTAACTCAACCCCTCGAAAACCCTATGAGATGGGTCCTAGCATCTCCCTGTTTCACAGATGGGGAGACCAAGGCACGTGAAGGCAAAGCAGACCCCTCAGAGGCCTCCAGCTGATGAAGGGAAGAGCCAGGACTCAGATCCTGGAAGACTGACCCCGCACCACCAAGCATGTCTGCCTCTCCACCTGCAAGGGACATCAGTAATTCATGCCATTTTAATACAGTATCGAGTGATCTAACAGAGGTGGATGGAGAACTGATCTGGGCAACATAGACCTTGGGAGAATAACTGAAAAAAAGACTGAATGCGGCTGGGCACGGTGGCTCACGCCTGCAATCCCAGCACTTTGGGAGGCCAAGGCGGGCAGATCACTTGAGGTCAGGAGTTCAAGACCAGCCTGGCCAACATGGTGAAACCCCATCTCTACTAAAAATACAAAAATTAGCCAGGCATGTTGGTGCACCTGTAATCCCAGCGGCTCAGGAGGCTGAGGCAGGAGAATTGCTTGAATCCGGGAGGCAGAGGCTGCAGTGAGCCAAGATCGCGCCACCGCACTCCAGCCTGGATGACAGAGTGAGACTTCCTGACCACAGGAGAAGCAGCAAATCACACAGGAACAGGGAGACAGCAGCTTCAGGAGATGCTGCAGCTCGCACCGGGGCCTCAGAAAGAGTGTGGACGAGAAAGAGGACGGGCATCCCACGGCCACCTGGACAGCAGGAGGGTGAGACCAGGGTCCTAAAGGAGAGAGACCATTCATTTATGACACAGCCCAGAGAGTTTCCCTGGGTACTTCTAAAGATGGGAGCAGAAAGTGGAGCCTTAGAAATAAGAATATCTTGTTCTTGTCAATGGCCGAGGGTGACTCCAAACGCTGCCAGTGGGTTCTTCTTCCCGACTTTGCCGTTTCACGGAGTTAAAGGCCTGGCATTTACCAAAACCATCTGCAGCAACCCAGCCAATCTTCCGCAACTGTCCTGATCTCTTCCTCTGTAGCGTATTTAAAAGTGAAGCACATTTGCCTGGACTCTGCCCGGGGCAGAGCTGTGCGCATGCTGGGCTGCCCTGATGAGCTGGTGCTGAGACAGAAGCGGCTTTGGGGATGGCCGCACGGGCTGTGTTCTGCTTCCGAACTCCCTCAGGTGAGCATGGAGACACTTCCGTAGACGCAGGGAGATACTTCACTGCCGCAGGCGATTCCTGCACACAAACACGGCATCACCATCTCCACGCAGGCGGAACACAGGACACTCGCAGGGAAATTCTCAGAAAGTGGGGTGTCTCCTCCTTCGAGAGGCCTCTTCTCAGCTGTGAGGCTGTGCTCTGTGCCTCAGTCCCACCCACTGCACCGTCCTCCCCACCACAGCATCCAGGCCGGCCCCGCACCCGTCAGGACATGTGGGAGCCCCGGCCCCGAGGGCTCTCTGTGGCTCCCCAGGTCCATGTTTCCACTGCCTTTGCTCCCACCGTTTTTTCTCATGTCCCCTTTTCACACAATATTGATTGTCTTGTCCCCTCTGTTCTGTCAAGAGCCCAGACTGTGTAACACACAGTGCCTGGCCCAACAACCCATTCAATAAATATGTGTGGAACAAAAGAACCAAACAATGACTCAATACCTCTCCAGCCTCTTCCATGAAATCATTGTTTTAATTCGAGAATTAAAGATGTTTGGATTAAAATGTTTCTTGAATTTTTCCATTCCTGGCCTCTTGCAAGATCATTGTGCTAGATTTTGAATGACCTACTTTTCCTTCTCAGGCCTGAGACTTCAAGAGACTATTGTGGTAACATAGCCACGAATTAATCTTTCCATTTTCTGAAAATAGAATTCTACTTACATAAGTTTTTTTAAAAAATTGGTGGTTAGAACAATATCATTAGTATCATTTTTATTTTTCAATTAAATGATTCCAACTGTCTTCATGATAATTATTTATATTTATAAAACATCTTAAAGGGTACATTTTACACAGAAAACCACCACGTCCCGTCTCTGTCCAGCCCATGGAGGGAGACCAGAGGTGGTCGTTGGGTGGGCAGCAAGAAGCCAGGGAGGACCCAGCGGGGAGCAGGGCGGGGACGGCAGAAGGGGTGGCAGGAGGGATAGGGCAAGCCGTGCGCAGGCAGCCACCCCTTAGCAAGGGAGGCAGGGAACGCCACCTGTGGCTGGTACAAATGGAACAAATTCCAACGCCCGTCTAGAGTGTAAGCTTCTGGGCAGAAGGGAGCTTTATGATCCACGCCCATCCCATAGCGCTGCTCCTGCCATGCCCCCTCCTCAGGGAAGGCCGCCTGGAGTGCCCACCGCAGAACCAGTGCTGTGCTGAGCAGCACCAGGACCCGCAGGGCCCGCACTCCGCTCCGCAGGAAGCCCACTGCCACGAGGAAAGACGAGGAAACGCGGGAAGAGGAGGGCACGGGACAACGCCACAGACTGTGTAGAGAAAAGTGGCCGGTGGGAAGGAAAAGGCAGGGGAGGCTTCGAGAAAGAGCCAGGACCGGAGCTGGACCCTCGGAGGGAGCCGCGCGTGACTGAGGGCGCAGGGCGGCCCGAGGCTGGGAACAGCACCGGCCAGGCCCGGGGAAGGGCAGGACAGGGCCGGCGCATGGAGCAGAAGGGAGCACGGCACTGTCAAAAGGCCGAGACATCCGGGAGCCGCAGCAGGGGAGGCCCAGGGTGGAGGATTAGAGAAAAGGAGTGAGGCTGAGGCTGCGAAGGAGGAGCGTGGCGTGGCGGGCCGGGAGGCCGTGGGGTGGGTGGGAGGAACGTGGCGTGGCGGGCCCGGGAGGCCGTGGGGTGGGTGGGAGGAGCGTGGCGTGGCGGGCCCGGGAGGCCGTGGGGTGGGTGGGAGGAGCGTGGCGTGGCGGGCCCGGGAGGCCGTGGGGTGGGTGGGAGGAGCGTGGCGTGGCGGGCCCGGGAGGCCGTGGGGTGGGTGGCAGCACAGGCTAGGGCTGAGCTCGGGGCCGGGGCAGGGGCGCTTGCCCTTGGTGGGGAGAAAACAGGCAAGGGACAGGATGTGGGGAGCGTCGGCCCGCGAAACGCCGCGGCCACAGGCTGATGAAGTGTGTAGACCACAGGCTCGGCATGAAGGAGGAACAGCAGACGTGGCTGTGAGGTGCTGCTGGTGGGAGCAGAGCTGGGAAGGGAACCTGGGTGTGACCGTGGGGCCGGGGCTGAGCGGGGAGAGGGACCGGAGATGGACGCGCCGGAACGAAGGAGGGCGGCCAGAGGTGCACGGGCCCCACCCCAGCCCAGCTCCCAAGTGGTACACCCGCCAGTCACTCACAAAGCAGCCTGTGAGCTTTCGGAAGAACAGATTCTTGGCCGTGGAGCCAACACAGGTTTCTCCTGCAGGTGGGTCCCCGCCAGGAGCGTGGCCTCAGTGCAGGAAGCCATGGGCCTAACACGAGCCACCCGAGAGGTTTCTGGGCCTGCAGGAAACCCTGCTGTGCCCTCTCGCCTCTGGCACAAGTGTCCTGCGGGGCCTTCGGGGGCCTTCGGGCGCTGGGTCCCCGTGCAGGACGAGCGCGGTGGAGGTTGCTGGGTACGTGGCGGGGCACACCTGTGTACGTAACTGAGACCACATGTGAGAGCGAGAACCATCCGTGCCGGGCCTCCTGTGGAGCAGCCATGAGACATGGCCTCACGCTGCACATGGACGGCCGCTTCCTCTTGCGCCTGGAATCCTGACAGCCAAGGCTTTGGGGCCATGCCTCGCCCTCCCTCCCCTCGCAGGCCCCTGGCCCTGGACTGTCTCCGTCTGCCGCAGCGCAGGCTCCTGGGGGAGGTGCGGGGGCCCACTGGGTGCAGGTGGCTCTCCAGTCTGATGAGACACCAGCTGGACTGGGTGCCCTGGCTCACACCTGTAATCCTAGCACTTTGGGAGGCTGAGGCAGGCGGATTGCCTGAGCTCAAAGTTTGAGACCAGCCTGGGCAACACGGTGAAATCCTGTCTCTAAAAAAAAATTAGCAAGGCATGGTGCGTGGTGGTGGATGCTATAGTCCCAGCTACTCAGGAGGCGGAGGCAGGAGAATTGCTTGAACCTGGGAGGTGGAGGTTGCAATAAGCTGAGATGGAGCCACTGCACTCCAGCCTGGGGCGACAGAGCAAGACTCTATCTCCAGAAAAAAAAAAAAAAGATACCAGCCGACCGCCCACTGCGATCTGAGGCTTCCTCCTGCTGCTGGCTTCCCCTGGGGACTCACTGAGCCAGGGTCTCCACGCATCAGGGCATCCGTGGCAAAAACTTGCCAGCACTCAGGCAAAGCAAGGCTCACCTCCCCTCCTGTGCTGGCTGTGCACGCCTCTGCTTCCATTTCCTTCAGTTTTACTTTATTCAGCAGGAGTATTTCCAAACTGTGACATATAAAGTATCTGAAAACAGGTTTTTAGTCTTCTCCACCTTCTCTTTTTTCAAGCAAAGCTAACTTACATCTTCCCTTAATAATAATTGGTTTGAATGTCATTTTCAGAGAGTGACTTTTAAAAAATACTTGTCATTTTAAACGAGTCTCTGCATCATTGCGCTGGATTCTCTTGAGAATGTGGCTTTGACTCAGCCTTGGCTGCCGACGGCCAGAAGCCCATGGGCCTGGCTGTTTCCGAGACAGAACTGATTTCCGGACCGCTCTTATCAGCCTTCTGTGGCCTAGGCCTGAGCTTTGTGGTCTGGCAGGGCCTTGGCCAGGCCGTCTCCACTTCCTACCACGCTCCCGCCTTCGCCTCTGGCTCTAGTCTTTCCTTTGACCTAATTTTTAGTGTCACTGCACGGCCACCTGCACTCCAGATTCACACAGTCGCTCTCCTGTTTTTTATTCCCTTAGATTTTGCCTGAACACAATCTTACTGTTAAAACACCACACACACACACACACACACACACACACACAACAGACACAAGCTCACATCCCCTGTGACACCACCCAGTGACCCCATGACACTGATAGGTGCGTTTGTGCCTTCCTGCATGTGGCACAAGTGCTCGTCTGCCGTGCCCACCCTGTGATGTGCCCCAAGTGCTCCCCACAGCTGCAGCCTCGCTCCCCCACATCCTGTGGGTGGGCATTCCCTCTACTCCCAGGGGGTCTCTGGCATGACCTCTGCCGTGGCCCCTGCCATGGTCTCTGCCTTGCCATTGTTTCAGCTACTTCTCTGCTCATCGTCTGTTCTTCCCTGGGGTAAATGCTGAGAATGCATCAGAGTCGGTGCAATTTTAATGTAATCAATTAATCAATACGACGAATTTATCTCGAGATGCCGACTTCTGATTTTTAAAAACACCGTTTATGCACCAATTTCCTCTAATGTTTGACATTAAGTGTTTCCATTTCCTCTCATTTAACAGGGGAAAAATCAGACTGGTTTCCATTGCAGTTTCCTGATCTGTTGTGAGATTGTGCAGCTTTTAAATGCTTCTTGGTAATTTGCATTTCTGCTTTTGTAAGTTTCACTCGTATTTCTTTGGCCCTTTTCTTCACAGCTGTGTGTTCTCCCCACGGTGGAGGAACCGTCTTCTCCCTATGTCTGTGAAGTGCTATTGGATTCTCCCACAGTGCCAGCCCCTTCCCATGGACACTGTGGGTCTCACTCTGCTGCTCGTGTCTTGAGGCTCCTCTACACGCCTGTCGTATTGACGCCATCACACATACTCATGGATCTTTTCTTTTGTGCCGTTCAGTTTTTCTGTTATATGCAAGAAGACGCTCTCTGCCCACAGGACCACGCGGACACTCTTCTTTCTCCCGTCACGCTGGAATTCTTGTTTCTGTGCTTACAGCTTTAACCTCAGTGGGATCCAGTTTTGTGAATGGTGTAAATGAGGGATTTGGCTCATGTACTGTCTGTGCAGTCCTGTGCCCAGAGCTACACTTCCCGTGAGCATGTTTGCCACCAGATGCCGGGCACCAGCCTTGCTCCCAGCACTGCTCCTGGCCTTGCTTCTGGCCTTGCTCCCAGCCCTGCCCCCTGGTCTGCTCCCTGCCCTGCTCCCAGCCTCTGCCACCTTTCACAGTCTTCTGTCCCAGGTCTGCCGCTCACCTGCCCAGCAGGGGTGAGATCCCTCAGGGAGTCGGAGATACGGCCTCTTCCTGTCCTTCCAAGGGGAACAGTGTATGGAGGCTTCGGAGGATGTTTCTGACGCACTGTGGGGTGTCCACCGCTCCAGCTCGCAGGTTCCAAGGCGGAAGTCACCAGAGGGAAGAACAGAAGCAAAGACAATGCCAGGCTAAAGAACCCTTCCGGTCTGCGGGCCCCGCTGGGGGCTGCTGAGCTGGGGGCTACTCAGCATGGTGCCTGAGTGTTCACAGGCGCTGAGTGCCCCCACTACCTCTGTAGGAAGCGTCCCGGGGCAGATGTGCCGTGGTCCTCGTGCAGCCGATGTCTGTCCCACCTGGAGCGACTGACCTGCCTGTGCTGACGGGGTGGATGGAGACAGGCCATCTGTCAGAGGCAATCGGAGCAAATTATCAAATTCTAAAGTCAGAGGACCCTTAGGGCTTCACTGAGTGGAGGCAGGAGCCGCCATGGGGAGACGTTTCCCTCAGTGAGGGGCCTGCAGTGAGACTCCGCCTTTTTGGTAAATTGCACCAGGGAATAGGTTAGGACTTATCTGTGACCGTCTCATCATCGGTCAACACTGTGTCATGCTGGGCAGTCACAACACCACGCAGCTCACAACAGCGTCACACACCTCACAACAGCACCACGTGAGCTCACACCACACAAGCTCACAACGGCGTCACACAAGCTCACAACAGTGCCGCACAAGCTCACCACAGTGCCACAGAGCTCACAACAGCACCACACAAGTTCACAACAGCACCACGCGAGCTCACAACACCCCACAGCTCACAACAGCACCATAGACGCTCACAACAACCAACTGCGGGCTTGGCGCTGTTTGGTTTTGTTTGCTTTCTAGCTTTACTTTATTCTGTTTCTGCTGTCTTTCCTGGACCAGTAAGGTGGCTTACTCAGAGTTAGTACTGGAGCTGTCACAATCTCTTTCGTGTCTGTAGTGTGAACTGCCATTTCCTTCCCTCCTGGGCTGTGTTGTGGAAAGACGAGCCCGTGGAGGGTGTTTGGAATAAACGGGCAGTCCTCCCACCAGCACGCCCTCCTCTGCTGCGAGCATGAGGCAGCACCACTCCCCAGGAGGCAGCTTCTCTCGACCGCAGGGCTCTAACTGATCTGCCACCAGAGCCCCTGACGTCCCTCCCCAGCCAGGAGCCTCTGCAGCCCCTGCTCCCACCCTCGAGGGCACACAAGCCCAGAGCCATTCCCAGGTCGGGTAGAGCAGCAGTCTGAGTAGGGAATGGATGGGGTCTCCTCCTGTCAAATCGCTCCCTCAGCTCCTCTGCAGGTCAGCACCTTAGAAAGGCACATGGGTGTCAGGGCAGCTGCAGGCCCAGCCCGTCTGCCTCCTGGAGGCCCCGGCCATGGGGCCTCTTCCCCTGTTGCCCTGGCCCTGGGGAGCTCTGGCGTCGTCTGCCTCTTCCCCACGGCACCGTCTCTGCTACTGGACCAAAGCATGGCCTGAGCCCCTCACAGCCCCATGCTCTGCCACAGCCACCAGATCCACAGAACAAACGTGTGTGCGTTGGCCTGGCTGTAGGGGCTGCCAAGCATCTGGGACTGTCATGAAGGGCTCCAGGATTTCAGCTCTGGTCGAGTCTACTGGACTGAGCCAGCTGCGATGGGCTGCAGGGGAGTCGGGGAGGCAGGGCCCGATCAGAACCACAGCCTGGGAGGGCCTGGCTGGGAGGCCCCTGCTCCCAGGAACTCACCTTCTCCCAGAGGGGTCTCTGTCCAGCAGGCGAGCCTGGCCCCAGGCCTCTCTGCAGCAGGCAGAGACTGGCTGGGTGACCCTCAGGGAACCACAGCTGGTACTCAGCAGCACTGCCATGCCAGGCTCCACCTCCCACCTGGCGAGGCGCCTACTCCCCAACTCCCCTTGTTCCCAAACCTCCCCCTGAACCAGCCTCATGACCCCCAGCCACTGGGGCCAGAGTGGCAGCTGACTGCAGGTCCCAGCGTCCCAGGATGGCCCCAGCACCCAGACTCACAGACGACACCACAAGCCAGAGCCCCCCTTACCCAGGCTCTCCCCTCCTCCCATGTCAGCCTTAGAGGCACCTTTCCAGTATCACAGGTGACACCAGATGCTCCCAGTCAGACCTCAAGTGGCGGTGGTCAGAGTTCAGCGGGAACACTGGGCCTTGGCTCTGAGATGTCACAGCTTTTCCAACACTTCTGGCCACCACATGAGGACCCCAGCATGAGACCAAGGGCAGCGGTGAGTGCCAGAACCGTGCCTGGCACTTCCTATGGCTGGGGACCTCAACAGAACTTGTGAGGCAAGGAATTCTCCTGGGGCCTGGAAGGCCCATGCACGGCCGTTTGTAATTTTGGCTGGGGCCAGGGTGGGGTGGGACGTTCCAAGAGAGTCCCCTCCTTATCACACCAGTACCCTCCCTGCTTGGGGCACAGGGCAGACACCCAGCACGCCTTCCTCTCTCACCACCGCCTCTGCCCTGCACCCAGCTGAAAGTGATTAGATTTGCTTGTCTTTATTTGTGGAGCTATAAGTTGTCACCACATGTACGGAGCAGGTGTCTTTTCTAATCAATTCTATTTTCCATGCAGTCTGTACAGCCGTGGTCAGCGATACAGAAGCTCTTGCATGCTGGAGCGCCTGGTGTATGCACTGCAGACTTTGACGGCAGCTTTTCTTTCATACTTTCTACATTTTGTCCTTTGAGAGTCTGTTCTGGGAAGACAGGACCTGCTATAGAAACAAACAATATCAAGATGGGTTACAATTCGCCTCCGTCCTCAGCCCCAGGGTGGCTGCGTGGAGTGTTGGTTCCCAGGGAGGTGACTTAAGGAGATGGTCTCCTTCTCAAAGGAGAAGCCAAAAATGAAGCAGAAATTCAAGTGATCAGCTAAGTTGGCAGCAGGAGGCAACCCAGGAATCACAGATGGAACTGGGAGAGGAGATCGGTGTGATGGGCGGTGGGACCCCTGGCTGCCGACACACTCCTCTCTCACCACCTATCCCATTCGATCTTACACGTTTTTCTCTCCTCCAGTAGACTCTGAGCTCCTGGGTGGCAGGGCTAGAGTGTGTGCACCTTTTATCCTTGGAACAACCTCAGTTCCTGGTACATTACATGGTCAGTAAAAGTTTGCTGCATTGAATTAAACAGAATTGGTTCACGCTATTAAATTGTGGACAAGTCCATGGTACTTAGAATCAACAGAATTGTCGGCATTGACGGGCAGGGCCCTGAGATACAGATGGTCCTGCCTCACAGCCCACTCAATGGGAAGGGCCCCCGGGAAAGGCAGAGCCATGGGAAGAGCCACAGAGAGTGCCTCGGGAGACCCTCACTCCCAAGGGTAAGCCTGAGAGTGCCCACCGGCGGGGGGGCTGACCTGGCAGCAGGTGCCTGAGGCTGAAGTCTATGAGTTCAGGGCAAGTATGGACAGGAGGACTAGAAACATACCGTCTCACTCCATTTAAACTGGAAAACCCCTCTCAGATAGACACAGCCCATGGCATTCTGCCAATGGTAATGTTTGCTTAACTCTTTGCTGAAATCTACTACACACATTCAAGAATAACAGAAATACAATGATATTTAAGAAAATTGGAGCCTTCTGGGGATGACATTCCCCCAGCACAGGTTTCTCACACCTGCATCCATTTCCCGTTTCTGTGTCAGAGTCAGACACGCTCGATGGCTCCAGTCGCTGCACGCCAACCCTTGCGCTGCCTCTGCGGGTTGGAAGCCTGCACAGCAGCCACGCTTCCTCTGGCCACTGGCAGAACCCATTTCCCTGCCCTGGAGGATGGGGGCTGGAGACCCCTCAACCCCCATGGCACCTGCCAGCCCAGAGGCCACCCTCATGTCTGTGCCACGGGGCTTCCCCATCATGGCCTCTCACTGCCTGGAGGAGAAAGGGGAGTCTAGAGGGTGCCTTGCCCGGCGACGTCTCACTGATGGAAGTGGCCGCAGTCTGCATGTCCAGCTGTCAGGGTCTCACCACACTCAAGGGAAGGAGATCATACAAGGCCTGGAACAGAAGGGGCAGGACCCGGGGAGACCACCAGGCCCCCGGTCAGAAGTTCAGCTGGGGGACACCTGGGTGACCTGGCCTTGCACCTGCTGGATCCTGGTGCGGGGGGCCCGCTGGGGACCAGCAGTGAGCGGGTCTGTCTCTGCCAGACGAGGACCTTCTGCTGCCTGTGATCTTCCCTCTAAATCTCTGAGCCTTCCTTCTGTGTCAGGAAAACCCAGGCTTCCTGGTGTCTCCCACCTTCTTAGCCACTGCACACAGTGAACTCTTTCTGGCCCCACTTGAGCTGCGTGTCCACCACGGCCCAGCACTGCTCCCCTCCCATTCCTGCGCCCACACTGAGATTCTCCTCCGCGGCTCTTCCCCAAGGCAAGGCTGGCTCTGGCCGCCCCTGGCCGCCCCGTCTGCTTTGCCCTGGAATCTCAGCACTTGTGGGTCCCCCCTGCCCGGTGCTTCCTGTCACGACATCTCCAGACATTCTTTGGGATCAAACCTTAATTATTCTGTCCCCTAAGCTGCTTGGCATTGTTACGATGACTTTGCTGCCTTCGGGCTGTGTTTTTCCAGCTCCCCAAGCCGATTGTCCTGAGCAGGAAGGAGACGCTCTCACCCTCATTATCTGCCCGGACCGCGCCGTGTCTTCCTGTTCTCAGCACGATGACTGCATCACCACCGTTCCGTCACAGAGCTGATTGCAACCTTTAACATCAAACGGGCTGAGAAAACACGCTTTCTTCATTTTATATCCCACCACATCCGTACTTCTCTGTAAAAACATGACAACAATTTAGCTTCTCTGGGCACTCACGAGCCGGGATACGTGGGCTTCCCACAGCTGGGGCTGCCTGGCACCTCCCCACATCTGTGAGGCTCCATGGGTGTTCTGTCCGCCCACAGCACCACCCTTCCAGCCAACAGAAAATCCTTTCTTTAAAACAACTCAACTGTCCAATAAACCACCATTTCTGAGGGCAGCAAAGGAACCCCAGGAACCCCAGGAACCCCAGCTCCACAGGCCACTGGGCTCTCCGGACACAGACATCAGGGTGGAGATGGCAGCCTGGGGCTGTCCTGCGGGGGACGCCCGTGGGAAATGAAGTCAGGCACGTGAAGCAGGATTGGGCCTGCTGAGTCCTCCCCAGCCCCAGGGAGCTCCCGGGCAGAGGAGCCCCTTCAAGGGGTCCAGGCCAGCGTCCCCGCTGTGTGCGTCAGCTGCGGCTGCCGGAGGACGGGGTGGCCTCGGTGCTGAGGTGCTGTCTGGGGTTGTGTCCTGGGGGGCTGGGATCTCCGAGTCCACGGCAGGGGAGATGGAGGGGAGCAACCTGCACTGTTGGGCGGAGAGCGTTTGCCACAACCTCCTCCTCTCGAGGCCCTCGCAACACCTACCGGGGGCTAAAGAACTTTCCAGATTCAGGTCAGCACCTCCAGACATGTCAGGGGCTGCGTGGCCCTGAAGCCACACTCTCCCCTGGATGCAGTGCTGGACCAGGGACCTGGGAGAGGCCCCTCACCGCACCCTGCCCAGACCCGGGTCTCACCCTTGGCTCTTCTACAAGCAGGGCCAGACTAGAGGGATGAGGTCATTTTCTACAGAGGCAATAACATGCGCGAGGGCCCTAGGCAGCACTCCTGCCCATCTCAGCCGAAGCCGCACAGGCCCTGGTGGCACCTGCAGGGACAGCCAGGCCTCTCCAGGAGCAGGAAGGGCTGCCCAAGGCCACCAGCTGGCGTGCTCCTGTCCGGCGTGGAGTCCAGGCGCTGCGGGTGAGGTGCGTCCTCATGGTTCCTCTGCAGTGTTACTCAGGAGAGGCCCACATCGTCGGTCCTGCCACTGGTCCCTGTGACTCGGCCAGGAGGGGCAATCGTTGCCCCCTGAGCTGGTCTCCCTCCGGCCGGGGCTCTGTGTGGTGCGTGAGGTTTGCTGAGGAAAGCCGGAGATTTGGAGCCTCCGAGGGCCCCAGACCGGACCCTCTGGCTGCCCCCCAGCCGCGGGCCTTTCCAAGAATGATTTGAGGACACAGGGTCACCAGGAAGATGCCTGTGACTTAGGGAGCATCTCTCTGTCCTGGGGTGCCTCACCGAATCCTTTTCGTGGCTTTGTAACTTGCTGTTGGCTCCATTTTACAGGTCAGAGCTCGGAAACTTGAATGAGTTCGGAAACTTTTCTGGTCATCCCATTAGCGAAGACAGAGCCTTGGTGTGGGCCGCACATCCTCGCCCCAGACCCTCCCTGTGTCCTCCGGGCCTGCCCCAGCACCAGGACCCGAGCCTGGGATGCCGGGAGTTCTGTCTTTCAGGACGGCTCTTTGGTGGCGCCTCTCAGCTCCTCCCCAGGGTGGACGGCCAGAGGTCAGACACGCATTACTGTGGCAGCGGCCCTGCCACAAGCAGCAGGAAACGGGAGCCTCCATTCCGGTTCCCACCCAGACCACGGAAGCTCTGCCCAACAGCCACCACGCGCTGGGGGCCACAGCCGAGCTCCTTCCATTCCGGTTCCCACCCAGACCGTCCGAGCTCTGCCCATCAGCCGTCATGTACTGGGATCCACCGCTGAGCTCCCAGGGCCTGCAGATGAACCGGTTCCTGAGCTGAGGCTGGGACGGGCAGGCCAGGAACCAGAACCTCTCAGTGTACTGGGTGTGTTTATACCCCACAGTGGGGAGGAGTGAGGGGCCTTCCTCTTACTCCCTCTGGGCTACTGAATTTGCTGTATTTTTTATAGTTTGAAGAAGAGAATGCGCACAGACTCCCCTGCCAGCCAGCCATCCACCTTTTGCTGTGTTTCATTTGTGGCATCTGACCCCAGCTTCGGTTCAGCGGTCGGGAGTCACCCTGGTGGCTGGGAGGCCAGGGACCCCCTACCTGGGGATCCTAAGTCCTTTGCTCTGGGAAGCCTCACTGCTTTTGAAACTGGCCCTCCATTGCCACTTAGTCGCAGGAGAATGGTAGCCCCCAGAGGCTTTGCCGGAAGTGTGGAGATGGCCATGGTCCCGATGGGCTGCTGTTGGACACAGCAATCTGTGGGCGGGAGACAACTCCGGGAGCCTCACAGTCAGGCGCTGCAGGCCTGCGTCTACTCGTCCTGGGCTGGACGGGGGGCAAGGCTGGTGTTCCGAGGGGTGGAAATAGGACCGAGGGCTCTCCTGAGAGAAGGGGATACTCTCGCCTGCTGCCCTCCTTGAAAAGGCTCCACCTGCCCCACATCCTCCCGGGGCTCCAGGGGCCTCCAGCACGCGGACAGTCAGCCAAGCTCCTGGGGGAAACAAGCCCCTGGGTAGGAGATGAGGAGGCGTAGAGGTTGGTCCCCTCGGAAAGTCGGCCACCATGACTGAGGCACTGACCAGGGAAAGCACTTGGCCTCGGGCTGTTGTCAAGCCCCCTGCGCTTGTTCCTGCAGCAGAGGCTGCGGTCACTTCCCCCTGACTCGCCCTTCCCTCTCCTCCGTGCCGCCCTGCACACGGCCCCTCTGAAGACTTGGCCAGACCTTCCCCTGTGAGGCCTCCGGGGTGCTGCTCTGGGGAGGGCTGTGCTCTGAGGACCACTGTCCCTGCCCTGCCAGTACCTCTGCCGTTGTCAGAGGCCCCTTCCTTCCCTGCAGCTCCAAGAGTGTGGGGACTTCAGCCCAGCCTTCTTTCTCCCTCCGGAGGCCACGCATCTCTTAAGCCAGTTGTGGCCTCTTCCACAGTCGACTTGCCCCTGTGGCCCAGTCTGGCCTGGAGCCAGCATTGAATGTGACCCTGGCCTGGGAACAGAGGGTGGGACCTGGAGCCTTGGGGATCGTGAGGCAACGAGAAGGCCAGCCCAGGTTCTCCCAGCAGTTAAAAGGCCCCCACTTCCCGGGTCTCAGTTCCAGGCTCTCAGGGATGGAGAGGGAACGAGGAGGCCAGCCCAGGCTCTCCCAGCGGTTAAAAGCCGCCCCCTCCCCTCCCCGGTCTCAGTTCCAGGCTGGTTTCGCCAGGAGAGCATTCTTCTGTGCACTCGCTGTTACCCCAGCTCTGATGGCTTCACATCTGCTCAGGCAATTCTGCCTCTCCAGAGCGAAAAGCTCCTAAGACAGAGCCATTCTCCCTGAATTATTGATTATTCCCTTGAATTGTCGTAAATCTCCCCTTGCCATTTATCTCTGAATATCATTTATGAGCACCTTGCCTCTCCGCTGATGAGAAAGTGCATTAACCCTGCAGGCTGTGTCTGGGAAGGCTCTGCCCTCATCCATCCAGAACCAAGGCCTCGGCACCCACAGCTTCGTTTCTGGTCCCTTTTCAGACCATTCCCAGTGCCTTCCTCTGCCTCCCAGCCCTGGGCCTTCCCAGCCGCCCTCCCATGCAGGCAGCCTGGAGCCGCCTCCATGAGGGCTGGCCGCCACTGTAATTACGGGCGCCTCTCCACACGCCGGGGCTCGGCTCTGCAAATTAAACTGTTTTCTGCTTTTTATCTCCCTCTTCACAGCTCTCCTTCTGACTAATGACTCCAGCAACGGATGCTGCTCTTCCAACGCTTTCACTAGGAAGCCCGAGCTTTAATTTTCTGACAATCCACAAAGGCCTCTGCAACAGCAGCCTGTGCACGCTCAGCGGCTCCTGCGGTCAGTTGCGAGCGCGTTGATGGGGAAAGCTCTGAACGTGTTTCCTCTCAGAGCCTCTAAATCACATCTTCCCTTCGTGGTAGACGCAGACGGACGGCACAGGAATGGGGTCTGTGGGAGGCTGTGCTCACGCCCTGGGCTGCAGGATAATCGCCCCCTTCGGCAGGGCTGGGGGAGCTCCGTCTGGCTTCCCCTTCTCCCAGGGAACCTGGGGTGGAGCCCGCAGCACATTCATCAAGATGAACAATTACCGCGCCTGAAGGCCTCTATCATCAACCGGGGAAACGGCTGTTTTTCTGCAGCCTGTGAATTCAGCTTTTATGACTAAATGACTGCTTCAACCTCAGAACGCTAAGCATTACCATTTGCTTCCTAAAAATAGCTGTCTCCCTGGGTCCATATTTAGAACAGAAAACGCACTGGGAGGGGGCCCTGCAGCCCCGACGGCCCCGCCCGGCAGCGCCTCCTTCACCCGTCCCCGCGCTGCCCGCGCCGCACAGCCCCGGAGAAGGGAGGACGGGGCTGTTCTTCCGCGAGGGACACAAGTTAATGGAAACGCAAAGGTCGCTCTCAGAGGAGCCGCCTCCTTCCCCACGGAGAGCGCGCGGGGACCGTGCACACTTCCCGCAGTCCCGGGCCCTTCCAGGCCTCGGTTTCCCCACATGCAGAGCAGCTCTGGCGTCTCCGCTCCGAGCGTTTCCCCGTCCGGGGGGCGGGTGGACTCTGCGGGCTGCCGGAGGGCGAGGCCGTGGGTCCCGCGTGTCTGGGAGTGGCCAGCAGCCCCCGGCGGGCGTCACCCTGTCCCTGCGGGAAGAACCCGCCGCACGGAAGTGAGGGCGCGGCTCCGGTGCGGGCGGGCGCTGTTTCCTGCACCTGAAGTTACCCGGCCCGAGTTCGCCAAAGCAAAGAGCACACGTGACCCCAGCGGCGGTGCGTCCTCCTCCTCCCTGCGGGCCTGCGATGCCCGCCTCACCCTTGCCCAGGACACAGAGGAGCCGGAGCCGGCACAGAGGCCTGCGCCTTCCCGGAAATGCGGAGAGTGGGGGGCAGTGGTCAGCAGAGCTCCCAGCGGAGGGCGGCGCTGCAGGGAGAGCCACCAAGAGAGTGGCAGGCGGGAAGGGCAGGCGGGCGGCGGATGCGATTCCCGCAGCTGCTAACAGCAGCTCCCGTGGGCGGGCACAGAGACACAGGCCCTCTCCACAGTCACCCTCAGGACTAACCCTGAGAATCAGGGAGCCTCCTTGCCTCTATCAGAGAGGAGAACACAGGGCCCTGCCGCAGGAACAACTTCCCTGCATGAGGCTGCCAGTCCTGGTCCAAAAGTGGAACATCTGACTCAGCAGTCAGGGCGTGTTCACCGTGAGGGCGCACACCCCGCGAGGACACACCAGCAGAGCCACCGGTGACCCTGGCAGAGTCAGGGCATGTTCACTGTGAGGGCGCACACCCGGTGAGACCATCGCCTGCAGAGCCACCAGTGAGGATAATCCTGTTTCTTGACCCAGCTTGGAACTTCAGACAGCTTCAGTCAAGAACCGTGGGAGTGTAAGGTTTTTCCCAACCTGCAAGCTGAGTAGACAGCCTGCCGCGGCTTCATGGTTGTGGGAAGAAGACTAGACTTCTGCCCGGGTTGGAGACGAAACACCTGATAGGCAAGCAGAGCATGGCGTGCAAAGATCACCAGCATGTCCCGAGACCACTCCCAGCCCGGGTCCCACCAGCAGTGCACAGTGGCCCCAGAGACACCTGCAAAGGGTGCCAGCCCTCAAGGAGCCACATTCCTCCTGCAGGCCCCGGCACAGCGATTCCTTTACTCCTGAGGAAGCGCCACCTTCCAAGCCTGTTCGCTGCACAACGTCCTTGAAAAGAAAGGCAGTTGGTGTCTCTGCCAGCACTGTGATGTTCCCCATCACTGTTCCCCACGTTGTGGGGAAACGGGAAAAAACCCAGAAGCCCCACAGTCGGGAGTTGGTGAAGTCACTGAATGACGCCTGCACAGTGGCCACACACACAGGGCCCTTTCAAATATGCTGCAGAAGCGTTTCCAGTAACCCGGGAAAGCTATGCATGTTTCGCAAAGAGAATATGTTGTGAAGTGAAAACAGACAAGTTTATATGACAGATTTCCATTCCAGACCAGGGAGTTCACACCAACATAGAACACAAAATAAAATGTCGACAAAGTTACTGGCGCAGTGGATTTCCGTGTGGCTTCTGTTTTGCTTATCTGCATTTCATAGACTAACGAAGTATAATAAAGTGCATTGTCTTAGCAAAAATGAGTCAATATGTTCCTATCTTTGAAGACGGGCCTGTTGGTTCTCGCACAGGCCACAGCAGTCGCCGTGGACACAGGGGGTCAGGCCTGACCTCCCCGGGCCCAGGCACCACACCGCCCTTGCCTGGCTGGTCGGCAGAGTCCACAGTCAACTCTGGCTGAAGTCATTTGACAAAGAGGTGATTACAGTCATCACTTAGGCTGCAGTCACCCCGAAAAGCCTGTATTTTCCACCGTCTCTTGTGGTCTCTGAGCTCGTCACCATTAAGGTGGTTTCTACCTCAAAAGAACAGGTCACTCCTGGCGCAGAGCTCCACACAGAGAAGAAGCTGTGTCTGCTTCTCCTCCGAGCCAATGAGCCACCCACATTCCTACTTAATGTGACAAAAACACCCGAGATCTGATCGACGTCCCTTCTGTTCCCAATTGCATCCTGTCTAATTGCCAGTGAGACTTTTAACTAATCACAGAATGGTAGGCCCAGGTTTAGAGGAAATGCCCGTGAAGGGGGGAATGAAGAGCTTTACTGAGAAGCACTAGGAATATTCGCAAGTCTCAGACACCCTCCAGAACATGACGAGAGAGAAGCTCCAACAACGTGACACACAGCTGCTCTATCAACTCCACGGAAGGCTTGATAGCACAGAGGAAGGAAGGAAGAAAGGAAGGAGGGAGAGAGGGAGAAAAGAGGTTTGCAGGCCCATCTGCCCCTTCAAACCGAGCCCTCCACCTCCCTCTGTGGTAAGTTGCCCTAAAACTGTTCCCCTTCCCCACTTAGACGCAGCCCGTCCTTGTCCCTGCTGCCCCTGGAATGACTTCACCTGCCCTGGTGGGCCTGCGATCTGCTGGCAGGGTCTCCCGCCCCTCCCTCTCCAGTCTGCAGAATTCAGAATTCAGGCCGTGTGAACCTAGCCGGGCTCCCACCTGCTGGAATCTGACTTTGAGACCCTCCTACCCACCCCAGCCCAGATCGATATCCTACAAATTGGGTAGTACTTTATCAGTTCCTCATCTTCTCTAAGCCTCCAGGGCCTTCCTATGCCCTGCCCCTACCTGTGTCTTCAATATGTTTCCCGTTCTCAGAACATAGGCCCCTGCTGCCCCTGCCGTCTGAAGCCCCCAGCCTTTCTCCCCACTTGAGCTCCCGACTCCTCCTCACCCTCAGTTACTGGCACTGAATTTAGCTCCTCACTATACATTGTCTTTTCTTAAGTAATGATTATTTTTACTCCACATCTAGATTGTGAATTCTCTGAAGGAAAAGACATATATATACATATATATATGTGTGTGTGTGTGTGTGTGTGTGTATATATATATGTGTGTGTGTGTGTGTATATATGTGTGTGTGTGTGTGTGTATATATGTGTGTGTGTGTGTGTGTATATACACACACACACATAGGAAATCCCCTAAAATGTATCAAATGATTGGAACAGGGAATGGAGGGTGATATGGTTTGGCTCTGTCCCCACTCAAATCTCTTCTCGAATTGTAACCCCCACAATCCCCACGTGTGGAGGGCGGGACCTGGTGGAGGTGATCGAATCATGGGGACATTTCCCCCGGGTGTTCTCGTGGTAGTGAGGGAGTTCTCATGAGATCTGATGGTTTTATAAGGGGCTCCTCCCCCTTCGCTCCTCACCCTGCTCTCTCCTTTCACCTTGTGAAGAAGGTGCTGCTTCCCCTTCTGCCATGATCGTAAGTTTCCTGAGGCTCCCGCCAGCCATGTGGAACTGTGAGTCAATTAAGCCTCTTTCCTTTATAAACTACCCAGTATTGGATGGTTCTTTATAGCAGCGTAAGAACGGACTAATACAGGCAGTCAGGTATATTTTCTTAAAATATGGTTTATCAGCCAAAAAGAGGTCACATTTATATTGTGCACAAGACAAATGTCCCTAACTGCTGAGAGAACCCTGCTGATGGATGGAAAAATCCCAGCGTGAAGGAGGTTGAAAGGAAAGAAAGGAACGGTTGTGGGGAAGAAGTGAGGACCTGGGCAGCAAGTCCACCCCCTGCACTCCCTCAGACTTGGTCAGCCTTGACCCCGTGGTTCACAGGGTCCTGCCCTTGATTCTGCCTCCAGCTCGGCCAGCAACACTGTGAGTAGGAAATCCACACCTTTTGGCCCATCCCCCTGTGCTGTGGTGGGAGGGGCGCTGGGCAGAGGTGAGAGGAGCAGAGCCCCAGGTGCTCCTCGTCCCTGATGAGAACCCTGAGGCCCAGGAGGAATCCGACCCGGGGACACTGGCCGGGAGGCCGTGGGAAGCTGAGTGCAGAGCTTGTGAGAGTGGGTGGCCACGGGGCTCCCATGAGTGAGCAGCCGGGCTGCTCCAGGGACCCACCCTCCAACTTCCAGAAAAGTCACTGCTGACCACAGAGGAAAAATCCCTCAAAATTAAAGCTTCCAACCCTGCCCCTGCTGCACGGGAGCTGTGGGTGTCACACGACAGGGGCAGGACAGCCCAGGGCAGACAGCAGTGTCCACAGGGACTGGGGTGGGGGTGACCATGGGGACTGAGGACTGAGGCTGTGGGCTGGGGTCCATCTGGAGACGGCCATGGCATTCTGTGGATTTCAGCTGCTCCAGAGTCCTGGGAATGGTGGTGTTTGGGTAAAGCAGCTTCTCTCGTGAGCCCTGAACTCTACCTACAGCATCACTGTAGCATTTAAAACCCTGCTGACCATGTAGGTCAAACATTATTATTCTTTTTCATCCATTTTCTTATGAAGAATTGAGAGAGGGAGGACTCATCCTTACCCCTCCACCAGTGAGTGAAGGACCCTGGTTTGAATTTGCATGTGATGGCTGCACTGCACCTTTGGCCTGCTGCAGGATTCTCAGGAATTCAGCTGCTCCCTGTGCTGGACCTGATGGCCCCATATGCCATTTCCGTGTCTTCCTCTCTGTCTGCCTGGTGGCCTCCTCTGGTGACTCTGGCTGTGCCACCCTTCTCTGGGGTGACCACAGGAGGAGGGGACTCCAACATGGGCTGGTTCCACCATTCGTCAGCAGCTGCAGAAATCAGGTTGAGGTGAGAGGGGAGGAGACGTTCAAGTAACATAAGGTCTGTGCATTTTTGAGACATTAAACGGGAACAGTGCCAAATGTTGGCACTGATGTGGAGCGATGAGAACTCTCCTAATCCTTGGAGGAGCTGTGAAAGGCTAAACATGGGTTGAAAAGAGTTTGGCAGTTTCTTACGAAAATAAATATACACTTATCCTATGACCCACCAATCCTGGATATTTACCCTAGAGAAATGAAAATATATGTCCAAGTCTAAAAGATGTGTAGAAGAATGTTCATAGCAGCTTTATTCCTAACAGCCCAAACTCCAGGACGCCATGTGGCCAACTCCAGAGGAGGGTAAACTGTGGGACCCGGCTCACCAATAGGAGCTCAGACTGCTTCAGACACCGGGCACCCCCCACTCAGGACTGCACACCCTAAGTTTCCATTTATGAGATGTCCTAGTGCAAGCACGAACTAATGAGTGGTGGAAAAGCGTCTGAGGATTGAGCAGAGCCTGATAGGGAGAGGACCGAAGGGCTCTTCCAGGCCTGCCTGCCCAGGCCCCTCATCCAATCTCCCAGACCCGGGGGCAGCGGCGGGACCCACGTGGAGAGGAAGCCCTGTGCAGGCAGCAACAGGGGACCCATGTGTGGCCTCTGCCCACATTCCCCAGGTGTGCGGGGGTCCCGGGACGAGGCTGTCGAGGACGTTTCGTTGTCACGTTTTTCCTGCTGCCCTGGGGCCAGGGCCACGTCTCTGTAAAATCTACGCTAAGCCCACTGCCTCTGCACGGCTCTGAAGTGGGGTTCCTGTTCAGTTACCACGGATCCAGGGATGACTGACGCTGAGCACCTTCCTGAGAAAGACCCATGTGGGCTCCGTCTCTCAGCAGGCCTCGCTCCCCAACCCCTGTTAGGCCCAGCCAGGAGGTTGCTTCTGTCAAGAAAACATGAGCAGTAAGGATGCCCTGGGCCAGCTCCACAGAAGCACAGCAGGGTCGTCAGTAAAAGAAATCAGGGTCACTAGACAGGGCCGCTCACCAAGCCTGTCCAGATCCCTAACCATCCTTACAGGAAACGTGGTCACCACCGAGGAGAAACTCAGTGCTGTGAGGAAATGCGTGTCCCTCTGCATAGGCGTTCTGAGACCGTGGGGTACAGAGACAACAGCAAAAAGCAAAACAAAATCAATTTGCCAAGATTTATATTTTCTGCTTTACTTCATCTTCTTTATTTTTTTAGAGATAGGGTCTCACTCTGCCACCTGGACTGGAGTGCAGAGGTACCGTCACAGTTCCCTGCATTCTTGAACGTGTAGGTTCAGGGGATCCTCCCCACTTGGCCTCCCAAGTAGCAGGGACTCCAGGCACTTGCTACCATGCCTAGCTAATTTTTTGCCCTTTCTTTTCTTTTTTTTTTTTTTTGAGACAGAGTCTCACTCTGTTGCCCAGGCTGGAGTGCAGTGGCACAATGTCAGCTCACTGCAACCTTCACCTCCTGGATTTAAGTGATTTTCCTGCCTCAGCCTCCTGAGTAACTGGGATTACAGGTGCAGCCACCACACCCGGCTAATTTTTGTATTTTTAGTAGAGACAGGGTTTTGCCATGTTGGCCAGGCTGGCCTCAACTCCTAACCTCAGGTGATCCTCCCGCCTCTGCCTCAGCCTCCCAAAGTGCTGGGATTGCAGGCTTGGGCCACCACACCTGGCTGATGCCTAGCTGATTTAATTTTTTTTTTTGTAGACTTGGGGTCTCACTATGTTGCCCAAATTAGTCTCAAACTCCTGGCCTCAAGCAATCCTCCTGCCTCAGTCTCCTGAAGTACTGGGATTACAGACATGAGCCACCATATGGGCATAATTCATCTCCTACAGTGACAAGGGAGAAAGGTCTCTAGGTGCCATGTGTTCAGCTTCACACAGGGACCGAAGCCCTAAGGGTTTTTTTTAGGAAATGCACCATTTTTTTTTACCCAACCTCTTCATCTTTCACCCTGGAAGCTAGAAAGCAGCCCCAGGGACTCTGCTACAATTTCTGTCTTGTTGCTTTGAAAATTGCCAGGTCCTTGCTGGATATTTGATCAGCATGTTTTGCTAACCATTTTTCTCTTGAATTAATCTTTTGTTGCCAATAAGTTCCATAAAAAGTGTGGTTTATTCTAAAGTCAGGAAACAAGGTAAAAACTGGGTAGAGTCAGAATTGTCCTTAAAAACTGCACAGATACTACCTTTTGGAGACCAATAGACCATCATGCAAAAATTTCAGCCAGTTCTTCTTTCAGTGCTAAAAGAGATTATTGATTCTTTGGTTAAATGCCAGGTGAAGTAATTGACTTGCATTTAACAAACATTATTATATGAAATATATCATTTAGAAAAATGTTGAACTTCACATGCGGAAGATTGTGTGAATCATATCCACCTGGCGTTTTTACAACATTTAGATATTTACCTATTCATATTTATTTCTTTTTACCCCCATCTCCCACTCCAGTTTTCTCTCCTCCCCCACCATGAGTACATATCAGATGAATATCCCCTAATGTGAAGATGTTCTTACAAAACACACATTGTTGACTGTGTATTATATTCTCAGTGTACACCAATTTTCTTGAGCTATAGATTCACTTTGGCTTTTACTTTTTGTCTAGGATTGCACTGAATTTACAGGTGGTCCTGATGAGAACTGATGTCTTTAAAATATCATCATCACATCCAAGATCTCTCCACAGAATACCTTTCTGGATACTTAGAACTTCTCTGTTGTTCTTTCATAGAATTTTATCTTTTTCCCCGTAGAGGACGTGTTACTTGAACTTCTAAGATACTTCAGATTTTCGTTGCTATTGTGAATGCATCTATTTTTACTGTATTTTTTAGTTGGTGACTGGGCTAAGCCTCTGTAATGTTGTAAGTTTATGCTAATCTGGAACGCTTGTCTCTTTCCTCATGGCATGAGAGAGGATGTTAGTCAGTACTATTTTAAACTATTTTGGTACTATTTTTGTATTCTTTCCCATCTTACAAAGAACATTTTCTTTATCAAGATAGAGTTTGCAGTATATTTAAACTACACAACTTTGCATAGTTAAAAGCCTCTGTATATGACTTTTAAAGAGTTTTTATTGTAAATAGGTGTTGAACATCATAAATTGGTGTTGAATGATGTTGAACATTGGTAAATGCTTTTTCTGCATCTACCAAAGTAATCATATGATTTTTCTCTAAGTTTGTCAATATTGTATTGAAAAATTTTTCTGATGTTGAACTATCCTTGCATTCCTGAGATAAGCCCTACTTGATCATTATGCATTGCTTTTTGAATGCAATGTTGGATTCCATTGAATAATATTTTATTTAAGTTTTTTTTTAAATCTACATTCACCAGTAAAATGAACCTAAAATTTTCTTTCCATGTGTTACCTTTATCTGGTTTGGGAATAAAATTTATACTATCTTTGTAAACTAAGCTGGGCATATTTTCACTATTTTTCTAGTTTCTAGAACTTCTGTTTAAGTTAAAATTAACTGTGAGTCTTGGGTTTGAGAGAAAGAAGTTTAGATTCCCATTCTGATTTATTTAATGTTTGTTAGCCTAATCAAGTTTCCTGTTGTTTGCACCAATTTGCCATTTTGTTGTTTTTGCAGAAACGCATCCATTTTGTCTACATTTCCAAATTGCTTAGGTTATAGTTGTTTATGACATTTTTTTACTAATTTTTTCTCTCTACTGTAGCTAATATGTTGCCTTCTCATTTATGTGTTTATATTTTTTTACATTGTTTATTCACATCTTTTCCCTTCATGAGTCTTGCCAGAGGTCCTTAAAAAGAAACAGATTTGTTTCCATTGGCCTTCTCTATTGTGTGTGGGTGTATGCATTGTGTGTTTTGCTTGCTTGTTTTCTGTGTTCTCTATTTCACCAATTTCTCTTTTACATTTAGCACTACATTCCTTCTTGTTCTTTGGATTTTTCTCTACTGATTTTTTTCAAAGTTCTTGAATTAAATGTTTGGTGTTTATTTTTCTGCCATTCCTATTTCTAGACAAACGTATTTAAAGCAAAATGTTTCATAGTTTTAGCTGTATTCTACAACATATGTGTGTGATTGTGCACATAAACACCCCACACACAGACACACAGATACACAGAAACACATGCACAGACACAGACACACACACAGACACACACAGACATAGACACACAAAGAAACACACACAGACACACACAGACATAGACACACAAAGAAACACACACAGACACACACAGACACAAACACACAAAGAAACACACACAGACACACACAGACATAGACACACAAAGAAACACATGCAGACACACACAGACACACACACAGACATAGACACACAAAGAAACACACACAGACACACACAGACACAAACACACAAAGAAACACACACAGACACACACAGACATAGACACACAAAGAAACACACGCAGACACACACAGACACAGACACACAAAGAAACACACGCAGACATACACAGACATAGACACACAAAGAAACACACGCAGACACACACAGACACACACACAGACATAGACACACAAAGAAACACACACAGACACACACAGACATAGACACACAAAGAAACACACACAGATACACACAGACATAGACACACAAAGAAACACACACAGACACACACAGACATAGACACACAAAGAAACACACACAGACACACACAGACATAGACACACAAAGAAACACACACAGACACACACAGACACAGACACACACAGACACAGACACACACAGAGACACACACACCTCTCCCTAGGAGGCCGGCCTTGCTGCAGTGCTCCTTGGTTTGGAGCACCTCACTAGTTTCATCTTCATGGAAACTCACCTGTTTGCCATCTGTCCCGTTTATTAGCCTCTTCATGCTTACTATGACTATTTCATTTTTAATTCTCTAATGCCCTTTCTTCCCTCCTGAGGATATTTAGTTGCTTTATTTCACTAATAATCTCACTTGTGTCCTTGAGGACATTATGCCTTTTAGGCGTTGAGTCTGTCTGTTCCAGCCCTACCTCGAGGTGTGTTGTATTTGCTGTGTTTTCAAGTGGCTATGCTGGTCAGGTGTCCGATTACTTTGCCTGTGGGCTCTTTTCTCTTGAAGGCATCAGCTCCTCTCTCGGGTACATTTGCTGGAGAAGATCCACGGCAGGCCCTAGACCAAGACCCCAGCCCCAGGTTGGAGGAGAGGGACAAACACCAGGCAGACATACCAGGCAGACACAGCAGAGCCAGGCCGACCTCCACTGCCCGTCCCTCAGGACACCTCATTGGTGAATAATCTGCTTCTGAGTGGGTGCTCTTCTGGGTGTGGGTGCAGTTTCCACCTCAGGAGTTTGGATGAGGAAGCAGAAATATGAATTCCAGCCCCTAGTGCTGCTATTCACGTCCAGCCAGCACCGCCAGCAGCTTCCACCTCTCTAGCCCTGGCCACCCCGTCTCCCACCCAAACTCACACGGTGAACCTGCCTCTCCCTGGCTTCTCCAGGTGCTCATGCTCTCACATCCACACCTCCCTCTTCCATCTCTGGCTTTCCCATAGTTAGTTCTCGGGGAAGGAGTCGGCCATCATGCCAGGTGCCACGGTGTCTGCAAAAGCACCTAGACTTTAACACCAGAATCAAGCTCAATGCAGCAAGATCACCACCTTCTGAAAAACAACAACTTTCAAAAGCCTCCCATCTCCCATCTCACACTCACTCCTATGGTGGGACAGGGAAAGAGCCGTCCACTCGGCCCTCACGCCAAGCCCATGGTATCTGAATTTACATATAATAAATGTAGGTGCACTGGGACATCTGAGTACATATGCAGAAACAATATCTGCAACTAGGAGCTCGGTCTGCAGGTGACAGCCACAAACATGGACCCTGCGTAGGAAATTCCTCAGTGCTCAGGACCAGTGAAAGGGCCGTGTGTGTTGGAGACTTGCGGGAATGATGCAGGTTATATGGTGTGTTAATAAGAGCTGCTTTGCTTGAAAATTTCAGAAAGCCAACTTAAATCAGCTTCAGAAAGCAAGAATAAAAGAAATGTGCTGGCTCCTGCCATTGGGAGAAGGGCCAGGAGTCTGCAAGGAAGGTGGACCTGTGGCTGGCACAGAGGCTGTGGTGCCTGTGACGAGACAACGCCTGCAGCCATGAGACGGCTGTGGATGCTTGTGGAGGATCCGCTGTGAGAGGCCAAGTTCTGAGCATCCCGGAGCATTAACACATTTGATCGTCACAACAATCCTGGGACATAACCTATTATTGATAAGGAAACTGAGACATGAGGGTAAGTCCCAAGAGCGCATGCCAAGAAGTAATAAAGCCAGGACTTTTGCAGAAGCCACCTGGCCCCAGAGCCCTTAAGCCTGACCAGGACACTTCACCTCAGGCGGATCGGCCTTCCCTGCCTCACATACCTGCTTCTTCCAGCCACCTCCACGCTTCCAAACACTTCCCCTCACGTGGACCTGCCGCCCTTCCCGTCTTGTGCACCTGCTTCTTCCGGCCACCTCCACACTTCCAGGACCCTTCCCCTCACGTGGACCCGCCCTCTCGCCTCACACACCTGCTTCTTCTGGCCACCTGCACACTTCCCTTGCATGTCAGTTTCCTCTGTTGCAGCAACCAAGGGCCACCAACAGCTCCAGAGCCTTTAACTTAAGGCTTTACCCCAGAAAACGGGCAGCCCCTGCCCCTCTGGCTTCAGGCCAAAAATCCCAGGAAAGGCTCTCACAGGCCCCCAGAGCCGCGCCCGACCCTGAGCTGAGGGGCACTGGTGTCGTGAGGAACCCGACAGTGAGATCCACAGCTGCTCTGGGGCCTGAGCTTCTCAGGCCCTGGGTGGAGCCAGGCCACCCACCAAGAGGAGCTGCACAGGAGGCAGGACCGTCCTGCAAAGTGGTCTGAGGGTCTTCTCGGTCTTGTTCCGTGGTGTTGTGTTTGAAGCTCTATTCATCTGTCTGTTGGCCCAGCTTTCAAGCTTTCTACATTTCCGCTGCATTTTAAGTTACCATATAAAGCTTCCTATTTCAATCCTCTATGGTGAACACATGTTTTTATAACTTTGCTTTATAACCTCCCAGCTTATTGGCTCCTCAAGCACCAAGTGGCATCCGGTAACAGGAGAGGACGAGGCCGTGCGTCCACATTTCAGGAGAGGGGCGCCCTTCCTTGAGCTCACTAAGGAGACACAGCCTCATCATGTTACTCCCAGAGTTCTGATTTTCCACACTTAGCCCCTCTTCTCCTTAAATATTATGTTAAACCAATGCCTTATTTACTAATAACTTGTTGAATATTTTTCTTACAAAACTGCTTTGTGTTGATGACATTCTCATTCTTTTGCTTGGTGTTTTTTAACATGCAGCATGTATTTTGAAGCTTGAGAAAAGTGGGCAGATGGTTTGCAGTTTTCACATGTCCAGGGGCCTCCTGTGATCGCGTCCACACACCCCCAGAGCGGCACAATGCCAGGTATCTCTTCTGGGGTCAGAGCCTGTCTCTGACCGCCCTGGGGAGGTGGTCGAGGCATAGCGTGGCACTTGCTTTTATGCTTCTGACATTATTTTTCCTCTTCTTTTTTTTTTTTTTGCAAAAGTTGGGAGTGGGGTTCTTACACACACACACACATACACATGTTCTTTTGCATTTTTACTTATTAAGGAGCCACTTTCAGGAAGTAAACCATCCACCTGGAGAAACATGATACGTAAGACAATGGCCTCATTCTTGGCCACGTCGTCAACTTTATCAGAAATTACATTTCCACGGGATAATTGAGCTAAGAGCCCATATTCCCCATTTCTCTTTCCATATAAATAGACATTAAGGCCCCCAATGCCATCATTCCTGACTGAAACTCTAGCAGCAGCTAACATACTATTTCCTTCTTTGTTTCAAAGGATATGTTGATGGACCCTTACTGGATTCTAGAGGAAAAACTCAAGTCTTCTTCATACAAATATTAAATCTGTGAACACACCAAAAAATTACATTTAACCCTCGAGAAAACCCAGAGGTAGATTAAAAAATGATTCACAGCTGTTACATTTAACGTTAAAAATCATTAATGATGCCGAGGCATTTATATTTCTTTAACTCATGCCTAAATTATGAGGACTGGCTTTAATAAGTATTGTTAATAAAAATTTCAATTTCTTAAAAAAGCCTTTAATTAAGAGAAGCAGCACTGTGACTGGTACAGCTGTAAGCCAGAGACCATGAGGCACCCTGTGGCCACCATCCAAATTAAAGGCTCAGAGAGCAGAACGAACATGTAAGGTTGCAAAGCCCCATCCCTAAATAAGGCCACAGAGTGTGGCCTCCAACTCCCCTATTGCCTCAGGCTCTGGCAGCATCAGAAGCTGATGGTAATACCCACAGCCTCTTCAGGACAGCTCTGCAGTCCTGGTCGCCATGGCACAGAGGGACAAAGTGCCAGGGTGGTCCCGGGAGCGCCCGTCCAGACCAGCTTGTAGCCAGAGCCACCCAGCTCTTCCAGTCAGTGTCTGCCTGCCCGGGGAACACCTGCTCAGGGCTTCGAAGTGCTCTCTGGCATGAGCAGCCTGGACACAGCCTCCATAGCTCAGCCCCATGCTCAGTCCGACAGTCCCCGCCAGACGTGTGGCCGAATCGCCCAGCAAGTGAACGCATGGACCAAGGAGTGTGTGGCCACTCAGCCACGGCCCTCCACGGTCTCATCTTCCACACGGCCTCTCTCAGAGCCGAGGTCTCCTCATCTGCAAATGGGAAGGGGCGCTGCCTTTTCCCTCATGCTGATGGCACGTTCCTGCCTCAGTCCAGAGGACGCTCAGCTCCTTCATGACGTGGATGGAGCAGGAAAAGGCCCTGGCCCCAGCGCTGGAAGGAGAGCCCGGACCCCAGCCTTGTCGGGCGGCCACACGCTGCTGGGGCATGCGTTCTCACCTGCAGAAGGAGATGGGGACTGCACGGACGCTCACGTCCCCCCGGAGCTGGAGCTTATGGGAGCTTCCAGCAGGATTCAGGCCACAGCCACACCTGCAAGCGTGTGGTGCTTGGACCCGCCCTGCTGCCTGGTACCGGGGAACTTCAGGTGGGTCTTTATGGCTCTGAAACATGCTCCTTCTGCACAGTGATGTGGGGATCAATGTGGCGTTGACCGCAGAGGCCTGAGGTTTATGGCTTACAGCTTCCGCCACGTGCTTAGCACTGAGAACACCAGTGGGCGAAATGGCAAACCTGAAGTGGTTTTATTTAAACCCGAGAGAGAGGAGGGCCCTTCTGCCTCCACCAACCCCCTGTGGTCTCCAGAGGCCGCCTTTTGCTTTGCTCTAGGAAAAATAAAATTTAAGATCATTTTCATTCTATGGGCTGAGCTCGACCCCTGATGACTGCAGGCCAAGCTGGGGTGCTGTGACCAGTCACCACACCCAACATGTCAAGCCCATTTCGACTTTTTCCAAACATTCTGGAATTACGGCCTCATTTCATTTGCACGAAACCATTCATTGTATTGATTAGGAAGCCAAGAGCATCAGTGATTTGCCTAAGGTCACATAGAACAAATGAGTTACAAAGTCAAGACTGGAATTCAGGTCATAAACACTAAAAATGAGTAAAATACAAGGAGCCCAGCCCTTAAAAGTGTTTGTCTGAAGCTCTGGTTTGTGTCTATCTTGCACCTCTTTGATTAAAATAGCATCTAACTTGCCTAAACGAGCAATAAATAAATAAATAATAAGATAAAATTAAAAAACAACTCTTGGAAAACTAGAAAACAGACTGGTTTCAACATTCGCCTGGGCGTCAGCCATACTTCCGTGTTGACTGAAAGCCACAGGCGACATCCAGCGAACCCTCTGATTGTTCAAAGTAAGCGGCACATATAAGACCATCGGATGCCCGTCTGCTGATGATGTGTCTGGGGCAGTGTAGTAGGAAAGGCCCCTCACATTTTGCACCTCCTCCACTGGCATTCCTGGGACAACACTGATGACTAACAGGAGAGTAACTTCCAGGGAAAGGAGGCAACAGTCCTGCCTGGCATGAGGGTGCCAGATTCACTGGAATGGGCTGGCCCCAGGAAAGCACTAAGCAGGCAGGACGCAGGGCAAGGCTGGGGATTCAGCAGCCGCTACTGGTGGATCAAACAGTGAGTATGCAGGTGTGAAAACCGTAATCCAACCTCAACAGGTGGAAGACGTTCCCAGACCAGCCGCCATGGGCTTCACACACTATTTTTTTGAGAATGTTCGTCATCCTGCCCTGTAGGTCCAAACTGTTCATCCACAGAGTCCTCGCAGTCCTAGGCTACTGCCAATTAGAGGCTCTACAGACCTTCGGGTTGGACTTTTTACCTGTTTCTTTCCCTTCCTCCCACCCCTCCTAAAAGGACGGCTGTGGCAACAGGCTCCTATCACCCAGGGCAAGAATACCAAGCCAACCTCTTCAGGAGTGAGATGCCTGCACAGGATGCAGGAGAGAATGGTGCTATTGTGCTGGCCCCGGAGTGGGCTGGAGATGGCACCCGCAGCGCTGAACGACTGGCTTTATTACCTCCATTACTACAATCACATTTGAAACATGGTGCAGACCAGCTAATTCCAGGGGCAAACTCCTGCTCTCCTTAGTCTTGAGGAAACCACAGATGCCCACATCCAGGGACCTACTTGCTGCTCTGCAGGGCGAGGCTGCTTGGCCTGCAGAGAGTTGGGGCGCAGGCTCCCTGTGCCTGCAGCTGGTTCGGAAGAGGTGGCTCTGTGCGCGGCTTTCTGCTGGGCTGCCGCACCCACAGGTGTGTGGTGAGAACTGTGTCTCCTACACCAGAGGTGCCCAATGGTCAGTGGAATGATTGCTTGCAAAGGCCACCTTTTAAATGATGATTTCATTGCAGGAAACATAATTTTGGAATAATTTTTCATCTCAAGTGAACGTCGTACTTAGTTTGGCTCCCCTACTCCCATCCCACCTTCTCTGCATGGTGACTGCTTGTTGAGGATAAATTACAGCATCAAACCCGAGGGTCCACTCTCCTCCCACCACACAGCTTCTCAGCTTCCTTAAACACAGCCCTGTGACGGTAGACAGGAAGAAAGGCCCCTGCCCTGCCCCTCCCTGACATTCTCACATGAGCCTCCAGGAATAGTCCTGGCATCTTTCCCTAGGAAATTACTATCTTCTGAAAATCTCAAAATAACCAAGAAGATTTTGTAGGACTTTGTTGTTGTTGTTGCATTAGAAAAACTGTATTTTTGTTTTTCCAAACACAAAATATTACATACTGTTAAACACGCCTTTGCAAACCAGCGCCTCCCACAGGAGCCTTTCCCCTCGAGATGCTGATGAGGTCCAGCTTCTGCACTATCAGCCCATCCGAGGTTTTTAAGTTGGCACTGGCGGTGGCACAGGGCAGCAGATGAACATCTTGGCAACACAGAACAGATCCAAATGTATAAGGTCCCGAGAAGCTCTGCCACCGGGCAACAACAATACCCCTGATGAGGGAGAAGGCAGAGAAAGACACTCCAGGGTGACCACAGGGGCATCTACGTTAGATCCTAAGCACAGCCCCTGCCAATCAGCATCAGCAGCCCCACTGCAACCTGTGTCTTGGGTCTGCTGGAAACATGTCAACCACATGGTGAAACAAAATTATGTAAAGATGCAGATACAGAGACAGAGGCAGAGGCAAAGGAACATGCAAATGCAGATGCAGAGACGGATGCAGGTCCAGATGAAGATACGGATACAGATGCAGATACAGTTATGGATGCAGATGCAGATACACATTCAGATGCAGACGCAGGTACAGATACAGATGTAGACACAGATACAGATGCAGATACAGATGCAGACGCAGGTGCAGATACAGACATCAATACAGATACAGATACAGATGCAGACACAGATACAGACAGATACAGATGTAGATACAGATGTAGATGCAAGACAGAGTCTGTTCAAGGAAGATACAGATACAGATGTAAAACGGTCTGTTCGTCTTCATCTGTCTCTTTATCTGCATCTGTATCTGCATCTGCATTTGTATCTGCACCTGTATCTGCATCTGTATCTGCACCTGTATCTGCACCTGTATCTGCACATCTGCATCTGTACCTGTATCTGCATCTGTGCATCTGTATCTGTATCTGCATCTGTATCTGTGTCTGCCTCTGCGTCTGTATCTGTGTATCTGCATCTGCATCTGCATCCGTGTTTGCATCTGTGTCTGCATCTGAACCTCTATCTTTCTATTTGTATTCATCTTCCTGGTTGGGCCTTAGACTCTGTCTTGTCCCAGTCCCCTCGGGGGTGTCTCAGGATGCCCACACTTGTTGGAACTCAGCCAACTTCTGTGGCCCATTGGTCCTTCTGCATCCACAGGCCTCCTGAGGCTTAGATATTTTTCTGAGGTATCAGGAAGCTCTCCTGCCCCTTCCTTGCCCTCAAACACATTTCTCCCTGCCTTCTGGACTTTCCGCCTCCACCCAACATGTCAAGACAAGCTTACCACTCCCCCTGGCCTGGGTGTGTTCCTAACCTGTCCTTCCCAAGCTTTGACCAGTAGCCTCAGAACCCACCGGGTGAAGGCCCTTCCTGGCTCCCCTTGGAATGCCTGATGCCCACCTGCAGCCCCCGCGTGTCGTCGTAGGTCTGTACTTTCTCCTTACCCCACACTCCTGTCACAGGTCCCACCGCCATCTCCTCAAGCTTCCCTCTTTTTGCTCTCCTCATTCTGGTCGGCTTTACATGTGGCAGCCTTCAATCATATCCTTTCCCTGCCCAAAACTGACTCCCTTTGCCTTCCAAACCAATAATGTGGTGTGTCCCTCCCTACCTCTCCTGGCTTCTGTCTGTCCTTCCTAACATGTAACTTGCATCCCCTGAGCCTCCTTCATGTCAAAGTGGGAACAACCCTGGTGAGAGTCTGGAAGCTGGATTCTGACTGTGGGCCCTGGGCCTCCATTCCCCACCATGAACCACGGAGGCTGAACTACATCAGTACGCCTCTCACCTGAGTGTATGTGTGAGTCGCTTGGGGTTTCGCTAAGATGCAGATGTTGATTCAGAAACTCTGGGTTGAGACCAAGGCTCTGCATTCCTGACCAGGGCCCAGGTGACTCCAGGATTACTGTCCAGGTAACACCTTGGGACCAGAGCCAGGAGACAGACATTCTCTCATGTCCTTCCAGACCCAGCATTCCACAGCAGGAGCACACAGCATGTGAGCTGAAGCGTCTGGTCTCAGAGTCTGACTCCCAGCTCTGCTCCCACTACCTGGCTGACTCAGCAAGTTACTTGTCCCCTAAACCACAATGTTCTTTCCGGAAACACAGAGGCACAGTCTGCACCCCGTCTCAGGGCTGCCGTAACAATTAAATGAGATAAGCCATTTTCAGGGCTGACACTGCCTGATGAGAAAGGCCCTCCACAGGTGCCCACTCTCACCTTGGCGTCAGGGTCCTCCTGAGCTCACACAGGGCCCTGGGCCTCGGGTGCTGGGGAGGAGTCGCCACCCCAGGGCTGGATGTCTGGGGCTGAGGGCAGCCTGGAAACCCATCCACCCACGTCCTCCAGGTCTCCCATCTGGCCAGCAGGCCCCTGGAACATCCATCCTTCACTGAGCCCTGGGGGAGGCCTCCCTGTCCCCAGCACAGGGTGCTCTTGGCAAGAGGCCATGAACTGCAAGAACAGGAAATGGAGGAGAAAACCTTCTGTTTTGTAAACACAGTGTTTGGTTTCAGGAGGATGGATTCAAACCAAAGAACCCAGATAGACACGTTGTACCCTTTGAAGCATCGCACACAATTTTTACAGACCATGGGTATTTCCAAAGAATGCATCAGCACCATCTCTATCCAGTGACGGGAAAGAAAGCCAAGACTGGATTTCTGAGGCAGCATTAATACATAATGAAATTCAGATTTCAAAATTATGAAGTCTTAATTGGAATCTACCTCACAAGATCCCACCTGAAACTTCCAGTGCTATCCAGGGTGCCTTTGTGTGGTAACAGCAATTGCCATTACCAGGACTGAAGACATGCTAGACGCTGTTGGAACAATGCAGGCTCCCATGTCAACATCAGCTTGACTGAAAAGGGATGTTTCTGTACTTGACCTCTGCAACAGTAATGAAGAGCTCCATCTGGAAGTCATTCCAATAACAATGACAACTGTCTTCTGCTTCAGTCGATCGTTCTGTGGTCCCCACGGCTAGCCAGCTCTATTTCTGCAAACATCATAGAAGTGTGGGTGTGTAGGCCGGGCGCGGTGGCTCACGCTTGTAATCCCAGCACTTTGGGAGGCCGAGGTGGGTGGATCATGAGGTCAGGAGATCGAGACCATCCTGGCCAACATGGTGAAACTCCATCTCTACTAAAAATACAAAAATTAGCTGGGCTTGGTGGCCCATGCCTGTAGTCCCAACTACTCAGGAGGCTGAGGCAGGAGAATCTCTTGAACCCAGCAGGCAGAGGTTGCAGTGAGCCGAGATCACGCCACTGCACTCCAGCCTGGCCAGAGAGTGAGACTCTGTCTCAAAAAAAAAAAAAAAAAAAGAAGACGTGTGGGTGTGTTTGTTGTGTGGGATTATGGTCTCACTCCTAGCGCTGCTTTGCCCTAGGGAAATGCCGGTCACAGCAGTGTTGGTAGCTCCTCCCTCCTTGCTTCCCGCTGGGTCCCGGTGGAGCTCCTTTCTCTGGGAGGTAATAGTCGTGTTAAGAAGGGCCAGTGGGGTGGGGCTAGCGCCAGAGCCCGGGCTACAACGTCCCCCATCCGCTGGCGCTGGGGCTGAGCTCCAGGAGGACCAGCAGGAGGCTGGGGGATTTCCAGGAGGTCTCTAACCGCAGCAAACTAGAGCAAAGCGATCTGCCGTCAGCGCCTGGGCCGCTCAGGTGCTTTTCCTCCTGGACGACCGCAGCCAGGACTCTGAGGAAAGGCCATGGTGCTTTCTAAGGGCCCAGCAGAGGCCGGTCCTGGGCTAGAGGGAAGAAGCGTTTATTTTTCCTGTGATGTGAGCTGTCCAGGCATTTTCCATGCACTCCCCTTCAGAGAATATTTCTGTCAAATGAAACTATTGCTTCCTCCACTTAACAATCCAGAAGGAGCTGCCCTCATGCCCCCAGAGCTCACCCTCCCCAGCTACACGGCTCGGGGCTTTCCAGCGTCCAAAACCCAGGCTGGGACGGGCAGGCCCATAGGTCAGGAAGGAGCCTTTCCCAGCACAGCCGCCCTCGGCCTCCTCCATGGCACAGGACGCAGGGAGCCTGCCTTCCGCTCACAGGAGCCCCGGGGGCGTGGGAGGAAGCCGCCAGCCTCCTTCCGAGGGCCATGGCCCACCAGACAGAAGTCACACAGGCCCAGCCCCTTGCTCAGCGCAGCCCCCACACGGGCCTCCTGCCTCCCTGGGTCTGGGGCCCACTCCCCACAGCACCTCCTAATTGAGGACTCTGGTTCTCCGTCTGGACGGCAGGCCTAGAAACAGCCGCAGACACGGGCCTGCTGCGCTGTGGGAAACACACAACACAAGGCAACGCCCCACGGCTCGCAGTTCTGTGGAGTGTTAACTCCTGTGTAGATTTCAGTGGCCACAACCACAATCAGGGCAGGGCACATCCCAATGCCCAAACCCCACAACAACCCCTCTCCACAGTCACACACCAGCCCCTCCGAAGCCCTGGCCGGCCCTGACCCCTTCTCCAGAGAAAGTCGCGGAGGGGGATGATGGAAGGCCACCTCAGAAACTGCCTTCCGTCCTTCAGCAAAAGGCCTTGGCTTTCAACCGCACCGTCTCCTCGCGGCTGAAAGGTATTCCATGGCATGGAAGGACCCGTTTCTTTATCCTTTCACCCATTGAAGGACATTTGAGTGGCTTCCAGTTTTTGCCAAACCGGAAAACAGTTTATGAATACAGCTGCTGTCAAAATTTGTGTGCAGGTTTTTAGATGAATGTAAAGTTTTCATTTCCTTACAGAAGATACCAAGGACTGGGATGGATGAATCATATGGTATGTTTATGTTTATGAGAAACTGCCAAACTGTTTTCCATTCTACATTCCCACCAGGAAGTATGAGCGTTCCCGCTTCTCTGCATCTTTATCAAGAGTGTTGTCAGCATGTTTCATTTTAGTCATTTGAATGGCTGAGCAGCGGGGGCCCCTCGTGGGTCCGATGTGCATTTCCCTGAAGACTTGTGATGTTAAACACCTTCTCCTACATGTATCTTACACCTTTATGATCTATTGGTGAAATGTTTATGCAAATATTTTGCTCATTTTTTTGACTGAGTTGTTTGGTTTCTTACTATTGAGTTTTGAGGGTTCTTTATGTGTTGAAGACAAGCCCTTTGTTGGATATGGGCTTTGAAGATATTTTCTCCCACTCTGTAACTTGTCCTTTCATTTTCTAACACTGTCTGTCACAGAAAATTTTTTCATTTTAATGAAGTCCAATTTATCAATTATTTTATGGATTGTAGTTTTGCTGTGTGTTTAAGAACTCTTGGATTAACCCCAAGTTATGAAGATTTTCTCCTATGTTTTATTCTAAAAGTTTTACAATTTACCTTTTGTATTTAGGTCTATGACATATTTGGTGTTAGTTTTTTATAAGGTTGAGGTTTAAGTCAATATTTACTTTTCTGCAAATGGATGTCCAGTTGTTCCAAGAGCATTTGTTGAAATCCTTTTTCCACTAAATTGCCCTAAACCTCTGTTGTTATGGCCATAACTGTGTGGGTCTGTTTCTGGACTACCTATTCTGCCCCATCGACCCATTCATCTGTCTTTGCCAATATCATACTGTCTTAATTATTACAGCCCTTAAAATGGAGTGGTTCACTCAACTTTATTCTTTTCCGAAATTGTTTTGAGTAGTCTAGTTTTTTATTGTTCTGTATAAATTTTAGAATCATCTTCTTTCTATAACACAAAAAATCTAGCTGGGATTTTTATTGAAATTACATTAAATATGAAGGTTAACTTGGGGAGAATTGACATGTTTACTATGCTGAGTTTTCCAATTGATGACACTATGTCTCTTCATTTATTTAGGTCATCTTTGATTGTTTTCATCATTCATCATCATCTGGTAGTTTTGAGCATATAGATCCCATATATAGAGTTAGATTTATAATTGAATATTTCATTTTTGTGCAATTTTAGGTGATATTTTTATTTTAATTTCAGTTGTCAATTGTTCTTTGCTAATATATGGAATTAAGATTGGTTTTTGTTTGTTGATTTTATGGTCTACAAACTTGCTAAACTCACATATTAGTTCTAGGGGACTTTTCATGAATTTGTTAGGATTATATAGTGTACAATATCATATTGTCTGTGAATAGGAACTGCTTTGTTTCTTTCTTTAAAATCTGCATGTCTTTGACTTCCCTGATTAGAGCTTCCAGTACAATACTGAATAGGAGAAGGACGAGTGGATAGCCTTGCCTTCTTCCCAATCTTTGTGGAAAACATTCAGCCTTTCATCAGTAAATACGAAGTTATCTGTGGGGTTTCTTTTTGGAGATGTTTCTTATCAGAATGTGGAAGTTTCCTACTATTCTTGATTTGCTGAGAGTTTTTCTCATGAATGAATATTAAATGTTGTCAAATGATTGTAATGCATCAATTGATATTATTGTATGATTTTTCTTCTTCAACTGTTAATATTATGGATTATGTCAATTGATTTTCAACTATTGAACTAGCCTTGCATTACAATAACAAAATTCTACTTTGTCATATATTATTTATATACACCATATATTGTATAAATAATATATATGCCAAGTAGAATTAATTTCTGTTGAGGATTTAAAAATCTATATTCATAAGAGGCATTCATGTGCAGTTTTATTTTCTTACACTGTCTTTGGTTTTAGTTATCAGAGAAATATCAGCCTTATAAGAGGAGTTGGAAAATATTTCTTCTTCTTATATGTTCTGGAAGTGATTGTGTATAACTGATGTTATTTTCTATTTACATTTTTGGTAGAATTTGCCAGTGAAATTGTCTCAGTTGGAGTTCATAGCATTCCCCTTTTTTAGCCTTAATGTCTGTAGGTTCTGTTATGATGCCCCTTCTTTTGTTCCAGATATTGATATTTGTGTCTTCTCTGTTTTTTTCTGTCTTTTGTCAGTGTTGCAAGAGTTTTGATCAATTAATCATTTCAAATGACTGATGTTTTTTGTTTCACATTTTTCTGTATTGTTTTTCTGTTTCCAGTTGTATTTCTGTTCTTATATTAATTCATTGAGGTTTTGCTTTTGGTTTTTCGTTGTGTTTTGTTTTGTTTTGGTCCTTCTTTTTCTCAACTGCTAGGTTTGAAATGTATTGTTCTGACTTCTTTTTTCTTTTCCAATGGAAGCATTTAATGCTATCTTTTCCCCTGCAAATACTGCATTAGCTGCAACCCACAAGTTTTAATACATGTATTTTTATTTTCATAAAGACTTCTAATATATTCTAATTTCTCTTGAGACCTTTTTTTATCCAAGGATTATTTAGGAGTGTTTTGTTTGATTTTTGAAGTGTTTGGAGATTTTCATGTATCTCTCTGTATTGACATCTAATTTAACACCATTATGGTCAGAGAATGTACTTGATTTCAACTCTTTTCAATGTCTTAAGATTTGTTTTTGATTCAGGATATGGTCTATCTTGATTACTATAAACTCAAATACAACATGTATTCTCTCATTCAGTAGAGTGCTCTCTAATGCCTATTTAGATCCAGTTGGTGGATGTTGCTGTTCAGTTCTATATTCTCCAACATTTTTAGTCTATTAGTTCTATCAATTATTAAGAGTGTTGAAGTCTCCAATTATAATTGTGAATTTGTGCATTTCTATTTTCAGTTTTTTTTATTTAATATATTTTGAAACTCTGTAGATAAGCGTCTTATGTATATACATATCTAGGATTGAAAAGTCTGCTTGGTTAATTGAACTTTTTACAATTACAAAATATTCTTCTTTATCCCTGGAAGTTTTCTTTGGAGTCTACTTTGTCTAAGATTAATATAGCCACTCAAACACTCTTTTAATTGGTGTTTGCTTTGAATAGTCTTCTATTTTTCTTTTTCTTTTTTTTTTTACTTTAAACCTATCTATATCATAACATTTGAAGGGGGTTTCTTGCAGACAACATATAGTTATGTCTTTTTTTTTTTTAACATTTTAGAACAACCTCTTTCAATTAATTTGTTTAGATCATTAACATTTAATGTAATCTAAACATTGATATGTTTGCATTTAGATCTACGAGTTTACTATTTGGTTTCCCTTTGTTTCCTGTGTTTTTCATCATTTTGCTTCCCTTCCCCTGACTTCTTGGGGGAATAAATATCAGCTTCATAAGAGGAGTTGGAAAATTTTTCTTCTTCTTATATTTTCTGGAAGATATTTAATTTTCTTACAATTCCATTTATCTATTGTGTTTTTACCATATCTTTTTGACTAGTGTTATCAGTGGTTGTTCTAGAGATTACAATGTGTGTACTTAACTTTTCACATTCTATTTGGGATCAACATTTTACCACTTCAAGTGAAGCATACAAGTCTTGCCACCATATGGATTCCTTTACCCTCTGCTTTTATGTTGTATTACACCCACATACATCGAAACTCTATGAGACAATGTTATAATTGTTGCTTTTATAAAATGTCATTTAAAGAACTCTGGAGAAGAAGAGTCTATTATATTTACTTATATATTTACCATTTCCGATGCTCTTCCTTAACCACTGAGGTTCTAATTTTCTTCTGGTACCATTTCCTTTTTGTCTAAAGTACTTCCTTTAGCAGTTCTTTTAAGGCAGATCTGGTGGCAAATATTCTTTTTGTTTCTTTCATCTGAAAATGCCTTATTTTAACTTTATTTTGAATAATATTTGCATCAAATGTAGAGTTCTGTATTGACAGTTGTTTTCTTTTGGCACTTGAAAAAATATGCTACTTTAGGCCGGGCGCGGTGGCTCAAGCCTGTAATCCCAGCACTTTGGGAGGCCGAGACGGGCGGATCACGAGGTCAGGAGATCAAGACCATCCTGGCTAACACGGTGAAACCCCGTCTCTACTAAAAAAAAATACAAAAACTAGCCGGGCGAGGTGGCGGGCACCTGTAGTCCCAGCTCCTCGGGAGGCTGAGGCAGGAGAATGGCGTAAACCCGGGAGGCGGAGCTTGCAGTGAGCTGAGATCCGGCCACTGCACTCCAGTCCGGGCGACAGAGCGAGACTCCGCCTCAAAAAAAAAAAAAAAAAGAAAAAAAAGAAAAAATATGCTACTTCCTTCTGCTCTGCACAGTTTCTTATGAGAAATTCACTGTTATTATAATTGTTTTTCTACTATAGATAAGGTGTCATTTCTCTCTGGTTGCCTTAAAGATTTTTTTCTTTGTCTTTAGTTTTCAGAAATTTAATTATAATGTGTCTTGGCATGGATTTTTAGGTTATCCTTTTTGAGGTTCACTTATCTTCTTGAATGTGTATATTTACATCTTTGGTCAATTTGGGAAGTTTTCAGCTATTATTTATGTGGTAGACAGAATTTTAGTGTGGCTACCTAGATTCCCACTCTGTGGTATACACACATCTTCTTGTAGTTGTTCAATCAAACATTAATCTAAGTGCTGCTATGAAGGGATTTTGAAGTATAATTGAAGACCAAATCAACTGACTTTAGGAAAAGAGGTTATCCTGGATGAGCCTGACATAATCAAGTGAACCCTTAGAAAGGAATTTGGCTCTTTCTGGAAATACTGGAAGCATGAATGTTATTAAACATAAGGGAGAGACTCCCTTGATGACTTTGAAGATAATGGGAGGATGGTGAGGAATGCAGGCATTTTCTGGCAACTGAGAGCAGAGCCCAACTCAGAGCCAGCAAGGAAGTGGGACCTCAGTTCTACAGATGCAAGAAATGGAATCCTTTCACCACCATGTGAGCTTGGAGTTTCCAAGACCCTGAGTTTCCAATGAACGCAGCCATGACCTTGATTTCAGCTACATGAGACCCTGAACAGAGAATCCAGCTAAGTCACATCCAGATTTCTGACCCACAAAAAACAAAAATAATAAATGGGTGTTGTTTTAAGCCACTAAGCTGTGGTAATTTGTTATGCAGCATTAAAAATATTTCTCTAGCAGGTGTGGTGGCTCATACCTGTAATCCTAGCACTTTGGGAGGCTGAGGCAGGTGGATCATGAGGTCAGGAGTTTGAGACCAGCCTGGCCAATGTAGTGAAACCCCATCTCTACTAAAAATACAAAAATTAGCTGGGTGTGGTGGCATGCGCCTTTAGTCCCAGCTGCTCCAGAGGCTGAGGCAGGGACTCATTTGAACCCAGGAGGTGGAGGTTGCAGTGAGCCGAGATCACCCTACTGCACTCCAGTCTGAGCAACAGAGCAAGACTCCATCTCGGTCAAGTGCAGTGACTCATGCCTGTAATCCCAGCACTTTGGGAGGCCAGGGCGGATGAACCATGAGATCAGGAAATCAAGACCATCCTAGCCAACATGGTGAAACCCTGTCTCTACTAAAAATACAAAAAAAGATTAGCCGGGCATGGTGGCACACGGCTGTAGTCCCAGTCCCAGCTACTCAGGAGGCTGAGGCAGGAGAATTGCTTGAACCCAGGAGGTGGAGGCTGCAGTGAGCTGAGATTGCACCACTGCACTCCAGCCTGGGTGACAGAGCAAGTCTCTGTCTCAAAAAAAAAAAAGACATCTCTGTCTCAAAAAAAAAAAAGACTCCATCTCAAAAAAGATATATATATACGTATATATATATCTCCATTTGCCTCATTCACTCTCTTCTCTCCTATTTGATTTTCATGTCACAAATATTACACCTTCCATAATGCCCCATAGGTCCCTGAGGCGCTGCTGCTTTTAAAGTATATATTTTCTCTCTATTGTTCAGATTGAATACTTGGGTCTATCTTCAAGTTTGCTGACTGCCCTCTGCCATCTCTGCCACTGACTTCATGTAGTGAGGTTTATTTGTTTGTTTTGATTTCAGTTAATTTATTTTTCAGCTCTAACATTGCCATGTGGTTTTCTTTATGTCTTCTAGCTCTTTGCTAAGACTTCCTTTCTATTCATGAGTGTTCACCCTTACTTGTTGAAATATTTTTATAGTAATTGCTTTAAAGCTTTCTCAGATAATTTCAACATTTTGTCAACATACACAAGGGGGTCTATTGATTGTCTCTTCCCATGAAAGTGACAATTTTCCTGGTTCTTCATGTGCCAGGTAATTTGTATTATATCTTAGACATTTTGAATATTATGTCATAAGACTCTAGATCTTGCTGAAAGCCCCTGGAGAATGGTGCTTTTTATTTAGCAGGAGATAACTCAGGCTGGATTCAAGCTGCAAGTCCCAACGTGCCTTCTGTGGGTTGTGGTTCCAATGTCAGTTTGGTTTTCAAGCTTCTGCAATGAGTTAAGACCTATCCCATGTATGCCCCACCCAGTGCCCAGTCTGGGAGCCAGGCAGCATTGTATCTTCCATTCCCAAAGTTGATGCATGCTATGCGGAGCTAGACCGATGCATGCCTTGCTTGAGGATGTGCCTGTGAGTTCACAAACAACTGTAAGGGCTGCTCCCCTATCTCCTCCCTTGCTGCCCCACCCTGGTATGCTCCAGTTCCTGGACTCCCTTTTTGATCCTCTGGACAGGAAGCTGAACCATCAGCACTGGGCTCTGCTATGTACTTTCCTCAAACATGTCTGCTTCTGGAGCCAAGTGCTGGGGAGACAGGCAGGAGAGGACAAAGCAGCAAGGTTTGCAAGCCCTCCTGGCATCTCATCTCTGAAGTCAGAGAGGAAGGTGAACTCTTCAGAGAGCCCTGTGGGTTACTCCTGCTGCTGGCACCCCAACGGCCTTCTTGGACAGCTGGCGCCAAGGCACAGGGCGCAGAAAAAGTGGAAACAATAAAAATGAGACCCCTACTCTGTGTGAGTGTTAGGAGCCCCTTTTCTGCTCTGTGAGCCAAGACTAGGGGGCTTCTCGTGGGGTTCTCTCCATCTATCCTGTGTCCCTATTGAGTTTGAGGCTATGTTCAGTTAAAGCCAGGAGTGCTGAAGGGGGAAAAGGCAAACTCACTACCAACTGGAGAGATTTGGGCTCTGGTCTCCTCCAATCTCCCTGCAATGACTTGCTTTTCAGAGCCCCTCAGCAGCTGCTCTGTGCCTCTGTCCAGGTCGGTAGCTGCATCCCATGTGAGGGTGGAATGGTGCAATGACTGCATCTCATCAGAGTCAAACCCAGATGCAGCTTTGAAAATTGAATTTTCGTGGTGGAATTAAATTATTTTCTCATTGACTTGCATTGAAACTGCCTTTATTTTAGTTCTGGTTGGCCAATAAATTGTAAGGGTCCATAGGTTTTAGATTTGGTCTCCCTGCCTCTCAGGCTCCTTGTGAAGGGGTAAACAGGCATCCCATGTGTCCGGAGAACAAGTGCTAAATGATAACAATGAATATTGCTGCAAAGCAAAAATCCTTTTACTGTGAATAATCATGGTCAGGTCTTCTATACATTTAGATATATAAGTAAGTCTGAGATAAACAAACTTGCTTTAGAATATAAAATCTTTCCATCTGAGATACACCCAATTTCATATAAATTGTTTAGTTTGCTCATGAATATCCTATTGGATAAGGGATTATCCCAATAGACTGTATCAAAGGTCAGCAAACTATACCGTGTGGGCCAAACGCAGCTGGCAGCTTGTTTTTATAAGTAAAACATTATTGGAACAAACATGCTTCTATTATCTATTTCTGCTTTCAGCTACAACGGCCGTTGAAAAGTCACAGCAGAGCCTGAAATACTTCCTGTCTGGCCCTTTACAGGTAAAAATTTGCCAACTTCTGATCTATGGAATGTAAAAAAGGTAAACAAAATTCTCCTGCCCGGCAGGCATGTAAATACCTGACAGCCAGGCTCCACCTCCCCGCCCACGCCCACATCATCCATTCTCAGTCAAACTCCAACCCCTTTCCTGCTGAGCACAGCCCCTCAGAACCCTTCTCAACACCGCACCACACGTAGCTCTGACTAAGTTATCTAAAATTAACACGATCAAAAACGTTTGTCCTGCCTACTCTAGGCTATGGTTGGAAGAAGAAATTTAGGTGACAAAAACAAAGATCTGAAGTGATTTTCTTACCCAAAGGCAGCAGCAGGTTGGTGTTTCAGAGGCCCTGAAATGTTTATAGCTCGGAAGTCCTTTTGTAAGAGAAACAATTCCAAATTATGAATGTAAAGTTACTACAGCCTGAGAAAAGACCTGTGCAAATAAGAGATGAGTAGGTTGAAACTGCCTTGGTTTCCTGGTAAATCTGCCTTGCGGAGGCTTTGAACTCTTCACAGGCCTGCCCCCCTCCCCCCAGAGCTGCTGAATGTGCCTCGGAGGTGGGGTATCCAAGCTTACGCGTTCTTGCAGGCATTTCTCAGTTGGTCCAAATGCACATCTGGGATCAGAGCCTCTGACCTGAAGCAAACAGGAGCAATGTGGCCTGGCTGGCTGTGGGACGTGGTACCAGATGCCGTTTCAATGAAAACTTCGCAATACCATGAGCAGGGATTGGTGAGTGCTGCAATCATCTTCTCCAGCTGCTGTGCTCCAACTGGCCAGGGACCCGCAGAGAAGACGCTCTAGGCCAGAATCGTAGCCCTCTCGGAGGCACAGCTGAGGTTCTCCGGAGTCAAGGCTTCTTGGAGCCAGGAGTCTGCAGAGCCCTGGGGGCCTGGACGCCCCTCCATCTGGGAAAGTGGAGGCAAAGGTACCTGGCCCTGCTCCTCTTTGTCCAGTTGGGAGAAGAGAGAGGACCCCACAGTCACCACGAGGAGGGCCCAGGGCCCAGCAGAGCATCTGAACACACGACAGGGCTGCCGAGGGATCAGCGCTGGTCCCAGGTCTGCCTCCTGGGACCTGAGCCTTAGTTTCCCCAGACTTGAATTGGGAGTGGTGAAAATACTTATCTGCTGGGCTTGCTCCGAGGGTGAGGAGAAATCATGCATGGAACACCCTCTGAGAGCCTGGCCTCGCCACTCCAGTGCAAATGAAGAAAGGTCCGCAAAATGACTCTCGGATGCTTGTTCTCAAACATTCCCCAGAATTTTTACAACCTTGAGGTGAAGAAGACCTTCCTTAGCACAATACCAATTGAAGAAGTACAAGCAGAAAGACTGACAGATCTGTGGAAAATGACCTGCTAAAGGTCAGAAGATAAAGAACGAAAGTAGGAAAATCATCCCTATTTGCAACGTCTGTGGTAGCCAGCCCCACAGACAGCCTTGTGGCCCCTGATCTGTGGAGCTCGCGTCCCTTCCACACTGAGTAAGCCTCGCTGGGGTAACTGGAAGGATGTTGCAGAAATAACAAAGAGTGACCTCCAAGACTAGGTCAGCAAGACAACACGAAACATGTCAAAAACAGACACAGCTCATGCAAACTGACAAGAAAGAGGCAGTGTGACAAAAAGGAAGCCAGAGATATAAATGTCACTGGAAAAGACAAAAAAACGCTATAACTCCATGAAAATACGCTACACACTCACTAGTAATGAAAGAAACGCTTGGGAGGCTGAGGCGGGAGGATCACTTGAGGTCAGGAGTTTGAGGCCAGCCTGACCAATATGGTGAAACCCCATCTCTACTAAAAATACAAAAATTAGCCAAGTGTGGTGGCGGGTGCCTCCCAGCTACTTGGGAGACTGAGGTGGGAGAATCGCTTAAACCCGGGAGGTAGAGGTTTCAGTGAGCAGAGATCATGCCATTGCACTCCAGCCTGGGCAGCAGAGTGAGACTCCATCTCAAAAAAAAAAGAAAAGAAAAGAAATGCAGTTTCATATACTGGAATTGCCAGTGCGGTAGATCCGTGCAGTAATAGCACAGTCCCCACAGGGAACCGTGCTGCCTGTGCAGCCTCCTTTTATGGAGACATGGGCCCTTAGCCCGCATGGTGTCAGAAAACGTGATGGACAAAAACGTGTTTGGAGCATTGGGATTTGCCTCCTAGAGAATGAGAGACCTCATGGAGCACAGCCAGGCCGTCTCAGTCAAGACCCACTTAGACCTCATGGGACAGAGCCAAGATCAGCCCCAGCCAATCCCCCGGACACCTGGAGCCTGAGCTCTGCGGATGAAACCAGGAGAAGAGCTGCCCAGCTGAGCCCAGCCAAAATGGCTATGACTTTGAAAGCACTAAGGGTTTTGGTGGATTGTTATGCAGCAATCGAGATTGATACCATGAGTAACTGCCATCCTGTCATATTAACAAAGTTGGAAATGATCAATATTTTCCAGTATTGAGGTGCTAACAGAGAAACTGGAACCATCTGCTGATGAGAGCCTAAGCTGGCGCGTCCAACGAGAAGAACTAACAACCATCAGAGTATTCAGTGCTCATTGGTCTTGACCTAGCAGGGCCACTTCCAGAAATGTTTGCTGTGGAAGAATATTCATAACTTGAACATAGACACATGAGAATAATATTCTGCAATATTAATCATAATTGTGAAAATATGGAAAACCTAGGCAACCACGTACACTAAGAAATGCAGTACACGTAGCTTTAAGAAAGAATCAGGCAAACCTGTGTGTTACAGTATCCAAAGCTGGACATGACAAGTTATGAGAAAAGTAGATTTTATAATAAAATGTTTACTCTAAACCATTTCTGTAAAATAAATAAATAATGTGTGTTGTGATGCATAGGAAATAAATAATGTGTGTTGTGATGCATAGGAAAAGTCTGCAAGGCCACACACCAAAACATGTAGAAGAATTGTTGAGGGGGATGTGACTCTATGGAATTTTTGTTTCATTTTCTTTATTTCAGAGTAGCTTAAATATTTTACAGTGAGCATTTATTATTTCCACAGTCAGAAAAACACAAAACAAAACTATTACAGGGTAAAATGTATAAATGATGTAACTTGCAGTAAATACGTAGTTTGTCATTTCTAGTAAATATTTAGCTCATATTTTACATATATGTTGAAAATCTGGAAAGACATGAAGTATTTAGGACAGCTTTTTCCCCTACAGTGAGATTTTGGAGAGAGATTTGAATTCTTTTGCAACGGCATTGTGTTAATAAAACATATACATTTTGGGGCCAGGTACGGTGACACACTTGTAATCCCAACACTTTGGGAGGCCACAGTGCGGGGTTCACTTGAGCCGAGGAGCTCGAGACAAGCCTGGGGAACATAGTGGGACTCCATCTCTACAAAAACATTTTTAAAATGAGCCAGGCAGAGTAGACCGCACCGGTGGTCCCAGCTACTCAGGAGACTGAGGTGGGAGGATCACCTGCGTCCAGGAGTGCAGGGGGAGGGCACTGTGGGGGGTTCTCACAGCCTGACTGTGGCTTCACCTGGGTGTGCATTCCCCACAGTGAGCGCTTGTGCTTGGCTGAATGAACGCATTCCTCAGAAAACCTGAAAATGTGCACCGTTCAGATGAGAGGGAACAGGCTGCCATCAGGAGCTCTCCTCTTTGCCTCCCTGGTCCAGGGGAGCCCTGCCCTGGGCAGGCAGAAACCAAGCAAGGCTTGGAGGGTAGAAGAGCAGCCTCAGGCTGCAAAGAGGGTCCCAGGAAGCGGGCCGGTTAGGGGGCATGCCCTGGCCCCTAAACGCACCACGTACAGAGTCCCGGCCTCAGCACCCATGAGTGCTGCTCCCGCTGTGACCTGGAGACAGCAGGCCCTGCCCTGCAGGTCTCAGGCGTCTACAAGATGTGTGCAGCCTCGCCTCCCCCGGGATGCTCAAGACCTTGATACTAGGCCGTCATTAATGCCTTCCCAAATTCAGTCTTAGCTGCAAAGGAGCACACGTGCCATCCCTGAGTTGAACATGGCAGGGCCAGGCTTCCCCAGGACCCTCATCTCAGGCACAGACTTGGAGCCCACACCCCGGCCGCAGCAGACGCCGCATGGCAGAGCCTAAGCAGCAGCAGCCAGGGCCTTTCACGCCTGTGCCCCCGCCCATCACAGTGGCTCAGTGTCTTGTTCTGTGGCAGGTCCTCCTTGCAGGGTGCTGGGAATTTTCCCAGTTCTCCTTGGGAGAATGGATGGTCACCCTAGGAGTCACTTCACGTTATGGGGCGGGCGGGGGGAGGCAGCAAAACACAGTAAAATGAGCAGAAAATTCACCCTCCTTGAATCGTTGTCAGCCTGCTCCACAGAGGGGTGAGGAGAGGGTGGACTGACGTCGGGTCGGGGGGAAGGATGCTGTCCTTGTCCACCCCAGGGCCCCCTGGGCTCAGAGCCCCGCACCCTGCTTGCCCTCCTGGCTGCCAGCCCTGCTGGAGCAGCCCCTCCATCCCACCTGTCAGGTGGGACGGAATCACCGGGAGCTCAGGGTCAGAAGACCTGGCTCTGCCCTGTCCGAGGCCCTGCAACTCCAGACAAGTCCCCCCACCCCTCGGGTTCCCATTTTCTTCTCTGTAAAATGGCAGCACAGTTGCAATGCCTCTTGCCAGTCCCACCAGATAGTCCCACCTGGTGAGGTAGCATCAAAGCAATGGCCACAAGCACAGCCACGCTCTGTGCACACCGTGGAAGGACCTGGAAGGTCAGGGTGGCTCTGCCTGCATTGCTTCTCGTGGCCAGAACTCCACCTGCCTCCATGCTCCCACACCCGCCTGGAGCGCCTGGAAGCATGTGTGAATGTCGAATCCTATTCGTAGCTGCCGTGAGCAGCCCAGCTGTGCAGGGTGCGGGAGCCCAGTGTGCTCTGAGCCAGTTCCCAGCATAGAGCCGGCCAGCCTGGCACACAGCCAGCTGCTCTGGGGCTGTGGGCAGCCTGCCGAGAGCTACGGGGCAGCTCGAACAGCTCCTGGTGACTGAAGTCACCCCCTCCGCTAGACTTTGCCTCCCTGACTGCCCCAGCCTACCCTTTGAAGTGTTATTGTCGCTCCTGGAAGGCAACTTGGGGTCCAGGGTCCCAGGCCTCCAGCCCAGGCTCAGGGGCAAACGCTGCACCAGTGTTCACACGCCCACCCTGCTCAGTCCAGTGTGTTGCCCTCGGTGTGGACCGGGTAGGTGACATGTGCCTGGTGACAGTCGGGCCCTCTGGGGGTCAATAGGGAATCGATGGCCCCAGGCCGCGAGGACACACACCTGCTGCGGGAAACAAAGGTAATGCACTCCAAGAGCTGACTGAGCAGGAACCACCCTCCACGGACGCCGCCCAACTTGTCCTCCCTGAATGCTCCTGGGACCCTGTGTGGGGTGCTCCGGGCCCCGGCTGCGGGGAGGGAAGTGGAGCAGGAGGATCCTGAGTCCGAGAGAAGCCGTGTGCATCCAAACTGAAACTGGACCTCCGGGCCCGGAGACACTGGCTGGCAATAGCCAGAGCGTTTTTCTGATAAAGCTGCTCACTTGGCTCCCCTGAGCCGCGCTGTGCCGCTCCACCTGAGTCGGGCATGTCGGGGAGCCCAGACCAGGGACAGCGAGGCCAAGCTGGGCTCCCAAGACCCTTGGGTGGGCAGGGTGACCTTGCAGCCTGTCTGCTGTGGCCAGACACCTGCACCTCCCCCTCCACACACAGGGCTCCACACCCACACCCCGGGCCTCCACTTGCCTGCCGGACTCATGGCCACTGCACAGGCCCCAAACAGACCTGCAGGCCCTCTCCCCAGCACCATGCCCCTGGATCCCTGGGCAGCCCTCCTCATCCCCAGACCACATCTGAGCAGTGTCACCAAAAACTTGATCGCCAGTCCTCTGCCCAGAGCCCCGAGCTCCCCGATGGTGACTCTGATGCTCCGGGCCTTGGCACCCTGGCCCCTGCTGCTGCTCACCTGCTCGTACCAGCTTGCATCTGGAGACAGCCGCCCATCCAGCCCCAGCTGAGACTTCCTCCAGGAGGTCAAGGGCATCGCGCCTGACCCTGCCCTTCCCCTGAGGTCTGGCTGGAGTGTCCTTGGCCTCTGATGTTGGCCGTGAGAGGCAGAACCCACTGCCTCACCCCGAACACACTGAAGGTTTAAGTGCCTGGTCGTCTCCTCAGGAATAAAGTGCTCAGGACTGAGGGAACATCTCCAGCTCATTTTCTCACTAAAGCCCTATTTTCTCAGCCACTCACCCCTATCAGACGGCTCTCCTACCTCCTCCATCTCCCTACCCGGGCCATGGTCCCAGAGGCTGGGGCTGTGTCCACTGTGCTCCTGTCTGGGCCTCAGGGCTCACAACTGCTGCGTGTGCAGCCAGCACTCACTGTCATGGCTGAATGAAGAACTGGGGGGCTACGGCCAGAACAGGAACCTGTCCACAAGGGCAGCCCCGGAAACTGAGCCCAAGGCTATGGGGCGATGAGGCCTGGGAGAGCAGCAGGCACCCACAGTCTGTCCTCCGGCCACAGGGGAAGGGGAGTCGCCGGGGGCTGGCCTAGCAGCCTCGGAGGAGCCACAGGGTCTCAGAGCTGGACCTGATTTTCAGTGAATCCACACAAGAGCAGATTGAGTTAACACAGTCATCCTATCCGCGACACCACCACAGAAGGCTAATACATTTCTGAACCCTTTGTTACTATTGTTTGTAGGGAAAAGGTCTCTCTATGTTGTCCAGGCTGATTTCAAACTCTCAGCCTCCCAAAGTGCTGGGATTACAGAGGCGAGCCACTACATCGGGTCTGGATGAATTCTATGCTCAAATTGTTTAACGTTGTGAACGCATAGCCAGGTTAGAGAGAGGGGCCAAGTCCCCAGATACCAAGACTGCGATGCAACAGGACTCAGGCAGAATGGAGAGAGGCCCGTCCCAATTGCCCTGCTGAGGCTGGGGTCTCAGAGCCTACTCCACCCATAGGGTGTGGTTTGGGGCTGAATGAGGCCTTGGATTAAGCCTCACCGTTGCATGGACAACCCTGTCCTTCCAAAAGGGAGGAGGGAACCCACGGGTCCAGAAGCGACCAAGAAGCTGCTAGAAGCCTGATTGGTGCTGAAGCCCAGCCCCCGAGGCTGCACCGGGGGAGGAGGAGGAGGAAGGCCTCAACATAGAGGAGTGGTGAGAGCCCTGCCCCGCCCAAGGCTGGGTACATAGAGGAAAGGGGACACCCTGCCCAAGGCTACGGACATAGAGGGAAGGCAGGAACCATGTCCTTCCCAAGGCTCAAGACGCTGTTAACTTGGGTCTTGCTCCTCGAGGAATTAGTGCTGAGCCAGGTCTTCCACAGCTGATCCCACTGAGCCAGGCTCAGCGCCACCCAAGCATAGGAGGGGAGCGGCTGCCCCAGAAGTGGGGGGTTCTGTAGGCAACAGGACTGGCCGCAGGCCACAGAACGCCCTCACCTCTGGACACAGGCACTCTCAGGCTTTGCTGCACCCCCGACACCCCGCATGTGCCAACAAGGAGGCCCCACGTCGCCGGCTCCAGAGGCACATGGCGAAGAAAGGCGGCACGTGGCCCACAGGAGACCCCTTCCTCTCTGGGTATATCTGCATGCTTCGGCTATCAGCTCACCTCCAGTCTCGGGCGCCAGACCAGCACCCCAACACACACAAGGTCAAGGTGGGTAGAGCAGACCAGCCTGCCTTTCTCAGTTTCTCATCAGCTTATTCGTGCAGGTGCCTCGGTGGGTAGAGCAGACCCAGCCCCCACTTCTCATCTGCCTAGATGGGCAGGTGCCTCGGTGGGTAGAGCAGACCCAGGCTCCACTTCTCATCTGCCTAGATGGGCAGATGCCTCAGGTTTCACTTCCGCTGAGCCAAGACCCTCTAATCCACAGCTCATCTCCAGAGCGGCATAAAAGCTTCCCCAATTAGTGAAGACAGTGAGAGCTGAAATAGCAATCAATATTCCAGGCAAACCCCGATTTCACACACAGAGAATGAGAATATGCTGGGGCTTGCCTCTCAGGGAGCTGGAGTTAGCTCTGGGCAGACCACCTGCAGAGCCACACGACTGGACAAAGCCATCGCTAAACCCTGCCCTCAATGCCAATATTTGTGGAGTGATCATTAATGGCTCTGCATTACCTGGGACCCCAGCCTCAGTGCAACCTAATACACTGCAGCTGCACAGAGCAGGCAAAGGTGCCGGCAGCCCATTGTCTAAGAAAAATAGTTGGAATGCATTCGAGATAAGCAGAAGCCGGCGAAGGCACCAGCGCCCGGAGAATGAATTAGGTAATGGGAGCCCGTCACAGGCAGGGGATCAGGGCGCCTGGAGCAGAGCCAGGGGACTGCACGCAGATCGCCAGCGTGTGTCTGCCGGCTGCGGCGGCCACGGCCAGGGTCAGAAGTTACACGGGGAGGTGCGCATGAGCCTGCTTCTGCCACCAGGAAGCCAAAGGGTTCGGCCACAACAGGAGCAGCTCACGTTTGTCCTGCTTTGGCGAGCTAGGCCCTGGCCGGATGGTCCTGCGTCCCGTGGGCCGGCCCCTTGCCAGAGTTTGCCTCCGTTTTTTATTTCGCTGCTGAGAAAACACAGGGGCCGGGCACTTCATCAAGCCCACTGAGAAGCTGCGGGCTTGTGTCAGAGGAGGAGTCAAGGGCTGAGGCCGCAAAGCTGTGGCCAGGACTTTAATCCAGGCCGGTGGGGTGTAGCCGGCAGGTTCCATCAAGGGCTGGACCCGGCCTGTCTCACATAGACCCTGAAGGCCAGGGTGAGAGCAAGATGTCTGGGGCTCTGAGGGGCGGGAGAAATCTGCGGGGCGTGGCTTTTACCCTGCCGGGGGCTGCTGTATGATGTGGGACATCCCAGGCCACCAAGCATGACTCTGGTCATGGGACCGGACCTCTCCCTCCAGCAGCTGCAGATCTGAGAGCCACACTTCCCTAGTAGTGCCAAGCAAGGGGACCCAGCAGAGGGCACGTGGCACCTCAAATTCCACAGCCCACCCTACCCGAGGCCCTCTCAAGTCAGCTTGCCCCATAGGGTGCAGCCATGACCACACAGACACATCCTCTCCCTCACCAGACCTGGAAGGAGGGGCACACAGCCTCATGTGGCTCCCGTAGATATAGAAAGTTCCAGAACACAAACCGCACACCAGAAGACCATTGCTGGGCGTGCAGAGGAAGCTACTCTAGGCCTGCAGCTTCCAAAATGCCCTGTGAATGTCCTGCCACCTGCCAGTCACTGGGGAGCTCCGTAGCGCTACAGACACCGTCTCCACATCCCACACCTCTGCTGCCCAAGGGTCAGCACTGGCCAGCAGGAACTCGGAATTCTCTCATTTCAAAAATGTTTCTGCCTTAGAAATGATGGCTTCCCACCTAGAAACAAGCCACGCACACCACAGCTGCCATCTTCCTCCACACCAGTGTGCATGAAACAAAGGCTAATAAAACTCAAATGCCCACGGGCACTTGAAATACTTTTGTCATAAATGGGACAGGTTCCTTACATCCGACCCTTTGCTTCCCACTCTATCTACATCTAGGGCCTGCAAACTTGTTCCGTAAAAAGCCAGATAGCATGTGCCTCTCAGGCTTCCTGGGCAGACAGGTCAGGGGAGGGAGCGGGGCAGCAACCAGGGAAACCTCATTTACAGAAACAGCCATGGCCAGGTTTCCCCCTAGGGCCACAGTCTACTGATCCCTGAAATAGGGGGAAGCTTTTTTCCTCCCGCCGGCTGGAGATGCCTTTCCCTCAGGACAAGGTGAAGATTTCAGTGTAAGCTGTGTCTTCCTTCTTGCTCTTTGGAGGAGGGTGAGAGGAGCCCTGCAGGCTGCCAGCTCCTCTCCTTCCTGCCAGAGCCGGCCTTTCTGACCTGAGACTCCACAGCACACATCGTGCCCTCAGATCCCTGCCTGCCGCCTCCGGTCACGGCCCCTCCCACTCCCACTAGCAGAGGCCGGAGCACACGGAAGCCCAGACGAGGCCAAGGACGCCTGTCTCTGGAAGTGCCGAGAGCCGCCGGGCTGGAGGGAGCCCCGTGTGCACGCCTGACGGAGGCCATCACCTCGCCGGCTGCGTGGGAACGGGGCCCACGGTGTCCCCGGACACCTCTGAGTTGATGATAATGGTGACTCTGCGGGAGAGCAGAAGACAGCAGATAACAGCCCCGAGGGAGGGACGTCAAAGCTGATGCGGGCCGGAGAGGCGAAGGCGGCCGCGAGCCTCACAGGTGCACCGGGAGGGGAAGAGGCTCACACAGCCCCTGCTCGCCCGGGCCTGGGGACTGAGTGGAGCCTCCGCCCCGGCCTGGGCACCCCGCGTGGTCTGGGCATCGTCCTGCTCGCTTTGCCCTCGGGCCGGGTGGAGCCCCCGACGCTCTGGCTTCTCTCTTGGGAGGCCACCCAGATGGCCGGCCCCCTACCCGTCCGTCCACCCTTCGCTTCTCTCAAGGCCCGATTCAGTGTCCGTCCCCTCCGCAGAGCCTTCTCCGGAGCCCGGACACCCCGGGCTCTCCCTTCTCTCGTGAATCTCCTGCTGCTGCGTGTGCGGGTGCCGCGTGCTGCGGGCCTTGGGCCCCTACTCAGTGCGCGTGGGAAGAGCTGGTGGGCACCTTCCCAAGGGCGGGGACCTCGCCTGTGCGCTCACAGCTCCCCCCCAGTGCCCCGCAGGGCTGGGCACAAAGCCGGCGCCGACACCTCGGACACCTTGGACACCTCGGCTGGTCGGCGCTTTGTCTCCTGTCACCGGCTCCTCGGTGAGACCGCGCACTCCCCGCGGACTTTTTTCCCACTCGATGGCAGCGCGGTGGGTCCTCAGCGCCGTCCTCCGGCCGCTACTCAGAGCGTGGCCTCCGGACCAGTGGCGTCAGCATCGCCGGGGCCTCACCCGCGAGAGACTCGATCCACGGCCTCGCCACCTACAGAGTCAGAACCGGACGCTCACGAGACCCCGGGGGCTCCGCGCCAGCAGCACCGGGTGGCCGGCCCGGGCCATTGCGCACAGGGACGCTGACGACCACCCGCCCCCACGGAAGAAACCGGGAGACACCAGTGCGGCGCGGGACCCGGCGGTCCACACCCGCGGCCAAGCCCCAGCGCACGAGCCGGAGAGGTCACAGCCTTTGCCGAAGCCGGGATTCCGGTTGCTCAGGACGCTGAGAAAGCGCAGGGCCTTCCCGTGGTCCAGGCGTCGGGGCTCCGGCCACGTCCCTCGGCCTCCGCGCTGCGGTGGGAAGGACCTGGGACGCGTCCCGGCACGCGGTTCCCGGGGCGCCCCGGCCCTGCGGCCCCTGCAGCCCTGCGGCCCTTCGGGCCCCGAGTCCTCCCCCGCGGTCCGATGCTGGGCTCCGCGAGGCCTCGAGGGGCGGGAGGCGCGTTGAGTTACGGCTGTGATCTGAGTCTTCTTTAAAACACGCTCCTCCCTGTCGGATTCTCCTGAGGTGTGGACTGGGCTGTTGTGCAGTTTTGCTGAATCGAATCGCAGACGCCCAGGACCGTGGGAGGGAAATAACCAGGTGACTCGCGGGTTAAAGTTAATCCCGCCCTGGTGAGAGCGCGGGGAGACGAGGCCAGGCCCATCTGCGGAGCCTTTTCCTCCAGGCCAGCGTGTTCGCTCCCCCTGCCTTCAGCGTCAGGCCGTTTCTGAGAAGCCATAGGAAACTCGCAGGCCATAAAAAACGCACAGGCCAGTCCTAGGCCCTTCCTGTGTCCTAAAAATACAGCCCATCCCTGCAGTAGCTATTTTGGAACGAGCCAGCAGTGTTTCCTCCAGATGAAAGGCCCCGAGGCGCCATAAACAGGATCTCAGACCCAGACTCTTTCTGGAATGAGGTCAGGGCCCCAGGGGCCAGACCAGGCCTGCAGAGCGGGCCCAGGGCAGACGCCTGCTCCAAGGAGCACCTTTTTGGGGGGTCGTGTTGACGGGGTGGTGTTTTTGTTTTTATTAGTTTTATTTTGTTTTGAAATTCAAACTAACTCAGAAAAGGCGGGACGTGAAGAAATGTGTAGCGATGAGGAAGGAGACCTTGTAAGCCTTAAGAGCTGCTTCGGGCAGTCTTACCAGGCCTCGCCGGGCCCTCAGTTTCCTGCCAGGGTTGAGACTTAACAGGGATCTTACGACCTAGGAAATCCATTCACTGTGAAATTAGGGGTGGGGAGGGGGAGCCCGCAGCCCTGCAGCCTCAGAGGCTCTGGCTTCACAGAGGAGAGCCAGCACTGGGGAGGAAGAGGCGGGAAGGAGCAGGCGGGGAGCCCCTTCACAGACTCCTCCTGGGATTCCCCTGCAGGGACTGAGCTGACCCTGCAAGAGTTATGCCGGCCCCTTCTCATTGCATGGTGCTCCAGGTGATCTGGGGCCCCTTCTCGGAGACAAAGCTCACACTTCACGGTGCTCCAGGTGATCCAGGGCCACAGCATCCAGGGTGCCTTGACCTTGCCCCGGAGAGAGAAGAAGGACCAACAGTGGCTGTCCCGAGTCCCTGCCATGGCCCCACAAACAGCAGCTCAAGCACTCAGAGGGTCACCTGGTGCAGGCCCATGGGGTTGCAGGACCTGCGTGCCCTTGGGGTCCTGTCCATCTGTAAAAAGCTGCTTCACTTTTCCATGTGTTTGCCTGGCCACCAGTAGAGACAGAACAGTGACTGCAGCCCCAACTCCTCTTGAGCCGCAGAGAGCAGCAGTGACCTTGAGTGTGGAGAGCGGCGGTGACCTTGAGCACTAGGAGAGCCAAGGCGCCCTTTAGCAGATGGAAAGTGATGGTGCCCTGGCTGCACGTGGAGACCAGTGGTGCTGTTGAGTGGGTGGAGAGCCATGGTGCCCTTTAGCAGGTGAAGAGCAGCAGTGCCCTTGACCGTGCAGCAAGCTGCAGTGCCCTTGAGCACGTGGGGACTGTCGGTGCCCTTGGGCACTCAGACAATGGCAGTGCCCTTTAGCAGGTGAAAAGAGGCAGTGCCTGTGAGTGCACAGAGAGCAGAGGTGCCCTGGCTGCACCCTGTGTGTGTCCTGCGCCCTCTTCCAGCTCCAAGCCAGGGCCCTTGACCCTCCTCCCAGAAGCCTGGGCAGACCCAACCTATTTCTGACTCTCTCACTCAAGCCATTCTGGGAGCCTCTTGCTAACCCTGACCAGCTCTTTATGCTGCGTGTTTAAATGTCCTGAGCCTGCGGCCTTCTGGCACTTCCATAGCTGCATACACTCCGATTCTTGTTGAGAGTCTACAATCCTGGGTGTGTGACTCCCAGCTCGGGTGTGCTAAGCCTGAGGTACTGATCTTGCAGAAAAATATCACGTGCACAGGTACTCTTTATGTCACTATCAAACACAGTGTGATTTTGACAAACACAGATAGTGATTTTGTTTATTTTTTAATTGATAAACAAAAATTGTATCTATGGAGACTATGTCAAGCTAATCAACACATCCACTACCTCGTGTGTGTGTATGTGTGTGTGTGTGTGGTGAGAACATTTACAATCTACTCTTAGCAAAGTTTAAGTTCAGTCTCACCCCACATAATGATTTTTCAGTCAGACCACATATATGACTGTGGTCCCATAAGATTGTGATCGAGCTGAAACATTCCTATCGTCTAGTGACATCGCAGCCGCGATTACCTCACCGTACAACGCGTCACTCTGTAATGTGGCAACACTGGTGTGAACAGACCCGCTGCACTGCCGGCCATATGAAAATCTTGCACACAGAATGATACGTGGTGCATAACTGGTAATAATGGTGCATAACTGGCAATGATAATAAGCAACTATGTTACTGGTTATGTATTTACTGTACTCTATTTTTATTATTATTTTAGAGTGGACTTTTTCTGCAAACAAAAGTTAACAGTGAAACAGCCTCAGGCAGGTCCTGCAGGAGTTGTCCAGAAGAAGGCCTTGTGATCACAGGAGGTGACGGCCCCGTGCATTTATCACGCTGAAGACCTGCCACTGGGACAAGGTGTGGAGGTGGAAGACGGCGATATCGACGATCCTGACCCCATGCAGGCCTAGGCTAATGTGTGTGTTTGTGTCTTCATTTTTAACAAGAAGTTTAATAGGCTAAAAATTTGTTTAAATTAAAAATATAACTAATAAGGATATAAAGAAAATATCTTTGTACAGCTGTATAATGTGTGCTTTAAGCTGAGTATTATTACAAAGTAATCTAAAAGTGAAAAAATAAAAGTCTGTAAAGTAAAAAAGTTACAGTACGCTAAGGTTAATCTGTCATTAAAGAAAGAAAATTTTAAATAAATTTGGTGCAGCCTCCGTGTGCAGTGTGTATAAAGCCTACAGCAGTGTACGATCATGTCCTGGCTTCCCATTCACTCCCCACTCGCTCACCAGCCTCACCAGAGCAGCCGGCATGTGCAGTGTGTATAAAGCCTACAGCAGCACGGTCATGTCCTGGCTTCCCACTCACTCTCCACTCATTCACGGACTCACCGGAGCAGCTTCTAGTCCCGCAAGCTCCATGCATGGCAAATGCCCTGAACGGGGCACTATGTTTTATCTTTTATACCTGTGTTATTTTTACTACAGCTTTTTTCTGTGTTTAGATACCCAGATACCATTGCATTACAGTTGCCTGCATCATTCAGCACAGTAACCTGCTCTCCAGGAGAAGCAGAGTCTACCCCCAGCCTAGGTGTGTGGTGGGCTGCACTGGCTACGTGCGCATCGCTCCATGATGCTGGCACAATGATGAAATTGCCTAGGGATGCATTTCTCAGAAAGTATCCCTGTCGTTGAGCAACAGGACTGTGCACAACACATTATTGTTAACTAGAGTCCCCACGTCGTACAATAGAGCTCCAGATTCCATTCACCGCATCTGACTGAAACTTTCTGCCCTTTCACCAGCATCTTCCAATTCCTCATCCCGCCAGCCCCCCGGGGAATTTCCTTTCCACTCTGCGTCTACGAGGACGACTGTCTTCGATTCCACATGGAGATCACGAGAGATTTGTCCTTGTGTCTGGCTCATTTCATTTAACAGGACATCCATCCACGCTGTCACAAATGGCAGGATTTTCCTTTTTGAGGCTGAATCGTGTTCCACGGTGTGTACGATCCACATTTGCTCTGCTCACCCACCGATGAACACCTAGGTTGGTCCCGTACTTGGCTGTTATGAAGAGAGCTGCAGAGAAGAAGGGGGAAGGCGTCTCTTCAAGACACTGATTTTATATTGCTTGAATGTTCACCCAGAAGTGGGATTGCTGCACCACATGGCTGGGCTATTTTTAGGTTTTTGAGGAAGCACCAGACTGTTTCCACAATGGCTGCACCAATAGACATCCCCACCGTGTGCAGAGTTCCCTCCCACACCCTCACCAGCACTCCCTCTTGTCTTACTGAAGACAGCCAGCCTAACAGGTGAGAGGCGATATCTCAGTGCAGTTTTGACTCACATTTCTCTGGTAATTATTGATGTTGAATCTTTTTAAATTTATCTATTGGCCATTTGTATGCCTTCCTTTGAGAAACGTCTATTCAGATTTTTTGCTTTTCAGTCAAATTATTTTGTTTTTGTTATTGAATTGTATGAATTCTTTACATATCTTAGAGATTAACTCCTGATCAGAAAAATGGTTCAAAAATACTTTCTCCCATTCCATAGGTTGTATCGATAGATAGAGATTAAAAAAAAAAAAAAAAACAGAATGTTACTTAGGAGTTAGCTAATTTCCTTATCACTGTGAATATTCAGAATACTGGGAGTCAAAATCATATTCTCCAGAGAAGGAAAAATGGCTAGATCACATCTGAAAGAACTGGAGTTAAAACAGCCCTGACCCTAAACCCAGGAAGGGCGGGAATCAGGGTCAGCGTGGGAATCAGGGTCAGCCTCCCTGGTGGCAGCACGTGCCGTGGGTGATGCGTGAGTGTACCACCTCCCCTCACACGGCAGCGTCTCCCTAAAACTCATAACCCCGGGGTAAAAAAATCAGACAAATGCAGATTCAAAACATTCTACAGAATACTCGGCCAGTACCCCTCAAAACTGTCAAACTCATGAGAAACAAAACACAAAAACAAAAGACAGAAATTGCCACAGCCAAGGGGAGCCTGAGGAGGGACGAGGCCCCGAGGCCCCTGGGTGGTCCTGGGGTGCAGGTCGCAGGATGTCCTGGCCATGCTCACTGCTGAACACAGGGCGTCTTAGTGGGGCTATGAGGGAACCCCAAACTATCTTTGCGACTTTTCTAAAAACCTAAAATTATTCCCAAAGAAAAAGTTTATCTTTAAAAAATAGCATCAGTCTTATAAACAGCCATAGTAAATGCCTACAAAAGAGTACCTGAAATTTATGAGAAGAAAATTATTTCCATCAAGAGGTTTATACCAAGAAAACTACTAATGAAGTCTGAGGCCAAAATAAAGATATTTTTCAACACACAGGGACTCAAAATATCTTCCTCCCATACAATTCTCCTTAAGAAAATACTGGAGGATGTACTCCGGCAGAAAGAACAGACAACTTGAGAAAGAGCAGCTGTGGAATTCTGTAAGCAGGCTTGCCTGGGGTGTTCGGGGGCAGCGAGGGGGAATGCAGATGGGAGCTCGTCCAGCCGCAGAATCCCTGCCAGGCTTTCCGCAGACCTGCGGAAATGTTTGCAAAAACGCACTAGTCAGTGCAGAGAGATCTAGGAAATGAAACTGACTCGATTAGTAGTCCGGCTAAAGGCTACTAGTAGCTAAAGGCTACTAAAGGCTGTGTAAAGACTGTGATGACAGTTCCCTCCGTGGCTCGGCTGTGAGAGCCCCATGAGCCTGGTGCACCCAGAGCCACGGTGTGCCTTCAGTGAGGACGGGGAAGGCTCCTGTTCCTGCAAGAGTTAAGTCACCAATTACTGTGGAAAATGTATAAACAGCACGTTATTTTTAAAGGTTGCCTCTGGGGTGCAGAACTGGGGCTGCGAGGGGAAGGGACAGAGGGCTGCTGGTTTTAAAACTTTTTAAGAAGATGATGTAGTTTGGGTATTTGTCCCCACCCAAATCTCATGCTGAATTGTAATCCCCAATGCTGGAGGTGGGGCCTGGCCAGAAGTGTTTGGGTCACAGGGGCGGATCCCTGACGCTGGGTGTTGTCTTCCCAATAGTGAGTTCTCATGAGATCTGGTCATCTAAAGGTGTGTGCCCCCTTCTCCACTCTCTCTTGCTCCTGCTCTGGCCATGTGACCTGCCCCTTCACCTTCTGTCATGATTGGAAGCTTCCTGAGGGCTCCCCAGAAGCCAAGCAGATGCTAGTGTCATGCTTCCTATAAAATATGAAGACTTATGAGCCAATTAAATCATTTTATTTATAAATCACCCAGGCTCAGGTACTTCTTTATAGCAATGGTAGGATGGTCTCATAGGGGAGGTAAATGAAAATATACTTCAAAAACCCTTAATATTTTTATAAAGAAAAATGTACAAAATATAATGTTGAAAAGGAAAGCAAAAGCAAAACTCTGCTTACAAACTGAAAACAAGTCAGGGTTGATGTTCAGTTATAAAAGTTGTTGATAGCCAATCCATTTCTTTTGCTGGCACCCTCTTCAGGTAGGTTAGTGTCCATTCTGACACTTGGTGCCTGTTCTGATGGTTGGTGCTGGTTCTTATGGTTGGTTCCTGTTCTGATGATTAGTGCCCATTCTTATGCTTGGTGCCCTGTTCTGATGTTTGGTTCCTAATCTGATGCTTGATGCCCATTACAATAGTTGGTTCCCATTCTGATGGTGGTGCCTGTTCTGATGGGTGGTTTCTGTTCTGACAGTTGGTTTCTGTTTTGATGGTTGGTTCCTGTTCTGATGGTTGGTTCCGTTCTGATGGTTGGTGCCCTGTTCTGATAGTTGGTTCCTGTTCTAATGTCTGTTTCCTGTTCCGATGGTTGGTGCCTGTTCTGATAGTTGGTTCCTGTTCTAATGTCTGCTTCCTGTTCTAATGGTTAGTGCCTGTTCTGATAGTTGATGCCCTGTTCTGATGGTTGGTGGCTGTTCTGATGGTTTTTATTCTGATGGTTGGTTTCTATTCTGATGATTGGTGCCTGTTCTGATGGTTGATGCCTGTTCTGAGAGTTGATTTCTATTCTGATGTTTGGTTTCAGTTCTGATGGTTGGTTCCTGTTCTGATGGTTGGTGCCCTGTTCTGATGGTTGATGCCTGTTCTGATGGTTGGTTTCTGTTCTGATGTTTGGTTTCTGTTCTGATGGTTGGTCCCTGTTCTGATGGTTGGTTCCTGTTCTCATGTTTGGTTCCTGTTCTGATGGTTGATTCCTGTTCTGATGGTTGATTCCTGTTCTGATGATTGGTGTCCTGTTCTGATGGTTGGTTCTCATTCTGATGGGGATTGGTGTCCTGTCCTGGTGGTTGGTTTCTGTTCTGATGTTTGGTTTCTGTTCTGATGGTTGGCCCCTGTTCTGGTGGTTGGTGCCTGTTCTGATGGTTGATTTCTGTTCTGATGTTTGGGCCTGTTCTGATGGTTGGTTCCTGTTCGGATGGGGGTTGTGTCCTGTTCTGATGGTTGGTGCCCCCTGTTCTAATGGTTGGTGCCCACTCTGATGTTTGTTCTCGTTCTGATGTTTGGTTCCTATTCTGATGGTTCGTGCCCATTCTACTGAACTCATGACTCATTCTGATTAACTGTAGCCAAGACTTACTAGTGACTAAACATTTTGACTCTCGCCTTTGTAATTACGTAAACATTTTGCATCATATGCTCAAGGACTTAATTTGTGTAGGTAGATTTCTTGAACAGCGGTTTTGGGGGTGCTTTTAAATGTTTATGTCAGTAATTTCTGTAGTTTATTCAATTAATGAAGCTGAAGCATGCACCCTGGTGACTTTGGGTTTGCAAGCAAAGTGCAGCACATTTATCAGGCTTTGTAACATTGTCCCCCGGGCCTTTTCCAGGTAAACCTTCTGCTGTGTCCTGAGGGCCGTAGCTGCCCCAGCTGGCACTCTGCAGCCCTTCCCTCTGCTTGCCCAGGTCACCAAGTAGAGCTGGGGAGGAAGGAGAGGGCAGGGAGAGGAGGAGAGATCAGAACTCTCCTTTTGAACTCCTGGTCCCTCTGGAAGCATTTGGAGCTCACTGGGACCCTCCCCATTTTCACTGCAGGTTCTTTTTTGTTCATTTGTTTTTGTGTTGTTTTTCGCACCCACCCTCCCTGCCTGTGCCTTAGGCTCTGTCAGTAACATTTTTGATCCACATTTTTGCCATTACTACATTGGGTCTGATAACACAAAAGTGTGTGAGCTCTCTCAGGAAAGAAAAAGGGCACAGTCTAAGTAGGTGGTGCTCATTTTGTGATGAAAGCCCCATCTTGTCTTTTTTTTCATCAAAGTGGTCTGACCAGCCGGCCCTGTACTGACCTCATTGTTGGTCTTCTCTAGACCCCCAAGCCATGGGCCGCAGTGTTGTGGGAGGAGGACTCACGTCGGCCGGGGACTTCCCTGCAGCCACAAGCGTGGGTGCAGTGGCGATAAGCATGCCGAGGAGGGTGAAGTGTGTAGGTATGTCCTGGAAGGTTCAGCAGCTGTCCCCACAGTGGGCCCGCAGGAACGGTGGGGTGGACGCACTGCTCCCTAAAAGCACAACAGCCGGGAGAACAATCGGGGGCGCAGGAGAAGTCACTGGAGACCCATTGTTTTATTTAGGAAACAAACTCTGAAGCAGGCCCTGCTGCTCCCCAAAGACATGCCCACTCCAGGGACCAGGTTCTCAACACTTTACCTGTTCCCTGACACACACGAAGTGAGTCACCCCCTCTGCCAAGACTGAGGGGTTGCGCCCAGGCCCCTGCTCCAAGCAGCAATGTCAGGAAGAGTCTGGGCTATGGCAGCTGGGGGACAGTGCGACACCCACTGCCTGGACACCAACCCAGAGGGCAGCCAGGCCCGCAGGGGCAGGGCCAGTCATCAGGGGCAAGACGCGCATGGAGACTCTGCACACACTTAGTCCAAAGGTCAGCTCCAGAATTTTAAAGTCCCAACAGGACGACGGGGGCAGGTGTCGGCACCGGAGGGTGAATGACAGGCAGCAAGGCCTCAGAACTGGGGTTCCAGTTCCTCTCCCCAGGAAGAAAAGGAAGCAGCACCAATCTGGGCGGATCTAGTTCCTCTTCCTGGGAAGAGAAGAAGGCAGCACCGATCCGGACAGATGAGGCCAGGCAGCAGCATCCTGGCAGGACCGCAGCAGGAGGGAGAAGCCAACAGTGCCACGTGTCTCCCGAGTGCCGAGCACAGAATGAGAGGAGGAAACAGGAGAGGAGGGGAGGCCGGGGGGCTGCTTGGTGCCCAAGATTTCTCAGATGTTCCAGATCCCTGGCTCTGCTGCTGGCTCGCTTTACAGTGAGGCCAAGGAAGGAGCCACGGAGGGGGTGCTGGCTGTAGAAGCAGGATTCCTGTGTGTTCCGTAAGCTTGGAGCATCCAGAAGCTGCCAGCCAATGTGGACCTGTGGGCGTCAGAGGGTAAGCAAGGCAACGGCCAAGACCAGGTGGAGGCCAGAGGCCCTACAGGTCCGGCCAGGACAGAAACAAGACTTTGGCCCCCACAAGGGCAGTGTCTCGATGGCCAGGCAGGAGCGGGGACGCTCTCGAGAAGTGTTCTCCACAGCAGCCTGGCACCAGGAAAGACCCAGCCATCGGGTCGGCGCCGTGGTCTCCCAGCCAGTGTGTGCACGGCTGCAAACAGAGAAAACACACCAGGAGGCCACAGCCAAGGTCACCGCTGATCCCAGCACAGGCAGCCCCTGGCCAGGCCGCTCCGGTGCCGGGCGAAGCCGAGGGCGGGCTCTGACTCAGCCCACACGAGCTACGTTTCTAGTGCTGGCAGCAACCTATCATTGCTCCAGCTTTGCCTAAAGCTGAGGGATCCGGTCAGTATTGTGTTTCGACGTAAGTGTAACATGAAGGGCAGGGCACAGGTCTCCGCGTGCCTCTCCCGCAGCTCGCGTGGGGCTGCTGCTGGGTGCGGGGAGCAGACGCTTCCTCATGAGCAGATTCAAGCCCCAGCTGTGACCAGGTGTGGAATTTTCGACGTTCTCATTCGGAGAACCAAGCTTTCGCTTCCACTTACCCCTCGAGTTCTGCCCTGGGTATGCCTCTGGTTTTTACACCCCTCCAGGTCCCAGGTCTCGCCCTGATGGTGCCCAGAGACTCTGCTGCTCTCCGCTGGCTGGGCCCTAAATCCACCCTTCCAACACTGAAGTTTGGTTGGTGCCTGCTGGCTCTGCCGGCGTCTCTCCGGCCAGCAGGATGGCTCTGCCGGAAGTCCCATCCCTCCTCCTCCCCATCCTGTCCCTGAGCCTTCAGCCCTGGTGGCCGCTTTGAGGTGGCCGCGTGTTCTCCTCTCCTCCGCGGACCCCTCTTTAGCTGCCTGTCTGGGCTGGCACAGGATGTGGGCGCCCCGTGACACTCTCTTCTGTGCCAGCCACAGGCCCACACTTCAACCTGCTTCCCCACTGACACAGCTTCTCCTGTTTACTTTTTACCATTTTGTGGCTCCCACCAACTCCTTCTGCCTTCTACCCACGCATACCCCAGGCCCAGCCAGCTGGAGCCCGTGCTGCAACCCAGCCAGGATTCCCTTTCCTGATGCTGTGGGGCCCATCTGCCTCCACCCATGGATCCCACAGGCAAGGCCAGGCTTGGTTATACTTCACACAGACAACCCCAGCACACCTGCCCGAACGCTCTCCTGTAAATTCCCAACCAATCTGAGGCTCGGATCATTTTTAATTTCCCAAGTATCTACATATAAGTCAGAAGTAAAATTGTCTAAGTATTCTTTAAGCAGCTGAGATGTAGTAGGAGTGTGTTTGTCTGCACAAACAGAGGGACGTTTTTCCTGGGTGTGTTCAGGTAGGAGGCTGCCCGCCGTGGTGTGAGTCTCTCCTGAGCTGCCCGACGGCCACTGCTCTCCTGGCAGAGAGCACCTGGCACAGTCCCTACACATTTTCCAGAAACAGCGAGGGGGCCGCTGTGTCCCCTGCAGTCCCCACGTGGTCTCGAGGCAGTGGACACACCAGGGGAGCACCAGGTGGAGGAGGGGTGAAGAACCACTGACCCCGCCGAGACCAACACGAAGGCAGACTGAGCTCAGGAAGCTGCTGCTGCATCTCTACTCCCCTTTCATTTAAAAACCAAGTAGGAGGGAAAACAAAACGCTCATGCGAAGCGGCGGGACCCGGCTCTGGCTGCAAAGTCGCCCTTCATGCTTCACGCAAGAAAAAGGTCTCAGAGGGCGAGGGCAGGGCGTGGGACAACACCCACCCCACAAGCCTGCTGCCCATCCACTGCCTGCAGTGTAGACAGAGCCTCACACCCCCCAACAAGCCCGCTGTGTAGACAGAGCCTCACGCACCTGACAAGCCCGCTGTGTAGACAGAGCCTCACGCACCTGACAAGCCCGCTGTGTAGACAGAGCCTCACGCACCTGACAAGCCAGCTGCCCACCACCCCTCCAGTGACGGCTGTATAGACAGCCCTTCACGCCTCCCAAAAAACCTGCTACCTGCTGCCCCTCCACTGCCTGCAGTGTAGACAGACGCTCACTCACTTCCCAGTGGCTTCTGGGGAGGAGAAAACCCTCCCTGAATCCTCAGGCCTCTCCTATGGGTGAGTGTGGGCGGAGGGCAGCCTGGGCAGCAGCTGTTGGAGGAGCAGTAAACTCTGCAATCAATGCACACAGTAATCCAGGGGCTGCCTCTGGCAACTCACAGGAGAATCCCAGAAAGTTCCATGACATCATCTCCATGATCCCCAGGACGCAACGACGCCGGAGCTGGAGAGAAATGGGCAGGTGGGGCCGGGGACCCGGAGACCATGACAGGGCACCTGGGACGGGCAGTGCTGGGGTGTACAGCGTGGCATCACGCAGCTCACGGCTCCAAAGACTAGGAAGTCCAAGACTGAGGGTCACATCTGATGAGGGTCTTCTCGCTGTACCAAAACCTGATCAGGGTAGCACAGGGTGGGACCATGCCACAGAGGGAGAGGGGAGGGAGCCATGCCACCCTTTTATCAGCAGGTTCTCTCAAAGTATCTAGCACACTCTTGTGATAACCGCATTAATCCATGTCCAAGGGCAGAGGCCTCAGAACCTGCTCAAGGTCCCTCCTCCCAACACTGTTGCACTGGGGATTAAATTTCCAACACAGGAGCTTTGAGAACATGGTCAAGTCATGGTGCCAGCTGAAGTCACCAGGGATGGAGCACAGGGGAATTAGGAAGTGTTGAACCATCTTAGATGGAATGCCGTTCATGCAAAAGCAATATGCTCGATCCTGGAATTGCTTTTATCCTTGGGTTCTGTTGCCACTTGTCGAAAATTCTGTGACGTGAAGCATGCAGAAATAAAAAGAGGTAACACAGAAATTCTCAGGTCCATCAGCCAAGGGGGCCTTGCTGACCGCAGGTGGAGGTCTCAGGCCCACTCAGCCCTGGCGTCTCCACAGGGCTCTGACCCCCAGCCAGCTCCACGGCCCCCTCTATCCTCCCCCGGAGCTCACGATTCAACAACACAGACTTCATATTTGCCATTTGACAACTTGCCTTCTTCTGATAGGGCTCCAATTGTGAAGTTAGCAAGAGCAAGGAAAGAAAAAATTGTATATTTTTATAAAAACACAAAAACTTCTAAGGGTGATACATTCCCTTAAGGTAAAGCTGCTTCCCAGCTAATGCAAGAGCTGCAAGCAGCTGGGAAATGGCTGTCGTGTCCTCTAGCCTGGCTCTGGGAATCCATTCAGAGCTGCCACCTGGAAGGTTAACGTGTGCAGAGGATTCATGGAGAACAAGGAGAAAACCAACACAGTCAGCTCGGTTTGGTTCCTGAGGGGGAAGCCCTGGGCTCATCGTGGCCTCTCTGAGCCTGGGTGCAAGACAGTCAGCTCGGTTTGGTTCCTGAGGGGAAGCCCTGGGCTCATCGTGGCCTCTCTGAGCCGGGTGCAAGACAGTCAGCTCGGTTTGGTTCCTGAGGGGAAGCCCTGGGCTCATCGTGGCCTCTCTGAGCCTGGTGCAAGACAGTCAGCTCGGTTTGGTTCCTGAGGGGAAGCCCGGGCTCATCGTGGCCTCTCTGAGCCTGGGTGCAAGACAGTCAGCTCGGTTTGGTTCCTGAGGGGAAGCCCTGGGCTCATCGTGGCCTCTCTGAGCCTGGGTGCAAGACAGTCAGCTCGGTTTGGTTCCTGAGGGGAAGCCCTGGGCTCATCGTGGCCTCTCTGAGCCTGGGTGCAAGACAGTCAGCTCGGTTTGGTTCCTGAGGGGGAGCCCTGGGCTCATCGTGGCCTCTCTGAGCCTGGGTGCAAGACAGTCAGCTCGGTTTGGTTCCTGAGGGGGAAGCCCTGGGCTCATCGTGGCCTCTCTGAGCCTGGGTGCAACACAGTCAGCTCGGTTTGGTTCCTGAGGGGAAGCCCTGGGCTCATCGTGGCCTCTCTGAGCCTGGGTGCAACACAGTCAGCTCGGTTTGGTTCCTGAGGGGAAGCCCTGGGCTCATCGTGGCCTCTCTGAGCCTGGGTGCAAGACAGTCAGCTCGGTTTGGTTCCTGAGGGGAAGCCCTGGGCTCATCGTGGCCTCTCTGAGCCTGGGTGCCTGGAGGAGCGGGTGGCACAGGCAGCCCCAGGCAGCTCCCGAGGGGAACCTGGGTTTTTGGAAATGCGGGGGGAGTAGCTGAGGGAGGTGATTTAGAAGGCGATACTTTGGGGCTTTGTGTCTTTTCTTTGGCTCTCTGTTGCTGGGGCAGAAAGACAGAGCAGTCTCAGGCATGCTTTCCTCCTCTGCTGAGCCAGCCTCGGGTCAGCTGAGAGCCGCAGCAGGGAGGGTGGGAAACCCAGGCTGGTGTTCCCGAGACAGCTCCTCCCACCTGCCCGTGTCTCCTTCCGCTGAGTAGAAACAAAGCATTTCTCCCTGCTTGGCAACGTAAATCAGGGATGTGTCTTCATCTCTAGTGATAAATAGGACTTCGTTCCATTTATTCCAAGGCGTTTAGAAAAGAATTGTTTTTAAAAAAAAAAGTCAGATTGTTCCTCAAATTGTGCGTTCACAGGCCTGGACAGCTTTCTCCAACCCTAGCAGGGAAAATATCTGGGGATGTCAGACCGGACAGGAGAACCTTGAACTCCTCCCGAGCAGGAGCCTCTCCAGAATTCCAGGACATCCCAGCTCTCCCGCTGTGAGTGGGCGCTCAGCAGATCTGGAAGGAAGCGAACCCAGAACTTTCCGCACTGGGGTCCTCAGCAAGGTTGATGCGCGGGCTCCACGGTGCAGCCAGCTCCTACTTCTCCACCTGCCGGCCACCGAACCCTGTTCTCTCCAAGGCCTACTTTGTCCACACCTCCGAGCTCTGCCTGTGGTCACAAGTGCAGTCAAGAATAAGGGGCTATTTGGGTCAGGCAAGTCTGTGTGTGTCGGGAAAGTTGCCCCGGGGTTAGGAAATGCTCCATCTGAGTGAAAGGCCCTCCCCACCGATTCTTGGAGCCAAGGTGTCACCCATCCTGCTGGTTTTCTCTCTGGTGGGATTGTCTTTCGATTCCATATTTGGCCTAGTTTCCTAAGCCAAACCTCACACAGCTTGGCGGAGAGAGCACAGAACAGGAAAACCAGCGTGGAGAAAGGCTGGTCATAAGGAAATAGTCACTTGGCCGATGATGTCCACAGTCCCCAGACGTCTGTCACCAGCACTGAGCAGCGGAAGCCAGATTCTTGAAGCAGGAATTCAAGTCCTCAGGCAAAGGCACGTTGTGACTGTCTGATCAGCATTTCCTATCGATCTCTTCACAAATTACCTTTGTTCTTTCTCTAAGGCCAGACAGGGGTCTGGAGGCTGGAGCGGGAGAGCCATCCGGGTGAGGTGGCCAGTGTCTCAGACTGCCCAGGGAGCCTCAGCCCCACCCCACACCGTCCGAGGTCCCTGGCTGGAGGATCTGGATCTGGGGGCTGCTGTGAGGTGGACAAGGTGCAGCTGATTCCAGGGTGCCCCGAGCTGAAGCAACACTACGAAACCAGCCACAGGCACTCAGGCTAAGCCGTACCAAGAGGGATGTGCGTCTGCCAGATCAAACGTGGGGTGGTTGTTTGGCCCAAGGCTGCCCGTGCTGTTCTCTGCCCCTCAGTACGCCAGGTTATGAGGTGAGCTCTGGCCCTACCCTCCCACCCTCCGCCCGCCAGCTGGCTGGAGGCCCTGTGCCCGCCCGCCCGCCGGGCTGCGGCTGCCCTGCAGGAGCTGGGACTGACTCTAATTGTGATTTGATCCCGTTGTGTTTTCTCTGTGAAGTGCTTCACCGTTAGGAAAGTAAAGGGCTGCCGCCTGGCTGCATAAATTCCTGACACATCAATGTCCCCATTAGAGCATGAGTCAGCAGCCCGGCCGGCAGGTGCTGAGAGCTTGGCCGCCAGCCCACCCCTGCAGGACTTCAGAGCGAGCCTTCTCCACACAGAGGGGGAGCCTCTCAGGGAACCCCAAGCTGAAGACTGCCCTCTATTACCTCGTCTGTGGCAATGGGGCCTGCGGGGGAGAGGGAAGGAGGCGTGTGCTGTTAATAAGAGGCTCACGTCTGAGAAAAAATTACCATTCCCAGAAAGTCAGGCCTTTGAGATGATCATCACTGCAACCATGACTCCCCCAGAGTCCCATCTGCATGAGCCGGACACGCCTGTCACGTGGTGGCGTGTGCTGAGCACCTACACACCGGCCCCCACAACACCCCACTAGCTCTGCAGAAGGCCCCTCCACCGACGCCCGCCCCAGTGGACCCCAGCAGATGGGCGCCCAGGTTGACTCCAATCCACAACCGACCACGGAAAGAGCAAGGCTGGGAAACCGGCAGGGGCCGCCAGGACCACAGCAACCTTCCTCCCTGTGTCCCTGGAGGAGAGCAAGGGGTTCAGGGGGGTCCTCACTCACAGGCACCAGGCACTTTGCCTGCACCCTCATCTCCATCTGCAGGAGGCACAGAGGCGGCCTTACAAGCCCAGTCAGGCACATGGGAAGGTCCCTTCTCACCAGACATGCCAGTGGGGGCCAGGGCCCCAGGGGTGCTGGCTGGAGGGGGCATCTCCCGCATACCGTCTTGGCCCTTGGGCTCACTGCAGGCATGGAAGCCAGTGGGCAAAACTGCACACCCCTTCCCTCCTCCCAGTCCAGGCCTGCGTGTTGGGTACTGATGGATGAGATGGGTCATTGCACCTGGTGCTGTGCTCACATGCGGCTCCTTCCAGGAGGGTTTTCTCCAGCCCTGCCAGTAAGACCCTGCTGCACACAGGCCCTCCAGCATGGCCTGCCCAGCTCCTCGCCCTCCTGGGTCCTCACAGCCCCAGCCTCCTCCCTCCATGGCCGTGCTTTTCTGCTGTCAGCCCCAGGCCTCAGAGCATCAGCCAGAGACGCCCATGCCCCTGGGCAGGGCCTGAGTCGGGGCACCTCCACAGAACCCAGGACCCCTCTATAGAACCCAGGGCCCTCCACAGAACCCAGGACCCCTCTATAGAACCCAGGGCCCTCCACAGAACCCAGGACCCCTCTATAGAACCCAGGGCCCCTCTACGGAACCCAGGGCCCCCCTGCGGAACCCAGGACCCCTCTGCGGAACCCAGGGCCCCTCTGCGGAACCCAGGGCCCCTCTGCGGAACCCAGGGCCCCTCTGCGGAACCAGGGCTTGTCCCCTGGCCCCAGCAGGTGTGTTCTGCTCCGCACTGCACAGGCAGTGGGAAGAGTGGGGTAGTTGTGGGACGCCCCAATTCTCTTCAGGAGGAGGCCGCACCTGCCTCACAGAGGACGAGGTGAGCAGAGCATGCAGGGTTTGTTTTAAAACAACACACAAGCCTTTCTGACCTTATGTTCCTTTCTAAAAATGGGTCGGGCCGAGGTCTGCGCCTGCTGAGGGTTGCTGTGGAAATAAATTCTCTCTGCAGCCGACTGAGGCCGTGTCCAGTGGCCGCCACGGTGCCAGTTTCTGCTGTTTGCCTTTCTTCTGTTGGTCAGCACACTCTGTCCCTCAAAGCCGCACAGAGGAAATGCAGCGATCACAGGGCCCAGGGCTGCGTTTCGGAGGCCACAGGCAAGACAACAGCTCAGCTTTGCAGCCGCACATGGTCCTGCTGAGACGGAAAATGCAGTGAGCGGCGGTCAGCTATTTCGGGACTGAAAGGGCTTATGACCACAACTGCCAACTTCAGACAGTGGGTCCAGAGGGCGAGGGGCTGGCTGACAGCCCGCTAAAGTATGGGATCCATTTCTAATCAAGATAAAGGATTAGGGACATGATGTCTGGTCACTTAGGAGCATAAAAGCGTCTTTGGGGTAGTAATTATATGCTTGGGATGGAATCTTAAACCCAAAGAATGAAAAGCCAGTTTATAGGCCGTGATAAAGCTGGGGCTAAATTGGTCCCAACTGTTAAGAACCTGGGTAAGATTTCAGAAGGAAAATCTTTCCACGGATGTTCCTATAGAAAGCCTGGCATCCAGGCGGGTGGGAGGCAGTTGTTCTGAACCAGGGAGGCTGCGTCCTGCGGGGCGGGTGCACACAAACCTCCCAGCACCTTCCGTCGAGTTGACTTCCACAGAAAGGGGCAGGGCTGGGGGAGGGTCAGCCAGAGGAAAGCCAGACACCGCTGTGGGGTGGGCTGCACAGATGCCACTTTCAGCGCAGCAGGTCTGGAGGAGACACAGGGTTCCCCAAGGGGCTCCGTGAGTCACCTGCCCCTTCGTCCCTGGGAGCCACGCCAGGCTTTACGGCCACACGTCCTCTGGGAGAAGCTGCCCGTTCCCATAGCCCCCACAGGGCTTCCTGTCCACGTGGGCGCCCACCCTCTCCTGTGCAGACACCTGAGGCAGGGAAGGGCTTCCTGGGACCCTAAGGATCCCCAGAACTCCAGGGCCACACACGGGCCACAGCGGCAGCAGGACACGCATCCACACCCATCTCAGCACCCGCACGCCCTGGAACACGCTGGGAGTGCTGCTGGAACCACAGGAAGGGAAGTGTCTGGGCTCAGCATCACCTGGGTCCTGCAGACCCCCTGAGGCTGGGCTCCCACCAGGAAGACTGGGCCCAGGGCATTTTAAATCCCATGGGCTCCAACGTGCCACCGGCCAGACACTCTAAGCCGAGGCCATTGCCATCTCAGACAGCCATGCACAACTCTGGTTCCCAGGCCGGCAGCCACAGGCCAGTTAGTTTGAGCCTGAGGTCCACCCTGGGAACCCTGGAGCCTGGCCCACGTGGTCCCGAGGGCTCCCCTCAGGCAACGACCTCTCCATGCCAGATTCCCTCAGAGGCGCTTCCTGCCTACAGCAACACCACAGCAAACACCAAGGCTGAGGCTGTGCCCACCCCACATCTGCAGCCCCTCCCAAGACCCCTCTGGTTCCGGCTCTGCCAGCAAGCGGCGAGGACCTCCACAGGTGAGCACAGCCTCGTGGCCCGAGGCCCTCACATAAGGTAGACCCCCTGAGCTGATCTCACGCTGGCCCTCAAATGTGTCTCTGCGTGCCACAGAGTGGGAAAATTTCATACAGATCATCCAGAAGCATGATTAGGAAAAGCCCTACACAGTTTTGGGTCCTGTGATGTGGGGAGAGCATTCCTCGTGGCCTGCTGAGCCCAATGTAACCCCAAGGCCCTCAGGTTGTGGGGAGCATGGGGACCAGAGAGAGATGGCGGGAGAGGCCGACCTGAGATGCTGGGACCAGAGAGAGATGGCGGGAGAGGTCGACCGGAGATGCTGGGACCACAAAGAGATGGTGGGAGAGGCCGACCTGAGATGCTGGGACCACAAAGAGATGGCGGGAGAGGCCGACCCGTGCTGCTGGGTCAGAGGCAGAGGCTGCAAGCCAGCTCTGGGTCAGAGGCAGAGGCTGCAAGGCAGCCTTGAGAACCTGGAAGCATGGAAGGTGGCCGCGTGGCTTCTCTCCTGGAGCCTCCAAGAAAGGGGCAGAGGTGGCTCCAGGGAGAGCACACGGGGCACCTGCACCCCAAGAGAAAGGAAGATGCTTTTAAAGCTCCAACTAGCTGAATTCAGAGGGAAAGAGCATCACAGCCTGCAAAAAGTGGGGTCTCTCTTAGTAAATTTCGCATGTATTTACTGCACCAATGGAAACAAGACTCGTTGCCAATTATCATCCGCATTTGTGCTCCCAGCAGCGTTGCCAAAGTGCGTTAAGGTGCATTATGTTACCCGGGCCCAGAAGCAGACGTCGGTGCAGGTGCCGCTGTCGCCGTTTTAGAGATGGGACGGGCGCTGCGGCTCCGTGGGGGAGGCGGTTCTCGAGCTCACATGTGCTGCTGAGAAGGACGGCGATTTTCTCATTTTTTATGTCACCCCATCTCAGGGTTTGCAGGCAAACGTCAGCAGACTCACCCTCTCTTATGAAAAGCAGGGATCGTTTCAAGGCTGAACTCAGTGCACTCTCCAGGTCTTAGAAGTGATGAAAATGTAAGTCCCTGAACTGCCTCACTTGGTGCTGAGTGACAACCCAGGAAAGCCCTCCCTGCAGGGAAACTTCGGGAGAACGCGCGAGGAGACAGCAGCCCCTCCTCTCGCGGGCAGGCGACTGGCTGAGCCCCCAGGCCCATGCCTGGACATCTTCTCCCTCCAAACAACACAAAGACGCCCCTGGGCCCGCCCCAGCCCCTTCACCTGCCGCCGATTAGGGGACCAGCATCCAGCCCCGGCCTTGTGCAGCGCCGCCCGCCACCCTCCTGCATTAGCACACTCCTAATTGATTAAGTGGATGATTGATTATTGGCCTTGTGCGGTCTGCTTTCCAGACCCGTTGGCTGGGAAGGGAAAGCCACGCTTGGCCCTCGGATGCAGCAGGCGCCCCCTGCCCCGGCCGCTCCAGGCTGCAGAGCAGAGGTGATTGGCGCCAGGCTGCCCACCCCATCTGCCCCAGCAAGTGCATCGGTCGCGCCCTCGTGGTTTCTGCTCTTTGCATGTCAGGTCCCGGCAGGAGGCTGCAGTCAGACGCTGCTCAGTGTCCAGCAAGGGGCCGCCCAGATCCCATCTTCCAAAGACCCACTCTGAGCCCCTTGGTCCCTCAGACCCGACGGAGCCAACTCTGCCCTCGCACAGCTCCAGGGCCCCAGGCTCCTTCCCGCTACTGTAAGAGACCACCACAGGTCGCGTGGTCCAGGCCCGGCACTGCTTCTCGGGAGAGGCTCAAGGGCTCCTCCCCCAGCACCATGGGCCCACCCTTATCTGGGAATCGGGCCTGGCCTGGAGTGATCATGAGGCCACACGACATGGGCGTGTCAGTCTCACCAATGTGTGCTTTCACAGGCACGACGGCGTCTGTTTTCTACGGGTGGGGCAGGAGTGTGCATATCCCTCTTAATACCAGCACGGGTAAGGCCAGGGGGTGGCAGAACGTAGAGAGAACCCGGGCACTGAAACACCAGTGCCGCCCCCCACTGTCCACGAAGCCTGAGCTTCAGGCTGCACCGGCAGGACTTTTATTCATCATCCTGCACGCCACCGTCCATGTCCTAGGCTCCTGCACGCCACCGTCCATGTCCTAGGCCAGCGTGATTCCTCTGAGTGCAGCTGGGTCTCCTCCCAGTAGGTCTGGTGACTCCAGCAGCATGGGTGCTGGGAACAGGACCAGCCTCGAAGGTGGACAGTGTGGACGCCTGAGGGCAGACCCTGGGCCACTCTCTCCCGGGGTCTCCGTTCCTGCCTCCAGAGAGCTGGGAATGCCCCTTCTGGGACACCTGTTGGCAAGACACCAGTTCAGTGGTCTCACTTCCAGAAAGGAGTCTGTGTTTTGACAGAAGTTTTCTGGCAACAGAACTCAGCCAAGAGGATATCTGTGGGCGGCCCTTCCAGGGGCGCGGCCAGGCTCGTGGGGGGCCCTTCCAGGGGCGTGGGCAAATGGGTGTCCTTCCCAGGGATGTGGGCAAATTGGTGGCCCTTCCAGGTATGTGGGCAGGTGGGCCACCCTTGGGGGGCATGGGCAGGTGAGTGGTCCTCCGGGGCCGTAGCTCAGGCAGGCAGGTGGCCTTTCCAGGGACATGGCACTGGCAGGTGGAATCTGTTGTCTAGGCAGGTGGACCTGGGCACTCCGAGTCCTGCTCCTGTGTGGGGGCCGCCCTTGACAGGCCTCTCAGAGCCCATCTCACAGTGAAAGCTTGAACTTCCTGAAAGAGGCAGCTCTTCTCAGGACAGGCCACGACTCCTGCAGGCTGGGCTGTGGGGCTCCCAGATAACCCATGGCCTGCTGAGCGGCCGCCAGGAAACGGGGGCAGGGCGCCTGCCTGGCCTCGATCCCTCGCCGCCGGGGGGTCTTCATTAGCCCCCCGTGGAGCACAACCAGCCAGCAGGCCTGACCCCTGACTCCCGCTCATTCTTCCACAGATTAATTCCCCAAATTGACAAATTAAGGGGCACGGTGTGCCCAGGGTCACAGTCACACTGGGTTCTGGTCAGCATCAACCTGGCTTTAAACAGGGTTTCTAGGGGAGGAGGAGCACAAACAGACCCCACGCTCGAAGGGGAGGCAGAGGCAGGGTGTTCTCAGAACTCAGGGGACAAAACACAGCAGGCCAGGCCACGCTGCAGTGACGCCGAAAGCACCCTGCCCGGCGTGGCTGTGGGTCCCTGGACGTACGAGAGGCCTCCCGGGAGAAACCTGACAGGTACAAACCTTGGGCTTAGGACTAGGGTGCTATTGCCCGGGATAAGACTTTGTATTTGTATAATATTTTGCAAAAATCTATCATTTGATCCCCACAACCTGTAACATAGTGAGGATGGCAGAAACCAGCATCTCCACTTGTTTTTATTTTAGAGAGTCTCGCTCTGTCAAGCAGGCTGGAGTGCAGTGGCACAATCTCAGCTCGCTGCAAGCTCCGCTTCCAGGGTTCAAGTGATTCTCCTGCCTCAGCCTCCCGGGTAGCTGGGACTACAGGCGCACACCACCATGCCTGGCTAAATTTTTGTATTTTTAGTAAAGACAGTGTTTCACCGTGTTAGCCAGGATGGTCTCGATCTCCTGACCTCATGATCTGCCCGCCTCGCCATCTCCACTTCCAAATGGGGAGGTGAAGTGACATGTTCGAGGGCACAGCCAGGGCCAGGGGGACAGAGGTGCCTCCCGACCTCACTCCCGACCTCACTCCCAACCTCACCCCTGAGCTCACCCCTGAGCTCATTCCTTTGCCCCACCCTGCACATCAGAAGATGCTGCAGTCCCCAAGGCTTGCCGCATACCAGGGTGTTGGTGACAGAAAGAAAGATGTACAAATTTGGCAAGAAGAGCCAATCCATTAAACACTTCTTACTGAGTGCCTTCCGTGTGCAGAGGACTGCATCCACCAGCGTCCGAGGGATCCAGAAGCCCCAGATATAGCCCCACCCCCAGGGCTCAGCACGAGGAGGAACACAGGCACAGACAGCCCCTGGGGAATGCCAGGAGGGACCCCCACTCGGAACCCCACAGCAGGAGCTCAAGAATGCCCTCTGGGGCAGGGTGGCTGGAGGCCCCTGTAGTGAAGCCCACGGCTGGTATTGATCCCACTCGCCCGTCTCGGCCTGTGGCTCCAGTCCCCTCCCTGCTCTGCCAGAGGGTCCAACACCCGCAACCATCTGTCACCCTCCGGGTGAGGCAGGAGAGCACCAGCCCTGCATCCTATTTGTCCCATTTGTCCAGTGGAGCAGCCACCGACCCTGACCTGGGCCACGCGCTGGGCCCCTCCTGGCAGCCCGTTCTGCTCCCCAAGGCCCCAGCTTAGTCTGGGATGCGGCCCTGGACACCGGGCTTTACGCAGCTCTGAAGTGATCCCAGATTCCTGCCCAGGTCAAGCTCAGCACTCGGCAACCACAGGCACCCAACAACGGGCAGCAGCTCCAGAGCACGGAGAACTCACGGAGCAGACATCAGGTGCTCCAGGTACATCAGCAATTCAAGATCATCCCCATGGCAGCCCTCCTTCCTCGGAAGGATTTTTTCCCACTCTCCTCAGATGAAGACACGGAGGCCTCAGAGCTGGGGGCCGTCTGGGGCTGCACAGCCGGTCAGAGGCCAACGCCGGGCGGAGCCAGGCCACACTATCCCTGCAGGATTCACAGTCTCCCCAAAGTAACCACAATGAGGGACTCTCCTGTCACCAAATTTCCTTTCAGTCACTTCTGCTTATACTAATTCTGGCCCAACCGCTCATTATATTTTTACAATTCTTATCTTGGTGTGTATTTTTGACCCTAAAAATCCTAACTTTATTCCATCAATATTTTGTATATACAGAGTTCTAGCACAGTAAGTCATAAAATGTGCCTCTCCTGGCAACACAAAAATGTCTTCATGTTGCTTTTAAGCCCACCGATTGATGCTGCTGCCTGGATATCCACTTGCGAGGCGTTCCCGAGCCTTGGAACGTGAACTCGCAAACGCTCAGGCACCAGCTGTCTTAAGCCTAAATCTGCTCTCCGCCAAAAGGGTGGCATTAGATGGCGTCTCATTTTACATATTTTCATTTTTATAACCACATTCCTAGGGTTTGAAGCTACAGTAGGTGGGTGAAGAAAGGAGTGGGGAAGAGCCAGTATTGAGGAAGGGCTGATTTACAGGGGCAGGAGCCTGCAGTCACCTCAGCAGAGCCTGTAGGTATGAGGCAGAAAAGCAAGGGACAGCGCTGTGGGGCGACTCTGACTCCTGAAGCATGTGCACACATGTACACACACAGACACACACATGTACACACACGTACACACACAGACACACACACATACACACAGACACATACGTACACACGTGTACACACACGTACACACATACAAACATGTACACACACGTACACCCACAGACACACGTACATGCACATACACACAGAGACACACACATACACAGATACACACAGACACACACGTACACACACACAAACACACAGAGACACGTACACACAGAGACACACACACATACACACATACACACATGCAAACATACCAGTGCTGTGGGGGTGGCTCTGACTCCTGAAGTGTGTGCATGCACACAGACACACACGCACACACACACATAGACACACAGGTACACAGACACAGACACACATGTGTACCAGTGCTGTGGGGGCAGCTCTGACTCCTGAAGTGCGTATACACATACACACACGTACAGACGCACATACATACACACACACAGACACGCACTGACACACACAGACACACGTACCAGCACTGTGGGGGTGGCACTGACTCCTGAAGCATGTGCATGCACACACACACACGTACAGACACACACATGTACAGACACACACGTACACACACACACATACACACGCACTGACACACACACACAGACACACGTACCAGCACTATGGGGGTGGCCTCTGACTCCTGAAGTGTGTGTGCACACACGTACACATGTGCAGGCATATGCACGTGGACATATGTGTGTACACACACAGCACACACACATGCATGCTAAAGTACCTGTTTCCCTGAGACAGGGCCACACTCAGCACAGAGCTCACCAAGGGGCCCCTCCCAGAGATGTGCTCCCCCCACCACGTGACCCCAGAACCGCCAGGCGTGCAGGGTACTCACAGCTCACGTATGCCGGCTGTGCCAATCACATGTGCTTCATCTCCGTGGCTTCTCTGACCATCATCCCACACTGTGGTGGGCGGAGCAGTGCCCCAACGATGGTCCATCCTAGACTCCAGCATTGGGGAATGTGTCATGCTACATGGAAAACAGAATTCAGGCTCCAGATGAAATGAAGGCTGCACCTGAGCTGGGAAGATTGTGCCAGGCCTGAGGTGCCACTGGGTCCTTGGAAGTGGGAGAGCAAACAGGCAGGAGTCGGGGGGACGTGCGTGAGAAGGGCTGAGCCCCATGGCTGGCTCTGCAGGTGGAGGAGGCAGCGGCACACCACGGAGCGCAGCCTCCTCTGGAGGCTGGAAGAGGCCTGGGGCTGGGGGAGGATTCTCCCTGGGCCTCCAGAAGGAACCAGCCCTGGGACAGCTTGATTTTTAGCCCAGTGGGACGCCTTTCAGACTTCCAGCCACAGAGCTGTGGGATAATAAATTTGTGTTGCTTTAGGCCACCAAGTGTGTGACAGTTTATTACAGCGGCAACAGGAAATCAGTCCCCACTCCAAGGAGAAGTTCAGACTTTGATAAATCGTAAAGGAGGGTCTGTAAATGAGAGGTCAAAACGAACGCGCTTCCAGGAGTGACTCCCCAGGGTGCCCTTTTCCGGGGCCATCGCCGCAGTGACCTAGCGTGAGGCTCAGCCAGAGCCAGCAGAAGGGACCCAGCGGAAGGGACCCAGCGGAAGGGACCGCACGGCCACCTGGTTAGGCTCGGATCCAGGGCTCCCTGGGCCCCCTTCCAGCTCCAGACTCCTGGGACTTCACAGGAACCCGCTGGCCACCGCCTGCTCCTGCCTGGAAGCTGGAGTTGGGAGTCAGGGCTGCTGTGTGCTCGGCCAGACCCGCCGCTTCACCCCCTGAGAGTGGCCTCCTCCCAGGCCCAGCCACCCTGTGCCCGCCCCAGCCGTGGTCGCCGCCCTCCCCGCAGGCCTGCCTCTCTCTGGGGACGGCGTGTGTTTCGGGGTGGGGTCATGCAGCCCATCCAATTCCTCACACAGATCACCTGCCTGTGCTCTCCCAGCGTGGCCGCCAGCCCGTCCATCCCTCACACAGATCACCCAGCCCAGTGCTCTCCCCCTACAGGACTGTGCGGCCCCTCAGCCCCTCACACAGATCACCCAGCCCAGTAGCTCTCCCCCCACAGGGCCGCGCGGCCCGTCCATTCCTCACACAGATCACCCAGCGCAGTGCTCTCTCCCCATTGGCCTGCACGGCCCCTCAGTTCCTCACACAGATCACCCAGCCCAGTAGCTCTCCCCCCACAGGACCGCGCGGCCAGTCCATTCCTCACACAGATCACCCAGCGCAGTGCCCTCTCCCCATTGGCCCGCGCGGCCCCTCAGTCCCTCACACAGATCACCCAGCGCAGTGCCCTCTCCCCATTGGCCCGCGCGGCCCCTCAGTCCCTCACACAGATCACCCAGCGCAGTGCTCTCTCCCCATTGGCCCGCGCGGCCCCTCAGTCCCTCACACAGATCACCCAGCGCAGTGCTCTCTCCCCATTGGCCCGCGCGGCCCCTCAGTCCCTCACACAGATCACCCAGCGCAGTGCTCTCTCCTCACAGGACTGTGCGGCCCCTCAGTCCCTCACACAGATCAGCGCCCCCTCCGCATGGCCGCGCAGCCTCTCCGTCCCTCACACAGATCACCCAGCGCAGTGCTCTCCCCCAACAGGCCCGCGCGGCCCCTCAGCCCCCCACACAGAGCAGCGCCCCCTCCGCACGGCCGCGCGGCCCGTGTGTCCCTCACAATCACCCCCGTGCACTCTCTGGTCACCTGCGCTTCGCAGCCCGTGAGGTCCGCAGTGTCGTCATGCCGCGGCTCAGGGCCATGGCGGCAGAGGCCGGCTTCCCCTTAGAAACATCCCAACCACACGAACAGCCTGTTCCCTCACCTCCTCTCTTCCTCATCCCGGACAGGGAGACTCAGAAGCTCCAAGCGCGGCATTCCTGGGGCTCTAAAAATAAAGTTCACGAAGAGGCCGCGTGGCCGGAGCACCAAGCCCAGGGCAGGGAGGTCGCGGCTGTCACGGGAGGTGCCGGGCCCCTCTCTGCGAGGCTGGGAAGGACCCAGGCGGGCTCCGCAGGGCCCAGCTCTGACCCTGTTGGTCTGACACCCAGGCAGGGCCTCGCTACCGTGGGCCTCCCAGCTACCGCTGCAGGCCGGACTGTTTTATCCATGGAGCAACCAGCAGGCGGGAGGAGAGGGAGAAACGTGTTTCAAAAGAAAGTGACATCAGGTCAGGCGACAGCGCGGTGCACGGCCCCGGGAGCGCGGGGAACGTGGATGGGACGGGAGGGGGCTGGTGTTAAGCACATTGTGCCAGTAGAGACAAGATTAGAGGAGGCTGTTAACGCAGACGGGAGAAAAGTTTGGGGAAATTTGACATAATATTTACAGATATTTTATCTTAATTCTCAAAGTGCCTTAAAATTTTGATATTTCTATCCAATGCTTTGGGGTCACAATATGATGTTGTCTGTAAGAGAAATTCTGAAACCAAATGAGGGGGTGCCCAGGACGTGGATGCCAGCCTGCCAGCCTGATGTACTCCACAGATGACATCTAAAACCACCACGGCACAGCTTCTCTTCCCTGACGGTGGAAACGATGGCAGCCACGAGGGGGTTAAATTCACTCCTCTCCAGTCCAGTGAGGGAAAACCGCATCATCCAGGTGCTCGCTGCTCCACAGGGCTCCACACGCAGCTGGGCAGAGCCAGGTGACCCCGGCAGCTGGGGAGGGGCTGCTCCCGGAAGGGCCTGGTGCAGCATTCACCAGAGGTGCCTGCTTGGAGCGAGGCAGGTGCCACTCAACCTTCTGCCAAGGAGAACTGTGGCTCCTGCATCCACGGAGCATGTGGGCAAAGGGGTAGGAGACCAGGCAGACCCGTGTGTGGGAAGTCCCTCCTGGGTGTTCAGCCAGCAGCTCGAGGCACCTGCCACTCCAGTGTGTCCTCCATGTCCCAGGCTGGCCTGCCCTTCGGACTTTCCAAGACTTCGGAGACTCCTGAGTCTGCCCTGATTGTCCCACCCGCTGGCCACCTGCAGAGAAGCCCTCTTTCACCCAGTTCCTCAGAGCCCACACTGCAGCTTGCTGGGGGTTTCAGGCTCCTGGAGCAGAACTGGAACCTGGGCGCGTGCTGACCCCGCTGGTCCCGGTCTCACAGGCGGGTCTCTGGCTTCACGCCTCCCTCAGTGTCAGTGGCATTACCCCGTCCTTCCAAACACAGCCGGCTCAGTCACTGATAAGCTAAGGGACAGAATAAGGGAACTTAGAAAAGACCCCCCAAGCTGGCAGTTGCTCTGGAAGCTCCCACTGTGCCCAAGTCGAGGCTGTTGTCCCCTTCCAGCTTCTCTCAGGACCAAAGCCCACCCCCAGGACAGATGCCTTGGCAGAGGCGAAAGAGAGCTCTCAGTCCCACAATCTAACAGTGAAAGATCCAGAAAGTTAAAATACATCTCTTCACCCACATGAAGCACTCAGGACTGTGGTTGTCACAATTCCTAGTGCTCCACAAAGTTTAGTTACTACTTCTCAAAAAAAAAAAAAAAAAAACGGTGATGGGAGACGGGGAGGGGACTCTGCCTGTGCACTTTTCTCCCTCAGGTGATGAGAGACAGGGAGGGGACTCTGCCTGTGCACTTTTCTCCCTCAGGTCTCCTGAGTGTGCGGCTCCCAGGAATGGGGTGACCAGCGTTTCCCAAACACTCAGCCTGGGGACACTTTGGCAGGGAGCTCTGAGCAAAACGAGGGATCCACCATGCTCCCTTTGGGAAACATGCCGCGTTCACATGAAGAGTTTCGCAGGAAGCCAGGACATCGTTGGGACGGAGGCGCCAGTGCGGGCTCCTTGCTGAGGTGCCCCGATGTCAGTAGATGGGGAAATGCTGATATCTTCAATGGGCAAGGGGGAGGAAGCGCCCTGCAGCCTCCTGGACACCGCCCCAGGGGACCTGAAGGGTCGCTCTGTTCCTGCCCAGCGTCCACTCTCGCCAGCAGCCCCACTCTGTCTGCTGGGAAGTGCAGCTTATGCAGGGCCTGGTCCAAGCATACGGTCTCTGCATCCATTCCCTCACAGCAGCGCTGGGGCAGCTGCCCCCTGGGCAGAGACTCCACATGCAGGGCCAGCCCAGTCGTGGCTGCTGTGGAGGGTTCGGGAATGCCAGGCAGCTTTGTGGACACTGCTTGTTCAGAGCTGACGTCCCCTGGGTGCCGATGTGGACAGGCTTGGGAGCTGGCTGCTTTCGACACAGAGACCCAGGAGGGAGCACAGCCCTGGCCGTCGCTGACCCCAGCGTCTCCAGGGCCAGCCCCAGCTCTGTCCTTTGGAGAGGAGGGGGCCTGGTCTGGCTGGTGCCACAGCCGGTGCCACTTGAACTTCATGCCCTGGCCACAGTCCCCATGGCCCACCCCTTGCTGTGACCTACGACGGCTTCTCCGACCCCTCTGCATGGTGGAGTGCTGCATTGGAACAGGAGTGGCTGCCAGGCCAGTTCTGTTGGTTTAGCTGGGGTTGTTACTGCCTGTTCAGGGTTGTCACTGCCTGTTCAGGGTTGTCACTGTTCAGGGTTGTCACTGTCCGTTCAGGGTTGCCACTGCCTGTTCAGGGTTGTCACTGTTCAGGGTAGTCACTTCCTGTTCAGGGTTTGTTACTGTCAGTTCAGGTTTGTTACTGTCTGTTCAGGGTTGTTGCTGTCTGTTCAGGGTTGTTGCTGTCTGTTCAAGGTTGTTACTGTCTGTTTAGGGTTGTCACTGTCTGTTTAGTGCTGCGAGATGCTGCACAGAGTACCCGCAGTTCTGGGTACCAGAAAGGGCCACATGGATGCTCAGTGTCAGAGTCCCCTGTGTCATGCAGGCCTTTCTCTTCACAAACAGTGTCACATGTATTTAGCATGTACACGGGCTGCGTCAGCACTGCCTTCAACGCACTTTAGGAAGCCAGTTTCTGAGTGTAGCATCCTAGTTACAGCACCAGGGAGTTTATCAACAAACTGGCCCCACACCTTACTGAAAAAGTTACATGGGCACAGCGCTCAATCATCTTAGGTTACCCACTGAATTTCCAGGGAAGCCGTGCGGGCCCACATTTCAGTGCTTCCAAATCCGCTCCAGCCACCACCGGAATGACACGGCCGAGTAGCTGCCCGGTCATGCCCACCCGTCCCTGCCCCTGACTCCGCTGTCACTGGCTTGGGGGAGGCAGGGGGCCTATAAACGTGAATTTGCAGCACGCTGAGTGAAGGTGATGGTTGATTAGCAAGTACTTTCATAAATCCAGAGGCGGCAACAGAAAAATGGCTGAAATGGCCTCACTGACTCACTGCCCCTTTATTCCACAACATCTGCGGTGCCTCCCACGAGGCAGGCACCGCGCAGGTGCACAGGGAAAGGGTTCCGCGTGGCCCGCGTCTCTGCACGCCACGCCTTCCACGAGGCGGTGCTTCTTACCCCCGTCCCCTCTGTCGTCTTCCAGGGCCAGTCTCATTTCAGCTTAACATCCCTAGACCAGCCTTCAACACCCTAAATAATTTACCCCAAAACCTCAGTCTGCCTATCTCTGTCCTAAGGACACCAGCTGACTCATAACGTGAAGCAAGCCTTTGTCTCGCTGATGATGTAAAGCTGCTTAATGTTTTCCTGGCTAGGTCTGCTGTCCCATGAAATATTTATTCCCACGTGGCCCCAGAGCATTTCTTTGGAAAGCAGCCCCCACCTCTGCCACCCCAGAGGGGAGACGTCGGAGCTCTCAGGAGGCGTTGACTCAGAGAGGAGAGGACGGAGGAGAGCTGTATTGCTGGGGACCAGGCTGGTGTCTCAGGGCCTGAGCCCCCTTCCCTGACTGGCACACAGCCCTGACCCGAGGCAGCCAGATGAGGTCATGGTAACCATGAATATTTAAGGAGATGGTTTTACTGTTCACACATGGATTGCTGCTGAAATGCAATCTCCCATCACCGAAGTAGATTCCGGGAAGCCCTGGAGAAACGGGTCTCTGTGGAACCAGGGCCGAGGGAGAGGAGGAAGGGGCAGGGCCCCGACTGGGGCTCAGCTGTGAGGTGGGTCCCAGCAGGCTCAGGTGCCATTCAGGAGAGCATCATCTCAGGCAGATCGACACGGAACAGCAAACAGCTTTATTTTATCATGCCAGCCCCTCATGGTTTAGACCAGGAAAATCAATTTGTAAATACTCTAGAAATAAATGAGAGAGAGAGAGAGACAGGGAGACAGAGAGAGACAGAGACAGAAAGAGACAGAGACAGACAGAGAGAGACAGAGAAACAGAGACAAAGAGAGACAGACAGAGACAGAGAGACAGAGAGAGAGGGAGAGAGAGAAGCCAACGCTAACCCTAGCTGTTTCTGCTGCTTCTGCCGTTTAGGAAGCTTGGCAGGAGAACTTCCACCTCCGCCTGCCCCTTGATCTTGGCCTCCCTCTCTCTAGAGCTTCCCAGTTTCTGTTTCAACCAGAAGAGAAAATGCTGAGCCCTGACTGACCGTGGGAGTGTCAGCTGCTCAGCTGCTCAGCCCCCTGGGCTCAGATGGGGCAGAGCTCTCAGACCTGCCGTTCTGTGGTGGTCTGTCCTGGGCCAGGGGCCATCCTGGGCCAGAGTTGTCCTGGGCCAGGGGCCGCCCAGCCCACCACACGAGCCAAGAACCCTTCCCCCCAGGGCCAGACCAAACCCCATGTAGGGTGAAGGCAGAGCCAAGCTGAAAACCAGGTAGAGGCTGTACGCAGGCAGTCCCAGCCACCTGCAAGGGGCAGCGCCGTCCAAGATTCCAACGAGTATGCAACACCTTGGAACGTTATTCACGCAGATTAGTAAAATGTTTTATGCCCAGGGATTTGATGAGCCTTTGAAACATAATAACTAAATAGAGAGAAGCCACAGAAGCAGAGAGAGGTCCACTCGGCTCAGGAGACGGCGCTGCTTCCCCAGGGCTGAGGACCCTTAGCAAGTGCTGGCACTGGGCCCCCACACAGCAGGAAGGTTCCCACAGTCCCGGAGGCCGACCTGAGACCAGGCATCCGGCAGGGCCGGGATCCCTCTGAAGGCACGGGAAACGGCCTGTCCCAGGCCTCCTCCTGGGCTTCGGCGGGCGTTTTCTCCTGCCTCTGTGCCACCATCCCTCCAGGCCCGCCTGTGTCCACGCCCCTTTCATAAGGACCACCCCATGGCCTCATCGTCACACACACCTGCACTGATCCTGTCTCCAAAGAAGTCATGCTCTGAGTCTAGGGTCAGGGCACCCACCTGCGGATGTTGGGGGGGCACAGCTTAGCCCATCACAGACCTGAGTCCGCGGCTGGGCCCAGCCACCCAGTGGCAGCCCCCCAGCCTCCCTCAAGGAATCACTGTGTTGTGGTTTCTTAGTGGCTGGATTCATGAGTTACCGTCTGAGGTTACAGAGTGCCCGCTGAGCAGCCTGACAGGGTGGGGGGCACAACGATGCCCAGAGCTGAGCACTGAGGGAGGACACCTGGGTCGAGGGGGTCCTGGGACAGCTGTGGGCCCAGCAGCATCCAGGCCTGGGGCAGAGTGGACCCACCCCTTAGGCAGGACCTGGCCAGGCAGGGAGGCCAACACCCCCAAGTCCTGGGCCGGACACCAGACTCCAGAGCTTCACGGAGCCGCTCACCCACCTGTTCACCCTAGCGGCTGGCACCAAGGAGCCAACAGCATCCCACAGCTGGGGAGGAAAACTGGAACGCAGGTTCCCAGTGCCAGCAGGGCTTGCTGTGAAAGGAGAAGTGAGGCTGGGTCTGGATGTCGGGCAGGGGCAGCGGCTGTCCTCGGGGTCTGGCCTCCGTGGAAAAGGGCTCAGGGAGGGGCCCCGTCATGTACCCAAGGGACACGTGTGCTGTGCTGGAGGCCCACAGAGTCACGCAGGCCGGGGAAGAGGTTATGGGGCCGATGCCAAGGGACCCCACTTGGCAGGAATGTGGCTCCTCCTGGTGCCCCCCGAGGTCCAGAGCTCTCCCTGCAGTCGGGGTCTGCGCCCAGGCCCCCCTGCCGCTCCCCCCTGCCCTGCAGAAACAGCGTCCTGTCGTCTCAGGGCCAGGGGCCTCCCGAGGAGAACTTCTGGGAACTCTTCCCACTCCCTCGCTCTGCGGCTCCAGAACCCGCCAGCCGGCTTGGGAGCCGAGAGGATTCCGGGCTCGGCCCCTGGAGAGAGAGCGCAGCCCCATGAGCCCTGAGGCAGCACCACGGGGCTGTGACTCGAAGGGGCGGGAGGCCCTTCTCGGGAGTTCCCACAGACGATGCCATCCCACCACACAAACGGCCCCTCACTACCCTTTTCTCAAACCAAATTTAAAACGAGAAGGCAGGAAAATGGACGGGGCCCTGCTCCCCCCGAGGCTGGATCACTCCTGAGTCTCGGCAGCTGCCCCTCGGTTCTCAAGGTTGAAAGGAGCCCCCTGGACAGGACTCAACAGCACGACGGGGCAACTTTCCAGCTTTAAAGAAAACCGCTGCCCGGCGTGGGCCCTGCAGTGCCTGAGCCTCGCGGCCCGAGGCCTGCCCCATCTGCTGGGCTCCTCCCCAGCGCAGCCCCGTCCCGGACTCGGGGGGCCCTGGAAGGGCCGGGGGCCTGGGGAGGACGGGAGGGGTGGGGGCGGCGCACAGCGGCCAGACTGAGACCCTGGGAGCCGGGGGGACTGGCAGAGGGCAGGGAGGCCACGGCTTCCAGGTGGGGCTGCACCCCGGGTTCTGTGTCTGGACCCCGGCGGGGTCGACCCTGGTGCGTCCCCAGCATGTTTCTAGGGGACGCTGGAGGCGGCTGTTGCTGCCCAGAATGTCCGGACACCGCTGCCCGAGGCCTCCTTTCGCCCTGCGCCTCCCAAGGGTGTGGGGTGAGGAAGGGGAGCGGGCCGGGAAGGAGGGCGCGGGGGCAGGAGACATGGAGAAATGAGGGAAACGTGTTGGTTCCAATAAAACCATGTCTCCCCGTTCCCGGCCACGCAGCGGGGCCGCTGGCTCCGGTCGGGGGGGGCCCTCAGCACAGCCGCCGGGCCCGGCCCGCTGTAAACAGCTATTACGGCTGATCAAAGGCACTACAAAGGCTTCATCACAGGGCTCCCGGTGAAGGCAGCGAGACGGGGCTGCGCACCACAGGGCACAAACGTGGGTTCAGGTTTCCATGCACCCCTATTCCGCGTGCAGAGCCTCGGCCGCCGCGCTTGACAGCTGGGGTGGGGCCAGACGGGCGGGACCCCAGAGTTCAGAAGGTCACTGGGGCCCACCCGACAGCCACGATTCACATGACAGGGCGCGGGTCTCACCTCTCCGGGGCAGGAGCCTCGCCCGACGCTGCGTGGGGAGCACGTTGAAGATGAAAACATCTGAGAGCGCCCTGCAAGATGGGGAGACCGAGGAAAAGCCAGGAGCGCGATTCTCCTCTCAGAGGGCAGAGGGGCAGCTGGCTGGGGGGAGGGGGAGCCTGTCGGGGGGAGGGGGAGCCGGTCAGGGGGGAGGGGGAGCCGGTCGGGGGGAGGGGGAGCAGGTCGTGGGGAGGGGGAGCTGGTCGGGGGGAGGGGGAGATGGTCGAGGGGAGGGGGAGCCGGTCAGAGGGAGGGGGAGCTGCTCCGGGGGAGGGGAGCTGGTCAGTGGGGAGGGGGAGCTGGTCAGGAGGTGTCCAGGGGAAATAGCCCCTCCTCCCTGCCTGCCTCTTGGACAGAGCCCAGGCCCCCAGTTTCAGCCCTGAGCCCCACAGCCACCACCCTCTCTAGGCCACGGACGTGGTTGTCTTGAAGGTCTCCTTCAGCAACCACGCCCCTGGGCCTTATGGCTCCGGTGCCTCTCCAGAGAGACGCTGGAGGGGAGGCAGCCGCAGGGAGTCCTGGGGACAGAAAAGGAGAGTGACTTTTCAGGCGTGCCCCAGATCACACCACCGTCCTGGTGAGATCTGTGCTGTTGTTTGTCGTTGCTACTAGAACAAAATCCAGAGCCGCAGCTGCCCTCGAGGTGCTGAGAGCCACCCGCGCCCCCAGGCCCACTACCCATGTCCTCAGCTCCCAGACTCACTGAGGCAGCCCCTGGGGCTCAGGCCTCAGCCAGAGCTCTGGCCCTGGGCCTTTGCACCGCGGCTGCGGCCATCTGCTCCTCCCTGGTGCTGCGGGACTGGCTCCTTTCTTCGAGTTCTCTCTCTGGACGTGCTCCCACCTCACATGGGACCCCTGACCATGAGCTGGCCGGGTGGGCCCAATGTGACGCCAGCACCCAGGAAGCGGGCCCATGCCCCGAAGCTGCTGTTTGTTTCTTACTAGCACCTAATCAATAAGTTGGAATGTACTTCGCAAAGCCGTGGCTTTCGCTGTCGACTTGTTCAACACCACATTCCAGGTCTGTCCATGCTCGAAGAAGAGTGAGTGCCTGACCAGAGGCGACCGGGGCATCCAGGCCTGAGCCACACAGCCCTCTACATCACACACACGGCGGGACTTCTGTCTGCCATGTCCTGACGCTGGCGGGCGATGTCTTCGCAGGTGTGTGAATACAATCTTCCCTGCCTTACTCAGCAGGGACAGGCTCCTGGGGCTCTGCCTCTTCACTGGATGCAGGGGAAAGAATTCTGGGTAGGCAGGAGGGTGCCGGGCTCTGCCAGGGCCATGCTGGCCACGGGCAGGGCAGCCCAGGCCTCTCTGGGCCTGTTTTCTGTCTTGTTTCTTCTCTCACGAGTATAACAGGATTGCAGAGTGGGGTCCTTTCCGGTTCTAAAGTCATGGAGTCTCTTGTTTTGCTGCTGTACATGTGTGGGGAGGGAGATTCAGATTGTTGTACAGAGCGGAGGTCTGCAAACAAGAAGACAGGGCGCCTTTGTCTAGGATCTGTTCGGGCTGCCACAGGCAAAATGACACATTTCCTGGTAAAGGTGACTGGCACGGCTAGGATCCTATGCCCTCCGGAACCCAGCAAGCTGGAGCTGGAGCTGGTGTTCAGTAGCTGATGGCGTGGGGCTCCCCTGGCCGGGCCCATGCAGGCTTGTTTAGGCCAGCACACTCTTGTGGGGTCCACACTGCCTGAGGCAGGCACGCCCGCACCCCATCCTTATAGGTTTGTAATACTAACGCCCCCTCCAAGCAGCCCGGAGGCCGGCCAGGCCCTGCATGGGTTCTGGAGAGACTTGTAGCCCCACACAGCACCTGACCCAGGACAGGGCCACCCAGCTGTCCTCCCCAGCCCCATCCAGCAGCCAACCCCACCCCATATCCGCTGCTCTCCTTGAAACTGAGCTGGCGGGGTGGGGCGAAGGTGACCCCAGCACGCAGCACAGTGCCAGGCATGGAACTGGCATGCGGCGCCCTCTGTTTAACGAGTGAACCAAGGCACCAGAGGCTTTCTTCCCCGAACACCAATCTTCCCACTTAGACTAGCAGCCGTGTGAGAGGCGGCATCTGAACAGGGCCCTGGGGTCAGGCAGCGTGCGCATCGCAGGTGTGGCTTGCTCATTCACTAAACAAACATTCGTGCTTGGCACCAGTCGATATGTTGGCATTGTTTTCATCTGATTGTGTGTTATTTTAAAAACTCCTATTACTAAATCCATGAAGCAACCAAACTGCTAGAGTCACTAGATTAAAATGCATGACACACAACTACAGCAAAATGTCAGGAAATGCAAATCCAGGCAGGAGTCCTTAGACACACCGGCGATGAGGAACCTCCCTCTAGGAGATCTGTGTTTTCCTCCCAAGGACGATCCAAAAGATCATCTTTCCAGAAAAAGAGGATTTTACAGTCAATTTGCTAACATAATATAAATTTGTCTCCTTCCGGGGACTTATATACGTTAGTACATAATTGTTGTCTTTACCGATGGCTGTAAGAACCAATACCTCCAAAATAAACAGAATTAGTACAATAGTAAAGCCATTTAAAAAGGCATGCTCCACTTTATAGAATATAACTTATTAATCACAGTTTGAAAGAATAGAAATGCATTCAATATGAAGATTGCAAGCTGAGCATATGCTGAAGTCTTTCCCCATCTGCACATCAAACTCTGAAATGATAGGAAAAAATAGTAAACATACGGAGAGGCATCCAGAAAAACAAGGAACAGGAATTCTCCGAGAATCAGCAGCTCTTGGGAAACCTGGACAGGTTCCATTAAACATGTAGCTGCAGTTCCAATATTCTCCCACTCCTGGACTGGCTCATGGGAGGACACAGCCCCTCCAGGAGTTCCACGCCAGGGAGGAAGGCAGGCAGGTGCATCCTGGAGAGCACACAGGGGTTCCCCAGTGGAAGGGGCCAGCTTTCCAACCGCTACCAATCCCCTTACCCAGGCTGGGAAGCTGGCAGAGGGGTCAGGACCAGGCAGAGCAGCAGCTGGGCCAGGGAGAGGAGGCCACGCCAGCGATGTGCTGGGGAGGCATGAGCCAGCCCACAGAGCAAGGTTCACAGGTCAGAGGCTAGTCATCTCCCACTCTCCCTGGTATAACCCAGAACTCAAGCCCCAAAAGATGACTTTTCTAGGCAGACTGTGTACAGGGAAAACTGCTGTGTACAGAGGAATAACTACCTCAAAGACAACCCCACAGTCACATATAGTCAGATGTCTGAAGCATCAACACCACGAAGATAAGATTACCAAAGAATTCGCACTTGAGAAAACTGAGATAATAGCACCACCGAAACAGAACCTTTAAAGTATAAGCAATAGCCACAGAGAGCCAAAAGGAACATGTAGTATCTGTGACTCAAGAATGGAAAGTTATGAACAAGAATCAACTGGAAATACAGGAAATTAAGGATATGATTGTTGAAACTTAAAAATTCAAATTTTGCTTTGACTTTTAGAAAGAATTTAACAGAACTGTGAGTAAATGAGCTTTAAAAACAAGCAGAGAGATGTTCCAGAATGTCAGAAATCTAGATGGTGTAAAAGTTGAAAGACATGAAAGATTAACTGAACACATATGTTTGCTCTGGTCTTGGAGGAGAGCGTGAGGAAGTTAGAAAGTCAGCCCACGCAGGGATGGCACAGCTGTAGGCACTTTCTCTGCACTTTGACAAGCATACATTTGCGAGGTGTTTACTGATGGTTTTCGTCCCCACCCCACTCATCTAATTCTCTAACATAAGAGGCCTCCTAAGTGATCACGCTTATGTCTCAGTACCAATGTTGCAGGCTCTGGAGAGGAGTGTGCCCAGCTGGGAGGGACATTGTCCACTAAACGTGGACAGCTGGGCCACTGCACTGGCACCAGGAGAGGCAGCGTGTTTATGGTTGATTGACAGGAAGTTGGGTGGGAGCACAGTTTTGCTATCCTCTTCAAACACACACGAAGAGGTGTGTGGGGCACAGGTCAGCAGAGGGTGGACATGGTGGCTCGTCCTGGGTCAACTGGGTCAGCTGGGAGGGTGGTGAAAGAGGAACTTTGCATGGACTCTGCAGGCAGATGTGGGGCAGCAGTCAAGACCCTCCAGCAGGGCAGGGCAGAGGCACCCCACAGGTTCCCATGGGCCTCACTTTCCCTCTCAGCATCCAGCTCCTCTTCCCAGTGGTGCCCCAAGCTCACCAACAGAGCTTTGGCTGCAAACTGTGCAGGCCACTGCCACACAGAGCACAGCATCCCTCAGGCCTCCTTGAGCTCCTGCTCCACCTGAGAGCTAGGGACACCTTGGATTCTCATCCTGGCTGTCCCCAGCTTCCCTCCCAGATCTCCACGCCCAGCTCCACAACTCCTGTAGCAAAGGCCCCATCCAGTAACATGAATCGATTAGGGACTGCTCCCCGCACTCCCATGGACCCCTGACTGAGACACCAACAAGTACTTGTTGATGGTCTAGCTTGAAAGGCACTGTGCGAGGGGCTGGGAACTCAAAAAAGGGCCAGATGATGTGTCTGTCTTTAAGGAGTTTGTCCTTTATTATGCTCATGGCTCTGCCAGGATGGGTATGAAGAATTCCTTTTCCTGTTCCATTATTGTCCGTGCTGTCTGGGCTGCTGCCATCATATTCTGTAAAAGCTGCTCACACACCCATTACTGGCAAGGACTTAGAGAAGCTGGAGCTCTCATCACTCATGGGACTGTGGGTCACTGCCACTTTGGAGCTCCTTTCTTGTCTCCACTACAACCGAACCATTAGTAGATGCACACCCTGCGGTCCAGCAGCTCCACACCTAGAAACCGTGCTCACAGGAATGTTCCCGGGAGTGCGGCCCTCACAGCCAAAACCGGATGGAAGCCACACGGATGCCCATCAATAGTAGAGGGGTGCCTTCTGTATCCTCCACAGCGAGAATCCACACCTGCTAGTGGGAACATACAGAAATCATACCCATGAAACAGAATCCACACCTGCAGACAGAAAGACGCACAAATCACACACAGAAAACAGCGAGAATCCACACCTGCAGGCGGGAACACATGGAAATCACACACAGGAAAGAGCAAGAATCCACGCCTACACCTGCAGGCAGGAACACACACAAATCACACACAGGAAAGAGTGAGAATCCAAAGCTGCAGTTGGGAACATGTGGAAATCACAGGAAACGAGAATCCACGCCTACAACTGCAGACAGGAACACACGGAAATTACACACAGAAACAGCGAGAATCCACACCTGCAGGCAGGAACACATGGAAATCACACACAGGAAACAGTGAGAATCCACACCTACACCTGCAGGCAGGAACACGCAGAAATCACACACAAAAAACGAGAATCCACACCTACACCTGCAGGAGGAAACATGCGGAAATCACACCCAGGAAACAGCGAAAATCCGCACCTGCAGGTGTGAACATGCACAAATCACACACAGGACACAGCAAGGATCCACACCTGCAGGCAGGAACACGCACAAATCGCACACAGGAAACAGCGAGAATCCACACTTGCAGGCAGAAACATGTGCAAATCACACAGAGGAAACAGCAAGAATCCACACCTGCAGGCATTCACACACACAAATTGCACACAGGAAACAGCACGAATCCACACTTGCAGGCAGGAACATGCGCAAATCACACAGAGGAAACAGCGAGGATCCACACCTGCAGGCATTCACACACACAAATCGCACACAGGAAACAGTGCGAATCCACACTTGCAGGCAGGAACATGCGCAAATCACACAGAGGAAACAGCGAGAATCCACACCTGCTGGTGGGAACACACGCAAATCACACAGAGGAAACAGTGAGAATCCACACCGACATCTGCAGGCAGGTACACGCAAAAATCACACACAGGAAACAGTGAGAATCCACACCTGCAGGTGGCAACACGCATAAATCACACACAGGCAACAGTAAGGATCCACACTTGCAGGTGGCAACAAGTGTAAATCACACATAGGAAACAGCGAGGAAGAGACCAGAGGCATATGGGTCATACTGTTTGATTCCATCTACAGAAAGTTCAAAATCAGAAAAAACTCATCTGCAATATCAGAAATCAGGCTGCTCCAGGTGGGAGACAAGGTCACATGGTGACACTCTGGGGAAGGGGCCAGCTCCTGGTGGCATCAGGCTTCCGCACCCAGGTGCTGGGCTGCATGCTTTGAGAGCTTCACATTGTGCACTCAAGATTCGTGCTCTTTCCTCTTCAAACACAAAAGTGTATTTCCCTGAAGTCACCCCACTTTTTCTAATCTTTTTATTTCGTGCCCTAAAAATGTGTTGGCTTGACATCATCCTCTGGTGCCCAGTCACAGCAAACAGGCACATCCCTGCAGTTCTCTTTGTGTTTTTCATGACAAAGGGCATTGTGCACTCAGGATCTTCACAGAGATCTTTTGATGGTGGTGGTGGTAAAAGGAAAACCATAGACAAATTAATTGAACAGAGTTTAATTCAGCAAAGAACAATTCATGAACTGGGCAGCTCAGAACCTTCAGAGAGACTCCAGCATAGCCACGTGGCCAAGAAGGTTTATGGACATAAAAAGGAAAATGAGGCACAGAATGCAGGGATGAGGTACCAAAACTGCCAGATTGGTTATGGCTCGGCATTTGCTGTATTTGAACACAGTTTGAACAGTGGGCCATCTTTGATTGGCCAAAACTTGGTGATTGGCACAAGAGTAGGTTACAGTCTGTTTACAGATCCAGTTAGGTTACAGTTCACTATGTAGGGAGAAACTTTTCAAATAAGGGAAGAGGCAACTTTAGCCTAACTTAACAGTGGTGATAGTGATCATGATGATGTTAGTTGTGGTGATGACGATGGTGATGGTGATGATGGTGATGATGATGATGATAGTGGTGGTGATGATGGTGATGGTGGTGTTGGTGTCGGTGATGATGGTGATAGTGATAGTGATGATAATGGTAATCGTGGTGGTTGATGACAGTTATGGTGATGGTGATAATGATGGTGACGATGCTGGTTATGGTGATGATGGTGACAGTGATATGGTGATGGTGATGATGATGATGGTGGTGATGGTGGTGATGGTGCTGATGGTAATGGTGATGGTGATGACGAGGATGAGGGTGATGGTGGTGGTGGTGGCAGTGATGATGGTGGTGTTGATGTGATGGTGATGATGATGGTGAGGTGATGATGGTGAGGTGGTGATGGTGATGATGGCAGTGATGTGATGGTAATGATGATGGTGATAATGGTGATGGTGATTTGGTGATACTGATAATGGTGATGGTGCTGATGGTAATGGTGAGGTGGTGATGGTGATGATGGTGATGGTGGTGGTGATGTGATGATGGGGATGGTGGTGGTGGTGGCAGTGATGATGGTGATGGTGGTGATGGTGATGGTGATGATGATGGTAGTGATGTGGTGATGGTGATGGTAGTGATGTGATGGTGATGATGGTGAGGTGGTGGCAGTGATGATGGTGATGGTGGTGATGTGGTGATGGTGATGATGAGGAAGATGGTGATGGTGGTGGTGGTGGCAGTGATGATGGTGATGATGATGGTGGTGATTTGGTGATGGTGATGATGGTGATGGTGGTGGTGGCAGTGATGACAGTGATGGTGGTGATGATGGTGGTGATTTGATGATGGTGATGATGGTGATGGTGAGGTGGTGGCAGTGATGATGGTGATGGTGGTGGTGATGTGGTGATGGTGATGATGGGGAAGATGGTGATGGTGATGGTGGTGGCAGTGATGATGGTGATGGTGGTGATGTGGTGATGATGGTGATAATGGTGATGGTGATGATAATGATGATGGTGATGGTGATGGTGGTGATAATGGTGATGGTGAGGTGGTGATGGTGATGATGGTGATGGTGATGGTGGTGGTGATGTGGTGATGGTGATGATGGTGATAATGGTGATGGTGAGGTGGTGATGGTGATGATGGTGATGGTGATGGTGATGGTGGCAGTGATGATGGTGATGGTGGTGATGATGGTGGTGATTTGGTGATGGTGATGATGTTGAGGTGGTGGCAGTGATGATGGTGATGGTGGTGGTGATGTGGTGATGGTGATGGTGATAATGGTGATGATGAGGTAGTGATGGTGATGATGGTGATGGTGGTGGTGGTGGCAGTGATGATGGTGATGGTGGTGGTGATGTGGTGATGGTGATAATAGTGATGATGATGGTGGTGATGATTATGATATTTATCTCAGTGTATGTGACAAAAAGGAATTGAGAATACTAATGTGTTTGAATTATTAGATAAAAGTTATAATTAAAATTCAAAATATTGTTATTTTGTGCCATGCTCCCAGCTCTAGCTGGATTTCTGAATTACAATTTGGATAAGGAATGCAAGAAGAATTATGGCATTCTTTTGGAAAACCACAGCATGCCCTTTTCCTATTGCTGGTCACTTTTATTTATAAACACTTAGCAACAACTGGAAAGCATTTTAGACAGTGAAGCACCTCCTGCGACCCCCTTTTCATAAGTACATGAGAATTCTTCCCTAGGGATGTCACTGTCAAACACAGACAAACACATACCCACGGCGACAGCCAAGGAACGCCTCCCTCATTTCCATTTTCCACTTGGTTATCCAGAGGGTTAGAAAGAAAGGCAAGGACAAGACCAGAGTGATAGCCCAGAAGCCATGCTCCTGTCAGCACTTTCCAAGCCAAAGCAACAGGCTGCTTTGTGTGCCTGGGCCTATTTGCATGGAGAGGTGGGGCAGGGTTTTGTCTGCAGTAGATACTGGGGGAGCATAACCAGAGGCAGACAGCAAGGCCACAGCCACAGCAACCGCCCGCCAGAGCCACAGGAGGGGCTGCTGATTCTGGGACTGCAGAACTGGCCTGCCACCAGCTTCCTGTGGCCCTGGTAGTTTTCGTGATTCTTGGTGACCGTTGTCTCTGTGGCAGAGGTAAACCAACAGCTGGCACATGTGGCAAGAGGATGAGACTTAACCATATTTTCACTTCCAGAACATACTGCAGCTGGGAGTGGGAGTCATCTGCCTTCTTTTTTTTTTTTTTTAGACAGAGTCTCACTGCCGCCAGGCTGGAGTGCAGTGGCGCAATCTTGACTCACTGCAACCTCCACCTCCCAGGTTCGAGCAATTCTCCTGTCTCAGCCTCCCGAGTAGCTAGGATTACAGACACATGCCAGCACACCCAGCTGACTTTTGTATTTGTAGTAGAGACTGGGTTTCACCATGTTGACCAAGATGGTCTCAATCTGCTGACTTAATGATCCGCCCACCTCAGCCTCCCAAAGTGCTGGGATTACAGGCGTGAGCCACCGCGTCCGGCCCCATCTGTCTTCTTTAGGTCTTTGTCCTCATGTATTAACCAATAAGCATAAATAACTCATGACATTTTTCCCAGTAACCCTTGTGTATCTAAGGATGTTTATGATGTGTCTGCAAATTTTCAGAAGTTTAGAAAATATTATTATTATTACTCGACTCCTGGCAAACAAGGGGAGAAGTGAGTCATCCCCTTCAGCAGAGGCACCAGCTGCTCCCCCGAGCGTCTCCCCCAGGAACCCTTTGCCAGTCCTCATCCTCCTCCTGTGCTCCACAGCACACTGTGCAGACATCACACACACAACTCTGTCCGTGTGCACACCCAGGCTTCGGTCCCTGCAGTATCACCCATGCTCAGAGGCCGCCCAGCGCTCAGTAAGTGCTGGCAGAATTGGGTACCGTTTTCTAGAAAATGTTGCATTTCTAACACCTTTCTTTGTTCTTTCATTTGCATCAACAATAAAATATTCTTAGGCCAGGGATGCCCGTCCCCTCACGCAGATTCTGATCACATGATGCTTCAATAAAATCTAAGGAACCTTGTTAAACGTCCCATTGTCACTGGCAGGCAGGACTCGGGCACTGACATAAACGGTGCCCACCGTTCCCTTCACAGAAGCAGCGTCTTCACTCGCCGTCGGATGTGCTACCGCTCTGCTTACCGTCCCGGCTCATGCAGCGACCCACAGAGGCCGGGTTACCAACGCAACCTCACCCGCCCCAGAGCTCACCTCCTTTACTTTGGGAAATGGCGGCAGTTCCATCAGCTTCTGGAGAGACAAAGAGAACTCGGGTGAAGTACAGAGCCAGGAACCCAGAGAACCCAACCACCGGCTTTCTTCAGGTATCTCAGCTTCCCTGGGACTGAGGCCAGCGTGAGCTGGAGATGTTCTCAAGGCCGTGTTAATCCTTCTCAGATGCAGCAGTGGAGAGGGCAACGTGGGCTCGGCCCAGCAACCAGCTCATCCAGCCCCTCCCGTGTCCCTCCTGCTCTCCTGAATCTCCCCTTCCTTTAAGGCCAGCACAGGCCAGGCTGGGCTCCAGACGGTGTCCTGGGTGAGCCACGGGGGTCTCACGCTGCTGGGGGCCTCCGTGTGGCCGCTTTGCCCAATCACTCATGGTACACCCTGCCTGGTGGGAAAGAGCTGCCCTGCTGCCCTACCCCCATCTCCGATAAAGACACAGGAGTCCTTGTGGGCATGCAGACCTAGCGCCACTAGGCAAGAGGACACCTCGCTGCAGGGACTGCAGGGGCCTTGGGCTTGGGGAAGCCCACTGTGGTCTAGCCGGGAGGAAGACTGAGGCCTCAGCTGCAGTCTGGCCACACCCCTGGGGCCAGGTCACTACTGAGCGACACCTGTGGCCACATGGTGAGCTCCCGTGGACTCCTGGGCAGATGCCGCCTCCTCCCCACCCCCCACACACACCTGTGTCCACACAAGCGGGTCCACCCTCCGTGGCCAGCTCTAGATACCCCCGGGGGTGACAGGGTCCCTAGGTGTAGCCCCACGTGGCAGAACAGCCGCAGGGAGCTGAGCACACGGGCCCAGGGGAGTTTGGTGCAGAGGCTGAGGTGGACACCTTGTGGGGAGGAGGCCTTGCCAGCCAGAGCAAGGGCCGTGCAAGGCCGGGCCTGCCTAGACTGCAGCCTGCCCCAGCACTCACCTGAGACCTGGAGCTGAACTCCGGCCACACCCGAATGTGAAAGGCCAGGGCATTGTCCCTTAGGCCGCTGAGCCTACAGGAAAATCTCTTCTGTGTTAATGCTAAGAAAGAACAAAACCCAGCTTGCACCGGGAGCCCAGCCAGCCCAGGACATACCACATGCCCTGCGGGGCCGCAGCAGCGTCCACCCACCTGGAGGCCATTGGGGCAGGAGGCCCTAATTACAAATGACACGTGGGGCCCTGGGCTGCAGGCTCTCTGACTCCTCCCAGACAGCCAAGACCTGCTACAGACCCCCGTGCCCACTTGGGTAGACATGCACTCCCCACCCTGGAGGGTCAGGGAGGGAACCCCCCACTCCACGCCTGGCAGCCTCACATCCCCCCAGTCCAGCCCCGACGACAGGATCAGGACACCTGGCTGGGTCCCCAGCCTCTCAGTGCCTGCTTTTTCTTCAAGTCCAACATTGTCCAGGCCAGGTGCTGACACAGTGGTGGGAACAGAACCTGCCCTGGCAGGGGTGGCAGGCGCCCCACAATCAGGTCAGTGGGAATCTTACCCCGGGGTCACAGAACCGGGACAGCCAGCCTTGCCATGGAGGGGCTGGAGGCTCCTGGAGGGGCCTCCCCTCCTCCCAGCCTGAGATGAGACCACCAGGAGGGGAGGCATGGACTGTGCTCCTGGCAACAGGCCCAGGGAATGCCCGATGAGGGGCAGGCCCGCCCCTCTGCCCCAGCAGATGCTCCTGGGGCTTCCGGAGGAGGGTGCAGAACTCAAGGGCAGTGGCCATTGCTTTGCTGCCTTTGTGTGAGGCCATGAGTTCTACTCGTGAAGCCCACTCATTGATGGCTGCGTGTCCCGCCTGAGGCATGAGTGTTTCCTGGGTGACAGCTTGCAACTGTGACCCCCACAAGGCAGCATGGTGCCATCGTTCCTGCATAAGAAACAGTTGAGTGCACATCAGACCCCAAATACGATTCCAACAAGGCCGCCAGCCCCATCTCCATGACCAGGCCCTCTCCTGTCCTGCCTGGGTGTGCTCTGGCCTCTCACGCCCGGCCTGGCTCCTGTCCACCCGTCCATGGCTGCCGGGGTCCTGGGCCTCTTGTCCCTGAGCTGTGTCCCCTTATTCCTCATCGGGAGAGGCCCACTGCCCTGCCTTTGGCGTCTGCACTGCCCGGTGAGGTCTGGGATGCTGCAACCTGGCTCCTGATTTATGCCAACAGCCACACGGTCGTCACCTCATCACATGGTGTTACGGACACTCTGCTTTAGCAGTGAAGACGTAACATGTGCAAGGCCCTGGAACTAGAAAATGGGGCTGGAGGAATCCTACAGGGGATGCCCCGAAAGCCCGGCACCTGCAATGAACTTCTGCTCCTCGCAGCCAGCCTGGGAGGGACGTTGACAAGGACACCGTGCTGCAGGGCAGAGGCACCAGGCTCGCTGCTGGACAGGCCCCAGGGAGACTGGTCCCACTGTGCATGGTGAGAATAAAAATCCTGTCCTCCAAATTCAAGAAAGGACACGCCTGACGGTTCTTTGGCCTTAGAAGCTGTGAACAAGTAAAACACAAAGGTGACTTAAACCCTGTCCCAGTGGGTCAGCGACGACACTTCAGAAGCTTCCAAAGGATGGGCCCTTGCCCTTACCAGAGCCCCCTGCAGGGATCACGCCCCCCTGCTTCTGAGCCTTTGCTGGTTCTGGACTCCACCCTCCTCAAAGGCTGGGCAATATCTACTTTTCGCTGTGTTCAGAGACCAGGCCTTGGAGACACAGCTCTGTAGCTGCACAAGTAATACTTCCCTTTCATTTCAGATGCTGGAATCGATCTCCTCCTTCCACAATGGCGGGGAGAGGCCAGACAGGTCACACTGTCCCAGGGGCCAGGCCAGCTGACAGACCTGGGAAGCTGGAGCCGGAGGGCAGCAGAATCCCACAGGCTGTTCTGTGCACTGCGAGCAGGACCCCTCGCTGAGCCAGCAGGACAGGATGGACTCCAACCTTAGGGAATAGGTCTGGCCCAAAAAAGCAGGTGGCTAAGAGCCTGGTTACACCAGGGGCACGGGAGACAGCTGCAGCTTGAGTAGGAAGGACACTGGGCCGGGCTGGACTGGGGAGGAGAGCAGAGGAGGTTCTTCGTCTGTCTGTTCTGGGAATGGAGCCCAGTGCACCTCCAGGGCACATGCCAGACCCAAGCTGGGGTAGGCAGGTGCATGACGGCCGAGCTGGCCAGCCTGCTTGCAGGCACAGGGTCCCCACTCCAGGTCCAACCCAGGAGCCAGCTACGAGCCTCGTTTATTCCAAACAATTTAACATAGATCGCAACTCAAGGTTAAAAAAAAAGTGTTTTTCAGTTAGTCACAACAGAGCCATCCTATAGACAAAGAAAACCCATAGTTGAAATGCTAGGTAATTACTATTCTCTGAGAGCCTCTCTCTTCTTCTCAGCCTCACCAAGTGAGAGCAATTCAGGTGTAGGACCTCAAGCCTCAGAGAGGAATCCGCTTTTCGTGTAAGTTCGGGGGTCTTCTGTCACCTTCCCACAATGTCCATCCACAGAGCTGCACCCAGAAGCTCAGGCCTGGCTGGCATCGAGCCAGCCTCCTGTCTTCAAGACTCCATCATCACCTGCTCCAGGGACCTGTCCCAAGCAGCCCCGGGTCCGTCCTCTTAGGGCCCACAGCCACTTGAGGCACAGGGTCCACGCGGCTTCCTCGCTGCTCCTGCCAGATAGGCAGCGCCGTCCCAGCATGACCAGTGTCCAGCATGGCCTGGCACAGCCCGGAGGCACCGTCCATGCTGCTGGGCATGGGTGACACCAATGGCTGGGTGGGCTGCACGGCCCGAAGGCAAAGTTCCAGAGTTGAGAACAAAGGTTTAAAAAGGAAACCATATCTGGAGCCTACTACGATTCAAAAAGCTTCATTTTACTCCATCTTCCTTCCATCTCACTTGGAAAGCACTGATTTAGGTCTGCAGACACTGAGTAGAATGTGTCACAAGCCCTGTAAGATTTCAGCGAAGTCTCGGGTGGAACGGCCCATGCAGGCCTTTGCTGAATGCCCTTGGCGAAGAGCATCTGTCACTTGTTCTTGCCCAATCATCTCACGTTCTATTTCTCTCTCCTCCTCCTTCCCACCCTCATCCCTCAAAAATTATGAACTTGCCATTTTATTGTAGGCAAAAAGGAAAAAATAACACTCTCTCATGACCTTTTTAAAAAGTCCCTCTTGCCTAGAAAACACCTGCTCGACAATGTTACGAGCCTACTTCTGCAGGGTCCGCAGGCAAGCGCTCCCCTACTGGGCCCACACCTGGCCCCACATCCCCTCTGGTATAAAACACACAAGCCCACTACTCACAAAAGTGTCTGCAGGTCACACAAGGCCACTCATGAGCAAGGCTCTGCCTGCTTACCTGAGCAGGACACAGGTGGTCACCAAACCTAAGAGCATTCATTACAAGGAGCCTTTTCCGGCAACACTGAGCTCAGTCTTCTCACCAAAAATCCCAGCGGTCTTCTAACCCATCCCTTGCTCTCCGACCTCTCCAACGAGGACACCCCAGAAGATGCAGTTCCCAGGGGTTAGCAGACCACATCCGTTCACAAATTTGCACATCCTCCCATGCAGCAGGAGCTGGAGCCGCAGGGCCAGGCCAAAAACACAGGTGCGCCTCTGCTCCAGACTTGGCAGCTGAGGAGACCAGTCTCTGAGATTCTCATACCTGCTGTGAGGTGACGTCATCACAGAATGCGAACCAGCAGGTGGGGCGGAGTGTAGAGACCACGGGGTCCTGGGTGACGTCATCACAGAATGCAAACCAGCAGGTGGGGCGGAGTGTAGAGACCACAGGGGTCCTGGGTGAGTCTGGGACAACTGCCACCCTTGGCCACACCTGGCTGGCAGGAGAGATGGGCATTCGCCAAGTGCAGCTAAAGCAGATGGTGCCAGGTCCCCCTGGGATGCACCTCAGGAAGAGCAGCTACTCTCTGGCTGTGCGTGTTTCTCAGAGAGCAAATCAAGAATGAAGAGGGAAGTCCTGGCCACCAGGATAAGGCAGGCCCTGCTCTCTTGGGACCACACAGGAGGCAGCCTCTGCAGAGGGAGGTCCTGGCTGGGGCCATAGCCTTGCCATACTGCAGTCCAGCCACCCCTCACTCAAGTCATTCTTCCCAAAGAGGACACGGCATCTGTCACCGTTGCAAGCTTTGAAGCCAGGTAGCCTGGAAAAGCTCCTCCACTGGCCAACTGTGGCCCCTGGGACCAGAGTCTGGAGTCTCCAAGCCTCCATCCTCTCCCCACAGGGAGCTGGTGGTGTTTGATCTCTCAGAGCTGTAATGATCGAATGAGATGTATGAAGTGCATAGGAAGTGCTTGCACAGAGCAAGCATTTAAAGATTTTAGAGACTATTAGAGCAAGAACAAGGGGACAGTCAGCAAACTTCAGGTTGATGGACATAACTGTTTGAAAATACTTGATCATATAACTACTTTGCAACATTGGGCCTCTCATGCTATAAAAGCATAACCCAAGGAACAAGTTCTTCATGACAAGGAAGCAGAGAAAACCACAGCAGTGACATGAATGCAAGTTCAGCCAGAAAGACAGGGCGGACTTACTGTTTCCTGTTCCCTCAGGCACAACAAAACCCTAGATGTTACCTACAAAACAAGCCTGAGGAGATGCTGAACAAGGGAGAAAGGAAAGATCAGCCAGGGAGCTCAGGACCCAAAGGGCAGCAGGGTGGCGAGTTCCTGCGTTTTCTTTTTGCCTCACACATCTCAGACTTGGAAGTGCAGAAGACACCACCTAGAAACAATAATCGGCGCAGACAGAAGCAGCCCCCGCAAAAGCTGGCTCTGTGCAACCAAGGCCCTGGAAAGGCCGCCCAGCGAGACAGAACACTTCAAGATAGTGACCACCGCATTCTTGCCAGCACCACAGAAAGGAAACGTAGTCCCACCCCCATACCATGCCAGGGAAGGTCAGGTCAGGGGCCTCAGAGTCCACCCTCATAAGGCTCTGCCAACAAGCCTTGTCCAGCCCCACCAGAGTGGTGTGGCGGAAAAGGCCGAGACACACCTCCCCGTTGTGATGCAGGGGCCATGCAGGAAGCCGAAACTTTCACAGTCAGCACTGTCTTTCCTCTGTCAACAGGACCACGTAGGAAACCTGGACTTCCACCCCGATCCCACCCCTGCCAGAGCCACTCAGGAAAAAGCATCCTTCTGATGTAACACAAAAAGGTCTAGATTTCATTCAAAAACCTCTGATTATACCAAGAACCAGGAAGATTCCAAACTGAATGGAAAAATAAATAATCACTACCTGCCAGCACTGACAGGGATATTAGAAACAACAGAAAGACCTTAAAGCAGCTATCACAAAAATACCTCAACAAGAAATTACAAACACACCTGAAACAAATGAAAAAAATAGAAAGTCACAACAAAGAAACAGCAAGTCTTAGCAGAGAAATAGAACTGAAAATAAAACATCCAAAGTAAAAAGCTTAGCGGATTACTTCAACAGTATAGTGGAGGGGACAGAGGAAATAATTGGTGGACTGAAAGACAGAATGAGAAAAATTACTCAATCTGAATAACAGAAAGAAAACAGACTGCTTAAAAAATTAGCAGAGATAGGCCGGGCGCGGTGGCTCAAGCCTGTAATCCCAGCACTTTGGGAGGCTGAGACAGGCGGATCACGAGGTCAGGAGATCAAGACCATCCTGGCTAATACAGTGAAACCCCGTCTCTACTAAAAAATACAAAAAACTAGCTGGGCGACGAGGCGGGTGCCTGTAGTCCCAGCTACTTGGGGGGCTGAGGCAGGAGAATGGCGTAAACCCAGGAGGCGGGGCTTGTAGTGAGCTGAGATCCGGCCACTGCACTCCAGCCTGGGCGGCAGAGCCAGACTCCGTCTCAAAAAAAAAAAAAAAAAAATTAGCAGAGACTTAGGGGTCTTCTATAGGACTGTAACAAAGATGTAACATTCATGTTACTAGAGTGATGAAAAGAGGAGAAAAGATGGAGCAGAAAATGTGATCAAAGAAATAACAGCTGAAAACATCTCCAATTCTGTAAGAGATGTAAACCTACAGATTCAAGAAGCTGAACAAATCCTAAAAAGAGTAAGCCAAAAGAAATCCACATCAAGACACATCATAATTATACATCTGACAACTAAAGACAAAGAAAAAAACCCTGAAAACAGCCGGAGAAAAATATTTTACCTTTGGGGGAACAGTTGCAATAACAGTGTATTTCTCATCTGAAACCACAGAGACCAGCAGGAAGTACCACAATTTTTTTAAAAGAACAGAACCGTCAACTCAGAATCCTATATCCAGTGAAAATGTCCTTTAGGAATGAAGGGAAAATTCATACATTCTCAGAAGAAAAAAACTAAGAGAATTTGTCATCAGCAGATCTACTCTAAAATAATGTCTAAAGGAAGTCCTCTAAACAAATAGTAAATGATAAAAGGGGATGTTTTAGAAATCAGGAAGTAAGAAAAAAACCCAGTAAGCAAAAAAATAAAAAATAAAAATAAAAAATAATAAGTAAATACAATAGGATTTTTTTCTCTTGAGTTTTCTAAATTATGTTTGAAAGTTGAAGCAAAAATTATACTGCTCTCTGATGTCATTCTAAATGTATATAAAGAAAATATTTGAAACAATTATAAACAGGGTAGAACAAAGGAAGATTAAAAAGAGTAAAGGTTTCTGTACTTCACTTAAACCAGTAAAATGACAACACTAGTTAACTGTGATAAGTTACCTATGTAAAATGTAATACCAAAAGCAGCTACTAAAAAAGTTACAAAAAGATGTACTCATAATCACTATAGATAAATCAAAATGGAATTCTAAAAATGTTCAAGTGAACCACAGGATGTCAAGAAAAAGAAAACCAACAAAAATGAGAGAGAATAATAAAAAAACAAAAAACATGCAAACCTAAGCCCTAACATATCAATAATTACACTAGATGTAAATGGTCCAAATACTTCAAATAAAAGGAAGAAATTGGCAGAGTGGATTAAAAACCATGACCCAAATATTTACATTCTACAAGATGCAATCTTCAAATATAGCAATACATAAAGGTTGAAAGTAAAATGAAAGGCTGGGCGCGGTGGCTCAAGCCTGTAATCCCAGCACTTTGGGAGGCCGAGGCGGGCGGATCACGAGGTCAGGAGATCGAGACCATCCTGGCTAACACGGTGAAACCCCGTCTCTACAAAAAATACAAAAAAACTAGCCAGGCGAGGTGGCGGGCGCCTGTAGTCCCAGCTACTCGGGAGGCTGAGGCAGGAGAATGGTGTAAACCCGGGAGGCGGAGCTTGCAGTGAGCTGAGATCTGGCCACTGCACTCCAGCCTGGGCAACAGAGCGAGACTCCGTCTCAAAAAAAAAAAAAAAAAGAAAGTAAAAGGAAATAAAAATGTTTAGCATGCAAACATTAAAGGAAAGCAAGAGTGGTTATTCATATTAGACTTCAGAGCAAAGAAAATTATTGAAGAGGGACATTATAATAAAAAGTCAATCCACCAAAAAATTACAGCAATTCTAAATATGTATGGCCTAAACAACTGAGCTGCGAAATACAAGAAGCAAAAAGTGATGTGGAAGAAGAAATAGAAAAATTTACAATTTACAATTATAGTTGGAGACTTCAACAACCTTCTATCAACAGTAGGTAGAACAACTAGATGTGAAATCAACAAGAATAAAGAACTCAATAACACAATTTACTAACAAGATCTAATAGACATTTACAGAACATTCCATTCAACAATAGCAGAAAATACACTTTCTTCAAGTGCTCGTGGAATATACATCAAGATTGGCCATCTCCTGAGTCATAAAGCAAACTTCAATGAATTGAAAAAAAAGAAAAAGAAATCATAAGGAGCATATTCTCCAATCACAGGATATTGAGCAACACATTTCTCTAAATAATCAATTAGTCAAAGAAGAATTCTTGTAAAAATCAGGAAAAAACATTGAAAACTGAAATGAAAATACAATATATCAAAACCTGTGGGATGCAGCTAAAGCAGCACTTAGAGGAAAATTTATAGCACTAAATTCATACATTAAAACAGAGTAAAGCTCTGAAATCAATAAACTAAGTTCCTATCTCAAGAACCTAGAAAAAAGAGCAAAATAAACCTACAGGAAGCAAATGAAGGAAAATAAGCATAAGTCAATGAAATTGAAAACAGAAAAACAGTAGAGAAAATCAGAGAAATAAAAAGCTTCTTTGAAACAAAAACAACAAAATTGACAAACCTCTAGCAAAATTGAAAAGACAGAAGACACAAATTATCAATAAAACAGGGGCTATCACTACAAATCCTAGAGTCATCAAAAGAATCATAAGAGAATACTTTGAATGACTCTATAAAACAAAATTTGGCAACTTAGACAAACTTGAAAAGTTCCTTTAAAAATGCAATCTATTGGCTGGGCGCGGTGGCTCAAGCCTGTAATCCCAGCACTTTGGGAGGCCGAGGCGGGCGGATCACAAGGTCAGGAGATCGAGACCATCCTGGCTAACACGGTGAAACCCCGTCTCTACTAAAAAATGCAAAAAACTAGCCAGGCGAGGTGGCGGGCGCCTGTAGTCCCAGCTACTCGGGAGGCTGAGGCAGGAGAATGGCGTGAACCTGGGAGGCGGAGCTTGCAGTGAGCTGAGATCGCATCACTGCACTCCAGCCTGGGCAACAGAGCGAGACTCTGTCTCAAAAAAAAAAAAAAAAAAAGCAATCTATCACAATTGACCCAATCTAAAATAAGTAATTTAATAGCCCTTTAACACTTAAGGATATTGAGTTTGTGCTTTTAAGGTCCCCAGAGAAAGAAATTTCCAGGCCCAGATAGTTTCAGTGGAGAATTCTACTAAAGGTTCAAGGAAGAATTAACATCAATTTAATAAAATCTCTTCCAGAAAATAGAAGCAGCAGCACTTCCCACTTCATTTTATGAAGCTAGTATTACCCTGATACCAAAACCAGTCAAAGACAGTACCAGAAAAAGAGCAACAAACCAATATCCCTCATGAACACGGGTGTAAAAATCCTTAACAAACATTAGAAAATAAAATTGATTAATATATGGAAGAAATTATACGTGTGTGGCTTATTCCAGAAATTCAAGGCTAGTTTAATATTCAAAAACTAATAATTATAATCCACCATATAACAGACTAAAGAAGGCAAACCACATCATCATATCAGTTGGTGCAAAAAAAATTTTGGCAAAATGTAATGTCCGTCTTGGGTTTTTTTTTAAATCTCATAAAAATAAAAATACACAGAAACTTCTTCAACTAGATAAAGAGCATCTGTCAAATTCTACTATTCATTAACATTGTACTTAATGGTGAACATTGATGCTTTTCCTTAAAACTGGAAACACGCTAAGTCTATTCATTCTCACCACTTTTATTCAACATAGCTCTGGAAGTTTAGCCAGTGCAATGAGAAAAGGAAAGGAAAAGTATACGGATAGAAAACAAATAAATAAAACCAACCCTGTTTGCAAATCACATGTCTATGTAGAAAATTCCGAGAAATCTATAAAAGAACTAACAAGAGAGTTCAACAAGGTCACAAGATATAAGATAAACATACAGAAATCAATTGTATTTCTTCTTGCTCATAAAAAACACATGGTCACTAAATTTTAAAATACAATACCATTTACAATTGCTGAAAAAACATAAACTACTTAGGTATAAATCTTAAAAAACATGTAGAGGTGGTGTGTGTGTGGAACACTACACTGATGAAAGAAATCAGAGAAGAGCTATAAAAATGGGGAGAGAGACGATGTTCATAGATTGGAAGGCCCCACACCATAAAGATGTCAATTCTCTGCAAATTGGTATATAAATTTGACACAATTTCTGTCAAACTCCCAACAAGATTTTTTTGAATTTGGACAAGATTATTCAAAAATGTATACAGAGAGACAAAGCTAGCCTAGCTAAAACAATTTTGAGAAATAAGAAGGAGGTGAACGGAATCAGTCCACTTGATTCGAAAACTTACTATACACCTGTTGTCATTGAGACTATAATATTGGCAGAGGTAGCCACATGGGTCAACAGGATAGAATAAGCAACCCAGAAACAAACCTGCACAAATATGCCTGACAGATTTTTTAAAATACAAAAACAGTTAAATGGAGGAAAGATCACTCTCTCAGTTAATAGTGCTGGAGAAATTAAATATCCCCAGGAAAAACATGGGAGCATTTCCCCATCACCTAAATTTCACACGTTATACAAAAGTTAACTCAAAATGGATCACATATTTAAAGGCAAAACACAAAAATGATAACATTTCTAGGAAAAAAAGTCATAGGATAAAATCTTCAGGATCTAGAGCTAGGCAAAGTTCTTAGGCTTGACATCAAAACCTAATCCATAAAAGGAAAAAATTGATAAGTAAGACTTCATCAAAATGTAAAACTTTTGCTCTGCAAAAGACCTTGTTAAGAGGACCAAAAGACAAGCCACAAAATGAGAAAAAATGTTTGTAAGCCATGTGTCCCAGGGCTGGTATCTAGAATATATAAAGAACTCTCAAACTCAACAGAAAGAAAATAAACAATCCAACTAGATAATGAGCAAAAGACATGAACAGACTTAGTTACCTAAAAGAATATACAGAGGGCAAATGAGTACATGAAAAGATGTTCAAAATCATTAGCCATTAGGGAAATGCAAACTAAAACCACAATGAGATACCACGATACCCCTATCAAAATGACTAATAAAAATAATTATAACTTCAAATACCAGGAAGGATGTGGGGGAAGCATCACCCACGTATTGTTGATGGGAATGTACAATGGACAGTCACTCTGAAAAACATGTTGGCAGATTCCTAAAAAGCAAACTATGCAACTGTCATACAGCCCAGCAATAATACTCCAGGGTATTTATCCCAGAGAAAAGAAGACATATGTTCACACACAATCCTGAGCACAAATGTTTGTAGCAGCTTTATTTGTAATAGCCAAAAAGGGGAAAACACACAGATGTCCTCCAGCCAGAAAGGTTAAACAAACCGTGGTGCATCCACACCGTGAAATACTGCAGGAAAGGGAAACGCAGTACCGCACACTACAGATACACAATTTGGATGGATTTCCAGAAAACCACGCTGAGTGGAAAAAAAGACGATCTCAAAAGGCACACACTGCATCGTTTCACTTACGTAACGTTCTTGGAATGACAAGATTATTAAAACAGAGAACCTGTGAGTCGCCACCAGGGAGTAAGAATGGGGATGGAGGCAGGAGGGGATGGAGGCAGGAGGGGCTGGGATTGATGGGAATGGCCTGTGTCTTGACTGCATTGATGGCATCATCCAGGTTATGGGATTGTGCCACCATTTGCCAAATGTGATGAATGGGGAAGTTGGGTAAAGGCCACACACAGCCTCTGTGGTGTTTCTAACATATTAACCTACAATTATCTGCAAATTAAAAGTGTGATTTTGAAATAAGAATAATACTATCCTGGCTAACATGGTGAAACCCCGTCTCTACTAAAAAAAAAAAATACAAAAAAATTAGCCAGGTCTGGTGGCAGGTGCCTGTAGTCCCAGCTACTCAGGAGGCTGAGGCAGAAGAATGGTGTGAACCTGGGAGGTGGAGGTTGCAGTGAGCCGAGATTGTGCCACTGCATTCCAGCCTGGGCGACAGAGCAAGACTCTGTCTCAAAAATAAATAAATCAATAAATAATAATAATAATTTAAAAATAAGGAAAACTAAAACATTTTAAAAACTTTTCTACTTGATTAACTGGATATTTACCCAGGGAGGAAGTATTTCAAAGAATCAGTGGCTTCTCTGTGGCTTCTCTATCATTTAAATAAGATAAACATCCTGGTCTCCCAGACGAAGATAGTGACAGCGACCTGAAGCTGAATCACAAAATCCTCTCCCAGCAAACCTAATGAAATGCACCAAAGGAAACTGTTTATTAAAAAGACAACAGAAAATTAGCTCTTTGTTTTCAGCTCAGGAGAGACCAAGGTGAAACTTTCTTGGTTGTCCCAAATCCGGGTTCACCTGACAGTGGCCACCGCCACCATGCACCTAAGTTTGACCCCAAGGAGATCAAAGTGGAATTCCTGAGTGCACTGGTGCTGAAGTCAGTGCCACGTCTGCCCTGGCCCCCCAGATTGGCCTCCTGGGTCTGTCTCCAGAAAAGGTTGCTGATGACATCACCAAGGCAACCAGGGACTAGAAGGCTCTGAGGATCACGGGGAAACTGACCATTAGAACAGACAGGCCCAGGTGGAGGCTGTGCCATCTGCCTCTGCTCCGATTATCAAAGTTCTCAAGGAACCACCAAGAAGCAGAAAGAAACAGAAAAATATTAGAGTGGAAATATCACTTGCGATGAGATTGTCAACATTGCCAGACAGTTGCAGCACCAGTTGCAGCCAGAGAACTCTCTGGAACCACTAGAGCTCCTTGGGACTGCCCAGTCTGCAAGCCCAGTACCGATGGCACCACCTTGTCACGTCACAGATGACCACAGAACATGGAGTGCCGGCTAGTTAAGAAGCACAAAGGAAAATATTTCAATAAAGGACCAGTCAACAACCCAAGAAAACAAAAAGCTAATGAGTAGTAGAAAATGCAGATAAAAAAAAAAAATAATGAATTGCAGTAACATAAGGAAAGATGCCATAAACCTCAAAATGGTAAGATGAAGAGAAAACAAGGGCTCTGTCTCATCTCACCGCCCACATCCCAGAAGCAGGGGAGAGACAGTAAGAGCATGAGTCCCCCGCCAAGAATCCTCCCCAGCCCTCACAGGCAAAGAGGAGTGGACTGAGGCATAAACAGGCCACCCATGGAACAGTTAAAGGTGTCCCAGAGAAAAGCAGCCTGCCCCACAGCATCTGTGCAGAGGCAGAAGAAAACACCAGGCTGCCTCGTCCCAGAGCTCACAGTAGACGAGGGGACATATGGGAGCCCAAGGCTTTCCCTGTAGGGACGGGAACCCCAGGACAGAATAAAATCTCAGAAGGAAGGGTGGCACTCGAATCCCACCAGAAAGCCTGGACAGAGCTTCCGGCCAGACCTACAGTGGCCAGGGGGAGCTGGCGGGCAGAGAGTGCCAAGGAGAATGACTCACATCACGGGAAACAGGCAAAGGTCGGGTTAGTCAGGCCATTTTTGGCTAGAAGTGATGGAAATTCAATCCAAGCCGTCTCCTGCACATCAAAGAGCATAAAGTAAGGAAATTGAAAATAATAAATTAATAAGACAAGATAATAATTTGGTTCTTTGCCAAAACTAAAAGTATAGCTAAAACCCTAGAAAAACTAAAACAAGAAAAAATAGAAAAGACACCACATATATTATTTGAAATGAAATGAAACAAATTTAATTACAAGAGAATATCATGAACAATGTATCATGTATCAGTAACTTTAAAACCTCAATAAAGTTGATGATAGTATTTTTAAATATATAGTCAAAATCAAACCAAGATGAAATATATAAAAAGTAAATGAAGCAATAATCATTAAAACAACAACAAAAAAATACAATAAAAAACCAACCTTTACTATAAGTTTTCAGTCCTAGGTGGTTATACTGGAAAGTCTTGCCAGACTGTAAAGGGACTACCAGCTGCCATCCCTCCCCCACCGTTTCATGGAATAGAAAAGTAGGAACTACTGCTCACTTTGTTTTATCGGGCTGCTATACCCTGGATATGAAACATCAAACAAGGACCATGTGCCTCAGTCCATCCAGGCTACTGGGACAAAATGTCATAGACGGGGGGCTGAGACACAGCAGAAACTCACTTCCTGCGTGTTGGAAGCTGGAAGTCCAAGATCGCGGCATCAGCAGGTTCGGTGTCTGTGGAGGGTCCATTCCAGGTTTATGGGTGAATGGCCATCTTCTCGCTGTGTCCTCACATGATGGAAGGGGTGAGGGAGCTCTCTGGGATTCCTTTCATAAGGCACTGATCCTATTTATGAGGCTCTGTCCTCATGACTGTGTCACCTCCCAAGGATCTCACCTCCTCCACCATCACCTTGGGGGTTACAAGATTTCAATTTATGAATTTGGTGGGGTGCAAATATCCAGACCACAGCACAGCAGGAGAAACTTCTTCATAATCTCCTTTATGTAAAAATGCTTAAGAAAACTCCCCAAAAAAAGAAGTGGGTTATATCTAAAAATATATATATAATTACATCACAGTCAGTTAGTACTATGTCAGCAAAAGAAGAGTAATTCAACATCAAAACAATATGTTTGTACAATTAACATATTGCCTGTTACTAAAATTAATGTGTAATTCTATCTGAAAGGAAAAAATTATCTTAATAATTTAGTAACTAATAGTTATAATAATATAATAGTTTATAATCAATACTTTATTAAAAACTATTTGATGCAATTGTATACTCATTCATGGCTACAAAATACAAAATATATTCTTAGCAAATTAGGAATAGAAAGGAACACTGTAACTAACCAAACGCTCTCTGTAAAGAATAATAAACTCGTACTTAATGCTGAAACCTTAGAAGTATTTCCATTGACAAGAAGAACTGTTGTGGACACCCCCTCTCACCACTTCCCTTTGACTCTGCGTTAGAAGCCCTGCCCCATGCAATAAAACAATAAAAAGTGCTAAAAGATGCAAGAAGATGAAACCATGAGCCAAAACTCTCATTATTTGTGGGAGGTCTGATTACTAGAAAATTCTATAGTATCTACAGTCTATTAAAATTAACAACAGAACTGAGTGACATCAACGTCAAGTCAATTTCATTCCTATTCCCCAAGGATAACCATTTAAAACATAATCCACACATGCTCCTTCACTCATTCCACAAGTGTTTGCTGAGCCCCCGCTGTGTGCTCAAGGTTCTGGGCCCTGGGGGAGAGACGTGAACAGAGAGATGGAAGCCCCCTGCCCTCCCTGAGCTTACAGTGAGAGCAAGGTCAGTGTGAAATACACCACATATGACGACAAGCGCTTTGGAAAGTAACAGAGCAGGGAATTGGGTGCATTTCAAAGACCTCGGGTCCTCGAGGTCCTCACTGAGAAGGTGACTTTCAGCAGAGACCTGAGGAGGGAGGGAGTTGGAGGTGCTCGGGCAGGGAGAAAAGTGTGTGCAAAGGCCCTAGCACAGGAGTGTGTCAAGAGGCTTGAGGAGTCACAGAGAGGCTGGGTGGGCGCAGCAGGGCAGTGGCAGCACCACCTCCAGCTCCCACTCAGAAAGCTGATGAATGTGGGAAAGGAAGGCCCAGTTTACTTCCTGCACTTCCATCTGAGGGAGAGAAGTCATGGTGGACTGGACAGGATGGCAGTGAAGGAGGGCAGGTGGGGCTAAAGGCTGGATAGATCTCTCAGGCAGAGCTTTTGAGACCTGAAGATGCCATGGAGTTGAGGAGGAGTCCAGGTCAGGAACTCCCAGTTCCTGGTCTGCACAGCTGGAAGGAGGGAAATGCTATCTGCTCAGGGGGATCACCAGAGAAGCAGTGTCAGTGAGCGGTGAGGTGTGGGGTGAGGAGATCAGAAATGCAGAGTTAGACCTTCTGGTTTTGCGATTCCTATTACATATCCAAGCCGAGATGTTGAGAGATGTTTGATAGACCAGTCTGGAATGCAGGGGAGGGATTTGTGCTGGGAACTCAAAACAAAAATCATCATGCCACAGATAATATTTAAAGTAACTCACAAAACCAGATGAGATCATCGAGCGCCTGAGGACCCATGACATTAAGGGGTCAGAGAAAGGGGACAGCCACTGCGGGATGAGAAGGCACAGCCAGAAAACCAGGATTAAGCCGATGGGTGTGGTAGACCAGAAGCCCAGTGAAGAACACAAAGTAGGAAGTGTCTCAGGGATGTGCAGGCACTCACTCCACCAAACACTCAGGGCAGTCAAGTCGGACAAGGCCAGGAAATGGACCACTGGATTTAGCAATGTGTCCACGAGAGTAGGAAGAGGAAGTGAAGACAGTGAGTACAAATGCATAATAGTAAAAAAAGGTATTCACAAAAGCAACAAAATCTTTAAAGTGAAAGAAAGTAACCTGGTAATAAATCTAACCAAAAGTAGGAATGACCTCCAGGGAAGAAACGTATAAAATATTATTGAAGATGATGTGAAAACACCTAATTAGACAGATATATATAATATATATATCACATTATATATCATATATAGTATGATAAATATATCTCGTGTATATATAAGGATACAAAGATTGAATGCCTTAAAATGGGAGGTAATTGAATCATGGGGACAGTTACCCCCATGCTGCTGTTCTTGTGATAGTAAGTGAGTTTTCACAAGATGTGATGGTTTTATAAGGGCCTTTTCCCCTCCTTTACTCTGCACTTCTCCTTCCTGACACCATGTGAAGAAGGACATGCTCCCTTTCTGCCATGATTGTAAGTTTCCTGAGGCCTCCCCAGCCCTGGACAACTGAGTCAATTAAACCTCTTTTCTTTATAAATTACCCAGTCTTGGGTATTTCTTCAGAGCAGCATAAGAATGGACTAACACAAGGGTTTGTTGTACATATTATTTTGTCACCCAAGTACTAAGCCACGTACCCAATCATTATTGTCTCTGCTCCTCTCCCTCCTCCCACCCTCCACCCTTAAGTAGGTCCCAGTGTGTGTTGTTCCCCTCTTTGTGTCCATGTGTTCTCATAATTTAGCTCCCACTTATAAATGAGAACATGTAATGTTTGGTTTTCTGTTCCTGCATTAGTTTGCTAAGGGTAATGGCCTCCAGCTCCATCCATGTCCCTGCAAAGGACACAATCTCATTCTTTTTTTTTATCACTGCATAGTATTCTATTCTATCATAAAGACACATGCCTGCAAATGTTCATGGCAGCTCTATTCACAATAGCACAGACATGGAATCAACCTGTGTTTCACTTTCAATATGTATTCAATAAGTAACAAGAGACAGTCGACAATGTGTTATAAAATAGACTTTCTGTCAGATGATGTAAGTGGCCAGAGCAATTTAAGGCAGGCTGAGCCCACATTTAAGGCAGGCTGGGCCTACATTTAAGGTAGACTGGGCCAGCCTATGATAGTTGGTAGGTTTGGTGTAAATGCATCTCAACTTAAGATTATTTTCAACTTACAATGGTTTATTGGGAGGTGCATCTGTATTCACATTTGAAACTATTAAAATTAAATTGAATTAAAATTTCAGCTCCTCACCAGCAGAAGCCACATTTTGAGTGTTCATATCACACGTGGCTGGCTGCTTCTGTATTGAATAGCACAGAAAGTTCTATTGCACAGAGCTGGTACTTCAGGGTAAACCCACCTTACGCCTCACAGAGGAAAGGTGCAATTAGGGAGACACTGCCTCATTTAAGCCCTTACACACACAGGGACACCCCTATGCATGTATAACCTATGCACACACATGTCACACACCTATGTATGCACATGCACTCTTACACACCTACACCTGCACCCAGCCACGTACACACACCTCTCGTGCAACCTAAATGCCCATTACAGCTGGGAAGGCCTTTGTGCAGGGTAGCACCACTCACTAAATGGGAGTGTGTGATGAGTCTAGTAGTTGTTCTCAGCCTGGGGCACTCGGGCAAGCTTCCCCGACTCCCCACCTTGCACTGGGTGGAGGTGGTTCTCTTGTTGGCTATGGAGGAAGAAGGTCATCTTGAAGGCACTGATTGGAGGGCCCTATTAGGGTGCTAATGTGGGTACTACAATTATGAGAACACATGGATACAAAGAAGGGAACAACAGATACTGAGACCTCCTTGAGGGTGGAGGGTAGGAGGAGGAAGAGGAGAAGAAAAAATAATTACCAGGTAGTTAGCTTAGTACCAGGGTGATGAAAAGTGGAGTGAAGGCCTCCATTCGGGAAGTTTGAGAGCATTGACAGGTTCCTGACTGCCTGGAATTGTCCAGCACTGGACTGTCAGCTGTGGGCAATGGGTAATCCCAATAGCAGTGTCTTTACTTCAGAGACAGACCTCAGAATGACGGGCACCCATGGAACATGCCATGTTTTCATGCATGAGCTTCTACACTTAAGAATTGCCATCAGAGATTTTTAACAGTTATCCCCTTTTGATGGACAAAAATCTCCCTTAGCATCGATCAGGCAGCGAGCAAAGTAACTGTTTTACTTAGCTCTCTTTTTAAAGATTTACAGCTGGCACGGTGGTGACATTTCACGACCCATAAAAACCCAACTGGAAGTTGTCCAGTGCCTCACAAATCATGAAGTGATGATGGAGCAGAGCTGGCCCTAAAACTCAGCTATGGCCTCTGTGTGTGCGAGTGTATGAGCGTGTGGAGAGGCATGAGCACATGTGTGCATGTGCGAGAGTGTGGGTGAGTGCATGTCTGTGTGTGTGAGCAAGCATGTATGTGAGTGGGTGTGAACACGTGTGCATGTGTGAGAGTGCATGTGTGTGAGCAAGCAGTTCTGTGTGCATGTGTGTGAGCATGAGTGCATGTGTGTGCACGTGTAAGAGCATGGGTGACTTCATGTGTGTGAACATGGGGAGTACATGTGTGTGCATGGATGTGAGCATGGGTGAGTGCATGTGTATAAGTGTGTATGTGAGCAAGCATGTGAGTGGGCATGAGCACGTGTGTGCATGTGTGTTAGCATGGCTAAGTACGTGTGTGAGAGCAAGTGTGTAAGTGTGAGTGTGTGAGCAAGCATGTGTGTGGGTGTGAGCACGTGTGTGAACACCTGTGAGCATGGGTGAATGTGTGTGTGAGCATGGGTGAGTGCCTGTGTGTGCTTGGGTGTGAGCATGTGTGTGCATGTCTGTATGGGTGAGTGTATGTGTGTGAGCAAGGGTAGAAATGTGTGTGGTCGTGTGTGTACATGTTTGAGCACGTGTGAGTGTGTAAGCATGTGTTTAGGAACGTGTGAGCATTTTGAGCACATGCCTGAACATGTGTGTGTGCGCGCACATGTATAAGCATGTGCATGCACGCTTTAACTGGAAATTTCAGGTATGCAGGGTGTGGGTCTCCACACACACAAGCGCACACACATACACACACACACTGCTCCCTCCTTCCATCCCCCTGGCCTGGGACTTCGCATCTGTCCCTCAGGCATCGTCCCTGCTAATAGCCATGCAGCCCAACCAGAGCCAGGAGGAAGCTGCACTGGTGCCGCCACACATCCCTGCACAGCTGGCAAACAGCAGCTTCCCTCACTGAGGAGATGAGCTGGTCCGCCTGGAGCCAGTGTGGCCGCAGGGCTTCCCACCGAGCCTCCCTAGGGTTGGGGAGGAAAAGCTGCCTCTGAGGCCTGGACTGTGCTGTGCTGATGTTTGACTGCACCTGCTGCCTGCAGGGAGCACAGAGGCTGTGGATCCTTGCAGGAGGGGCACAGGGACAAAGGCCACAGGAGGCATGGGTGGGTCGTGCGTCTTCACTGGGTGTAATCTACAGGGACGAAGGCCACAGGAGGCACAGGAGGGTGGCACATTTTCACTGGGTGTATCTGGTGCCCGAGAAGGGTGCACCCCCCAGCGCAGCCCTGCTAACCGGGACAGCTGGCACCTGACGCTCTAATCAGGAAAGCAGAGCCTGGGGAAGACGACGTCCCAGGCTGCGCCCACTCAGCAGAAGAGTCAGAAACAACCCTGGCCTGGAAGCTCCTGGATGCAGGCTCCTCTGTGATCAATGATATTTCAGCCAAAAATGAGTCGCCGCTTACTTACTTTGCATTTGTGTGGGCCTGTTCTCTGCTAATAAGAAAAGTCGGCAGAAAAGCCCACTTCCTGGGGCAAGCAGCTACTCTAGGAGAGTGTGGGAATGGGAGATGGGTTCGAGGTAACCCCCACCATATGGCTCTCCTCGAGCCCCTCTCCCGAGTCCCCTCTGAGGGCCCTGAGACCAGCATTCCTGACCTGCATATCTCAAGTAGCAACAAAGGTCTCAGCTCCACAAAGGGAGATCTCCGCAGACCATCGCTTCGTCGGTTTCACCCGGCGGCCTCCCTTTCTCGTGTCCCAAGAGGGGTGGGGATTGGGTTTGGCTTTCTGTGGGGCATACGGTTTCCAAGTGGACGTTTAATTCACACGCCAGTCCCTGGTGGCAGATTCGGTTTTCCACTTCTGTAACAGGAGCTGGGCTGTCACTACTGTTGGAATCAAACAGACCACTTCTTCCAGAAGAATCCTAGGCCACACTGAGAACAAAGCAAAATAAACTCACCATCCAACCACCACCCCCACGTGGCATATCATCCTCCGTTTGGATTTCCTTCAGCTTTTGTTTGTGGCAAGAATGTGGAAACATTGAAATCCAGTATCTCCCCTGGAGACATGGGATTTTGTTAACATTTGGGGGAAAGTCAAGACTGAGAGTGAGGCAGCCCCAGCGTCGGGACCGTGTGGCCCCGGGTTCCCGTGTGAGGAGGGCAGCTCCTGGAGCTCCATGCCTTCTGCACCAGGGCCCCAAACTGTTGTGCCAGCACCAGGCAGGGGCTCACTCCTTTGGCACCAGGTCGTTTGGACCATAGGTGAGAAAAGGGCCCTTCCTGGTCCTACAGGAGCATATAGGACTGTCCACAAAGAAGAGGGTACCTGGACGCTGTGGCGGGACCATGTCAGGATGCCTCCGTGAGTGCCATGCCTGGACACCATGGGAACCAAGGGTCCAGCAATCACAGGAGTCGTTAGGCAGCAGTCCCTGTGCTGGCATTTAAGAGCAGATGCACGCATGCTGACCCTCAGCCCTGCTGAAAAGGGGGTCACAGCTGCTTGTGAGAAAATAAGACCAGCCAGGACCCGAACCTGAGTATCTGACCTCCCCCGTGTCGGGACCAAACCTGAGCATCTGATCCCCGCCCCCTCGGGACCTGAACCTGAGTATCTGTAGCTTATAGTGATCCCCATTCTACCCAGAGGCTCAGGTCTGAAGAAAGTGGTTCGGCTAGAATGTTCTTGCCCTCATCACACCTCAGAAGCTGAATTCTCGGATGAGGGACACGGAGTGGGGTGATTCAGGACATTCGGGACACAGACTCTGGAGCCAGACCACTCGGCTCGAATCCCAGCTCGGCCACACACAAGCTGTTGGCCAGAGACAAGCTCTGAGCCTCCTTCGGCCCTGCTTTACTCCCGTGAAATGGAGCTGCTCATGGTGCCTCCCTCACAGCACGGTGGAGATTCCAGCACCAGCACTTGCAGAGCCTTTGGGCAGCATCTGGAGCCCAGTAAGCGCACACAGGAACCTGATGGACAGGCAGGACAGAGGCAGCCTCAGGAGCACTGCACAGGCACCTGCACACAATTGGCAGCTAGAGGGGAATGCTTCAACCCACGACAGCGTGATGGCGTGAGAGGCGTCTCCACCCTTAAGAAGCGCAGGCTGCAAGAAGACAGCTGGGCCATGAGGGTCCTGATCACATGCTGTGGGGCAATTTCAAGCACCTGTCATCCCTGGCTGACCCGTGCTGAGGGACAGCCCGTGTTGTGGGTCCCTCTGGCCCCCTTGGCAGAGTCCTGCAGCAGTGGGAGGCTGAGCGTCCAAAGCCCTAAAGCCACCACCAGCCCAAGCAGTCATCTAGAATGGTGCTTGGTGAGCAGTGGCACCCCGTGCCCCAGGCCTTCAGCTCAGGCCTGCAGAGCTCCGGAGCTCCGGAACAGGAGAGCTAGGACACAGGGGTGCAGCCCACGATCGCCCAGGATGGCCGGTGGCCCTGGCTGCAAGCCTCACCTTTCCCTTGGCCCACTGTAACCAGGCACAGCCCAGGCTGTTCTCCTCCCTTTCGAGGGGAGCCGGTCATCAGTACATCAGTTTGTAATCACATGACCAGGAAGGTTCCTGGAAGTGAAGCCACCATAAGGCCAGAGGTCCTGCCGCTGCCTCGACTGGCTGCCTGGGGGTTTCCTGTAGCCAATGGAAACTGACCTTTGTGCTGAGGAAATAGCCAATCCAGCCAGAGGCGGGAGGAGGCTTGGTCCAGGTGCCCCAGGGGTCTCTTCTCCCCTTGAGAGGACAAAGGCTTGGGAAGGAGACACACAGGTGCATCCCCAGCCCCCGGGATTCCCCGTGGTGGTTTCCTTCACCTTCGTCAGCGCTGGAAACACAGGCGTTGACACAGTCCCATTGAAGTGGGTCAGGTGTGTTGTCGAAGGTAGTGCACACGTACAATGGCAGGTCTGTCAGCACCTGAGGGTGCTGAGGGCCCAAGGTAAAGGCTCATCATGAAGCCATCAGTAACCACATCTTTCTTCTTTCATTCAATCAAAGCAAAGTGCACATCTTCAATGCATGACCTGGCGAGATTTAATAAGACACAGCAGACACTGTGGAAAGAAAGAGGTGAATTCCAATCGAGGAAGTCTGATCTGGCTTGAATTAGGCCGGCTGTTAATGGGGGTAAGTGCGTTGCCAGCAGAGGGGAGATGGTGAGGCCGATGATGGCATTACTCAGAGAGCAGGAGACTGGTGGGAAAGGAGAGTGAAGGGTTCTGCTGCAGGAAGATATGGACGCCCGTCCACAGGTTTGAACTCTACCAGTGTTGAGGGCCATGAGAAGTTTCTAAATAGGGGTTCCTAGGTGTGGACGTGCTTTAGGGGGTCAGTGGCTCCAAGAGTAGAATCGTTTGTGAGGGAGAGAGGTTACCATGAAGCCAGCTCAAAACAGATTCCAACGATACCCAGTAGACGCCTATGGGCTGCACCAGCAAAGGATGAGACATTTGGGAGGGAAACCCTCTGCCAGGCTGGTGAAGGTGAAGACGGGGCACACTGTTGCAAACAAGTCCAAGTTTTCGGTTAAAGCATCAACACTCTCACCTTAACCTTATAAATTTCCTCAGCCTGAACAAAATTACCCTTCTCAGCTGAAACTTGCAATGAATACTAATGACAAATTACAGTGCTTTTCCCTAATGCTAATGTCTACACTATAGCTACAAAGCTGTTCTTATTTCAGCCCAAGCCTGACCCCAAGACTGAAAGAGGCAGCCTTTCCACCTCCAAGGCCCTACCTGTCCCTGGTGCGGATCTCAGGGCTCTGGATGCTGCTTCCCTTGGTGGGGGCTGGCACCGTGAAGGGCCTGACCGTGGCCAGCCCTGTCTGCCCCTCTCTGGAGATGTCATTCTAGACACAACCTCTCACCATCCAGCACTTTTATTTTCCTACCCACAATACAACAGTAAGCATTAGCAACTTTCCTCTGATGTGCCAGCACAGGGAGAGAACCAGAGAGTGTACGTAGGACCTGGCTTCTGCCTTCAAACATCTTGCAACTTGTTCAGAGAGAGTCCAGAATGAAACACACGAAGTGTACAAAAGGCAAGCGGTATTCCGTCCCTGGCTTGTGTACAAGCTCACAGGAGGAGGAGGTTAACCCTCGGGAGAAGCTGTGCTGGGAGGTTGCGTGAAAGTCCTTCTTGGAAGCCAGAGACCAGGCCGGGGATCCAGACTGCAAAGTCACATGGCTTGTGCCTGGCACGCCAAGAAAGACATGCAGCAGAGAGGGCTCCCGGGGCAGGCTGGGGTCGTGGAGAGAGGGTCCCGCATGCCAGGCCAAGGGTTGGGATCACTGGTTCTGATGCCATGGCTTCCATGAGGCCACCTCTCAGGGGTCAGGCGCATCAGGGCAGGGTAGTCCCAGGAATGGGCAAACACGGGGTCTCGGGGAATGCACTGAGAGGGCAGGAGCCCGGCTACGGAAACACACCTCGAGTTTTCCTGCCAAATGTGTGTGATTCAATTCACTTTCCCCAGCACTGACCTGACTCTCAGCCCACATGAAACCTGAAGGAACGCTGCAAGGGAAGGCTCTGTGCACAAGCAGATCATCCGTCCTCCAGCTCAGCGGCTTCTTACGATGCTAACATTCTTAAGTGGTTTAACATTTGTTTTGCAACCTCATACATGAATCCAAGCCCCTCTTCCTGTAACAGCCATCGCCATCAATTAGGCACCAAGTAAGTCTCCGACCCTGTGCCTAGGGCTTTCTGTAAGTGGTTTCTTTAATCTCACAACAATGCCAACAAGATCACCCCTGCTAACACTGAGCCCTGCGGGTTTTCTCCTAGGAGCCCAAAGGGTCAGGGCTTATCAACCACACAGGCAAGACGGGCCCAGGTCAGCTGACCGGAAGGTGGGCTCTGTCCGCCTCTCCCTGTGGCCCTGGTGGAAGGCGGTTCATTCATAAGACATGGAGACATGGAGACTGAGGCATGGGTGAGCTGGATGAGTGACTGCGTGTGCACCAAGAGGCAGCTGCCACCACGCTCCATCCGCCAGCCCAAGCCCAAGTCTCGCTGCAGCCTCACTGTCTTTTCCTTGCCGCCACCTCTGGCCCTGAGCCCAGGCAGCATGTGGATGTCAGTGCAGCCTCAGCACCACCCACTCCTGACCTCTTCCACCACCTTCACCATCTTTCCTGCTGGCTCCCTGGTGCCTTCAGAATAAAGACCCTTGAGACCCTGTCAAGGCTCCTGCCTTCTCCGGCAAGCTCTCGGCCTGCCTCCTGGCCTCGTGTGCTACTCTCTCAGGGCATTCTGCAGTTGTACTTTTGTATATTTTATGCAGTTATTGGACCAGCTTCTGCCTTTCCCAGTAGACTGCACACTGCATTAAGGTGGAGACTATGTGTCTGATAAACTTCTGTAGAATGAATGGTCTGGAGCCCAGGGCATGGAGGGAACGCTGGCTCCCTTGGCAGGAATAGCCAAGTGGGCACCGGAATCCCCTCTGCAGAAGGGAGGAGATGATTTTGGTTTCAGACCAGTTGCATCTGGGCGTGGGGCTTGCTCACGTGCTGAAGGTGCCCCAGGCAGCAGAACTCAGAGGAGGTGCCGGCTGCGGATGCCAGCCGGGGCCTTCACACGGAGGCTGTGCGAGTTTCTGAGGGAGGTGAGACTCACAACACAAGACTCCCATAGAGTAAGAGCAGACCCCGGGACCGACCCTGGGGAACGCAGCAGAGCCAGCCCAGCGAGGCCGAATGACCGGACCCCAGGGAGGCAGAAGACAGAGGGGCCCTGGGAGCCAGAACTGAGAGACCCGGAAGGTGGGAAGCATTGAAGACTCCACACGGGGAGTCAGCACTGAGAGACCCAGAAGAAGACTCCCTGAGAGACCCGGAAGGTGGGGAGCACTGAAGACTCCAAAAGACTCCATATTCATGTTTTTGTTTTATAAATGGAGTTATCAGCAGACAGTGAAGTGGTTTTTTTTCATTTGTTTGCTTTGTTTTGGGATGGAGTCTCACCCTGTTGCCCAGCCTGGCGTGCAATGGTGGGATCTCGGCTCACTGCAACCTCCGCCTCCTGGGTTCAAGCAATTCTCCTGCCTAAGCCTCCCGAGTAGCTGGGATTACAGGCACCCACCACCACGTCCAGCTAATTTTTTGTATCTTTAGTAGAGACGGGGTCTCATCATGTTGGCCAGGCTCGTCTCGAACTCCTGACCTCAGGTGATCCACCCACCTCGGCCTCCCAAAGTGCAGAGATTACAGGCATGAGCCACCATGCCCTGCCGAGTGAAGTGGTTTTAAAGATCCAACTATAGATTTGGCTTTAGAAAAGTAATTGCAAATCTTAGATGCGGAAGCCCAAGGGCTTGACGGCTAGAAGTGGTTGTGGAGGGTGGAGGTGGCAGAGGGGCTGCAGCTGCGTGAGAAAGCGCCTTTCCAGTAAGGGGCTGCAGCCATCTGGTCGCCTTTCCAGAACTCTAAGAAAGTGAGGATAGAAACGGGACCGTAGATGGACAGGATCCCAGAGGAAAGAGGAGTTTCAGTTAGAACGTTTTATTCAAATGCGAAGCGGAAGTTCCACCCCCAGTGAGAACTGGGGAGTGCGTTCTCAGACAAGGATGGTTCAGAAGCCACTGTGGTGTGCCCCGGAAACCAGCAGCATGCGCCACAGCTGCCTAATCCATGCACAGTAACCTCGCGGCCCATTCATCCGCGTTTTCCTTAGGTTTTCAGAGAAGTATAATTGTGTGAGAAAGTTGTTGCACTTGGACTTCTAGCCCAGGAACAAAAAGAAAGTCCAGCGGACTGTGTTAGCACACTCGGGGGCCCGCAGCAGGTGAGCAGCTGTCTGGCACACCAGGTGTCGATCTCCCTGAGATGAACTGGAAAATGCTCTTCCCGGAAGTGCAGCACCTGAGCGTGTGACGTGTACTTGTTTGTGTGGAAGGCCCAAGACGCCGTCCAACCCCATGGCTCTCAAACCGGGTCTCCAGACCTATGGCCTCAGCAGCATCTGCGGCCCCCAGCGTTCCAGATTCTCAGGCCCAGCCCCCACCCACGAGTCGGAAACACTGAGGCTGGCCTGGGAAACCCGTGCTCTCCTGGGCTCTCCACGCTGACTCTGATGCACCTGAAATCTAAGAGCTCCTGCTCGAATTTGACAGTTCTCACTCAGTCAGAATCACCTGGGGACACTGTTGAAATCTCATGCTGGGATCCTGTTCCCAAGGATCCTGTGCATTTGTCCTGGCCTTCAGCGAGTTTTAAAAACTCCCCAGAGGCGTTTACTGCGCATTCAGGGATGGGGCCATCGGCAAGGTGGCTCGTGGTGGAAGCAGACCTCACAGTTCGAATGCGCAGCTCCCATTGTCTCAAGTAAAGAGACAGGTTTTGTGCTTTTGAGCCTTTTAGAAGAGAAGTGACATGGAGATCTAAAAGAATATGTGGTTTATGAAAGTTCAGTTAAAAAATAGTGAAGATGATAAATTGTATGTTACGTGTATTTTACCACAAGAAAAAATAGAGGAAAACGCAGGATATTAAAAACAGTGCCACCTGGAATTCGTACGCGCATGAGTAATTTCAAGTCCAAACTGGCACAAACTCCTTGGGCCGCCTCTGAACCGAAGTGCTCCTGAGCCCTCTTCGGCCTCCCTGGGTCAGGTCTCTGCAGATTAGAACCGTGCTATGCCGAGCCCACCTTCCTGTTGCCATTTTGTGGGGAAGGAAAACGAATTTAATCTCTTTTCCTGACCCCACCCTTCTTTTCCATAGTGAACAACAACAAAAGTCGTATAATGGAACTTAGAATTGATGGGGCCCACAGCACACCGAGGCTCATTAAGCAATAAAGATCGTGATTGAGAATATTGTTCACGATTAATGACAGGCTGGGGGCCGAAAACGCACAGCTGACGGCCAGGAAGCCCAGTTGGTGAGAACCCTGCCAAGCATCCCCCTCAAGGCAGTCAGTGCCATTGTCAGCAGCAGAGGACGCAGACCTGGGCAGGGTGGGACCCTCCCTGAGAAGCCGGCCCTCCACGCCCGCACCTCCCCTCTGTCTGCCGCGCCCCTTCCCTGCGGAGCCCATCTGCGGCTGCAGCCACATCCTGCATTCCATCCACTTAAAGCCTGTTGTGCAATCCCTTTGGACCGGTGGACACCTAATTAAAACAAATTAATGATCTGAAGCAGAAACTGTGTTTAATGAAGCCTCGCTCAGGCTTGCGCGTGGTGCCAGGGCTGTTTGCCTACAAATATTTACCAGCCCTTGGTGCGGAAGAAGCGCGGCCACCTGTCCCCAGCCTTCCTTCCATCCGCGGGCAATGCCAAGCGGGGTTCCTCCCACCATTGCCACGACGATCCCTGGTCCCCGTGCCCACGGAGCTGTAAGAGCGGCATCCGCCTCCCTCTGGCCTGCTCTCCCTCGGGTCAGGGTCCTGCCAGGCCCCTGCTGGCCAACCCTTCTGATCCAGTCTGGGTCCAGCTTTGGCAATCTCAAGTTCACCCAGCAATTGGGTGGGGTTTTCTGTAGGTGGGGCCAACAGCCCAAAAGCCACCTAGGGTTAAAAGTAAAAAACTTGTGATTATTTTCCCAAAACAGAGATGAGACCCACCTTGAGGGTACTTGCTCCTAGAATTGCCTCAACTCTCATTTCAGGTCTGGTAAGATGGTGCAATTACTATAACAAAGAAGAAATAATTTGTTTTAAAGACAAATGGAAGGAGAAAGAGGAGAGGGGCAAAGAGAAGGCAAGAACTGAGGCAGAAAGTTGGACCAGGACAGCAGGGAGTGGACCGGCCGAGGGAGGCAGGAGGACGCCCCGGAGCCCAGGACAGCAGGGAGTGGACCGGCCGAGGGAGGCAGGAGGACGCCCCGGAGCCCTGACCTCCGTCCGTCTTGAGTTGTTGGCCTCACCTGCCTCCTTCTCAGCATCTCACCTGACAGTGACTCCAACGAGCACCTCCAGCCGGGGGCCCCCAGATCTACACACTGTTCCCACCATGAGACCCTACACACGCCCCCGCCCAGGTGAGGGCTCAGCTGCTCTCAGCCCTCCACACAGCACAACACTCTGCTGCCACAGGCGTGGGTGATTTGGATGTCAGCCCCACAAGGCAAGGCCCAGAGGGAGCTCAGGGTGAGCCCCTTCCACAGACAGACGCCCTGAGCCACACAGGAAGCCAACAGTCTCTGCAGGATCACAGACAAGGTGCGGAGCAGGTGCAGAGCTCTGTCACTGCTCCCAACATGCCCAGGACGGGACGGGATGAAGCAGCCTCTCCACCAGGCGCCCAGGGCAGGGCCTGAGTCCACAGGACTGTCAGGGCCCCACAGAAATGGTTTCATCTCTTTCAAAATAAGAAGGAAGAAAACAAACTGCTAGGTAGAAAAAATGTTTTATTGTATACAAATGTATTCACATTTTCCCAATGTGGTTGTAAAATGTCATTTATAATCTTTCTTATGGAGGGCAGGCCCTGCACCAGCAGCTCTAGGGGCCAGACCTGTACATCGCTTCCAGGACACTTCCTGGGCCGGCAGCGACTGCACCAGGCAGCCAGCAACCTTCCCCATCAGCCCCAGCCTGTGGTCTGGGCCTCTCCTTTAGAGCTACCCCTTCCCCTTAAAAGAGCCTGTGTGCTGAGGATGACGTCTGGGCTGGCCCCTGGCCCATACTCTAAATAAGACAGCCCCAACGCTGCCGCACACAGACAGGCAGGTCGCTACCTGTCAGCTCAGGTCACTGGAGACTCTGGCCCCACTGACCACCCCTGTCTCCTGGGCCCCGCTGGGGACAGGGCCGACCCAAGTCCATGCCCGCCTCTTCTTCCAGACAGTCCCCGCTTCCCTCTGCCCTGCATTCTTGGTCCCTGCCTGCAGCCCTGAATTCCTGCAGTGTGCGAGGCAGGATGTGCATAACTCTGGAATCCACTTTCTCACCTGCCTGTCGCAGCCTGAGCCCGTGAGCCCGCAGGGTTCAGCACAAGTCCCATCTGCTCACCGGGCAGACGCATGGCAGGCTGTGACTCAGGAGAGGGAAGTCCCTGGGCTACAGACTATTAATTTTAAACCCAGAAGACCAGGTGACACCCTATTCTGAACATCAAATAAGGGGAAATGAATGCATCGCATACCAGGTGGACCAGCTTCCAGGTGCTTGGGCAGGACACGGCCATCCCTGGGGTTGGTTCTCCCTGTGCCTGGCACTCTCCTGTCCAGGTGCACCAGAGCTGACTGCACTGCCAAGTGGGCTTGGGGAGCACTACACCCCACAGGAATGCTACCTGCTGGGAAGGGCACAAGAAGACGGGAAGCCATCAGCCACGCAAAGAGACAGCCTCCAAAATCAACACGTTTGGAATCAGCCACGCAAAGGGACAGCCTCCAAGATCAACACGTTCACAAGGAACCAGCAGCCAAAAAGACGACTTTACCTCGAGCCATTCCCGGAAGCACGAGTCACTCCCACCTCCAGGCACACACCAGCGTTTACCTGGTTCGGAGCTGCCCAGCCCAGCCCAGCACTCTTGCCAGGGTACCAGAGCCTGGAGGAGGAGAAGAGGTGCCCAACCCAACTGTGCTGTGGGACTGGCAGGGCTGGACACACATGTGCCACTGTGTTGCACGGCCACAGCCTAGCGGGCTTCCTCTGCCTTCACCCAACCCGCTAAGGACAATGCTGAGGTCAAACGGGTCTTATATGCAGTTTTTTGGACTCCTGAACTGAACAGACTTTGTAAACATAGTTTACTTTTTAAATTTAGCCTGTTATCACGTTCTTCCAGATAGAGAATGGCTCTCTTAGTGACATCAAGATCACGTTTCTCCCAACCAGCCATCGTTTGCCAGAAAACCAAGCTCGTCGCCACCACATCCATAGCCCAGCATAATATCTGCGTGAACGGGTTAGTGCTGTCAGCATTGGAAATGCTGGATTCTTAATGCTTAGAGCTGACAGAGACCGTCCTCAAGCCCAGCACTGTGGCTTCACACGAGAAAAGCACGACGCACCACGTGCTCTGAGGTCAGCCCTGCAGTCTGTGCAGCTCCACCTCCAGTCTCACCATCCCCACAGCCCTGCCCCAGTAAGTTCACTGGACGCTGGCTGCTAGATACTGGCCTCCTCTGCTTGTAGCTTTCACCCCTGCCTCCCGAGTATTTCAAGTGAGACGCCTGCTCACATCAGTGAGTGCCCGATACTGAGGGAGGAATCGTGATCTGAACAATCAGATTTGAGTATCTTTCATAAGCCTTCTTTCTAAATCTCCAGCGAGCTCACACTTGCCTGATGGAATCTAACCATCATGCCCTCCCCATCTTGGCACCTCGACAACTTTTGCAATATTATCATGACCTGGCAAGAACGTGCTGTTTGCAGATGCAGGCGACCGCGTGTTCTTTGTTGACATGCCAAGCAAAGGAGGCTGGAAGAGGAGCCCTTCCAAGATGCCACCTGCAGTTCTCACTGCTCTTGTCACTACATTGAACATATTTGGCCGTCGTTAGTCACTTCGGATAAAAATACAAGTAGATTTCAGCCATGTTTGGTAATTCCTAAGAGAGGGTTCACAGAGTCCCACGAGGGGCACTAAGACCCTTTATCCCCCAAGACGCCCACCAAGTGCTCCATGTCCCGCTGATTTCCACCTCACACTGTGAATGGTGGTTTGTGTTTTTCAACAACACCCAAGGTTTCATTTTCTTTCACCTTATAAGGAGTACTTTCCCCACGTGGTCTGCAGTGCAGGGGCTGGTGTCCTCGACCCCTGAATCTGCAGGGCCTGTGCCCACTGCTCTCTCCTGCCTGTGTGTGGGTCTGACCTGGGGCCCCCTGTTCTGGATGTGCCCAGGACTTCCCCTTGGTGTAGCCCTGGAAGTCCTGTGTCCTGGAGAGAGGCCTCTGTGCCAGGCAAACCAGGGTGGTTGGTGGGGTCATGTGCTGACCTCCTAAAATCACACCCCCTTCAATTTGTCTTATAGCAAGCAGATTTTGACAACGCAAAGCTTTCTCTAAAAATTTAAGGCCGGGCACAGTGGCTCACACCTGTAATCCCAGCACTTTTGAGAGGCCGAGGCAGATGAATCACCTGAGGTCAAGAGTTCGAGACCAGCCTGGCCAACATGGCGAAACCCAGTCTGTACTAGAAATACAAAATTAGCCAGGCATGGTGGTGCATGCCTGTAATCCCAGCTACTCGGGAGGCTGAGGCAGGAGAATCGCTTGTACCCAGGAGACCAAGTGAGCTGAGATTGCGCCACTGCACTCCAGCCTGGGCAACAGAGCAAGACCCCGCCTCAAAAAAAAATTAAAGCGCAGTTTTTAGTGAAGGCTAAAGAAAAATGGTGGGAAGCGCTGAGGGATGTGATCTGAATCCTGATAAAGGCCTGAGAAGAGCCATCAAAGGAGTCAGAACCGGAAGGGGATTCTAAGGAGCTCTGGGCCTCCCTTGTCCTCAGAATGCGTGGCTTTTATTGACACGTGATGTAGTCTGCATTTGCCGGGGGACTGCATGGGACATTCCAGCAGGTTTTGCATCTCGAGTTCCTGTAACGGCAGGAAAGGCATCAGAACAGCCGCAGGTCACGAAGCAGGAATGCGTCCTGCCCGGTGGCTTCGCCCTGATCTTTGCTGCGTGGCCTCAGCTCTTCTCCCTCAGGAGCTGCAGGGGCTTTGGCCCACACTCCCGGGGCACAACCCTGTGAGACTGAGGCACCAACATCTGCCTGGTTCTCAGCACTTACTGGGATTGAGTTGAACATCACAACAAAACTTGCAGAGAGCAGCGGTCAGTGGCCCCACGGCCGGGCTAGTGCCGGGGACTCGGCCCTGAGCATGCAGGAGGCAGCCTGCCTGTGCCCGGCCCAGGGCCCTGGGTTTCCCCTTTGCTTTGTTCCCCAGGGGGTGCTGGCTGGCACGCTGTCTCGGAGGGGCAAGGAGACGCCAGCCCAGGCAGTTTCCAGGGCAGACCACAGCAATGCCTGGCGTGCGTGGCGGGGAGTGCGGCCATCTGGTCATTAGGGCCGAGTTGCTGCCAGCGCCAGAGGCTCTTTCTCCGTCTCATTCCGGGGGCTTTGGAGCCTACGGCAGAGATCCTGGGGAGAGCCTGGCTAAAGCTCATTCTCACATCTTCTCCGTTCTTGGACAGAGAGAACCCACTGCTCTGTGGGGAAGATACACACACATGCACGTGTGCTCTTGCGTATGTGTGAAGATGAAGACGCCAGGCGTTGAGGACAGCGGGGCCGCGAGGCGCCAAGGGCGGCACGGACGCCTCCGAGTCCCGGGAGTTGCAGGAGGAAGAGCGGAGGCCGGGCAGGGGCAGAAGACGAGGACGTCGCGCGGCGCAGAGCGCGGGGAGGCCCAGGGCAGCGGCCGCCAAACCAAACCAGGGACGAGTCCCGCCCTGCGCCGCCAAGGAGACAGGCTTTGAGCTTTGCCCTGCGCCGCCAAGGAGACAGGCTTTGAGCTTTGTTCCCCCGTGGGAGCTGCCCCTGGAGCAACGGGACGGACGCAGGGGGCTCCCGCACGGGCTGCGCACCCGGCTCTCACCTCCTCACCCTCGTGCCGGGCTCTCAGCCTCTCCTCACCAACCACGTTTCTTGGCACGTTTTCTCGTTCATCTCTAGCACGCTGACTTCCATGAGGAAAGCTGCCACACACTTCAGAGCTAGTGAGAATGACGCTGTTGAGGGAAAGTTCGCTTCACGCACCGGGTAAACCCCAGGGACTCAAGCTGATCAGGACCCGGCGGATAACACACCTCCCGCAGCTGAGCCTCCCACCTCACTCTCAGCCAATCACAGAGGAAGCCACTGATGCGGACACTGAAGTTGTCCCCCAGACCCTCGGCTCCCTCCAACGAGCCCCCCGAGCAGGAGGCCTGGTCGTCCACCTCCGCGCACGGCAAGTCAGTGCTAATGTGACCTCAACCCTCCACTGTCCTGAAAAACATGTAACAAAGCATTGGGAAAATGCATGCACCCAAGAGCATCACAGAGTCCTTGACAAACATTCACGATCACACTTTTTCAGAGAAGGAACAGGGGTTGGTAACACTCTCTGGTCCGGGGGCTCGGGGAGGTGAGGCGACTTCTCCACACAGCCAGGTGTCCGCTCCTGTCAGTGTGGTCTGCAGACCTCGCACAAAGTGCCCTTGGCACACCCAGGCTGCAGACGGCCGTATTCTCACCTCCACTTCGTATTCTCACCTCCACCCCGCGTTCTCACCTCCACCCCGCGTTCTCACCTCCACCCCGCGTTCTCACCTCCACCCCGCGTTCTCACCGCCACCCCGTATTCTCACCTCCCACACTCACTGCACTCGATGCTTCTCAGCCTGAATTGCAATGTCACATGGGTCTTCCACTTCAGAGAAATAAACACGCTGAGAGAAAGTGAAGGAGTTTTCCCTAGCGACATGGAAGAGGGTTCTGTTTATATTGCTCACTTCCCAGCAAATTCTGTTCGGGAGCCAAATGCCCCAATAGGACACAGACCTTAAAAATATGGGCCTAGTTGCTGCTGCTGTTTGTTCTGGAAGCTTCCAGACCCTGAGGGCTGGCAGCTCTGGTCTCAGGAACCTGGCTGTGCTCAGTCTGCCCTGGTGTGGGTCACTCCAGCAAGGAGAAGGATGTGTGACCACTGGGACCGCACAGTGGAAAGGGAGGTGTCCTGCCCAGCAGGGCAGCTTTGCCTCATCAGCCCAGGGACTCAGGGAGACCCAGGAGCAACAGGAGCCACGGCCACTCACAATGCCACGGGGAGAGAGTTACACGCGGGGGAGAGTCACACAGCCACGGAGAGTCCCATGGCCGTGGAGAGTCAGTCACACATCCATAGGGAGTCAGGCACCCGGCCATGGGCCTCAATCAGACGGCTGTGGAAAGTCAGTCCCACCAGTCACGCTGTGCAGGGAGTCACATGGCAGCAGGGGAAGTGAACTCTCACGGGAAGCCACCATGCCAGGGCATTGGAGGGCACTCGAGCTCTGCAGCTGGTGGTCCCCAATGGCCGCAAGAACAACGCCTCGAGGCTCTGCTGTGCCCCCCAGCTTTGTGCCAGGCAGCGTGCGAATGCGGGTGCCGAGTGTGCTTTGGCCTGATCCTGGAAAGCGAGGCAGCTCTGATGCTGAGATTCATATCTTGGTGCCAGACAGGGCCCTGCACCAGCCAAGTGGCTGAGTGGGCCTCGAGGGGCTGGAGGGACGCAGGCAGGTGGCTTTGCATCCAGAGGAAACACACGGGTGAAATGGCAACTGACTAAATCCCAGCTTCTTCAGAGCTATTTGTAGTTGGCACACTTAGCACCCTCAGTGGGAGTGTGTGCCAGCCTATAAGGAGCCCAGGACCTGCGTGGGGGCCTTGCAGCCCTGTCAGCCTGCAAATCTGGCTGAGAAATCATGACGTTTTATGCATCTAGAATAAATTGTATTCAGGTTGGAGTGAAGTGCGTTGCATTTTCGTGATGAAGGCCATGAGCTCTGAGTTACATGACAAGTATTTGGAGGGAGATATACGGTTGACTGGCTGTCCAAGTGCACTGCCCAGCTAGGGAAGGAGGGTGGAGTCTGGAATACGGGGGCATCTGCTGGACTTTGGGGGAGCAGCAGGTGTTGCATGTGGGTCCCGTGAGATTACAGACGTATCTCTTCTTTATCAAAGTTGCAGTTCCTCCAGCCACTCCAGGTTCTATTTCCCTGGGATCATTTAGTCCCGTTGGAACGCAGAGTGGGCCTGCAGACTTTCATCCCACTCATTCACCCAGAGACACCACCCACAGAAGCAGGCACTGGGGAGGCCTGGTCTGGCCGCAGCTCCCAGGATCCAACGTGAAATGCCCCCTGGGTGTTTGGAGACAGAGCTTGCTCCTAAGGGGAAGCCACAGAGAGAGCAGAAGGACGCGAATGCTGCTGCCAAGTTGCTCCCACGGCGCAATGCAGAGGACACAGGTGATGGGAGGCTGGGCTGCGCGGGGCCTCTCACTGCTCATCTTCATTCATTGCATCTTAGTTCTCTCCTCTCTTATTGAGGCCAAACGTCCTGCTGCTAAACTGCTGTTTTGTGTCTCCTACACTGTGTTCAGGACACAAGCACAGAAGTCCACTCCCTCGGCCAACAGGCTGCTGGTTGGCACCTCTGGTGAGTAACAGGCCCTTGGGAATTAAAAAAATAACAACAATCAGCACCGCTCGCTACCCTGTGGCGGCTGCTTCTCCTTGGGCTTCTCTCCTCCTGGGTACGATGTGTGAGCCCTGCAAAACCAAGGCTCCCAGAGCCCCACTTGAGGCTTTGCCATCACTCCTCTCTCCAAGCGCCCCTTTTTCCTCCCCACCCCGGATAATGTGGGTCCCCAGGCTGCCTTTCCAGGTGAGGGTGATGGAACAGAAGAGCCACAGCTGTTCCTCCCGCGTGTGGCCTCCCAGGCCAGCTCTGCAGCTTGCGGGAGTTGACTGTGTGAGATGCGGTTCTTTCTGTGCCTCTGAAGAAAGGGTTTGTTCCTGAACGGCGACAGCAAGACTCACTTTCCGGTGATTTCTCTCTCCTTTGAATCACACCCCTCTGGCTCTTAAGCTCCAAGCGCTGAACATGCCATGGGGTCAGGAGCGCCGAGATTCGGCCCAGGAAACGCTGCTGACGCCCCTGGCATGAGGCTCAGCCCTGACCGGATGCCCAGACAAGCTTAGCAATTTGCTGGACTATCCCGGAAAACAGCATCCTTGTCTACGGACTTAGGGAGTTGGACCTGGTCACTTCTAGGCTGTTCCTAACGCTGGAACTCCCTTCCCCTCAGCCAAGTCCACAGCAGCCCATGGAGGACTGCCTGTTGTCCCATCTGAACAGAAGGGTGAGACGAGCCTGAGGAGAGCCTGCACCACTGACAGCGCAGTGGCCGGAGCAAGTCTGAGGTCAGTGTCGGGGCAGGTGAGGGCCGTGTGCTACCAGGAATAATTCAGAGGGGGTAACAAGCTAATTAATTAATAGGAGAGTTCTATGATCCTTACGTGAAAGCCACGCTGAGAGGTGTTATTAAGTCCCTGTCACAGAAAAAAATCTGAGAAACGAAGGCCTGGTCAGTTGCCACCTCCTCCACCCAGGGAGCTGCACTGTGGCCCGAGGGCCCGAGCACAAGGTCTCAGCTCCCACAGTGTCCCGACAGGCCCCCACCCTCGGTGAGGGGGATGAGGGCAGGGGCTAGCGGGACTAGTGGCTCCGTGCAGGCCATGCTGTTTTCACTAATGTTTAGGTGTAATGTCTGTCCTATAAAATAACCGTGTTATCATTCAAACTGCTGACTCACTCACATCTTCAGAGTTTTGACCCGAGCTTAGACATCTGACATTTCAAATCTGTGAGTCAGCTCTTGCATCCGGTCACCTTTTGGAGTTTCTTCAATGGAAATGCAAGGACTTAGAGTCACCTCTGGCCATTTCCATCCTGGGGTCTGAGCCTTCTCCTCTCTGCTTCCTGTGCGGGGAAGGCTCTTCTCACCTGGGGGCACCTCGACCAGGAGCAGCCACGCAGCTTCTGCAGCTGCACATCAGCCAGGAGAGGCTTGCGTTTTATTTATTTTTATCTTATTTTTATTTTTTTGAGACAGAGTCTCACTCTGTCACCCAGGCTGTAGTGTAACCTCTGCCTCCCAGGCTCAAGCGATTCTCCTGCCTCAGCCTCCTGAGCAGCTGGGATTACAGGTGCCCGCCACCAGGACCGGCTAATTTTTTGTTTTAGTAGAGACAGGGTTTCACCATGTTGGCCAGCCTGGTCTCGATCTCCTGATCTCAAGTGATCCACCCGCCTCAGCCTCCCAAAGTGCTGAGATTTCAGGCATGAGCCACTGCACCAGGCCTGCATTTTACATACAGCACAAAAATCAATCCCTGGCTTCTTTCAAAACACCATCTGCGCGTTCAGTGCTGTTTTCAATCCATGATGACATCATTTCACGTGAGGAAACAGTCAGAGTTTCAGAGAGCCAATCAGAAGAGTGGGCAGGTGTCTGCAATCTCCACAGACAGCCAACTGAGTGAGCGGGTGTCCACAGAAGGACAATTGGAAGGGTGGGCAGGTGTCCATGACATCCACAGAGGGCCAATCCAAAAGGTGGGCAGGTGCTCGCAAAGTCCACAGAGAGCCAGTCTGAAGGGTGAGCAGATGTCCACAACATCTACAGAAGGCCAATCAGAAGGGTGAGCAGGTATCTGCAGTGTCCACAGAAGGACAATTAGAAGGGTGGGCAGGTGTCCACGGTATCCACAGAAGGACAATTGGAAGGGTGGGCAGGTATGCACAGTATCCACAGGACAATTGGAAGGATGGGTAGGTATCTACAGTGTCCACAGAAGGACAACTGAAAGGGTGAGCAGGTGTCCACGGTATCCACAGAAGGACAATTGGAAGGGTGGGCAGGTGTCTACAGTGTCCACAGGAGGACAATCGAAAGCGTCAGTAGCTGTCTGTGGTGTCCACAGGGTGAGGCTCAGCCTGGAGAGAAGACAGTGCTGGTCCCAAGCCAGGCCAGAGAGACACAGTCTGGACTTGAGCCCAAACCCTGCCAACTGCCGCTGTGGACTCGGCCTCGCGTGTTCTCTCTCTAAGCCTGAGTTCCTCTGCAGCAGGACCTGTCTCACGGGCTGATGTGACGATCCAGCTCACAGGTGTTCAGCGCACTGCCTGGCAAACACAAGGCGCCAGTGTTACCTGTGGTTGACACCAGACCAGGGAAGGACTCCCAAGCCCTCCCCACACAGAACACACAGCAGACCCTGTGACTGGAAGACACAAAGGCCTTTATTTTATTAACGACTCTTGATTTTCTGTGGATTTCCTTTTGTCAAAAAGAGCATCCTTTGCCCTCCTTTTTAATGTGTCATGCTGAAATCGCAGCTTTACGAAAGCAAATATCGCAGTAACACGCACTACAGAAACAAAGTGAAGTAAGAAAGAATTGCAGATTTGTTTACCCTGCATATTAAGTGGACTCCAAAATTACTTCAGAAACAAGCCCCTTTCAGGGAACAAAAAAAAAGGCTAGCACACTTATTTCAAGTGCGGAGAATAATCACGTATCAAAGGACCACTCGGACTCAGCAAGCTTCCGGGCAGAAGGCTCACCCTGTGTTAGGCTTCCGTAATCAAGCTGACCAAGTCAAGGATGCAAGAAATGCCTCCACTTTAACATCAGATGCTGCTTTTCTCCCGTCCTCTCGGTCTCTGAAATCAGGGCAGCAGCGTCTGTGCATGGCCAGCAGCCTCCTTGCCAGCCGCCTCTGGCCGCTGGGACACGCAGGGCTGCTGGGGAGGCTGTGGCCACCCTGCCCGCTGCCTCAACTCCCTGGCTTTGTGGCCAGGATCATCTGTCTCCCTGTTGAGTCGCTCTTTGTCCTGCTGGTTCTAACTGTGGTTTTAAACATCCAAGACTGACCAAAGACCCTTAGCACAGAACGGAGTTGTTAGACGTTCCCGTAAAGTAAAGCAGTGAGTTTTTCAGCAAAATTAGTTGAATTCTCCACTAAATTTTGCTTGTCAGACTGGATACTGCTCTTATTAAATCTTTGCTAGCAGATTTGATTAGACTCTGGGAGAAGATTTTGAAATCTGTAAAAGATTTAATACAATAGGATTTTATTTGAAGTAAACGATGACTCCATTAAAGGGTCAATTAACAAAACATTCAAAAAAAAGTGACAATAAAAAATGTCTATTTGGAAATAAACACAAGATTCCACCAACAGTAAAAGAAGCTTTTTACAGATTTTTGTTGTGGTGGTTTTCCTGATATCTCTTGTCTGTGCTTTCTTTAAAAACACCGCCAATTAGATGGGTTTAACATTCAACCGAGGCGTGTTTTTATTCAAAGGAGACGATTTTCGCCTGAAGAGCAGTGGATTTAAAGCAGAGACTTCCCTGCTGTGCACTGATCAGCTATTGATTAGGGGGAGGGGGGGTCGTTAAACAAAATCATCAATGCCAAATAATAGGCCCTCAGCCTGCGGGGACTGACCTGGGCACATTTGTGATAGGAAAAGTAAAGCCAGCCTTTGTGGAGAACCAAAGGCTCTGGTCTCTCTTGAGGAAAAGAAATGTTAATTGAAAAATTCCTTAAATAGGTGGAGGCTCTGAAGTCTGCTTTACATAAAAGGTATGAAATCACAATCAGGGAGGAAAGAAAGGCCGTGGCGTTGAGTGGGAGTTTCTCCCGAACGGCGCTGATTAATTTCCCATTCATGGATGACAGGGGCTGATGGAGCAAGTCCCTGACAGCTGGACCTGCCTGCACAGGGAAGTCTGATTTAATTGGCTCCTTGACAGGGAAAAGTAAAACAAAGAAACTTCCTATTGCACTCAGAGAAATAAAACCTGACGATTTACATAGATAATCAAGGGATGACTGTTTTCCATTTGTCTGTTTACAACCGCAGAAAAATGGTCACTTTGCCACTGTTAGTTTCTCACGATGATCCTTAAAATCACATCTGGGAAGCGACTCTTCCCCCCGCCGGAGCATCTCCACGTGACCACGCTCCCCAGATGGAGGCCCAGGTCGGAGGTCAGAGGCTCACTTTCCACATAAACTGAACTCAGAGCCGCACCAGGAAGCTGGGGCCTGCAGAGCCAGCTCAGGAAGGCTGGGGGGCCGTGGCTGTGAATGAGAACCGGGGAAGGGGACACTGGGGGGTTCCTCCTCCAGAAACTGAGTTCCGCATTCCCCTATGAGACCTGCCCCCCTCCCTGTCTCCTGCCACCCCCCTCCAGCATCCAGGCCCCTTCTTCCTCTGACACCTTTGCACTGCTCCCCCACAGCCAAGGGAGCAGGTGATGCATCATTAGCCAGAGTCAACGGAAAGAAAACCCTTCAGTTCCTTTTTACTTCACCTAAAAATCAACCAAGACAGAAGAGGCAGGAGCAGCCAGCCAGGGCACCCGGCATGAGCACTGGCCACCGGGACAGCTGGGGAGACACAGGCAGGCCCAGCATGGTCTCGAGAAGCTGCAGCACTCAAATGCCAGGTCCCCCAAAGACCCCGGGGTCCCAGGACTCTCGAGGCCACAGGAAAGCCTGCATGCCACACTCCTCCTGGGTGCCGAGCTGCTGAGAGCTGCTGATCCAAATACGTGCACACACTCCTTTCCCATCTACTCAACACAGTACATGGCAAACACACAACAGATCCAAGAGTAAGAGGAACAAAGATTTGGAGGGTGACTTTCAGATATCAACTAAGCAGGAACAGCAGAGCTGGCCGGCATCTGAAACTAGCTTGTATGCCTCAGAAATTCACCTCTCCCCGCAGAGTAAACACGGCCTCAACACAGAGCCTGTGCTGCTGAAGCAAGACCCGGTGAACCTGGGCGAGTTTCAGCTTAAACCACTGCGTCTCCCTCACTGCGAAGGACAGTCTCGTGGGATCCCCCATGCGCTCTGTGCTGTCCTCCCAGCCTTCAGGCTTCCAGAAGCGCAGGAGCCCGGTGCTGGGCTGGGCAAAGGAGCACCTGGTCCAGCGGGGCTCGCAGAAAGAGTAACTCCCAGGGGAGCCTGTCCAGGGAGAAACGCAGCCCAGCAACCCTGTGGCTTCCTCAGAAGGGGCCTATGCAGAGTGATGGAAGGAGCCCCAGAGCCGATTTGCACGTGGGGGGCCTCGCACAGCCTGAAGGGGCTGGAGCTCAGGGCAGGAGTCAGGAACTCTCTTGTGTGTTCTTGAAAACAAAACAGCCCGCAGGCTCCAGCGGGTCCTGACACCCATCCCGGGGCCTCAAGTCCTCAGTCGGGAGCAGCTGCAGAAAGGGACTGCCACGGCCGTGCTCCGTGGAGATGCAGTCGGCCCTGGGTCCCCCCTCAAGCGAGCACTATGTTGCCCAGAGGCAGGTTGGGGGGCTGTGGCTTTCCGGCCATCGCAAACAGGAGAGACCCGTGGACAGCACACCGGGCCCTGGCTGCCAGGTGCCTTGGGGTCTCTGTTCGTACCGACCCCTCTCCCGAGGAGGGTCTTGCTCCTCGGCCCCGTCTGGTCAGCCCCTGCCGCTTCTCCAGGTGTCTGCTCAAATGCTCCTTTCTCAAGGGAAATACTCTATGGCCTCGGCCGTCCTCAGACTCGGTTCATGGCTCAAGTACAGCTTCTAGTGACCATGAGCCTGACCCTCTTGGCACTCAATAAAGCCAAGTCCTGAAGGGGAGGGGATTGTGTGAGTCTCTCCCCGGGGTGAGGCGTGCTGTCGGGGTCCCGGGGCTGACACAGCATCTGGCTCACAGGACCTGAACAGCGGCGGAGCGAGAAGCCTGATGTCTGGGGGTCTCCGGCAGAACCCCCCGTGAGTCTTCCGCCTGCTTCACGGTGATGCCTGCACCAGTCCACTGTGGAAGAAAGAAGCTCCTTGTCAACTTCTGTGCAGGACACCGTTCCAAGGGAGGTCGGGGGCCAGACTCCCCCAGGAAGAAGAAAGGCAGGTGCAGCGCCACTAACATGGCATGATCAGTTCAGAGCGTCGCTTTCTTCTAAGCTAAAATATCGATGCTTTGGGAGGCTTGAAATGTGTTTTCTAGAGATCCTGTGAGTATGCCTGTGTGGTTTCATCAGCCTCAACGCCCAGAGTGGCCTCGAAAACTAAACTGGGAGTGAGTGTTGGGGGCGTGCACCGGCCACTGCTCCCAGGCCTCAGAAGTATAAAAAATGGGCTCAACTGCAAAGACTCCTGTTAGACAGAAGGAACCAAGGCTGTAACACACTAGGCATCAGAACAATAACTCAGTCATAAAAATATATATTTATAACAAAATATAGCTAGAACATAAATGTCCAACGAAAGGGGGCTGGTTAATAAACTTAGACTCTGTACCAACAGAACACCCTGTAGACACTAACGATTATGTGCAGAAGAAATTTCAAACTATCATCTGCAGTCAGGTTCGTTGCTGGCTAGCCTCCATCTCAAATGTCTCTGACTTCTCTGTCTCAGAGCCATGGACTCCTTTGACAAGCCAGTGAAATAAACTGGCCATCTACCTAGAAAAATTCACCAACACCCACCATTTTGCCCAGTTTTAAGAGTCGCACAAAACCAACAAAGCCCACAAGGAGACATCCTACTGGAAATGCCACATTCCCAGCGGCCACGCCTCCAGCGACCACGCCTCCAGCGACCATGCACTGCCTGCTGCCTTGTCCCAGAAACCATGGCAAGAGTGCCCAGACTTGAGCCCACACGGGTGTCAGTGGGGTGGGTGACACACATCTCTTCAAAAAGCAGCATCCTTGCTCCCTGCATGCTTGCCGAGCTTGGCAGAAGTAGAGCCCCAAAAACCCAGAACTCAGGTCCCACCAGACCTCAGTTTGGAAAGACTGAACTATTGATCAGCGGGATACTCCAGCCCCAGAAGAATTCGGAAGGGCTGAGGGGTCTGGGGAGTGCTAGCTCCTTCCTAAGAACTCTCCAGCAGACCCCCATGTCCTGTAATACACAGAGAGGAGAGAAAACACCACTCAACCTGTTGTCCATGGGGAAGGGGCCCTGTGGTTTTGAAGAGACTGCAAGATTCCAGACCCAGTTAAAACAGCACAATTCTACCTGAACTCAGGGACACAGGGACACAGGCCAAGTAAACCTGGTTTCCCCCAATCTACCTGGTTTCCCCAAACCTTCTGCAGATCCCACGTCAGAAAAAAAACGGGGCCACACTTTCAGGAAGTAGCTCATCCCTAAGTATGAAGCATCTGAAGTGGGTTCTAGAATAACCAGTTCACCAAGAGGAAATGCAAGTGAACCATGAACATATTTTTATAGGTTAACTTCACAAGTAATTAAAATTGTAAATGGTACCAAATTTGCAAACTTTTTAGCATGTATATTTATTATTAAGTAATGTGATAAATATTATAGTAAATATATTTATAAATATTCTATAATATGTATTTGGTGTCTGTATTTAGAGTTAGCAAGGACACAGGAAACTGATTATCATAAACTACTGGGGTTACACACACATGTTCAGATCTTGGGAGGACAATGTAGCATATAATTGAGAACCTTTCAAAGGTTTGTACATTTTAATCAGTAATTCTGTTTTCCAAAATTGATCTTAAATAAATAATTAGAAGTTTATGGAACCATTTTTATATGAGCATATTCATCACAACTTTAATTTATAATTTATAACTCCTATTACTTTAATAGAAGTAATAAATAGATGCAACAATAATGATCAATGAAAGGGAGTTAGTCAAGTAAATTTTAGAACATCTGAATAATTGAACACTTTCTAGACATTATAAAATTATGTTTTAAAGAATATTTAATGACACAGGAAGATGCTCACAACATCGTAAGTTAAAAAACTAGCTGCATTGAATGGCAATGAGTGTGCAGCTGACAGTATCACACCACACTCATGGGAATTTTGAGGAAAGTGAGCTTTATGCTACTTGGTTTTTCCCCACAATTAAAGAAAAGCTACTTACAGAACTAAAGGATCCCAGTTTTGAGAAAGATGTATGTAATATAGGCAAAGGGAGGAAAACTTTAGGGATGCACATTACATATTAACAGTGGCTCTGTTCATTTTTTCTTTTTTTTTTTTTTGAAGCGGAGTCTCGCTCTGTCGCCCGGACTGGAGTGCAGTGGCCGGATCTCAGCTCACTGCAAGCTCCGCCTCCCGGGTTTACGCCATTCTCCTGCCTCAGCCTCCCGAGTAGCTGGGACTACAGGCGCCCGCCACCTCGCCCGGCTAGTTTTTGTATTTTTAGTAGAGACGGGGTTTCACTGTGTTAGCCAGGATGGTCTCGATCTCCTGACCTCGTGATCCGCCCGTCTCGGCCTCCCAAAGTGCTGGGATTACAGGCTTGAGCCACCGCGCCCGGCCCCATTTTTTCTTTCTTCTTTCTTTCAGCTAGCTACAACCTCTCTTTCTAATTTATCTACAATGAATATGTGTTATTTTGGCTCACTGCAACCTCCACCTTCAAGTGATCCTCCTGCCTCAGCCTCCCAAGTAGCTGGGATTACAGGTGTGCAACGTCACTCCCAGTTAAGTTTTTTTAGTTTTTGTAGAGACAGGGTTTCACCATGTTGCCAAGGCTGGTCTTGAACTCCTGAACTCAGGCAGTTCACCTGCCTTAGCCTCCCAAACTGCTGGGATTACAGGCATGAAACACCATGCCTGGTCTTGTTTCCTGTTTTTACATGTGTCCCATTATTCTACTCCTGGAAAGTTACCCCAAAGAAGTTAATTTAGCTCTAGGAAAAGAAAATATCCTGTTTGTTTTTTTTGTTTTGTTTTTGTTTTTGTTTTTGTTTTTTGAGATGGAGTCTCGCTCTGTCGCCCAGGATGGCGCCCAGTGAGCGCCATCTCGGCTCACTGCAAGCTCCGCCTCCCGGGTTCATGCCATTCTCCTGCCTCAGCCTCCCGAGTAGCTGGGACTACAGGTCCCCACCACCATGGCTGGCTAATTTTTGTATTTTTAGTAGAGACAGGTTTCACCATGTTAGCCAGGATGGTCTCAATTTTCTGACCTCGTGATCCGCCCGCCTCAGCCTCCCAAAGGCCCCACAGGTTTTATTTTTCATAAGGTATGCTATTAAGGGATGCCTACACCTATTCACACATACCACCCCCCCACACACACACAGCACCTTCAGTCAGCACACAAGTATACAAAGACGTGCTCACATACATGCAAGGCAGACGCCAGTCCCTCCACACGCAAGCACACACCAAGCCGCATTCTCCCTCCCGAGAGTCATGCTCCTTTCAGTGAAACCAGAACGTCCTCCCGAGAAAGTTGCCAGAGTGGAATTTCCACCCCCAGAGGTCGCGGGGAATCGGGCCTCTCCTCTGCCCACTGACCTTCCTCTGAGGAGTCTGAGATTTGCAAGAACTTCCTTCTGGACACTTGCGATGACGGACACTCTAAACTGCGTGCCGCCTGAGCTCATGCTAAAGAGAGGGCGAGCGTTTGTCTTCGAATGAAAACAACCGACCTGGCACAATAGGATGACAGATAATGCATCAAACCAGCACAGGAGCCCTTTAGAATCCCACATTTGGAATTGGGCGACATCAATTATTTAAACACAAATTGAATTAACAAAATATTCAACATATGTTCTCTTTAAACTCTGCTAAATCGAAGGAGACATCTAAAAGCTGATCTGTGGGGTCAGCCCGCTTCGAGAGGGCGGCAGGCAGCGGGCAGGCCTCGGGGAGGGCGGAGTGCAGCACAGGAAGGCGGTCAGCTCGGAGCTGTGCTGGAGGCCTGAGCTCTCCACTCCCAGAGGAAGGTGATTAATGCCACCACCAAATGTATGCCTGTGCCTAACCCTGACCTCATCAAGCCCTGCTGCCACCATCTGCTGTTTTTAATTCCTCTGCAATATTTGTATTTGCTGCCTCCCTCCGACAAAGAGCGGGGGCGGGGAAGCAGTGCTCCCTACTTAGCGACGTGTGATCTGGTTGGCTGGCGGGCCCGGCCAGAAGCATCTGTTGCTGCAGTCCAGCAGCATCTGCCACTATTTCTCACTTTCCCCAGCATGCTGGGAGATACGGTTTCTCCCAAAGGTGGCCTTTCCATGCACACTGTCAATCCCATCATTGTCCGCCCGCCTGTTCCCACGGTGCCGGCCCCGTTGCCATGCTGCCGGGCCTTTGCTTGCTGGCTGTCTGTAATCCAAGATATTGTGTGACTGAGTTATGCCATTAACCCTCCTCCTATGCATCGGGACATTCAATTAAGCTCACCAGGAGAGGCCGGCTGAGAGGGAGGTCTGTCTGCTGGGGAGGGACGGCCCACTTCTAGCAGCGTTTACAACAATAATAATAACTGCGACGACCAGCGGGTACTGTCATAAATAGTGCTGACGGCCGGGGAGACAGGAACGGTTCTTGGCAGGGCAGCTTTCTCCTCTCTCACTGGTTTTGTTTTTTTTACCTTAAAATGCTATAAAAGGATGCATTGTTTTCTCCTGATTCTTGATACGGCTATTAAGCATTGTGATAAAATGTGTGTGTGAACACTATTATTTCTGTGTCGAGTGTTAAACACCTTCTGCTCACAGGGTGCAGCCTGGCTGTGCATGCATGCAGCGTCCCAGGCAGTCCCTGGGCCTTGCCCTTGGTCAAACGCTGCTGCGGGGACCTTTCCGGGGCGGCGCCTGCACACAGAACCACACGCCCCCGGAAGATGCTCTGTGACCGTCCCCAGACGTAGAAGGACAGCAGCCTGTCAACAGCAGAGCTGCCCTTGGCAACTTGGCTCTGTGTCCGCAAAACGCTCCCGAGAGCTCACGGAGGCCCCAGCGATCTCCCCTGATCACTTCCCGGGAGCAAACGGCCCTCCGGCGAATGGCCAGGTGTCAGGATGGCCCCACAGCTGCACCACCCTCCTCCCAGGCCCCACTGTGGCTGTTCCCAGGCGGGCTGAGCTGAGGGAGCACTGCGGTTCGCTGTCCCCACAGGACACAGGGCCCCGTGAGAGAGGCTTGTGGCCACCCCAGATGCCCTCAGCTCCCTGTCTGTGGCCACTTTGTCGACTGCAAGGCCTCCAGGCCACAGACCACTTTGCAGATGACATTTGAGTACAGCCAGATTTTTAAAGTACATTCTGAGCAGGAAAAGAATTTCTTTGACTAGAAATTTCAGTGCTGACAAGCAATGCCATATTGAATATTCAGGAATTCTGAATATTCTAAATTTATAAATAGTAACTTGCTGAGCAGGGGATGTTGACTGAAGGCCAGCTGTGCACCTGGCAGAGATACACGAGGAGCTCGTTCTCTGCTCCTGCCAGGCATCACAGATGATAGAGTCTCCCCACTTTACGGATGAGAGATGCAGCTAGTGACGTCCCACACCTGTCCCTAGACGGCACCAGCTCCTGGGAGAGCCGGGACAGAACCCATGTCTGGCCTGGGCCTCCTCCTCAAAGGCACTGCTGTCACAAAATGTGGATAAGGAATAAATCCAGGGACGCCAGGGGAGAGCACCAAGGTCAGATGGCACCACGGGGTGGGAGAGCGAGGGTAAGCCCCCCTCACGAGGGCTCTCACACCAAGCCTGCAAACGCAACCCCAGGGCCTGGGATTTTCCCACATGCCTGAAACGCGAACCCCTTCCCATGGCCCTTCCTGTGCTGTCCTCCTGGTCAAAATATCACACGGTTGTTCTCCAAGAGTGGTTCCTGCAAGTGGCCCCCGCGTGAAGCCCTGTGAGGCCCTGGGACCTCACACCCAAGCAGATGCAAGCAAAGCCTCCCTGGAGCCCTGATGCCGGCTGCTGGGTGCCCAGCAGGGGTGAAAGGGAGATGTTTATGTGGCAGGCGTGGGCTCCCTTCCCTGGGCGAGAACCGTGGGAAACCAAATTTTATAAGTGTGGTTTGCCTCACAAACCAGCTTCTGTGATCATCCATTATCATGTCATCCGTTACACTGTATCCAATCTTAATCAGAACTTCCTGGCCACACAGAACACGAAGGTGAGCGCTAGTGCCCCTCCGCAGGCCTGCTGTGTCTCTGTCTTGCAGCCGCCCCCAGCTCCTGCCCTCACAGCCCCTGCAGCACCCCCAGCTCCGGCCCTCACGGCCCCTGCAGCACCCCCAGCTCCGGCCCTCACGGCCCCTGCAGCACCCCCAGCTCCGGCCCTCACGGCCCCTGCAGCACCCCCAGCTCCGGCCCTCACGGCCCCTGCAGCACCCCCAGCTCCGGCCCTCACGGCCCCTGCAGCACCCCCAGCTCCGGCCCTCACGGCCCCTGCAGCACCCCCAGCTCCGGCCCTCACGGCCCCTGCAGCACCCCCAGCTCCGGCCCTCACGGCCCCTGCAGCACCCCCAGCTCCGGCCCTCACGGCCCCTGCAGCACCCCCAGCTCCGGCCCTTGCCGACCCCAGCAACTGTGCTCACAGTCCCTCTTCTTTCTATTCGTCACTCTTTCCACACTAAGGTAAAACCTGATGAACAGGAAGGACTGTAAAAGAAACAGCTTTCAGGACAGATCTGAGCCACAGAAAAGATACTGTTCAGGGTGATGCAGCCTCCCTGAGCATCAACATGGGTTCTGCCCGTGTGGCGCTCGCTGGAACCCCAGGACAACAAAGCCAGAATGACCTCCCCCCTGGCTCCGACATGGCTCTGTTTTCTGTGTGTGATTGACGACATCGGTCTCAGCACCTCTCCTCACACACTCAGAACACTTTTCCTTAGCCACCAGCGTCCACCGAGGTGGGGCCACAAAGGGGACTCGGGGTCCAGTGCCTGCTCCTTCCCATGCGCTGGGCAGCTGCAACCCCTGGGCCACTCCACCTCGTGCACCAGGCTCCTGGACAGGACCAAATGATGCCACACAGGAGATGATCTTGCAGAGGCAGGAGGGCAAGGGCAGCAGCAGACCCAGGAGGCACCGTGGGCTCTTCCCGAGGCACTGCCCCACACAGGCGCCGTCCACCCAGCTCAGCTCCCAGGGGCTGGGAAGTTTCCACCGGGCCCCTAGAGCCAAGCCCACTCCTGCCCACACCTTCGTGACACGTTTACAGAGTGAACAAGTGAATGAATAATGAGACAGGGAGACGAAGGGGCATCTGGCCCCAGTGCCTGTGAAAACCAAGGTGCTGGTGTACACGGAGAAGAAAACTGAGATGACGGTGTACACCAAGAAGAAAAACAAGATGACGGTCTACACCAGAAGAAAACCAAGATGCCAGCGTACACCGAGGAGAAAACCAAGACCAGGCCAAGTTGAGGCCTTCCAACAACAGTCTGTGTGCGGCCCGCAGGGCCAGGGGTTCGGCCAGGGTTTCAGGGGGGCTCCCTGAAGGCTCACAGCTGTGCCTGGCACTGGCCTGCTGCAGACATCCAAGGTCTTTACAACACAGGGCTGTGTGGGAAGGGCTGGATTCCCACCTAGAGGAAAAGCTGTTCACCAGCGTCTGTGGCTCAAAGTTACCGCAAGGCAGAGCAGGGAGCACTGGCTGGTGTGAGTGGCTGAATCTCACACCCCAGAAAAGACACTTGGAGACGGATGCTGAACCCTGTGGGAGCAGAAACTGGGGCTGTCTCACTCACTCAGTAGCAACTAAGAGCATGATGTGGAAGCCGGCAATTAAACCCCCTCCAACGTGCGGCAAGGTGCCCCAGCCACACCCCACCATCAGCGCTCGGAGCGGTGCCACAGGGAGAGCAGGGCGTGCCTGCAGGGTCGATGGCAGCCTCTGAGGCAGCTGCAGCCTGGTGCAGGGCCTGCAAGGGCCACGTCTCAGGCCACCCTCCTCCGCAGCCCCACCCACAGCGTGAGGAACAGACATCGAGAGAAGCCAGCCTCATTTCAGCGAGGCTGCCCCCAGAGAATATGGAGATTCAGCAGACGTTGTAGAAGAAGGCAGCTGCAGGTCCCGTGTTAGAGCACTTTAGCCTCAAACAAAATTAAAGAGTGAACTGGAAAAGTCGACTTTTCCAGTGAATATTGGCGCACGCTCAGGGACCAGCAGTACAGCTGTCCCAGCGGAAATGGAGGAATGAAGTTTCATTCAGAGTCGCGCTAAAGCAGAGCCAGCCCAGGACGAAGCTTGGCCCAGGACTGAGTCCCGCCTGCGTCCACGCCGCGGGAGCCTGGGGGGCGGGCCTGGCTGCCTGCCTTCCCCTCCTGCGGCTGCCCCTCAGTGTGCAGACCCAGCCCTGCGCCAGCCCCCAGGCCTTGCGGAGAGGGGTCCGGCCTGCAGCCCTGGGGGTCCCATTCCCTCTCGGGTCCAGCTCTCTGGCAGCTTCCTGACACGCTCCTTCACAGCGGCACACGCGGCTCCCACACTGTCCCCCACCCCACACCTCCCCTCATCTTTAATTGCACACACGTTCTGCTCCCTTTCCTTCAACTCCCGGCAGGCGCGGGGTGGGGCAGGGGTGCTGTGAGGGTCTGAGACGGGTCTCTGAAGACTGTTTTGTCGTATCCCATCCATCCCATCCTGGCCACCAGCAGCCCCAAGGTTGGGCCAGGGCCTGTGACCGTGGCAGGTGAGCGCGATGTGGAAACGGGACAGGCAGCCCCTCCCCAGCTGTGGGGTGCGACCCAGGGCTGTGGACAGAGTAGGAGCCACAAGCTGGGCTGGGCACAGGCCCCACGTAGGCAGAGCAGGAGTCACAAGCTGGGCTGGAAACCGGCCCCACGTGGATACAAGATGGACTTCACAGCCCCTCTGCTGCTCCCCTTGTGCTGAAGTGAGGTTGGAGCAACATCCGCACCTGCCCCGTGCACGGGCCTCGGACCCCCTTTTCACTGCCTACTGGGCATTCCATACCCAGGAGCAAGGCCCAGGAGGGAACAGTCTCCCCTCCCCAGCTCAGAGACACACACGGCCCCATGCTCAGGCCGCAGGAAATACGGACCAAACCCAAGATTAAAAACCCAGTACCTACAATCAAATCTCGACCTTTAACACAAGCTTTGTTTCTCACCTGAAAGGCAGAATTTTACATTAAAATTGGGAGTGATTTCATCCTGGATATGCTCAGATGACTAGTGGGGAAACAGGCTGAGGCCATGCCATCACATCTTACAGAACCCATGGGAAAGTCCGCACATCCGTGGGGGGCGCTTTGTGTGTGTTCCTGGAAAGTTGCAGGACTGTGGTTGGAGGGTGTGGGCGCGTGCCTGTCCCATGGCCTGGGCAGGAGTTCGCTGCGATGCCAGCCTGGAAAGACGCTGGCTGCGGCCACTGCCCTTCCCATTGGAATCAGACCCCAAAGGGTGTCTGCTTTGCTCCGCGCCTGTTATTTTGAGGAGTTGCCCTAACAGCTCTCCTGAGGGGTGGCCTTGTTAGCCTGCCGTTCCCAGAGCCCCTCGTGGTAGCAGCGGCTTGACTCTAGGAGGACCCGGAAAAGCAACATCACCCGTGTGCTGCACGGAACCCCAACCCCCGCGTGTCCACCCTCCTGCTTCTGGGCCGGGACACCTCCAGACTTCAGGAAGAAACGTCCGGTCCCTTTGCTCCTCCCAGAAGGTGCAGCAGCTCCTGAGGAGCAGACGCACACATAGACGCAGCAGACGACGCAGACGCAGACGCAGCAGACGACGCAGACGCAGCAGACGCGGCAGACGACGCAGACGCGGCAGACGACGCAGACGACGCAGACGCAGCAGACGACGCAGACGCAGCAGACGGCGCAGACGACGCAGACGACGCAGATGCAGACACAGCCACAGCAGACGACGCAGACGCGGCAGACGACGCAGCGGACGCAGACGATGCAGACGGGTATGGGGACGGGGACAGCGACAGCGGGGACGGGGACAGGGAGGGGGACGGAGGCGGAGCCCCACACGCGACTTTCTCTCAAGACCAAGTCAGACCTGAAAATTCAGTCATCCCATGGCCTGAGTCCGGCACCGTGAATGGAGCGCTTTAAACTTTCTTAAGGGCTGTGAAAATTTATCTTTTAAAAATATCTTTATTTACTTAACATTTTAAAAGTTCCCACTAGGCACATTTTACCAAAAAAAAAAAAAAAAAAAAACCCACACACTCACAGTTTGGGGTGTCCAAAGGCTCTGAGAGCAGCTGCAGGAGTCACCAGGGGCAACACGGGCCTGTGAGTCAGCTCTTTTACTAGGCTTTGTGCTCCTGTATAAATGACCTAATCCATCCGCGGTGCGTTTCAAGGGGGAAAAGGAAAGGGTTTATGAAACCAAGGTTGAAATGGAGACACCGAGGCACAGTCCCTCCCCGGGACCCGGTGGAGAGTCACGGAGCTGACTGGAGAAGACCTCAGCTGCCTTGAGATCCTGTGCATCGTTTCTGTGCAAGCTGTTTTTAAATTAGAAAACCTCAAAGCTTCTCACTGTGACAACAGCCGTCCAGGACGAAAGAGGACTGTAAGCAAGGAGCTATCCTGAGACTTCATCAGCTGACTGACAGGCTGAAAAGTCTAGGGCAAAAAGGAAAAGAAAGGAGGACACAGGGCGTCCGCTGATGAGATTCGTGGCTTCCCTCGTGTAGCCACTTATCCTAAGGCAAACACGGGTCACCGGGAACTTCAAAAGAGATCACAAGTAATCCTGCATAGGCAGAAATTCAGATGTGTGGCCTCACCTAATCTGACTGGGATTTATAAGAGGTAAGATGTTTGTTGAACTGACTCATCAGTGATAGCTCTTTTGTTTGAGATAAAATGGAAGTAAGGCTGACACCCACATGCCCTGTGTTCAGCTTGTGGCCTGGAACGGGTTGTTCCTGCAGAAGGAGCTGAAGTATTTCTGGAGATTTTCGACATGGCTTACTGTGCCATGACCATAAGGTGGACGCCTCTCATCTGGAAACCAGGGTAGTAACATGAAGGGCTAAGATTATCTAGATGTTACTGAGATAGAACGTGGAGAACGTGGACCATCTGAACTGTAGCCTTTTCCCGGGGCGTGAGCTCAGCATCTGCAGAAGACGCCTGTGTCACGAGGGACCATTGGCTTTTCCCACCCAACATCCGTGGGGCTCCAGGCCCAGTGGCCCCTGCCATGCCACTGGGCAGGCACCTGCTGGAGCCCAGGAACATTCCAGGAAGCCCCACAACGCTGGTCCTGCCAACAGACTCCACCCAGTCATCCTCTCCCACGGGTCGTCTTCTGAGGAAAGCTTCCGGAAGCCAGGGTAGGCTGCAGACCCGGAAAGCCCATGAAATGCCAGGCAGGAACCAAGAGATGTTGCTGTGGCACTGTGTGAGCACCAATCAGCAGTGTTCATGGCCCTCCATGAGCTCATGTGTGTCAGCCACTGCAGAGCCCTCCACTTGCACATGGGGTCCCAGCCGCCATTCACTTCTCCTTATGGCTGACACAAATCGTCCCAAAGCCAAGTGGCCTTGGCAGGTCTCGGCAGCCTTGGTGGCTAGGAAAGTCCCTTTCTGGAGGATGCAGGGTGTGTCTCTGGGCTGGACCCACGTGAAATAGCGGTCCATGTGAGCGTCCACCATGTGAGAAAGGCTCTGGCATGGATGAGCCACCCTCAGGAGACCTGCACCATGGCGGCCACTGGCACAGGAGGTGCAGTCTCACAGCTCAGACCCAGGGCTCAGCTCCCTCTGAGCACTGATGCCCTGGTTTGCATAACAGGATGGTGTTCTCTAGGACAGCCCTGCCTCTGGAAGCCCAAGTTACACAACCAACCTGATCCCAGAGTCCTAGGAAAGCAAAAGCCGTCTCACCCGAGGTGAGCTCCACTGACCCTGAGAGCACCTTCACTGTGGGCGGCTGGGGCACGGCAGCCCCGTCACTCGCCCCCACTCGCCAAGCATGTGCTGGGCACCCGGCTGAGCACTCACACCCATTATCTTCTTTAATCCTCCCAGTACCTTATTAGGGAGATATTTTAATCCCACGTCACAGAGAAGGGAAGTGTGGCGAAGTGTACACAGCTATTACAGATGGAGCCAGGCCTCGGAGCTGTTCTGCACAGCTGAGCCGCAGCCCCGCAGGTAACCTAAGTGAACTCAACAAATACGTTTTAAACGTGGCCTTTCTCCGGCGTTTGCTCCGCCCATTGCAGCTTTGCCATGTTCATTTAGTACCAGCATCAATCAGCTGTACTTACCAGGCCTAGAATGTGCATCGAATGTTCATTTAAATGACTACTTGACCCCTCATTGCAGCCTGGATTCGCAGTCCTGACCCACCTGCGTGGCTAACAATGCGTTCGAACTGGACAACAACAAAGTTTCAAATGAACAGAAGGAAGAAGCGAAGGTTGGCGGTTTCGCTGGGAGTTAGATCAGGAAATGATTCCCTGGGAAGTCTAGAACGTCCCTTCCTCAAGCTGTCTTCAAAGACTGCCGTTCAACTAAAGGGCAAGAGTCCGAGGTCAGTCCAGGTCTTCCCTGGCAGCCGTGGGTTGGGGGGACAACCCTAGGCCTCCACCCTATGCTTATTTTCCTGAGATTCTGTGATTAGCGGGAATGTTGGGTGAATGCCTGGATTCTCAGGATTAAGCCTTATTGCAAATCTAGAAGAAATCAGCCCTGCTGAAACATGGCACACTGTCAGATTCCACGAGCACCGAGTTTTATCCAGCCTTTGTTCGGCATCCCTGGATGCCTGGACCTCTCCCTGGAACTCCACACCCCAAGTACTGCGGAGTGCCTGTCACCAGGCTGGAGATGCAGATGCATCTCAGGCCGCCAGGAACCAGCACTCTGCCTCCCACCAACATGGGCATCCCCAGGAATTGCCCTAACCAAGGAAATGCCATGGAAACATCACCACAGCATCGAAGCCAGTAGCCATCACACATGGGAGCCCAAAGCCTGGACACGGGGGCAAAAACAAATTGGTCTAAAATGAAAATCCACCAGGATGTGAACATATTTTCCCGAGGTTGATGAAGGAATCCACAGAGCAAGGGTCAGACCTGACACCTGCACTCACTGAAGGTCACAGGCAGGCTGCGGAAATGCCAACGCCAGGTCGCCACAGGCGCGGGACCTTGACACGCAGTTAGAAACTGCAGCCCCCTCTGCAGCCCTCAGCGTTGCTGTGACATCTCTAACTGCTGCCCACACCAAAGGTTCCAATTATTGACCCAGCATGTTCCCTTTAAAACACTTGCAGATGCTTAGGTGAAATTTCCAAACTGTAGGAGAAGCAGAGTGTCATCTCCCCTCTCTGTCTGTGAGAGGCAACCTGAGGACCACAGAGCTGTGTCAGCTGTGGGTTTTATCCCCCTCCTGACTCCCTGGGTCTGCAGCTCTGCAGTCAGAAGCAGACCAGCAAGTGTCTTCACTGTAATTACCCCTGAGAAGTCACGGGTCTCAGCCCGTGGCAGCACAGACACTACTGAGAGCCACAGGGATCCACCTCTTAGCTGAGCAGCCAGGATAATAATTCAAGAAGTGAATTCAAAAAGCATTAAGTTCATAATAGGATAAAAACGTAAGCCTGTGGCAGCAGGAAAAGATGCGGAGAGAATGGGGTGTAGTTACTGCTCTTAGCGCATGGTGGGCATCATGGAGCTTGTAAATCTGATACCGAAAAAAAGAAATCTGATATAAATACTAATCAGTACATCTCATCCTTTAAATTTACTGACCATGTATTCAGTAAGCACCCAGTGTGTGCCAAGAACCATGCGGGAAGTGGAGGAAAGCAATGAAAAGACACCACAAGGATCCCTGGGGAGCTTGCCGTCCAAAGAGGAGACAGGCACGCCACCCAACAATGACCGGCGATGGAGGGCTTCCCAGAGGAGGTGACTGTGAGCTGGGATTGAAGGATGAATAGGAGTTTCTGTAAGGAAAATGGTGTGTTCAGAAAACAATTCACACAATATCCCTTCGAGTGTGTGCAAACAGGCAGGAGGTCTCTCCAGCCCAGTCCGGGGATGCTGTGTACAGGCTCCATCAAAGTCTCTCCAGCCCGGCCTGGGAATGCTTTGTGCAGGATCCATTGATGTTGTCTCAGGAGTGGCCAAGCCAAGCTCCGGTCCTTCATATATTCTGACACCCGGGGCAAACAGGGCCCTGCCCTCACACAGATGCCTCCTGAGGGCCAGATGAGGCTTTTCACTCCAGAACCCTTTTCCTCCATGGGCCTGGTGGGCACCAGGCTGCAGAAGCTTCTGTGCAGCAGTCTGTCAGCATCCGTTTCCAACACGGGTGGAATGCAGCTCCTTGTCAGACTGTATTGGCTGGGCCACCCAGTGTCAGGGCTCTGCAGCCTCAGCACGTGCTGCCAAGTCTGGCCTCTGCCTCTGGTCATGCCCACTTCCCATATGGGAGTGTGCAGGTGCCACCCTGGGCTCTAGTGCCATGGCCTCCAGCCACTCAAAATGCCCTGTGGAATGTGCTGTGTGGGTTTAGTGTGTCTTGGTGCTTTGGCAACATGAAGAGCTGTACATTCATTGTTTCTGTAGGAAGCACTTCATATGGGAGACAGAACTCTCTAGAACGGATGACGTACCTCTGAGAAATAGAGAAGACCTGATTCATGCAGACAACGGGTGTGATCGAAGGTGTCCCGTGCAGGAAAATGAACAAGGAAACTCCCAGCCAATGGCAGTATTTGTACTTTCTGAAGTTTACTGAGAATAAGAGCTGATACTCTTACTTCATGATACAGGTCTCTTTCAAAGACTCTAGTGCTCTAAAAACACATTACTGCATTTAAGTTTACAAGATTCTATTGGGTAGATACTGTTGTTGATAAATGTTTCTCAGTTTCCATCAGAAAACTAGGCTGTATGAGTTTTGGAGACTTGCCAAAAGTAACAATAAACCAAAAACACATCTTGCCTTCGTTACCAATATCCATGAGGAACTGCTGTGTTAGGCAATTTTAGTATATTGGAAAGTCCCTTGGGGCACTGCCACCCCCTCCCTGCCCCTGTGTGAGTGGCGTCCACTGAGCTGCCTTCTCTGCAGTGCTCACAGGGAGAGACCATGGAACCGAGCCTCCTGCACACCACACCAGCCAGCCGTGACCCACTCCCTCGTTGGCGACCATGGAACCGAGCCTCCGTGTCCTGCACACCACACCAGTCAGCTGCGACCCACTACCTCATCAGTGACCACGTAGGTCGGACACCTGACTGCCCCACAGTATTTTTAACCAGAATTCTATCTGGTGCCCTCTTCTCAGCTGAGGGTGCATTTTTGTCCTTGTCAGTTTTCTCTGTCTGAGACCCAAGATCTCTCTGGACCATGCGTCTCACCTGAGAGGCACAAACCTGATGGTGGAATGGCAGAAAAGTGACACAGGTGAGCACCCCAATTGGAAAATCCAAAATCCAGAATGCTCCAAAATCAGAAATGTTTTGAGCCTCAACGTGACCCCACAAGTGAAAAACTCTACACAGTCCTTATGTGACGTGTCACAGTCAAAACGCAGTCCGCACTTTGCTTCACGCACAAATTATTTAAAATGTATAAAATGACCTTCGGACTATGTGTATGAAACATAAATGAATTTTGTGTTTAGATTTGGGTCCCGTCTCAAGATACCTCATTATGTACCTGCAAATATTCAAAAATCCAAAATTCAAAGCGTTTCTGGTCCCAATCACTTCAGATAAGAGACCCTCAGCCTGTGCTGAAGTGGCTGCTGTGCTCCTAAAAAAAGGATAGTTTGCGTCCTTGTAGGGACATGGATGCAGCTGGAAACCTCATTCTTAGCAAACTATCACAAGAAGAGAAAACCAAACCCGCATGTTCTCACTCATAGTGGGAACTGAACAATGAGACACTTGGACTCGGGAAGGGGAACATCACAAACTGGGGCCTATCATGGGGAGGGGGAGGAGGGAGGGATTGCATTGGGGAGTTATACTGATATAAATCATGCACATGTACCCTAGACTTAAAGTATAATAAAAAAAAAAAAAAAAAAAAACTAGCCAGGCGAGGTAGCAGGCGTAGTCCCAGCTCTCGGGAGGCTGAGGCAGAAATGGCGTAACCTGGGAGGCAGCTTGCAGTGAGCTGAGATCCGGCACTGCCTCCAGCCCAGGCGACAGAGCGAGACTCCATCTCAAATAAAATGAAAATAACCTTTAAGTGAATCCAATTCCAAAAAAAAAAAAAAAAAAGCAGAACAGTTTCTCACAAGCGAAGGCTCAGGAGAGACGCTGGGACCCAGGGGAATGGGGAACGAACCTCAACTAGAAGCCTCTGTGGCACTGAATCTAACCGCCCACAAGTCCCAGCCTGAGCAGTTTTCCCAGGCCTTCTGAAAGAAGGAAGGCTGCTTGTTCTGGCAAGTCAGGGGAGGACTGTTAACCTGGGGGCTGTAACTCAACGAAACATGGAGAGGACTTCTGTGCTGACCCCACAGCAGTGCTTCTCCAACACGAATGTGCAAGAAACCACCTGGGTCTGCTTAAAATGCAGGTTGAGGCTCAGGAGAAACTAGCACCCTGGTGACACTAAGGCCAACAGAGGCTGGAATCTCATCCCTGCATTCTCAATGTTTGCTTCCCTCAAATAAACTTAGTAGAACGATCATGTGTAATACCTGACTATATTACTATTATGAAGACTGAAGTGATATTATATTTTGTATCCTTTAAATGTATTGGAAAACAGACAAAATGTCAGTTGTGATTGTGAAATGTATTATATTTTAGAATCGCTAGTCCCATTCACTAAATGGTGGTACCCCAAAGACACGAGAAGGATTAAAAGTGAGATACTTCTCACTTTTAGTTCTTGTATTTCTCTTTCCTGTTCCTTTATTTATTTCATCTCATGTTTCTCTTCATGTGAAACCATGTGCAAGGTGTAGCTGTACCCCTATCCAGGCCGGTGGAGAGATCCCATCTTCTTTTGGGGGTTATCTGTGAAAGTCAATGATGCCAGCTACAAACAATAGACTGGTATGTTTATTTGGAGTGGCTGCATCAAACGGAAACCGAGGTCCTGTCTCCAGGCAGCCAGCTGCTCCCATCTGTCTGTGCCCATGGCACAGGTGGGGCCTTCCGTGGGCTGCAGCCAGCACCAACCAGTACATCTGGTTGACCACAGTGGGCAAAAGTAAAACTTCATGCCAATAAATGACCAAATCAAAATAGAATTTCTTTTTCTGGCTGATGGCTGCCACACAAAGACCTGTCTTCAGAATTGGCTGAGTCAAGCACCCAGACTGCCCTTGTTTAGCCCCTGCGAAGGGAGGTAGGATAGAGCCATCTGGCACCAACCACGTGCACTGGCCAGTGTGGCCTTTCTACCTCCCGAAGGCCAGCACTGTGAACACAGCACTCCAGTTTCCAGCTCACACGAAGGAGTCAGTTTGCAGCTTCTGCTGGAGGACTGGCCGCTGTTCGAGATTCTGTAAGATATTCCAAGACATCTAACACATGGTTCCTGCCCTCAAAGAGCTTAGAATCCACTCAGGCACAAACATTAAAATGCACACAGCAACATAAGGCTAAATGTAACTCCTGCTGGCTTACTCTGTTGAACAGGCCCTAACTGCTGAAAAATCCCGGCTGGAGTAGAAGGGATTCCTGCCTGGGGTAACAGTAAGCTTCCTGTAAACTTATTCACAGCTGGGATCAGCTGAGCCTTGAAAAATAGACAAAATTTGACTCAGAAAGCACTTTTTCCTGGTGGAACACAGGCAGTGACTAAGAATATGAAGTGTGTCTGTACTAAGCACTTTTACACATATTTCTCTCGTTTAACCCTCACAGCAGCACTACACAGAGCTATCATCCCCATGTTTTGAATGGGCAAACAGTTCTGAGAATTTGAATCACCTCACCAAGGGGACAGAGCTAATGGCAGAGTCACACCGACTGGCTCCAGAGCCACCGCGGGCCCACAGTTGCTGTGCGACGCTCCAGCCCTTCTGCTGCTCCTGTGGTTCTGGGCTCTCTCGGGTCCAGGTCCAAGACCTAAAGAGAAATAAAACATTCTAAGTGATGTGGACCAGGCCCCACATGAGTATCACAAAACCAAAGAGGCTTCACAGTCCCCAGGAACCCTGCCCTGCTGCCGAAAACTGGCCACATAATTCCCTCCAATCTCATCATTAGTGGCCTGCTTGGTTAGCCACGGCCGAAAAGAGGAAATCTCAGGGAAACATTCATTTCTTCTGCCCTAAGCCCTGCAGCCATGATTGCTTTTATAAGCAAATTGTCAGCTTCATAAAAATGTTTAAAGCTTTTATTGTATTTTTCTGATACACAGTTATTGTTTAAAAAAATCTTTTAATTACAGAAAAAGCACAAAGAAGAAAATAAATCCCTAGGCAACTTGCCAGAACCATGTAAAGTCCATACTTGGCCCAGAGCCTTAGACCAGTTGACCACTTTGAAGCTTCAGGTAAAAGATTAAGAAATCCCAAAGGGATAACGGCAAGAATGGCATCTGTGTCTCTGTTAGGGACCAGGGCCAGTAAGAAGAGCATAAGATTCAAGTTGGATGGGTCACGGCACTGCAAGTCACCCGCCACGTCACCAGGGAACGCTTTACCCTGAGTTTCCGATTTCTCCAATCTGGAGTTAAAAACCTGCCAGCCTTTTAGAATCGTTGTGAGGAGCAGAGACCGTTTACACCAAGCACCAAGCTCAGTGCCTGGCACACAGTCAGCAATGATGTTTATCGATCCAGCTTTCTCACAATGCTTTGGAGGCAGAATAATTTTTCGAGAATTTCCATGAGTCCTCAAAAGTTCTGAGTCCTAATGTGAATTTGCAAAAGTGAAATGAATTCCTGGCACCTCCTCCCTGCCCTGGGACCCAGGAAGCCTCCTGAAAGCCCTCAGCTGCCCCAGGAAACCCTGGGGCATCTGGGCACCTTCGGACTGCACCCAGTGAGTTCAGGCCGAGGATGACGCAGCCTGCAGATGGCTGGAGCCCATCAACCTTCCTGGAAGTGGAAGTCCTGATGGGAATCCCCAGGCTGTCATCCATCCTCCTTACAGAAAGGGTCAGAGTTCATTACCCATTCCATGCCCTGCAGATTCGCAGAAACCAGGGGCTTTACTTTGGGCTGGCATGATATCAAATCAGATTTGCACCCTGGCTGACTAACTCAACAGCTCTCTTTACCAGTTAAGTGTGACTTCCATCAACCAAATGGTAAAACATTAAATTAAAAATAAATGCAGGTTCTATGGAAAAAATAACAAAAATTGGCCTTTGATGTTCCCGATACATTCTGACAATCCTAGAGATTTAAAAAGCAGCATAAGGGATTATTTATTACATAAAAAGATCAAACAAATTGATAGAAAAGTGTATTGATAAATCCATTAATATGATTTAGATAAACATGAAAGAAAAATTGTAAATCTTAATGAGAAAATAGCCAGATTTGCTCATGGTCAAATAATGTAATTAAATAATTGTTTATTTCATTATGTTACAAAAATGTAATGATAAATTGTGGTGAAATGTATCCTTATATATTAGTGACACTGAAGCTGGTTCAATGCCGGGAGGAGAGATGTGGCAATGTGTATCAAGAAACAAAATTAGGTTTATGTTCTTTGACCCAGTAATTAACATGGCATGAGGAAGGGGCATATATTGGTCATAGTGTCATTTACAGAAGAGAGGATTTTCAAAATAAATGCCTGATTAATTATTAAGCAACCTTTTACAATTATGGTTTTGAAGACTGTGTAGCAACTTAGAAATTAAAGTTGGCATAATGAGTAAAAAGAAAAGCAGGATATAAAAATCGTTCCTGGACTATGATTGCAACTTTGTAAAAAGTGCACATAGGAAAAAGAAGTACAAGAAAAATGGCGAATGATTGTGGTTGAGAAGACTGGGATTGAAAAGTTCGCTTCCGAACTTTCTGTGACATGTTTTTTTCAATCTAGGATTTAAAACAAAAATTATGCTTTACAGCAAAGAAGAAGAGTTTGGGTTTTCACTCCTGGAGGTGTTCAGAGGCCACCGCAGCCCACACCGTGCCCAGGTGGAGCTGCCACCTGTGCCTCTGCAGCCACTGTTCTGGGAGCTGCCCTCAGACGCAGCTGTGCAGATAGCAGACACTGCTCCTGGTTGAGGACCAAAATGTGAACAAATGGACTCTTCAAGGACAGCGTGACAATATAAAATAAATGTCACATAATGCAAACACTGCACCTAGATAAAGCCACTTACAAAATTGATTCATTTTGATCTGTTTTAAATTTAAAGGTTTGTAATGTGGAATTACCATGCTGGATAATTGCCCACACACCACATTCTACTGAGTTGAATAACATTCCATGTATAATTCAGAGCTGTATCAAATTTCTTAAACACAACCTTTTTTTTCTCAAATTTATGTCACTCCATAAAAAGCAACTCTTTTCACAGTAACAATTATAAGTACAAAATATGAAAGTATTTTCTGTACCTTTTCCCAAAATTTCACTAAATCTTGAAAACAGACCTTAAGAATATGTTTTCCATACTTATATATCTGTCTTCTCCACCTCCTCTGCTGCAGCTCTTTTGGACTTGAAGGCCTTGGTTTTATTGGGATTAATAAAATATGTTTATATACATGATTTATAAAGAGTAAAACAAGGCCGGGCATGGTGGCTCATGCCTGTAATTCCAACACTGGGAGGCCAAGGCAGGAGGATCACTTGAGGGCAGGAGTTTGAGACAAGTCTTGGCAACATAGTGAGACCCCATCTCTACCAAAGGAAAAAAAATGTTTTAATGAGCTGGGCATGGTGGTGCCTGTGGTCCTAGCTCCTTGAGAGGCTGAGGTGAGAGGATTCCTTGAGCCCAGGAGGTTGAGGCTGCAATGAGCTGTGATTGCACCACTGCACTCCCATCTGGGCAATGGAGCAAAACCCTGTGTCTATGTTTTCAAAAGGTAAAGCAAGACAAAACTATGACACCCCATCCTAATACGAGTCAAGTCCTGAGCCTCTGTAGAGAGAGCCCACCATGGCCATGCAAGACCTGGAGAATCAGCAGGTGCACAGGTGCTCACTGCAGCTCCCAGCTGCATCCTGGGAGCTTTGGGTCTTGGACGAATGAGGGCTAAGCCTGTAGAGTCAGTTCTGTCAGCCAGAGACTGAAGCAAGGAACTGAAACCACCACCAAAGAACCCTGAGGAAACGGGCACATCCTCACTCCTTGGGAAAATGTGGATAGTTAATGTGACCAGGCGGAATGGTGCAGCAGCCTCGCTTGTGTGAAACCCACGTTGTACTCATCCTGGGAGTGCCTAAAACTTCACAGCCTCATTTCCTCAATCGCTCTCAGATTCTTGGGAACCAGGGAGAGGGAAGGGTGGTGCTGACTGCCTGAGGCTCAGCCCTCCAGGCCTGCCCAGAGCACCAGGGCGGCCATTTCCCTCCTCGGAGCAGCCTTGCTTGACTCCACGTGGGCCAGGGTTCGAAAATTTGAGGTGCTATCTCTCAAACTCGGGGTGTGCGGGAGCCCTTGCCCCACCGGCTGCTGTAAAAGTTTTGGTTAAAGGCTCTGAACTGAACGTCCTTCCCGCGTCCCCTCAGAGACTCCAGAGGCACACTCACCCCCAGAGTGAAGCCACAGACAGAAGAACCCAGGACCTTCTCTGCACTCACATTGGAGAGGAGCATGGACAGGAGGCTGAGCCTGAAGCATCCTTTCCTAAAAAGCAGGCGCTCCTCCCAGCCTCTGCACCGAGGCCCTGCCCGAGTCACTGCCAGCACTGCGCCTGCCACTCTTCCCTCAGACCCATCAGCAGGAAGTTGGCTGTTTAAAGAGTTTTAAATCCGCAGTAAATCACAGTTCCTAAAGCTGTAGCACCGATCGCAGCGAACCCTCCAGACCGGGCAGCACGCGTGCCCCTCAGGAGCAGCAGCCGCTGAGACTGTGATTCTCCTGCAGCTGTGGGGAAACAGAAGTCCAGTGTTTATCCAGATGCATCATTTGCAGCGATTCACTCATGTGAATTAATAACAAGGAAAGCACACACAGATGGATGGGGGAAGCCAGAGCTTCACCCCCATGGCGTGCCCCTGCTGTGTGACCTCAGGCCAGTCCTTTGGACTCTCTGGGCCTCAGCAATTCATGCTTTTTTTTTTTTCTTTAGGGACGGGGTCTTGCTTGTTGCCTAGGCTGGAGTGTAGTGGCACAATCATAGCTCACTTCAGCCTTGAACTCCTGGTCTCAAGCCATCCTGCCACCTCAGCCAGCTTCCTAAGTAGCTAGGACTACAGGCATGTGCCACCACACCTGGCTAATTTGTGTAACTTTTTTTTTTTTTTTTTTAGAGATGGGGTCTTGCCACATTGCCCAGGCTGGGCTTGAACTCCTGGGCTCAAGCAATTCTCCTGTCTCGTCCCAAAGTGTTGGGATTACAGGCGTGAGCCACAGCACGAGCCTACTCACATGTTTTGAAGTTTCCTTGTCACCCTGACACTCTGTCTTGTATTCTATTCTCTGCACTAAATTATGAGAAAGAATTGAGATTTTTTTCAGGGATCTAAACCAAATTGTACAACACTGGTCTACACACACGCCCTGTGAAAAAACTTTTATCTTTCAGAGCATAATCGGGACATTGTAAGGCATTCTATGTAGTTTTAAAGGAGTGGACAAGGTACTCACATCCACTGGCAAAGACAGGAGACAAGTGATTCGGGGCAGGGTGATATTTGGAGGGAAAGGGAAGGGTCCTTCACCCACAGGCCCTGCAGGAAACACTCACGGTGGGAGGTGACCTGGGCTTTGCTCATCACCTCCCTTCCGGTCAAGACCCCACAGCGGGACAGCGGGAGCCCACATGCTTGTGTTCTGAGCAACTTCGCCTCAGCAGATACGCAGTGGCCAGGCAGTCCCAGGCTACACAGGCAGAAAGACTCAGGCTGGGTGTTGGCTGTTTGTTTTTTCCAATATCCACCTCCCTTGAAATCAGGACTTTGAAACTTAGTTTTGCAGAGATTGTGTTTCCCTGCACTCTACTGAGGTAATTACCAGTTCTTTTGCCATCCTTTGCTGACCCCAGGGAGCGCTTTTCTTCACGTTTCCATTCTGGGATTTCTATGATCTCCTGAATCCACTGCCTGCACTTCCTTGGAAAGACCCAAAGCAGAGGAGGCAAACACACTGGGCCCCCACAGTCGCAAGGCACAGAGAGCACGAGGGTCCTGCGTCCCCCGTGCAGTCCCTGCAGTCGGGAGGTGCAGGGAGTGCATAGCTGTTCACATCTGATGGCAAGGGCGCCGACTGTGATTAGGGGATCTGATGAAATGGATTGAGACTCAGTTTCCCCATCTGTGAACTGAAAGGCTGGGAGAGGTGTTTTCCCCACCCAGGGGGCCTCCAGTCCTGGTGCACTGGGGTTATTCTTGGAACACCCAGGGGCCCTTCTAACGGCAGATTGAATGTGCACTCGCCGGTCCCTGCCACACAGAACACGGCACTTCCGCATGAGTGCTGAGGGGTCCGGGTGGGAGCCATGGGCAGCCGACGCCTTCCGGAAAAGCTTCCATATGTGAGGCAGGAGGAGGAGGAATACAGCTGCGTGTTCTGAGAGATGCATGTGAGGTGATTTTGTCACTGTGTTAACATCAACGAGGACACACACCTAGAAGGTGTAGCCCACTGCACACCCAGGCCGTGTGCTGCAGGCTATCACTCCCAGGCTACAGACCTGCACAGTGCTAAATACTGCAGCCAATTGTCACATAATGGTAAGCATTTGTGCACCTAAACATATCTAAAAATAGAAAAGAAGCACAGTAAAAACAAAATATAGAAAATGAAAAATGGTACGGCCATGTAGGGCACTTGCCGTGAATGAAGCTTGGGCTGGAAGCTGCTCTAGTGAGTCAGCGAGTAAGTGGGGAGTAAGTGGGAAGCCGGGACCTGCCTGCGTTGCTGTAGGCTTTATACACACTGCATACACAGGCTGCTCTGGTGAGTCCGAGTGGAGAGTGAATGGGAAGGCCAGGACACAACCATACACTGCTATAGGCTTTATACACACTGCACACCCAGGCTGCTCTGATGAGTCCATGAGTGAGTGGGGAGTGAGTGGGAAGCCAGGACGTGATCGTACACTGCTGTAGGCTTTATACACACTGCACACGCAGGCTGCTCTGGTGAGTCTATGAGTGAGTGGGGAGTGAGTGAGAAGACCAGGACATGACCATACACTGCTGTAAGCTTTATACACACTGCACATGCAGGCTGCTCCAGTGAGGCCGGTGAGCGAGTGGAGAGTAAATGAGAAGGCCAGGACATGACCGTGCTGCTATCAGCTTTATACACACTGCACACTTAGGCTGCACTAAATCCATTGTTAAGAATTTCCTTCTCCAATAATAAATCAACCTTAGCTTACTGTAACCTTTTTGCTTTATAAACTTTTTAATTTTTTAACTCTTTGACTTTCATAACACGTAACTTAAAATATAAACATGTACAGCTGCACAAAAATAGTTTCTTTCTTTGAATCCTTATTCTATTAGCTTTTTTCTGTTTAAAAAAATTTTAACTTTTTAAACATTTTGTTAAAAACTAAGACACACACATTATCCTAGGCCTGCAGGGGGCCGAGATCATCAATATCACCATCTTCCCCTCCACATGTGGTCTCACTGGAAGGTCTCTGGGGGCAGTGATGCACGGAGCCGTCATCTCCTGTGATGACGTGGCTTCTCCTGGATGCCTCCCACAGGACCTGCCTGAGGCTGCTTTACAGTTAACATTTTTTTTTTCAGGCCGGGCGCGGTGGCTCAAGCCTGTAATCCCAGCACTGTGGGAGGCCGAGACGGGCGGATCACAAGGTCAGGAGATCGAGACCATCCTGGCTAACACAGTGAAACCCCGTCTCTACTAAAAAAAATACAAAAAACTAGCCGGGCGTAGTGGCGGGCGCCTGTAGTCCCAGCTACTCGGGAGGCTGAGGCAGGAGAATGGCGTAAACCCGGAGGCGGAGCTTGCAGTGAGCTGAGATCCGGCCACTGCACTCCAGCCTGGGCGACAGAGCGAGACTCCGTCTCAAAAAAAAAAAAAAAACATTTTTTTTTCTTTTTTTTTTTGAGACTGTCTTGCTCTGTCCCCCACGCTGGAGTGCAGTGGCCGGATCTCGGCTCACTGCAAGCTCCACCTCCCGGGTTCATGCCATTCTCCTGCCTCAGCCTCCCAAGAAGCTGGGACTACAGGTGCCCACCACCACGCCCGGCTAATTTTTAGTAGAGACAGGGTTTCACCGTGTTAGCCAGGATGGTCTCGATCTCCTGACCTCATGATCCGCCCACCTCGGCCTCCAAAAGTGCTGGGATTACAGGCATGAGTCACCATGCCCAGCCTTAACTTTTTTGTAATAAGTAGAAGGAATGCACTCTAAAATAATGACTAAAAGTTTGGTATCGTAAATATGCACCCGGGAACAATGTTTATGATCATTATCTGGCTGTATGTGCTGTGCACAATGGCATGTGCATGACTTTTACCTGACTGGCAACACCATGGGCTTGTTCATGCCAGTGTCACCACAGGCTTGGAAACGTGCATTGTGCTGCGACATGACAGCCAGAGGACCGCACACTTTCAGCTCCGTGACAGTCTTATGGTGCCACGGCTACCTGTGGGGTCTGCTGTTGACCGCAAAGTCCCTGTTTGGTGCTGGGCTGTATCCGAGCACCTTGGCTTATCCAGAAGGGATCTAACCAGTCTGGAAACGCAACTGCCTAAACTTCCTTCTGAAACTGGCCCATTTCATCAGCGTTCTTGGGAAAATGAGGCAAAATGGACTTAGATATTTCAGAGAAAACATTCAGTGTGAGTTAGAACATTTATCTGACATGATTTACAATCCCTCCGATGACAAGCGGTTGGACGAGGAGGAGGAGGTCAGCCGGCCATGGTGGGGAACAGGGCCTCCTCTCCTGATCTTTCCCATCGCAGCAAAATGCCCCATTGTGTGGCTCAGGGGAAGCTGAAGTCGAAAGCCTGGCGAGTGGAAGCAGCTGCTCGGCCATTGTTTAATCTGAGCTAACGCAATGTCACCACGCCCAATTATGTGGCCGCAATGTGGGTTACAGTCGCTTTGGTCAATATGATCTCTTTCTTTTTTGTTTTTCCAAAAGGTCAAAGGTTGGGGGCTGGAGGCTGAAGCAGTCGGGCAGTGAGGGGACTGGGGACTCTGAGACTGGTTTCTTGGAAAACACCCCCAGGAAAAAGATACTTCTGTCACAAAATATCAATGCCAGCCAGATGTCACCAGCCTTTTTTTTCTTTTTCTTTTTTTTTTTTTTGCATGTGTTTCTTAACAGCTGGTAAGAATATCAGTTCAAATTATTCGCCACAAGCACACACTTTCTGTTTGTCTCCAGATAAAGGGATTTAAAATCCCGTTTGTCAGCGAGGGAAGGTGGAAACTGTGGAATGGATTTTTCTGAACCAAAAGGCAGGTGATTCCCCCCTTCCCTGCTGCCCAGTCACAGCCCAGAGAGACAGAAAGGTGGAGACTCACAGCCAGGGCCGCACACAGGCCTGTGTTGTCTGCTTCCTGGGACGGTCCCCCACTTCCAGCACACTCATGGCCAGGGCCGCATGCAGGCCTATGCTGTCTGCTTTCTGGGACGGTCCCCCATGTCCAGCACACCCAAGGTCCGGTTTTTAGCAGACCCAGTGTGGCCACCTGTCTGAGAAACCTGGACAGTCAGTCATTCCTGTCTCTTCAGTCTTGGCTTTCTGTTAATATGACACCAATCCTCTACATTGAGTCACCTCCTATAATTCCCTGCAGGGTCTGTCATCACGTGGCCTCTGGTCTGGGCGCCGGCCACACGTCCGCTCATGTGTGCTGTCTCCAACTCCCCCCAGCCCCACATGCAAGCTCCCTCATGGAGTCTTTTTTGGGAGGGCCATTTTCCACATCATTTGTACCATCTGGGTGCTTTGAACCCAAAGCGTTCTTGGAAAATACTCACTGAAAAAAATGTATAACAGATTCGCCTTTGAAAAATTCATCTGATGGACGGTAATAAAAGGCTCTGTAGTGGGCTGAGAGGTGTTCCTCCAAAATCCATGTCCACCCGGAGCCTCGTGATGTGAGCTTGTGTGGAAACGGGTCTCTGCAGATAGTTGAGAGTGGAGATGAGATTGTGTTGGATGAGGGTCAGCCTGGAATCCAGTGACTGGTGTTCTTATAAGGACATGAGATACAGAGGCAAGGGAAGAAGGCTGTGGAAGAGGGAGGCAGAGATCAAGGTGATGCAGCCACAAGCCAAGGGCACCAGGATCTCATGGCACCCGAAGTTGGGAGAGGCCTGGAGCAGAGTCTCCCTGACAGCCTCAGAGAAGCCAGCCCCACCCACACCTGCATCCCGGAATTCCGGTCTCTAGGACTGAGAAAATGAATTTCGGTTGCGTAGAGGAGGTAATTTGCCATGGCAGCCCTGGGGGACTCCCTCGGTGTACAGGCAGGAGGAAAGTGCCCGCTAGTCCTAATACAGAACAGCCACAGCCGAGGTAAAGGGGCAGCCCCATACCCGGAACAGCCCCCACTGCCCCACGGTGACCATCAGTCCTTGTCACTGAGTGGGTTCAGAACTCGGCAACCTCACCACCAGCTCAGGAAGCCCCGTGGCAGGACGAGTCGCTGTCACCTAGGTGTGAACCCGCACTCCACCCTCAGCCTGCAGCCCTCCCGGAAGGAAGGGTGACATCTGGGGTGCCAGGACCCTTGGCCTGTGGGGCAAATGCTGGGTGGAGCAGGTTGACTGAGGCAGGAAACAAGAGCAGCTGTCCAGAGAAGTCGGCCCCCAAAGCGGGAGTCTTTACTAGCAGCCTGAGAGCTGTGGGGAAACCAAGGGCTTTCACAAGCATTTTGCTCTGAAATATTCAAGGAATGTTTCTTGTTTTTTCTTATTACAGCAACAGTTTTAGTATTTATAAGCTGAATCAAGAGGCCTGCCGCAGAACTAGGGAAGTAGCAAGATAGAGGGATTAAAAAAAAAATCTCAATTACTAACCCCTGCAGTTGCTTTGAAATAGCATTTGGTTCTCTACTGGCAGTAGTGACTACTGGACAATTCCCACTTCACTTTGAGCTGATAAATGGCAGGAAAGGTGCCCACCAGGAAGCCTGGGAACTCGGCAGGTGGTTATGAAGACAAGGCTCAGAGACCAGGTCACACTGGCTGGGGCCACTTGCTAACAAAAAGACAGGCCACAAAATCCCTCCCTAAAACCCAGTCATTGTGGACAACGGGATTCTACCTAATGCGTTGGGGACATCAGAGGTAAGTGTGCTCTTGTTTCTTAGGTGACATTCTTTTTTAATCTTAAAAATATCTGTTGCCACCATTTAACTGTATGGCCCTAAGCAGCTTTCATTCCCACAGGTTCAACACGTTGTGAGCAAATAGCGCCTGTTACCGCAAAGGCCTGTGAGGGAGAAGAGCCTGGAGCCTTCCCCACAGGACCATGTGTGTGGAGAGAGCAGGGAAGTTTGCAATCCTCCACCTCAAGAACTAGCTGACTTGACCTGGATCCAGCTTTTCAGGAGGTTCAAAACATGAATGAGAATCAAGAATGGAAACCCTTAGTGTTCCGGTCGCTCAAAGTCTCAGAGCAGCAGTGGGCGCCCACAGAGCCTGCTGGTGATAGAGATCCCAGTTTGGCAAACACCGAGGCCTCACTTTATCTCTTGTGTGGGGAACGCACACACCTCACATCTGTCTTACCGACCATAAACGCTCTCCTGAGAATCATGTTGACTCTGCTCACTGAGCCCAGGCCCAGCACAAAGACACACCATAAACACCTGTGGAGGAAGGGTGGCCAGCCCCAGCCCAGGGACTCCGGGGCTCCTCAGAAGACAGGGCGCTCCCCAGCCATGCTGGGAATGCCGGTGACAGCGGATCAGGAAATGGGGGCAGAAGCCCATGAAACCCTCTGACTCAGATCACCAGGGCGGGTGCTCGCCCACCCCCAGCGCCTGAGGGTGACATTTGACAGTTTACACACCGTCTCTGAGCGCCTGTTTTAGCCTAGGTTTGTAAAGGAGTCAAGAATTCATCTCTGAAAGCTGCCAGTAGAGAACCAAATGCTATTTCAAAGCAACTGCAGGGGTTAGTAATTGAGATTTTTTTTTTAATCCCTCTATCTTGCTACTTCCCTAGTTCTGCGGCAGGCCTCTTGATTCAGCTTATAAATACTAAAACTGTTGCTGTAATAAGAAAAAACAAGAAACATTCCTTGAATATTTCAGAGCAAAATGCTTGTGAAAGCCCTTGGTTTCCCCACAGAAAACGTATTTAAAAGAAGAAGAGCCATGAATCGGCGGCAGCTGCTCCCAGCACCTGTTCCCTGTTCCCATCATTGAAGTTCTCGTGGCATTTTGGAAAGAACTGAGCAGTTTTCCTAGAGAAGTACTCTGGGTTCTGGATTACACAGTTGACTGCATTCAACTGTTGGCTGAGACAAAGGGGCCTGAGAGGTGCATCCGTGCGCAGAGCTCCACACCCCGAAACCGCTCAGGGCATGGACCACGGTGACATGCTGCCTCCCTCCCAGCGCCCATTGAAGCGTCCTGCTCAATTCTCTGCACGGATGGCAGTGTGGGGTCAGGGGACACGTGGCATCATCTGCCATTTTCACTTTGATTTTTTGTTTGTTTTGTTTTTTGTTTTTCTGAGACAGTCTCGCTCTGTCACTCAGGCTGGAGTGCAGTGGCACAATCTCAGCTCACTGCAACCTCTGCCTCCCAAGTTCAAGCAATTCTCCTGCCTCAGCCTCCTGAGTAGCTGGGATTACAGGTGCACACCACCATGCCTGGCTATTTTTATTTTATTTTATTTATTTATTTATTTGAAATGGAGTCTCACTGTGTCGCCCAGGCTGGAGGGCATGATCTCGGTTCACTGCAACCTCTGCCTCCCGGGTTCAAGCAATTCTCCTGCCTCAGCTTCCCAAGTAGCTGGGACTACTGGCGTGTGCCACGACACCTGGCTAATTTGTGTATTTTCAGTAGAAACGGGGTTTCACCATGTTGGCCAGACTGGTCTCAAACGCCTGACCTCAAGTGATCTACCCACCTCAGCCTCCCAAAGTGCTGGGGGGATTACAGGCATGAGCCACCCCACCCGGCCGCCATCTTCACTTTCATAGAATGTCTGGACTAAGTTTTCAAGGCACAAGGGCATCAAGCTCTAATAAGCACACAGGGGCACCGCTGCAGATGGCCAGGGGGGCAGGCAGAGGCCACCATACACCCTCCTTCTTCATCGACTCACAGCCCCTCCTGCAGAGCTCTCACTGCCATCACCAGCCGAGTGGCTTACAAGACACACATTCATCCCGTCATGGTTCCGCAGGTCAGGAGCCTGACATTGGTCCCCCTGGGGTAAAAACCAAGGCGTCAGCAGGCTGGCTTCTTCCAGAGACTCCGAGAGAACCTCTTCATGCCTCTTCCCGTTTCTAGATGCTGCCGCATCCCTGGGCTCCTGGCCCCTTCCCTGTCCCTGAACCACACTGCATCTCCAGCCTCGCTGACCCCCACCCATGCCGCTGCCGAACTCCTCGCTCGGTCCCCAGTACAGACCCTGTTCTTCCACTGGGCTCCCTGGGGAATCCAGGCTAATCTGCATCTCAGGGCCTGGGACTTAATCCACAAAGTGCTGTTAGCTCTGGAGTTGGGAGGCCAGGGGAAGCCATGCCCAGGGATCTTTCTTCTGTCTTTCACACCATTGATCCAATCATTTTCAAATGATTTCCTAAATGGAATGACTTCCTATCAGCCCATGTCACTGGCTTCACCCCACTGTTACCAGGAGCTGGTTCTTATTGGGCTCTGGAGGCCAAGAAGGGCTCCTTTCCTCTGCCCATCAGCAGGTTGCTCGGCACGGTAGGGTGGGCGCTCCTGTGAGACACAGCTCGGGGGCACGAGGCGGCTGCAGGCCCTCGGCCCTGGCTTCGGGCTGGGGAGGAGGGAGGATGAGGCATGCAGACACTGAAAAGGTGGCTGCAGAGACTTCTTGTCCAGAAGTAACCCAGAGGGAGGAAGTCCCCGTGGGTGAGGACCACGCCTGCCCAGTTAGCACTGATGTGTGGGAAAATGACAAATGGTGCAAGCCACGCAGGTCACACGCATGTCCTGTGCTAATTGTGGATTTTCATTTCCTCTGGAGACCAAAATGAGAAAGTAAAAGTGTACGCAGGAGTCAAACCCGCTTTCTAGAATGTGGTTAATTTCTAGAGGCAGCTGGGTTTCCTGTGGAGAAGACAGGTTGGCCCACGCGGAGTAGAGAGGAGACGGCTGTGTGGGCTCCAGCCCCCAGGGAAGTAGGGCCTGGGGGTCACCGTGGGGAGGCTCCGTCGGCTGCAGTGGCTCTGTGGAACCTGAAGAGTGTGGTCTCACCTCCCCCTGCACCAGCCATGTGGCCCGAGGTGATGCCTGTGTGCCTTGGTTTCCCGATGCGTAGAACGCAGCCAGCTGGAGGCAAGGGGGGCTGTTGGGTTCTTTGTGTGGAGCTCTCCAGAAGGCTGTTCGTGCTGTAGGCAAATTCCACAAGACCTAGGAGCCAGGACCCAAGGTGCTTTGATGCTGTAGGGAAGAACCTGGCTGAGATGCACCTGCAGCTGTTTGGAGCCGGTGACCTGGGCTCAGCACACCCTCGCTGCCGGTGGACACAGTACCAGCGGTGCCCCTCACGAGCAGCTGTGAGGCCCTCGGGCAGCGGCACGGGCACCGTCACTTCCTGCCAACCCCACATCCTCATTTCCCACGCTTCTCCTTCCACCTTCCATGATCACTGGGACCTACTGCGGGACACGCCTCAGAGGGACAGAGGGAAGCAGACCACCCTTCTCTTCAGAGAGCTCATGGCCCAGGGAGGGAACACTGGCTGGGGCAATCACAAAGCCTCTCTGGTGCCCAGCCAGTGGCAGGGACCCTCGGAGCTGTGTGGGGAGAGGACACCCCTGCCTTGGCCGCAGAGCATTGGTTTAGAGGTGAGCTGGGGCAGGAGAAGCCACGGGAGCTGTGGGCTCAGGAGGGGCTCATGCAGCTTCGCCTCCCCTCATCTTCTGTGTGCAGGGAAAGACCAGCTGAGTGACAGCTGGGAGCGAAACTGGTTGCCTCCCCTCAGGCTCTGGGCAACTGCAGCTTTGAGTCTCTCCCTCTGGAATCTTCTATCTGGGGTATAATAATGTTATGACACACGTCAGTTATTGACAGCGTAACATGAAAAGGCAATTTGTAAGGACCGGTCGATCTAATCAGGGTGAATCACCAGTCTTCTAAGCCATCGCATTGAGTTCAGTTTCCAACGGATTGCTAAATATCTTCACACTGCGTGGATATTGCCCAGCTCCGCCTCCCTTGCTGCGGGTGTCCCTGTGGATGCTGAGCTTCCACGGAGGGGCTGCTGCCCCCTCTGCCCCCTCACCTCAGCTTGAGTACCCCAGTGGGGAAGGCTGAGGGCCTGTGGAATGAGGGCTCTGTCCCCTCCCCAAGGAATGAACAGCACCGAGGTTCCCATTGCCGAGCCTCAGCATTGTGCAAGCCCGCGATGGGCCATGGACGCCAGGCCCCAGCCCAACGCGCTTCCTTTGGCCCCTCCTGAACTGGGTGGCCTTGCGCCTGCCTTGCCAGGGCCCTGGCATCTGTCTCACTGGCCTTTCTCGCCTGGCATTCCAGCAAGGAGAGCACTGCAGTTTTAACTCCCTTTGAGAGGCAAGAACTTCTCAACCCACAAGAAGAGGCGACCAGGTCCTGCGTGACTGTCGAATAAGCCCAGTCCAACTGGGAACAAGTCTTCTGGGCCCTAATTTCCCACCTGGTGTTCTTGTCTGACAAAATCACAGCCTCCCACATTCAAGAATCTTCATTCATCTCTCTCTTTCAGCGAATGTTCCCTAAGCTCTCCCATCACTGAGCACTGCGGGCAACACCCCAGCTGCATGCTACGACTTTGGTCTGATGGAAAGAAGGATTCAGAACCTCGTGCAAGTGGGAGGCAAGCAGAGGTACAAAGGTATCTTCCGGAGCCAAGGCGGGGGCCGCACAAGGGTCTGTCTCAGTGAGATCCCACTGTCTTCCAGGGTTTGACACCACAGCAGCAAGCCCCAGAGTGGCCCCACTCCCTAAGATCCACAGGGGAAAAGGGGGTGTCTCAGCATGGGTTTGTAACATTGTTCCCTTGAATAAGCAGAGGATGCAGAATTACAAGCATTCCGAGGGGTGGTCAGCTGTGGCCTCCGAGGGGCACCTGACGTCTCATCTGCCTTCTGAACACCAGCTGCCCCAGGTGAGGTGCGTGGAGTTCCACAGCGGTGATGAGCCATCACCATGGAGAACGGTGGCTCACGATTGCTTTGGTTTAAATTGAATTAAGGTGAAGATGAATCACGGCATAACTCTCATGTTTCAGCCAGATGTCTTTCTGAACCAGTGTATTTATGGCTTAAAAAAGTCATAAGGGTTTTGGGCCCAGGGATCGGGCAGGAAGGAAAGGCAGTGAGGTGCAAGGAGGGGCGTGTTGGAAATTGTATCCAGAACTGCTGTGGCTTGTATTGAAGAAAGAAACTTCATATTTCTGCTTCTATTTCTACGACAACACCAAGAAAGGTGTGTGGGGTGGGGAGCAGGTACACACAGGTCCTCGGTATTACCAGTGGTCCAGGATTGTACAATTCCGTCTATTCTACCCATCCTACACCCTGACCCCGACTCAAGTCCTGCGGCCCCTTGGTGCCCTGAGTCCCTCCCCTGCCTGTTCCCAAGCAATCAGTCACCCTAAGACCCCATTCTAAGTGTCCACAGATGATGATGAGTTAATCAGATAAATAAGCCATGGGGTAGGTAGGGGTTGTGGTGCTGATTCCTGGTCCCTCCGGCAAACCAGAAGGGAGCCGCCTCCCCGCAGTCTCCACCCTGTCTCCAAGCTTCCCAGCAGAGCCCCACCTCCAGCAATTGGACCCAGCTTTAACCAGATGGAGGAGCAGCCTGATGTCCTGCCAGCCCCAGAGACAGATGTGGGCACAGGAAGGGGAGGCAGGGAGGAGAGGAAGCCAATAAAAAGCTGTTAGCATCCGTCAGGGTGACCCTTTGCAGAACCTGCGTCAGCCTGAGGACGCAGGGACAGGCTGTGTGGAGAAGCCGCTGGCCTTTGCCGCTTGAAAGCTGGGTCCCTGCAGCCTCCCCAGCCCAGGGCTCCCTTGGAGAAATTCTCACAGAAACCCTAAGCAACATGCCAGGAAAGCACGGATGCCATCCAGAAGAAGCACGCTGAGGAAGAATCCATTCATGTGAACTTCTAGAGCTGGTCACAGAGGGCAGATCCACGGCCAGCTGCATGGCAAGGGCTTACCCACAGGCTCGGAACCTTGGTGAGCATCAACAGTGGGCACTCTGTTTCCCCAAGAGTGACCCAGGGCGCCTTCAGGCCAGGCGCAGCTTCTACTGCTCATTTATTTCCACCACGCAAGCAACGTGCAGCATAGACGAAGCACTCAGTGAACATTTAAATGAATCTGTGGGACGCACCTAAAAGAAATAGAAGTTTTCCAGATAATAAGCGGGTAGAAGTTAGACACCACAGAAAAGATAGGCAGGCAGGCATTTGTTAAGTCCATTTCCTTTCACCTTAGGGTTTTAACATCAAATTATCCCTGTAATGAAGAGGCATTTTGTTATCCAAATTATCATGCTCTTCAAGAGGGAGTAGAAAGGGAAAAAAATGTGAAAAGGGAGAAACAGTACAGACTCTACCTTCAAACTTACTACCCCCACCACACACACACACACACACACACACACACACACGTACGTACACACACACACACACACGGTAAATGACATCAGGTATTTATCCAGTCTGCCATGAGACATCTGACTCCACCTTAGAAATGAGGGACGCTTGGGCCAGCACAGTGGATCACATCTATAATCTCAGCACTTTGGGTGGTCAAGGTGGGAGGCTTACTTGAGCCCAGGAGTTTGAGACATGGCAAAACTCTATCTCTCCAAAAAATACAAAAATTAGCTGGGCGTGGTGGTGGCACATGCCTGTGGTTTCAGCTACTCGGGAGGTTGAGGTGGGAGGATCCCTTGAGTCTAGGAGTTCAAGGCTGCAGTGAGCTGAGATGATGCCACTGCACCCCAGCCTGAGCAAAAGGAGTAAGACCCTGTCTCAAAAAAAAAGAGGTATGCTTGGTGCTTGGTATGTCCGAGATGGGAAGACAATTTACAGTCTTTATGTCTCATTTGACAAAGTGAAGTTTCAACTTCCAGGGCTGCTCAGCAGAGCCGAGTCTGGAAAACAAGCTCTTGGGCACCTCATCAGCAGCGCGTTTTCCCTGGAGCCCAGGCTGTCAACACTGTATTCATAATTCTACTCCAAGGGCCTTTCAGAGTGGAGGAGAGAGCTGTGGCGAAAGGCAGTGAGAGGCAGAAGCCCAATGCCGAAAAGCCAGATTTCAGCCTCAGGGAAGAGCCAGTCCCAGCCCCGCTCTGGCCTCACCACCCCAGGCGACATCCCAGGCCTCTGTGCAGAGATCGTGCTCAGGCCCAACACTCACGCTGGAGGAAAGGCGGAGACATTCACAACCCAGCAGATTCCAGGCTGCCTTCTCCACAAGGTCAAGTTTGTGGAGGAGAAAGGGGAAGATTCTCCACCTACCAGGCGCCTCCTGGACTATCAAGAACTAACAGGGACTAGGTCACCCGAAATAGCAGATCACATTGAAACAGCATACTTAGCTTTTGGAACGAACCACGAAGCAGGCGGGAGGACCGGAGATTGCAACATACTGACCTTCCGAGTTCTGTTTGGGTCAGTTTGTTAAAATTAGTTTGTCCTCCCTGGAGACACGGCCAACGCAGCCTTTTCTGTGGCAGGGGTCCAAACACAGTCTCTGCTGCTCTCCACGCACGGCAACGGGAAGGCAGCTCTCCCCCTCCATCACTCCGAGGAGCTCATGTGCGGACAGGGTCCTCTGTAGCATCTTTAAATAGGAGGTGACTTTGTACCGTTGGAGCCGGAGTCAGAGTCAGCAGTGACCTGAGCAGTTCGGACCAGGATGAGTTCCTTCTGCTGAAAGAGGATGTTAAGATGAGAAGTGCTTGGTGGGGCATGGTGGCTCACGCCTGTCATCCCAGCACTTTGGGAGGCCAAGATGGGTGGATCATGAGGTCGGGAGATCGAGACCATCCTGGTTAACATGGTGAAAACCCGTCTCTACTAAAAATACAAAAAAAACAATTTGCCGGGCATGGTGATAGGTGCCTGTGGTCCCAGTTACTTGGGAGGCTGAGGCAGGAGAATGGTGTGAACCCAGGAGGCAGAGCTTGCAGTGAGCGGAGATCACACCACTGCACTCCAGCCTGGGTGACAGAGCAAGACTCTGTCTCAAAAAATAAAAAAAATGAGAAGTGCTTCTAGAGCATTTAGAGCAACGGGATGATGAATTTCATTTTCCATTTCATTTCTCTGATCAGCCCTCATCTTAAATGTTTGTATTTCTTTCTCTTCCTCACCTTCCTGCCACCAGTCACTGCCCAGTGACCTTGCTAGGTCAGGGCTAGAGTGTAATCATGACAAATAAACTGGGGGTTTCATGACATTTCTGACACCTGTTTGACTACAGAGACACTGAACTGTCCTCCGCCAGGTCCGTCCTGGGCACTGGAGCCTGCGTCTGGGGCCCCTGCCCCTGTCCTTGGCAGCAGCTCCAGGGCTCCCCCACCTCCCTTCCCTCTCCTGTGTCAAAAGTATTGACTTTGAAGATCAGAAAGGGTCCTCACTGAGGCTTTTTCATTTTAACTAAAACTCTCAAATTTAGAGTGTTTTTCCCTTTTCAATATGCCTTTTTAATATTGATTTTTTTTTTTTAATGAAGTCTTGCTCTGTCCCCCAGGCTGGAGTGCAGTGACCCAATCACAGCTCACTGAAGCCTCAAGCTCCTGGGCTCAAGCCGTCCTCCTGCCTCAGCCCCCTGCGTAGTTGGGACCACAGGTGCCACCACCACGCTCAGCTAATTCTTTTAACATTTTTTTGTAGAGACAAGATCTCACTCTGTTGCTTATTGCATTTTTTTATTTCAAATGTTTATACCACCGTTTTTTCTAAGCTTCTAAGAAAGAGCTGAAATTCACAAAATCAAATTCATACAAATTCTTGAAGAAACAATACTTGCCCTTCGGCAGGTAAGCAATTCCTGTTGTAAGCATCTGACACCAGACACCCTTCCCCGCTTCTTCCTTCCTTCCTCCCTCCCCCCACAGGTCAGGGTGAGACAGTGCAAGAGAGAAACATGGAGACACCACCAATCCCGTCACAAACACTGCTCAGGCCACTTCCATAAAAGTGTAAGAGGTTCTAGGCATCAGGCTAAAGTACTGCTGTTGAGATCTGTGGTGTCTACAACAGGTACCACTTGAGGGTTTGGAAAGGCAGGCTGAGGGGCAGGAAGTAGCAGATTCTGATCCTGTTTCTGAAAAGTGATTTTATTTGTTGAATATCCCAGCACTGTTGTGAATTAAGAGTCACTAAAGCAATCAAGGTTCTTGTAAAATATTCAGGACCACAAAGCAGACATATTTTTCCTTATGGATCAATAATTTTTAAAGTTCAAATTAACTTAAAACATTAACACACTTTTCGTGAATAGTGCTTTGACCATGGGTTTAGACACCAAGGAAGCAGAGGAAGTTGGTGCGCAGGAAACAGCCTGGAAGGCCCTTAGCAGCTGAGGCACATGTCTGCACCTCTTACCATGGAAGGTTGGTTCGGCTTCTAACAGTCGTATCCAAGGAAGATTCTAGCACTTCCTCGATAAACCACTGACAGCCTTGAAGTTTCCTTCATGCCTTGATCCAACGAGAATCCCCCGTCCTGCCATTTTAGATTATTTCCTCTTACACTGACCTTATTTTCTTTGAGAATGTAATTAATGACATGAGTCTTGTCATTTTTCTTTTCTGTGCTTTAAAAAAACCAAGAGGTTCCGATGCTCATGTTGCAACACATTTTAAAACGCTGTTTCATTCTAGCTTCCTCAGGTACCTCACTCCGGATTCTATTAAAATCGTAACCTCTAGAAGATGGATTCAGCAAATGCCAGGCATGGAGCCATGAATGTTTTCATAAGAAACAAGAGTAATAGAAAGAATGTGTGTTAGCCAGACGACACCCTGATGACACCTCCACCACTTCCCCAGCCCTTCCCAGCAGCAAAGTGATTTAGCTCAGATGGGCTTCTCCAAAATGGAAATAGTCACTTGTTTGAGCAAATAAATGTAATTAAAATTGTTCTGGAAAAATGCTAGTACTCTTCACTAATACATATCATCTTAAAAACTTATCTCTGAATTGTTTCCAAATGACAAATGTGTAAAGTTTCAAAGTACTCTCTGTTGTCTTATCCTTGTAGTGGAAGACACTGCTTTCAACACAGACGTACTGTGTGCCTCCTATGTGTGAGGCCTGGTGCTCATGGCACAGGTCCTTGCATGCAAAACACCACTCTTCATCTTGACGTTTCTAGACATTCAGCCATTCCTCAGGAAACCATTTACCTTCCCTCTGCCTTTTCTATAAAATGCATGGACTGAGGAATTATCAACTGCATAGCGCTTTGTTTGCTGAATATCAAGTAAACGCACTCTTACCATATACAGGGCTGTATCTAGGCGGCCAGTTATTAGAATAAAAACAAAATACTACCTTCACCCGCTCAGATAATCCCTGCGTTTGGCTTCATGGTATGATTCCAAACTCCTAGTGACATTGTTAAAAGTGAACACGACAATGGAACTTATTTCATGATGAAATGTCCTGAGTGTGTGTCTGTGTGTTCTCAAATTATAGCTCACATGGACAGAGAACGTTTTCTCGCTCCAGCACCAAGCGGGGATTGGGTTGCAGTGGTGAACAAAGGCCAACGCGGCCCGCCCTCTTTGAGGCTGCAGTCTTCTGGGACACACGCCCACTAAACAAACAACTCCACACATTAATCACGCCACAGGGCAAGCGGCAAGGGCACCATCACGTGCGGCAGGTAACCCAGGCGGGTCCTTGTCGTGGCGGAGGAAGGTCACACTGGAAGTCACCAGACAGAGGGAGGGTCACACTCCAGGTCGCAGAGTGGGGGCGGGTGGAGAACCAGGCTGCCAGGGCGCTGGCTGGAGCCCAGCGGCAACGGACCCGTGGGAGAATAACCAAACGAGGCTCCAGGACCGGCAGGAGCCGGACGGTGCATGACCGGAGAGGCCAAGCCAAGGATTTTGAACTCCACGCTCCAAGCAGCCGGAAGCGTTGGCTGGCGCCAGCTGAGCACATGCGCAGAACTGCGCCCTGCAAGGCGCCCTCCGCTGCAGACCCGGAGGAGGTGCTCCCAGCACCGCTGCGGACCCTGCTGTTTCCTTCCAGGGACTTGGCAGAGCTGGTGATCACCTACTGTGAATCAGAACCCCCGAGACGCTGGTGCCGACGTCCTTGACCAGACTCCCGTTCTCCACCCAGTTTGATTGGCTTAGTTTTGGTCTTATAAGATTTCTCGTCTGCATCGTACATCTGCAACCGCGGCAAGCCTCCCTAAGATGCATTCTGCTGTAGGTCACGTCATGGACACGGCGGTCCGTACACACCAGGAAACTGTGTTTGTGTGTGCGTGTGTTCACTGTATAATCCAGCTTAATGCTTTCGCTTATGGGACGTTTCAAACAAATACGCAAGAGGAAAGAACAGTAAAATGAGCGCCCCCGTGGGCCACTCCCAGCTGCAGCGACCCCCAGCAGTGCCCGTGGGACTCCCCCTGCCACTGTGCCCACGGCAGGGGGTGGGGCTCTGGATCAGTCCCAGACCTCATATTGTTTCATCCATAAATATTTCAGAATGTTTCTCTAAAAGAGAAGGTCTCTTTAAAAAATGAACAGTAATAACACATCACATCTGAAATATTTAGCAAGTACACTTTATTCTTTTTTTTTTTTTTTTTTGAGATGGAGTCTCGCTCTGTGGCCCAGGCTGGAGTGCAGTGGCCGGATCTCGGCTCACTGCAAGCTCCGCCTCCCGGGTTCACGCCATTCTCCTGCCTCAGCCTCCCGAGTAGCTGGGACTACAGGCGCCCGCCACCTCGCCCGGCTAGTTTTTTGTATTTTTTTTTTTAGTTGAAACGGGGTTTCACCTTGTTAGACAGGATGGTCTCGATCTCCGGACCTCGTGATCCGCCCGTCTCGGCCTCTCAAAGTGCTGGGATTACAGGCTTGAGCCACCGCGCCGGGCAGCAAGTACACTTTAAAATCATTCGGATATCCCAGTCAGTGCTTACATTTCTCCAGTTAGTTCATAAATTTTTTAAACTGTTTGAAACAGGAACCAGATCCAGACGCTGCCATGGATTGATATGTCTGTGTCTCTTTGAATCTATAGGTTACCCTTTACCACTTTCTTGTTTTTTCCTTGCAATTTATTCGGCTACAGAGTTCCCTGGATTTGGCTGTGCAGATCCGTGGGGCATCCAGGAAGGAGTTTTCAGTCCCCTGTGTTTCTGTAACTGGTAACTAGACTGAGAGCTGTCATCAGATTCAAGATTCAATGTTGGTAGCACAACACTTCTCTTCGCTGGTGTTGCTGGCCTCTGTATTTAATGTGCCCTTAATGCAAGGAGGAAAGGCACAGCGGAGTCCTGTCTGAGGGAGAGTGAACACTAGTCCCTCCATGGAGCTCCTGCTAGGTATGTCGCCCTCTGTCCATCCTGGGAACCGCTCAATGCTTTGAGGTATGCACAAGTTAAAAATGCAATCGCTATCATTTCCACTAGAAGGAACCAGGGCTTAGTGGGGAAAAAGCAGCAAATTCCAGGGCCAGAGTGGGGTCAGTCCACAAGGAGCCCGTGGGGTCCTGCTGAGGCAGAAGGCGGGACATGCTCAGGGCTGCCCACCAACAGGAAGCAGAGGAGCCGCTTCCATGACTCCCACACCCAGTCCGAGGCCATGTTAGCGCCAAACGGTGACAAAATCATGACAACTGTCGCCCACTGGATACAGAATAACTCATGAGTCTACACTGACATGAAGGAAGGAAGGAATGAAGGAATGAATTAGGAATGCTTATTCTTTCTGTGGAAAGAACTAATAAATGCATTAGGGAGATGGAATTAGAAAATCGCAGCTGCTTCATGAGTGTGCCTGCTCTTACCATCTTCACCTCATGATGGCCAGCAGGCAGCTTCCTGATGGAGCAGAGGAATGGGTCACTTCTCATGGATCCAGGGAAACCAAAGCCTTGAAAAGAGAAACACCAAGGCCACCTCTGCCCTCAGCCTCTCAGGCCGCAGGCGAGCACAGGTCCACGCTAAGGCAGAGCCCAGTAACTACGCCTTCTGGTTGTCATTCATAAAATTTATTTTGGAAAAATATTTTAAAAAGGAATTTCTTCATTAACAAAACAGTAAAAAACTCAAATAACATTTGCACAATATTCCATAAATACATTTATATACAAAAAATATAGTCACATAGACCCGAAGTGCCTTTGTACATATTTACCAAAATTTAAATTATAAAAAATGAACATCACAAAATACTCAAGCTTTACAGATATCATGAAAAATATTTTTACAAATCCAAAAAATAACACACATCTTTTCCATCTAGAAAAAGCACATTTTCGTATCAAAAAGGACAATAAAGGCAGTGTTTGTGTTTCTAATTCAAGAAAAGACTGGCTCATAAGAATCCAAAATATACACTTCAGGCAGTGCATGCTTCTTATGCGTAATTCAGTTCACCCATTTAAATATATATTCTCTTAAGAGCAACTGTCCATAGTGCAACGGCGACGTCACGGAAGGCAGAGCCGCAGGCGGCCGGGCCGTGGCAGGCTGTCGGCAGGCGTCGAGGACCTCAGGAGGAGAACCTGCTCGGTCTGAACTCAGTTTCTCAGCAGCAGTCCACGAGGCCTCCCTCCTCTTCAGCAGCATTCGTTGGGGCATATATCCTTGGAATTTTACTTATGTTAAGAGAAACAGGAATCTTGCCATCTCACTTCCATTTTACACCTGGAGGGGCCACAAGACAAATGGGAAGTTAGCCTGAGACAGATTCCCATTCTCCGGCTTCAGGTGCTCCCATGCTGAGGAGGAGCGGGTGGCCGCTGCCGGCACTGACCTCAGTTGCTATGACGCACTCGTCCTTCTCCTCGGATATGACGTACACAGACTGGTACTTCGTGTCTTTTGAAGTCGAACAGCCCGAGTCCGGCCTTTTTCTTTCCGATGCTTCTCCACTAAAAAGAAAATAGAGAAAATCCACAATGAATGCACATTTGGGAAGAGAAATGGGCCGGTGCTTCCAGGAAGACACCCCCAGGTACCCCCTCCTGAGGCCCCGCCCACAGCACGCACCCCCTGAGTGTGGTCGGGGTCCCCTTCTCCTCTCCTGAGGAGCTCTGGGGCTGGCACTTGGTGTCACGCTTGCTATGCGCGTCCCTGACGGCGGCGTCGTCACCCTTGAGGTCCTGCACGAGGTTATAGTCCACCGCGGGGTAGCGCGCCTTGAAGCCATTCTTGTCAGCACTGTGGTCCCCACGGAAGTCCGCCTTCTTGTTGGTGTTTTTGATCTGCGTGGCCCCGATGACGCTGACTGAGATGTCCTTCTCACGCTGGCAGTTGGCCAGGTTGTTCATAGTCTCCGTCTCCCCCCGGCAAGGGTCGGCTGGGGGCCGGCGCTTCTGCAGCCTCAGCCGGACGCAGACCACCACGGCAGCACAGCCCAGCAGCAGCATGAGGACGAGGACGACCCCGGCGCACACGGCCACCCAGGGGAATGGCCCGCCCTGGCCTTCTAGCTTCTCAGTGAGGTCCACCACCGCTGGGCCCGGGGGCAGCTCGGGGAGCAGGAACTGGCAGTTGGGACCCCCGTAGCCCCGGGCACACTCGCACACGTAGCGGTGGCCCCTCTCGTGGCAGGTGGCCCCATTGTGGCAGGGTGCGTGCTCACACCTGCTGACAGGGGCACTGCAGTTCCTGCCCGTGTAGCCAGGCGGGCAGGTGCAGGAGAAGTCGTTCACGCCGTCCCGGCAGGTGCCCCCGTTGGCGCATGGAGCGGAGGCGCAGTCGTCCACGTTGTTGTCACAGTGCCTCCCAGAGAAGCCAGCCTGGCAGCGGCACAAGTAGGCATCGCCGAGGTCCACACACTTGGCGCCTGGAACACAGGGACATGAGCGTCACGTGTCTCCTTGTAGGTCTGTTCACCAAAAAGTCATTCTGAAGCATCTGTCTGTCTGTCACCGTAGAAACCAGACAAACCAAAGACAGCCTGTGGCCTGAATGAGTCAACAGTGCAAGGTGACGTGGTCTAGGACCTCAAATACGAGAGGTGTCCAGGTCTAGCTCTACAAGTTAGAAACCACGCGGGCTAGTATCTGGACAGGCGCTGTGCAGAACCCTCCGCCTGGTGACTGCATTAGTCGCCACAACAGCCCGACAAGAGCATGTGCCACTGGACCCAGGTTTCAGATGGGGAAACTGAGGCTTAACGAGGGTGTCCTTGCTCCCGGTTACACAGTGAGTGAGAGGAGCAGGCACTGACAACAGGGGAGGGAGGGAGCGAGAGAGGGAGGGAGGCAAAGGATGACCATTCCAGAATGCTCTGGCAGATCTGGGGCCCAGCTCTCCTTGCTGTGTGTCTGCTTTGGGCAGCCAGCCCCTCACTGCCAGCAGGAGGCTCTCTGTCCTCACTCAGGGACACCCCTGACTATTGTGCTGGATGGCCACACAGCTGGGCCACTCTCCCAAGCTGGAGTGGCCGGGGCCTGTGAGCATCACTTGCTGAACCCGAGGCGGCCTCAGGTGCCCCGAGCACCTCGTGGCCCTGAGCAAGTCATACACTGCTTGGTCTAGGTTTTCGCAGAGAACTTCGTAATAAATGCCCCAGCCTCTCTCACTCCCCAGGTCTTTCCAGACTCAAAGATAGAGTTTCCATCGAGAATTCCTGGCGATCTGGATAAAAGTGCTTCCTAAACTGGAGGTTACTCACAAATGCTCATTCTTAATGCCATCTCAGTATTGACCACTCGCCCAAGTCTCTGAGCAATCACCAGCTGCCCCCTTACCATTAGAACAGGGTGAAGAACTGCAGTAGTCAATTTTCTTCTCACAGTTGAAGCCGGAGTAGCCCACGGGGCAGCGGCAGCTGTACCCTCCGTCAGGGCTGTCTGAGCAGCGGCCCCCGTTAAAGCAAGGGCCGTCCGCACAGGTCATAGCACTCAATTCACAGATTTTGCCATAGAAGCCAGGTGGGCAGGTACAGGAATAGCTGTTCTCGAGATCCTACATGATGGAGAGGTCAGAAAATGCTTTCCAAAGTTGCTCCAAGGAGCCCACACACTCCATTCAACACCAGGGCACCCCAGCTTCGGGGTAAGATGCCACGGAGCCTCCAACTCACCGTGCAGCTCCCTCCATTCTTGCAAGGGCTGGGGTCACACTCGTCGATCCCCAGCTCGCAGGTGGCACCTGTGTACCCAGGCCGACAGGAGCAAGTGTAGCTCCCCTGGCCCGTGTTGGTGCAGGTGGCCCCATTCTTGCAGGGCTTATGGTGTGTGCAGTAGTTCAGGTCTGTGAGGGGTGGGGACAGGAAAAGTAGGAGATAGGAAGCTCGACATCAAATGCAGGAAGACTTTATTTTTCCAGTGACCAAACAGCCAGGGAAGTCCAGGGCTGCTCTGGAGGGAGCAGGCCGCCTCAGGGAGAGAAGGCTTACCCTGGTTGCAGAAAAGGCCCCCCCAGCCTTCCTGGCAGTTGCACTGCCAGGGCTGCTGGCAGGTGCCATGGAGACAGCCTGGATAGCGGATGCACTCGTCACAGTACCGGCCCTGCCAACCCACTCTGCACCTTGGAGAAAAGCAGAAGACTCAGATGGAGGCTGCCTGTTGCTGGCTGTGCAGTGGACATCCTCACCCTAGAAGCCATCTTCCCGCAGCACCAGTGAGCCTCTGGTTCTCCAGGTCAGCAGAACACTGGGCCACCTTGGGAGCTGTGGCCTGGCCTGGGCCCCACCAGAGGTTCTGGCTTCGTGGGTATTAGGACAGCTCCAGTGTCAGCATCTCAGAAATCACTCCCTGAGTGATTCTGGGATGAGGCAACATTGGAGAACCACCGAACGACACTGTCGTTTCCTGTGCCAACTCTTTTTAAACTACTCTCTGTAAATCCTCATAGCCATGAAGGGGCGTAAATGAATGACAACGCCATGACCTCACATGCTGCCAAACATTTATTAAGTAGAAACACGAGAAAACAGCCCCCTGCTCAATCAATCCTACTGGAGGTTTTTGAATGATCACCTATAGGGCTGTTTTTACAAATATACCAGGTATGAAAGGACAACAAGAAAAGGCAACACAACAGACCACCACCTTGTGCGGACTTACTTGCATTCCCCTGGCTTGTCACAAAATCCATGCTGCTCATCACATCCCGGCAGGCAGATCGCTACAAGCAAAGGAAAAACAGGGTCAAGCCCCACGCCAAGTACCTCCCAACAGGGCTGCTGCCCTTGGGGCCGGGACACAAGGTGCCGGCTTCAGTCAGCAAATCCCAGCTGAGTTAATCTCCCCAGGTTGTGGAGGACTGACCCCCCTGCCTAGTAGCCTGGGACTTGACTCAGCCCTGGGGATGAGCATTCTTCTTAACACAGTGGCTCAAGGGCAAAAGGGCTCTCGGAAGCCCCCACCCCCACCCTATCCCCTTTTCTTCTAAGAGAGGGTCAGAAGTCTTCCCCCTCCTCCTCCCCCACTTCCCAATTCTATGCACAAAGCTCCACCTCTTAATATCCCAGAAAGTGTGTGTGCAGATAAGAGTGGACAGCTGGTATGCAGGGTGCCAGGGCAGGACAGCTGCTCCATTGTCTGTCCTCTACGGCAGCTGCCCCAGCGCAACAATGCCGGCCTCCCCCGCGCCCCCGGCCCCACCTCCTCACACACACCCCTCGCGTGTACACACACACACACACACACACACCCCTTCTGCCAATAGGAGCCGGCGGGTGTCCCTGCGCCTATCCCCGGAGAGATCTAATCTACGGCACGCGCGAGCTGGGGGCGGGGAGACACTTCAGTGTTTGAAGAAAAAAGTCTAAGTTTCTGGCTCCCCTGTGGTGAAGAAGAGGCAGGGAGGCAGGCTGGGAGGCAGCAGACTGGCCAGAGGCTCCCACAGGGCAGGGGGTGGACATTGGGCTTGAGGCTTGGAGCTGGCTCTTGCTGCCTGGTTATGAAACTCATTAACAAGCAGCTCCACAAGTTTTATTTTGCTTTGTTAAAAAAAAAAAAAAAAAACAGAACTAGTTCAGGCCAAGGCAGAGCTTAGAAAGAACTCAGTGAGTTCTAGAGGGAATTTGGGAAGCTAAGTAACCAGGACATCAAGGCACTCAGTGAATGGAAAGACCCACCCTCAACCCCAGGCACTACCCAGCTCCTGCCAGAGCTTCTGGGCCTCACAGAGCGCCTCTCCAAGGTTGTCTGTTTCCAAGCAAGGAGAATGACGGTTTCCTGGAGTTTCTGGGCAGCTCCAGGTCCGACCCAATCCCCAGCTGTAGGGAAATCCGGTACCAATGGGCTGGGATGGCCAGGCGTGCAGATGAGGCCTCAGTAAGCTGGAGAGAGGGCTCTTGAGGTCCCCATGAACCAGAACCAGGAGCCAGCATGGCCCCTACCCCTGCCCTAGTCACCTGCCTGCCATTAAATTGACATGTCAATACCCAATAATCAGGCAGGCAGAGCCACCGTCACTATTGGGAAGACATTGCTTTTCCAGACAAGGCGCTGCCTGAGCATTCAAGCCAGATGGGGCTGTGCACCCCTCGCCCACACAGGCCTTGGAGACCCAGCCTCAGCAGCCCACAGGAGCGAAAGCCTGCCCTCTGGCCAGCACAGACAGTGCACGTCACAGGGAGTATCCGGAAAGGCGTTTGCTCCAGAGAGGTCAAGCACACCAGCTCCAGAGAGAAAATGGAACGTTTCCCAGTGTGATGCTGTCACAGCACAGGGAACTCTGGTTGAAAGCGTGCCCCTGACACACAAGCTCTCTCTATGTTCCTCCCTTCCTTCCTCCTCTCCCTCTCTAATACACACACTCTGAGGGTAGCACTGGCTTTACTTCCTGACCCCTGGCCCTGCCTCTAAAATCCTCCCTGATTAAGAAAGGCAGTTCCGATAGTGGATAAACACAGTCTTGGATGTTAAAATGTCTGCATTGACCCCAACCCCCAGACTTGGGAGCTGTGACTTATAGCAATCCACTTCTGTCCTCTGGGCCTCAGTTTCCCCACCAGAACATCTCTACAGTCCCAAGCTCCCCCAGGCTCAGGAAGCCTCATCCCCGCCCGCGGTCCGTGTTGGTGGACGAGTGAGCCAGCGGTGCCTTCCCAGAGACTCACGCTCTGTGCAGTAGGGCCCTTTCCAGCCAGGGTTGCACACTTTCTCCCCACGCTCCCCACACGTGAAGTGGCCAAAGGCATCGTCCCGGGGGCGGCAGAAAACGGAGCAACCCTCTCCATAGTAGTGTTCGTCACACACGAAGCGGTAGGAGTACTTGAGATCCGTGCGGCCGCTGCTGTGCAGGTCCTGGGACCACTCCTCGCCCACCGTCAGGTGCCTCTGGGTGGCCAGGCGGCTGATGAGTCTTTCTGGGTTTTCTGTGGGGAGAAGATGTTCCTGGTTGGTTCTGACCGAGAACCTTGAGACTGGGGACAGAGCACGGGGTGGGACCCAGACATTCAGCACAGGAAGGAGGGCCAAGTCCTCCTACCCTGAACTTTCTGGGGCTCGTGAAGAATGAAAGCTGTCTGGGTTTGGTTGCGGGATGGGTGGGCAAAGTCCAATGCTATTAACTGGGGGAAGCAGTTTTGGGGTTTGGGTTTTGTTTTTACCTGTTGCGAGGTCATCAGGAGAATCTGTGTGGAGAGCTTCAATAATCAGAGAGAAGGTGCCCTGGGAGAGAGGGTAGAGGACGTAAGACAACCCAGAAATGTAACGAAAAGAAAAAGGCAAAAAGCAGAGTCATTTGTAACAACCAGGTCAGCAACAGAGGCCTGAAGGCTGCAGGTCTGGGGCAGCGTGTCTGGGGAGGGTCTCCACGCATCTCCTGCCTGCTCTCACCTTCCCTAAGGAAATGGAGTAACTTTTCTAAAGAGTGGTTTCCTGACGTGTGTTTTCAGGATATACTACAGAATATTACGTTGTTTTTTTAATTAGAGAGAGAGAGAGAGAGAATGCAGGCAGAATGGGGTGGAAAAGGGCTGAGGGCCGTTGTCATTTTTCTCGGGGGATGGGCACGCTCCGGGTGGCAGCGGTCGCGCTGCGCGGGTAATTGCGCCACCAACGCGTCTAGGAGTCGGGAAACCAGAACCTTCCCACGTGAAGGGGCGCCTCTGACTGGGGACCTGGCACAGAGGCCGGATACGGAAATCTCCCGGGCGCGCTCGGCCTCTCCTCTTCGCCCCAGCGCGGTCCCCTCCTGCAGCCCGCCGGGCCCCGGGGCGAGGTGTCCGCGCTGCTGGGCCAGAGCCCTGGGGCCGCCGCCAGGCAGATCGCAGCGCCCACCGGCGCCTCGCGGGGTCCCCGAGGTCCCGCCACCGAGCGCCCGAAGCGGGATCTCAGCGCGTCCTTCCGCCCGCCACGCTTCAGGCCCGGCCCGGCGCCCGCAGGTGCGGCACTCACCGGCCAGGTGAAGCCGAAGGGGAAGCGGATGGGGTTGCTGAACGCAGGGTCGGCGCCCGCGCCGTCGGGCAGGCTGAAGGAGTCGACGCCCAGCACGGGGGTGACGACGCTGCCGTAGGTGCAGGGCGGCTCGGGGGACACGCTGGCCTGGTAGTGCTTGAGGCACACGCGGAAGAAGGTCCGGCAGGCGCACGGCGGCGGCCCCGCGCCCCCGCGGCAGCAGTTGCGGTTCCCCAGCAGCCCCTTCTTGTTGACGAACTCCTGCAGCTTCAGCTCAAACACCCCTGAGCTCCAGACCTGCGCGGGGGAGGGCGGGGGCGTGAGGACGCGGGACCCGCCCGGGAGAGGGGCATGGGCCCTGCGCGAGGGGTGCGCGGGGAGCCTGGGGGGGCCCAGGGGCCGAGCGCGCTCGCGGCACGGCCGGCGCTGGGGTCCTCTCCCCCGGGATTCACCTTCCGGGCTGTGACTGGCGCGGCCTGTGTCGCTGTCCGCCCCTCCCTGCGCGCTCCTGCCCCGCGCCCCCGGTCCGCCGTGCGACCCCGCAGGGCTGCGGCGCCCCCACCTGCCCGCCTACCTGACACAGCAAGGCCGAGAGCACCGCCAGGGCCAGCGCGCACCGACCGCCCATGCTGCTTCGCCCCACGCGCAAGCCTGCGGGGCCCCCTCTTCTCTCCTTAGAACAGCGGCGGACGCGCGGGGGATCGATGGGCCCCGGGGAGCGTGGGCAGAAAAGCTCCCTCGCCTCGCCCCAGACCGGAGGACCCAGGACTTCTTTCTTTAAAAGCTGGTCTCCGCCTCTTCCCGAGGCCGCGGTTCTTTATATCCGCCCTGCGAGGTCCCGCGGGAGCCCCAGGGATGCCCGAGGAAAGGCGGCTCTCGGGGGACAGCGCGGCGGCGGCGACTTTCGTTTTCCTCCTTCCTCCCAGTCCCCGAGGAGGTGAGGGTCGCCGGCTTCCTGGTTTTGTCTTAAGCTTCTTCGCAGGAGAAGGAGGGGGAGAGAGAGAAAGAGAGAGAGAGTCCAGATATTGAGCTTAATTCCCAAGAGAGCTGCAGAGCTTCCTCCCGAGCCGATTAGAAAGCCGCGGTCTGGAAATCCCACGGGCGAGGCGATAATCCGGGGCCAGTGGCGGGCGCGGAGGGGACGGTCGGCCGCGGCGGGTGTGCGCGGCGGCCCCTGCGGATCGCGGCCCGGTGTCACTCGGCGGCGGCAGTCGTTCCGGGAGCACTCCGGGCTCTGATCTCCGGTGTCACAGCAAAGATCCGCGTCTTTCCGATGAATCCAGCCAATGCCATCCAGTACACACGCGCAGGACCGGAGGGGCCGGGCCGTGGGAGGAGGATCTGCGCCGCGGCTGCTCGGGTTCCCCTGCGCTCTGCCCTCGGCCCGGTCGGGTCTCCGCGGGTGCGTGCAGAGGATCTGGCTCTCGCCGGCGCCTGCCACACTTATATTCCACCGGCCGCCCGCATGGCTAATGAGATGCAAATCAGCAGCCCCCCAATCTGGCGAGAGCTGTCACAAAGGAGCCACTTTTCCAAACCCTCCTCTCAATGGATCGCCAAATGGTCAGTGAGCTGTAAAATGTGCAACCCTCCTCCCCGCCCCCACCCTTCCCCGCCCCCCCAGTCCTCCCCTGCCCCCGCCCCCAGCTCCCCCTTCCTCCCTCACCACACAAAACGCACTCATTTACATTCCTGCAAAATGTTCACCGCAAGAATCCCCCTGCTTCTGGAGCTGGTGCCGCCGCCCCGTCCCCTCCGCACGCCCTCCCGGGCCGCAGACGCCCAGAGACCCTCGGCCACACGCGGGGGGCGGCGCAGCGGGCCCCACTTGAGCAGCGGGACGCGGCCTCCGAAACTCCGGGCCACGGCGCCCGCCGAGGGGTCTCCTCGCGCCGACAGCGTCCCGGGGGCTTGGGGAGGGCGGCTGCGAGCAGGAGGATGAAGTTCCAGGCCCGAGCTCTCGGGGGGCCGCCCCTTCTTCGGGGCAGGCGCTTCCTAAGGAGGAGTCTCTCGGGGGCGGAGGCGGGGGTGGCGACTCGGGGAGCATCGTAGGAAAGGGGCGGGCGGAGCGGTGGACCGAGGGCTTCTAGAGCGAAGCGGCAGTTTCGGGAAGTTTAGGGAGGTCCGACGCGGGGACACCTCCTGGCCCAGGATGGCGACTGAGCCTGGGGGAGTGCAGAACCGGCGCGCGGGCGGGGCCAGGACGCCCCCGGGACACCGGCATCCCCGCGCCTTCGGTGCCCTCTCGTGGTCCGCGGCCACTGGGAGTGGGGGCCCGGGGCCGGGCAACACATCCCCGGAGCCAGGAGAACCTGGCCTTCAACTCCCCCCATAGACACGCGCCCTCCCCCACAGGATCCTCGGCCGCCGCCACCTTGCCCGGGTCTCGGCCCTTCTCTCCCGGGTATCCCCCTCGGCCTCCCTCCGCCTGGTAAGAAGTGAGTTTGGTGTGTGTCGTTCGCGTGGCTGTCATTAAGGCAGCCTGTTATTGTGCGAGGCTGAATCAGTGGCTCTTTGTGCGCTCAGCTGTATGGTAATGCAGACAGCACCTGCTCCCCGCACAATGCGGAGAGAAAGAGCTCCCCTCCGCGCGCGCCGCGGCCTCTGCAACAATGTCCGGCACATGTTCTAAAGCCCCATCCAGCCCCGGCCCCCAACCCACAACCTTTACACAACCGTCACCTTATTAGGTTTTTACACGTCCATCAGACACTAGAACTTTTGTTTTCATTTTTTAAAGGGAAATGAGTTTATTGGGAGGGTCGAGAACACACGTATCATACAATAAATTATCTAAATTGCCCTCCTAGGCACGATGGAGAAGTAAGTTGGGGCAGACTCCTCCTGTGGCACCTAGCTTTACACTTCTCCCTCTCTTTACCATCCCCGCCAGCGGCTCCCTGACCACTCCCAACACCTCCGTAGCTTCATTAGGGTTCCAGGTGAGTGTTGGAGTACCCCCTTTGATTGTAGCTCAGCCCCAAGGAAGCAGCCTGGCCAGTGTCCTCTGTAGGTGTGTTAGAACTGCCTTATTGGTGAGAACAGGGCACCGTCGAGGCAGAACGTGACTTTCACCCCGGCAGATGTCTTGATCACAAAGTGTCTAAGCAGAGGGAAAGTCTTCGAACACCAAGAACAACCACTGCAGCCAGACATCTGAAGGTCACGTGGCAAAGTCGTCCAGGGCAGGCCCTCTGGCTGTCGCGCAGCTGGAACTGCTACTCTGTGGCTCCTCTTCAGGTGACCCAGCCTGTCTCCTGCTACCTTGTTTCCCAAATACCTGTAAAGTTTTAGGATCAACAGACATGTCCACTTTAGGTTTTCCACTGTTGCCTCCTGGAATAGTGAAGAGTTAACCACCAGAAACAAGCACATGATGGTTAGTGCCAGGTGAGAAAGCCAGGCTGGGGCCTCACCGTGAACCCCCTACTGTTTGGTTCAGAGCAAATGGAGTCTTCAGAAGATGCTGCCACCTCCATGATGGTGTCCTTTTTGGGCTCTAGAGGGACTTGCTGTCACCACAGGGAGGGGCCAGCTCAAATCCTAATTTAATCTTGCCACCTAGTGTCAGGATCCTTTTTTCTCTAGGTTGATGTTTCCTCCAAAAGCTGACTTCTGAGCATTCTGCTTCCCTAAGGCACAGGACCTGTTCCCTGTGCTGGGGGGTGGAGGTGGGGGTGGGGGTAGGTGAGAGGGTTTTGGGAGCAGAAGAAATGTAAAAGAAAAGAATTCGAGGTCAGAATCCAGAATCCTCTGCCTGTAAGACTGAGTGTAGATTTCAGTAAGAAATGAAATATCAGGAACCTTTTAATTAGAAAATGGAAGTGGAAAACAGGCTCATTTGAATGCCTGTTTAGAAAACTGGAAATAAAAAGTTCCACGCGCAAGGGCTTAAACCTTGGGGGAAAAAAAGACTTGCCCCAAATCTTTAACAAACCCCCCTCAGTATCAAGTATTTGTTAAATTGACATGGCACAGATTTCTCGATTACGGCGGCAAAGCGGAACTGAAAGGCATCGTAAAATCCATCAGAATCCTGCCCAAAGCGTTCATTCTTTTCCAACTTAATTTATGCCACGCGATTCTGTATTGGGGAAATCAAGCAGAAAGCCCTTTTCTTCTTCTCCCTCTCCTTCCTCCTCCTCCTGTTCTTCTCCTTTCTCTTTTTCCTCCTCCTCCTCCTCTTTCTCCTTCTCCACCTCCTTCCTCTTCTTCCTTCTCCTCCTTCTTCTCCTTCTTCCTCTCCCCCATTTCTCTCTTCCCACCCCCAAGTTTGTTCCTCTCTCCCTTTCTCTTTCAAAAGCTGTGCTAACGGGGAGACTGTTTAACTTCAGCGTTTCTATAGGAGCCTGTTGTAGTTTAACTCCTGCGCACCAGTAGCTGGGATGAACAAAGGAGAGACTCGAGGTCCAACTATTCATCCTTTCTTTGCACTTTAATTTTCATTGATTGGGAAGACAAGGGGAGCCCTTAGGGATTCGAGCTGGAGGGGACGACACGCCTTTAGACGCCATCAGCCCCCTAGCCAGCCATCTGCTCCGAACCAAATGGCGTTTTTTCACTCCCTAACTGCATGTCTCTATACTCCCACAACTAAGCACTCTGAACCCCACAAATGCATGAGGGCGCTTAAGCCAGGGTATGTTAAATAGGCTTGCCTCAGTGTTGGCCCTGGCTGCTGGAGTCCCTCCTCCCCACACTATAAATCCTCACCTTGCTCATTAGGAAAAAAAACAGGAAACTTTCTTTTAAATACTTTTTTATGTCTCAGCAAATTTACTGTACAAAGTGAGGCTCATTAGGGCTTAGAAGGCACCCAATACATCAGACACAGAAATGGAAGGAGGAATTTGCTGCCTGGTGGTGGTGATTTTTGTTTTGTTTTGTTTTCTGGGCAGCACAACCCCACAGGCTGAGTAACTCCAGTGTCCAGGGTAAGCTTAGGCTGTATAATGATCAGAGCTGCAGCCACAGCAACCACATGTGGAGTTCTCTGTTTGCTGGAGACACTGATTATCTTCCCACCATTTTATTAGGCCACCTGGGAATAAAAGCTTATGGCCATCATCTTATCAAATTCCAATGTGGCCATCCTCAGCAGGGTGTGCATGACCTAATACCATGGTCACCCAATCCTATTCCAACCCCCCTTTCCAAAGAAAGGTTCTGTTCTCCAGGTTTGTGTGTGGTGGTGACTGTGGTGGGGGCAGGAGGGCCTGGGCAGATTGCAATAAACAATGCCCAGAATAGGCTGAGACTCTAGGCCAGCCACAGGTTCAGTTTTCTGTGTAAACAAGTCTGGAGACTTGAGTGGGGTTTGTGTTTTCTCAGACCAACTGAATACTGTATACCCAACAGAGAGGTTCTCTTATTCCTAAGAAGAATTAGGGTCCTTGTTCAGAACAACAAGATAAAAAACTTCCAGGCAGCAAATCTGGTGTTGATCAAACATGCCAGCTTACTTGAAATAAAGAAGAAGAAGAAGGGGACGTAGACCATGCTTATTAATTAGTATTGGTATCACATCTGCACCAACCACCCTCTGCCCATTCTCCATCAGTCAGTTTTGGAATCTGAAAGCAGTTAATGTATTGGAGGAATGGACCGCTTGCTGCCACAAGGGAAGCTCTCAGAGGCGTCCGTGGGCGAAGGCTCTGCGTAGTGGAGCTATGGTGGATACGTCCTTGCTCCTTACTTCTTAAGGCTGTCTTTGGACACGTGAACATAGAACCTTTCCCCCCCACACACACTCACTGGGCCATGTCCCCTGCCCAGCCACGCCCACCCAAGTGGGTGCACAGATGTGTGGACCCGCGCGCGTGGACTTACAAGCCCACGAAGCCATCATTCGTCACAGCCTGGAAAAGGGAGGAGGCGTCGATCTGGTTTATGTTTGGACTTCGAGGCTCCCCCAGCGCTGGCGCGGGCAGGAAGGAGGTGAGCGCCGCCCGCGTGCACACAAGGCGAGCGGCCCCCAGGCAGCGGCGCTTCCAAAGCGGGCAGGAGCGCGACCCCCGGCGCGGGCAGCTCTGCGCGGGGGTGGGCGACGGTGGGGGCACGAGAACAGCAGCCGGGGGGAAGGAATCAGCCCCGCAGCGGCTCCTAAGCCTCCCTGCTGGCCGCAGGCTGCGCCGCTGGAGACCCAGCGAGTGACTTCCCCTGTGCGGCGGGGTCCTGGAGCCACACACCCATTTCCTTTCTCAGGATCCGCGGCCGTGCAGAGAACAGGAAGGCGGGCTCCAACCCCACCTGGTTCGTGTCGGGCGGTCGTTTTGCTGTGGGGGGAGTCCGAACCGCGCCACGGGCCTGCGAGACGCCCACCTCTCGCGTGCGTGGAGCCCGGGGCCGAGGCCAGGCCCGCGGCGAGCAGCGGAGGCATGTGCTGATTTGCATGAGAACGGGCGGGTCGCGTGGCTCAGCTGGCGGCCCCAGCGCAGATGACGGCTCGGCCGCCGGCCCCCGCCCCTCCTCCGCGCCGCGGTTCCTTCCCCTGGAACCCGCGGATCATCTGCCGGGACTGTCCCGCGCTCCATCTCCATGACAAAGCGCGTGTTTACCTGTGGCCGGAGCACCGGCGGGCACGCCTTTGTCCCGGGATCAGATTACCGTGGCAGCTGCTCTGGGCCCGCCCCGTGCGAACGCCGGAGCGGCCCCTCCGAACTTTGTGCCCACTGAACGCGCTGGGACCTGGGGCTGGGGGGCCGGGGGTGGGGGGATTAGGTGGAGGCCGCGTGGCCCAGGGAGGGGCTGTTTTCAGTGCGATGACTGCCGGACGCTGAGACCCGCGACGGGGAGTGGGCCCACCGGAGGGCTTCCTGGAGGTGGTGGCGGCGCCGGGCAGCATTAGGAGGGGCACCAGTGCGGGGCCCGAAGCGCAAGGGCACAGGCGGCCGGGACGTGCGGCGGGTCATCCCTGGGTCACTGAGAGGGCGGAGCCAGGGCCCTCCTGGTGGCCCCCAGTCGCCGTCGTGACTGCCCCACGCAGCCTCGCGCCTGGCCGCCGCCTCGTGCGGGACTCGTGCCCGCATTCCCACCTCACCGAGTGCAGCCGGCCCGGCCCCGGGCTGTGCGAGGCGACGGCGCACACCGCAGAGCCCTGGGGGCCCGGGGTCGGCGGGCGGGGCCGGGACGCGCCCTTTGTGCGCTCTTGGCGGAAACCGCGCGTTCCCGGAGGAGCGCGGCTCGCCGAGACCCCGGATCCCGACGCCAGGAGGTGCTGCAGGAGCCCGCGCGGGGTGGGCGTCTCCGGCCCAGGCCCCTCCGTGCAGGCCCCCTGCGGCCGCCACCCTCCGCCTCGGCGCGGCGGCTCCTTTCCGGCTCCTTCCGGGAGGTCGAGGCGTCGCACCTGGAAATCGCAGCCTGTGACTTTGTAAAAAAGTGAATGGGGAAGAAAAGGCGCTGAGAGGGGCGATGGGCGGAAGGGCCGTGCCCACCCCAGGGAGGTCGCGGCACCTGTCGCTCCTGGTTCCCAGGGCGGCCTGTCAATCACCCACGCTGGGCTCCGCTCGCCCCGAGCGGGGGAACGCGGGGGCTTCAAGGCCCAGCGCTCAGAGGCTCGCAAACAATAACCTCAGAAACGTGGCGCGCACCCGCAGGGCCTGACATAGCCTCTGGGGTGGCCCCTGGGCCTGTCCGGGTGCAGGGTTAGTTGGCCTTAGGCGCGTGTGGCTCAGGGTTTCCTCCACGCCCTTTCACGCATGTCCCCGTGGGACCCCGTGTTCCCCAGGCTGCTCCGGAGGAGCCCCGGGGAGCGCGGCCGTGGAAGCTTTCGAACGCGACGTCCTTCCCCGCCGCCCCCCGCCTCCCTTTCTGTGAGCATCTGCCGGGAAGAACAGATGTGGGCACCTGCGGTGACCGGCTGCGTGCGTTCCATCCCATTCACAGGCATTCAGACGTCGCCACAATGAGCGGCCTTTGTGTGCACAGAGTCACTAAATATATTAATCTGTACTCCCCAGCGCACCGGGCTGTTTAATTTTTCACTAGCAATAACATCTGATCTAATCCTTAAATCGGCTCCCAAAGCCTTCCTCCCGCCCACCCCGCCCCCTCCTCCCCGAAAAACGTGTGAAGTTATTCAACTTTCCACCTGTTGCCTGCTGCACTGGGCGTGGGTTATTGCAACCTCTAATGTTGGTTCAGGCAGTGTGGAGGTTGGGGACCGTGCTGGGGAGCTGTTGGCCCACATGGGCATAGGGAGGGCATGTTTATCAGACAGAAAATAAACACAAAGTGCGGAGTGTGGCTCCCCAAATGTTGTGCAAACAAAGAACAATAATTATTAAACAGCTTCCAAAGCAACCCAGCACACCCACCCCTTCTGTGTAAGGCCTTTAAAAATGTACATAAAGTTCCCATTTATCTTTTTGTTTATTAAACTCTAGCGGTTGTTATAAATACCGGTCAACAGGCCACACAGCCAAAAGGTAACATAAATCTCAGATGTAAGACTTAGATTTTTTAAGCAATTTTGTTGCATGACTCTTTTATCTTAGCATCCCTTATTTTATTTTGATTTGTTTTCGGCCACAATGAGTCCTTTAGTGCCATTGTGGACTCACAATGCACACGGACATCAGGCTGTGAATGAAGACAGAGGCAGTTTAAACAAACCAAGCTCTTTCTTTCCTTTCCTTCCATTGTAATATGAATGGGCCTTCTGCATTCGGCTGCTAGGAGACCGGCTTTGCAAAGCCCTGCTCCAATAAATGGGCTGGAGAGAAAGGGACCCCAATAAACAACCCAAGTATCCAAATATCAGAGGGTAAAAAAAAAAAAAAGGAGGAACAAAATTTAGGCAAGTATTTTTTCACTTTTAAATCAACATATTTCCTAATCTCAGAATGTTAGTTTCCATCGTTGCATTCCTTGCTTTCAACAGTTTCCTTCATTCTTGTCATTGTAATTCCTATTCCCTCACTCCACCGCTTCCAATGCGAAAACAGAACAGGGATAGTCCTGGATCACCATCAAGGTTTGTTTTCAAGATACAATATTTCCTTTTCTTTCTTTCTTTCTTTTTTGTTCCTTTTAGGAAAATGGGAACTGGGGTGGCATATTTGTCAGTCATCATCACTAATAACTCATGATCATACAATGCCTTCAAAATGTATTCGCTGGGGGATCAGGAGGAGCCTAGTTGGTGAGTCTGACTTTTTTTTAGGAATGATCACAAACTATGATTTGCTTTTCTGCTAGTTGAGACTGTTCCTATTCCTGTTAATAAGCTGATTGAGACAAGATGTGAAGCTGCTTGCAGGTTGCGAAGCTCCCAGGCACTGATTGTGTTAGAAAGTAACACCACCTGCCAGCTGTCACTCATTTCTCAGTGGCTAGAGCTCAGGCATCTGGGCACCAAGGAGCCAACCACTCTCCAGGCAGAGGGGAACCCACACTGACTTAGAGCTGATGGGCTAGGGCAAGACATGCAGGAAGTAGAAGGCCACTTCATTTCCTCACTGGCTTGTTCACTCCTGACTCATCACAGGGGCTGAGGACCCAAAGTGGAACTGGACCTGTCTCTGCCACCAGGTGAATTATAAAATGAGTTGGGGAAGACTTTCTTGCTTTTCCATTTTCTGAAAGTTTGTGTAGGATTGCTATTTCTTCCTTAAAAGTTTGATGGAAGTCACCAGTGAGGCTGTCGGCACCTGGCCTTTTCTCTGTGGGATTTTTTTTATTGTTGTTGTTGTTGTTTTGCTTACTTAATTCAACTTCTTTAATATAGGCTTACTCATCATTTCTACTTCTTCTTTGGTCAGGTTTGGTGATTTGCGTGGTTCGAGGAATTTCTTATCTAAAGTTGTTCAAATGTTCTTTTATTCCTTAACTGCAGGTGGTTTCTGTAGTGATACTGTCTTCCACTGCTGGGATGCACAATCTGTGTCTTCTCTCTTCTTGAGAGACTATGATCAGAGTATTATAGGCTTATCAGTTGTATCGATCTTATCAAAGAACCAGTCTTTTGTTTCATTGATTTTTCCGGGCTCTAGGCAGAGATGGGGCAACCACTGGGCTCACCTCATTTGTTTTCCTCCTTTCAAGATTCTCCATCCTTTCCTTCCTGTTACCTGTTGTCTGAAAATAGTAATTTTGTATTTTTGTCCAGTTTTCTAGTTGTTTAAAGTGGGAGGACCAGTTCTGTAGGAATTATTCCTTCTCAGATAGAAGCTAGAACAGGACACTTTTGGTTGTAACAGAACATCCTGATTCACTATCTGACTATGTATAAAGAAGATACTCTCTCTTATAATCAGGAAAGAAGGTGGTTTGAGTGCCGGTTGATGTAGTGGCTCTGCCGTGTCAAGGCACGAGTGCTCTTATCTTTCTGCTCTGCCATCCATGCCTGTCAGTCACTCCATTTCCCGACTGCGTATGTCTGCAGCAGTACCAGACATCTTCACCATTACAATGATCATTAGAAGAAGAGGAACATTGTCTTTCTATATGATACCTTTTATCAGCAATAAAACACTTCAGCAGCATTTAATGTGCATTGCCCATGTAGAAATCAGTAGTTTTCATGGTTTTGGCTTTTTGTCTTTCCTAATTTTTGGATGGTCAATTGTTACCCGGATTAGTCTGTGCTCATGCTGCTAGTAAAGACATACTTGAGACTGGTTTAATTTACTCACAGGTCAGCATGGCTGGGGAGGCCTCAGGAAACCTTACAATCATGGCAGAAGGGGAAGCAAACACATCCTGGCAGCAGCAAGAAGTGCAGAGTGAACGCGGGGAAAATCCACTTATAAAACCATCAGGTCTCATGAGAACTCACTCACTAACAAAAACAGCATGAGGGTATCTGCCCCCATGATTCAATTACCTCCCAGAAATTTCCTCCCACAACATGTGGGGATTATGGAAACTACAGTTCAAGATGAGATTTGGATGGGAATACAGTCGAACCATATAATTCCACTCCTGGTCCCTCCCAAATCTCATGTCCTCACATTTCAAAACACAATCATGCCTGCCCAACAGTCCCCCAAAGTCTTAACTCATTCTAGCATTAGCTCAAAAGTCCAAGTTCAAAGTGTCATCTGAAACAAGTCCCTTCCACCTATAAGCCTACAAAATCACTAGCAAGTTAGTTACTTCCTAGATACAATGGGACACAGGCATTGGGTAAATACACCCATTCCAAATAGGAGACACTGGCCAAAACAAAGGGACCACAGGCCCCATACAAGTCCAAAATCCAATAGGGCAGTCATTAAACCTTAAAGTTCAAAAATGATCTCCTTTAACTCCATGTTTCATATCCACATCACACTGATGCAAGAGGTGGGCTCCCACGCCTTGGGGCAGCTCCACCTCTGTGGGTTTATGGAGTAAAACCCCCCGCCTGGCCACCTTCCTGGGCTGGCATAGTGTGTCTGTGGCTTTTCCAGATGCACGTTGCAAGCTGTTGGTGGATCTACCATTCCAGGGTCTGGAGGATGGCAGCCCTTTTCTCACAGCTCCATTAGGTAGTGTGCCAGTGGGGACTCTGTGTGGGGGATATGACCCCACATTTCCTTTCTGCACTGCCCTAGCAAAGATTCTCCATAAGGGCTCTGCTCCTGCAGCAGACCTCTGCCTGGACATCCAGGCGTTTCCCTACATCCTCTGAAACCTAGGGGGAGGTTCTTGTCTTCTGCGCACGAGCAGGATCAATACCACATGGAATCTGCCAAGGCTTGGCACTTGCACCCTCTGAAGTCACAGCATGATCTGTACATTGGCCCATTGTAGCCATGGCTAGAGCAGCAGGGACGCGGGGCACCAAGTCCCTAGGCTGCCCACAGAAAGGGGGGCCTTGGGCCTTGCCCAGGAAACCATTTTTCCCTGCTAGGCCTCTAGGCCTGTGATGGGAGGGGCTACCATGAAGGTCTCTGACATACCCTGGAGACATTTTCCCCACTGTTTTAGTGATTAACATTCTTCTCCTCATTGCTTATGCAAATTTCTGTTGCCAACTTGAATTTCTCCCCAGAAAATGGGTTTTTCTTTTCTATTGCATTGCCAGCCTGCAAATTTTTCAAACTTTTATGCTCTGCTTCCTCTTGAATGTTTTGCTGCCTAGAAATTTCTTTCACCAGATACCCTAAATCATCTCTCTCAAATACAAAGTTCCACAGATCTCTAAGGCAAGGGCAAAATGCTGCCATTCTCTTTGCTAAAGCACAAGAGTGACCTTTACTCCAGTTCCCAACAAGTTCCTCATCTCCATCTAAGACCATCTCAGCCTGGACTTCATTGTCCATATCACTAACAGCATTTTGGTCAAAGCAATTCAACAAGTCTCTAAGAGGTTCCGAACTTTCCCACATCTTCCTATCTTCTGAGCCCTCCAAGTCTCTAGGAAGTTCCAAACTTTCCCACATTTTCCTATCTTCTTCTGAGTCCTTCCAACTGTTCCAACCTGTGCCTGTTACCCCATTCGAAAGTCACTTCCACATTTTTGGGTATCTTTACAGCAGCACCTCACTACATGGTACCAATTTGCGTATTAATCCATTCTCACACTGCTAATAAAGACAAACCTGAGACTTGGTGATTTATAAAGGAAAGAGGTTTAACTGACTCACAGTTCAGCATGGTTAGGGAGGCCTCAGGAAACTTACAATCATGTCAGAAGGGGAAGCAAGCATGTCCTTCTTCACTTGGCAGTAGCAAGGAGAAATGCGGAGTGATGCAGGGGAAAAGTCCCTTATAAAACCATCAGGTCTCATGAGAACTTAACCACTATTAAGAGAACAGCATGGAGGTAACTGCCCCCACGATTCAATTACCTCCCACCAGGTCCCTCCCATGACATGTGGAGATTATAGGAACTACAGTTCAAGATGAGATTTGGGTGGGGACACAGCGAAACCATATCATTACCCAAATAAAATCTTGAGCTCATGTGGTTGTTATACTCAAAGAAATTTAGTTCAGCATCCAAGTAAAATTAAAACTGTAAATACATCTTGCAGTCTATTTAAAGGGTCAACTTGTTACCAAGAGAAACCTGTCCCAGATGCCCTTGCCATTCATTTTCTGGGTTTCTCTCTCACAGCTGATGTGATGTCTCTCACTTTAGCTTTTTCCTCTGCATTAACCCCCAAGTTCACTCTACAGTTTCTTTTTTATTCCCCTTTCTTTTCCTATGTTTCTCTTTTATGTAAACCTCCATCTCATTTTTAGATTTTTTCCCACACTGATAAACTGGCTGTGCACAGCAGCGCACAGGGAAGTGCTTTACTGACCTATGAAGCAGGAGGTGAAGCAGGATGTGGATAATCCTATGTAATTCTTCTTGCTCCTGTTACACTGATTTCTGCATGCAACTTTTCTTCTAGTCTCCCAGGAAAGAGACCTTGAAGTAATCCTCGACTTTTCCTTGCCTTCATTGTAGTGTACTGTAGTCATAACAATTTTTTAAAGCTTGAGAATTTAGACAGATTAGAACTTGAGTGACAGTCATGCCCCTTAGTACCACTTGTACTAGTGAATAACTTTTTTAAACTTAAAACTTTTTCCTTATATCAAATATTAATAATTTTAAAATTCAAATGGTATTTCTAGATTTGTAACAAAAATAGTGGTTGCCCACACCACACATTCCCACTCCCAATTCCTTCTTTTTTTTTTTTTTTTTGGGAGACAGGGTCCTACTCTGTCGCCCAGGCTGGAGTGCAGTGGCACAATCCCAGCTCACTGCAGCCTCAAATTCTGGGGCTCATATGATCCTCCCACCTCGGCCTCCCAAGTAGCTGGGACTACAAGTGCATGCCACACCTGGCCAATTTTTTAAAATGTTCTGTAGAGACAAGGTCTCACTATGTTGCCCAGGTTGGTCTCCAACTCCTGCGCTCACACAGTCCTCTCACTTTGGCCTCCCAAAGAGCTGGGATTATGGGCATGAGCCACTGTGCCCGGCCTTATGCTCATATTTTTCTAAGAATGCGCATTTAATGTTCTGTCCTTACTTTTCAGTTGTGTGTATAGTCTGTGGACTTCCTAACTCTAGAAGACAAGGATTTAACTCTCCCACCCTCACTTCCTAGACACGCGCACAAAAACACACATAAGGTCACCTTCCTTTTTTCAAAAATAATTATAACACCTCTTTGAGTTAAATTCCCATTCAGTAATTATCTTGTTATAATTACGTATTTATTCATAGCCAAGACATATGCTATATCCTTTTTTGTATATTGTTTTCACTAGATTCAATAATGGTGTCATTTATTTCCTTATTCACTTTCCTATCCAGCTATTACTTATCATCATCAAATTCTGAAGATTCCCTTTTAAGATATTCATCCATATCAGACATTCCATGTGATTCACTTCCTTCTGGAGACATCTCTCCTAGAGGCCTCTATCCCCTATTGTATAAGTCCCTAGCTTCTGTCCTGGTACTTCCCACCTCCTCTCTCCTAAGCTGGGACTTCCTGTTTTCTAGGTCCCAAATATTATCCTCTTTCCTGACTTATTTCTTAATTTTGGAGAAGAATATCCTCCAGTAGTTTTCTGAGAAAAAGATATCTGAAAATATCTATATCCTACCCACAAATAGCTAATATAGTGAGCGTTTAATTCTATGTTAGAATTATTTTCTTCAGAATTTTGAAGTTAATGCCCCATTGTATTCCAGCTTCCTGGGATTCTGTGGAGTATTTCTATGCCATTCTGATTTCTAGTCCTTTAAATGTGACCTTTTCATTTTTCCTTCAGGAAACTCTGAAGATCTTTTCTTTATCCCTGGTGTTCTGAATGCTGTGGCAATGTGCCTTGGTGTTGGTCTTTCTAGGTTTGTTGTGCTGGGCACCTGCTGGGCCCTTTCCATATGAGAATGTATCTTCTAGACCTGGGAAGATTTTCTTCTCTTCATTTTCTCTATTATCTTTCTCTTTCCTGTTTTTCAGATGTCACATTTGTGTCTTTTGTTGTTGTTGTTGTTCCATCATGAGTGATACCATCAAATCCGTCTGGAAGGCCAATGAGCACTGTCACCTGGTGGGGCTCCCTGCTCTGCCTGCCTTTCAAGGCCTCCCCAGTCCAGCTCCGCTTCCTGCTTCCCTCAGCAGGGAAGAGTTTAGTCTCCTGAATTTTTCCCTCAGTCTCTTTCCTAGGTTTGCTCCTTCTGCTTGGAGTCCTTCCTCTTCTAACCCTTTGTCAGATCCTACTCCTTCCAGGCTCAGTTCACACATTTGCTCCTTGAAGCTTTTTCATCCCTGTCTTAGACCGTTCAGACTGCTACAGCAAAGTACCATAGACTGGGTGGTACGAATTCATTACAAATTCATTTCTCATAGCTCTGGAGGTGCTGAGGTCTCAGATCAGACACTACCATAGTTAGGTTCTGGTGAGGCCTCTCTTCTGGGTTGCAGGCCATTTTCTCACTGTATCCTCACATGGTGGAAAGTGGGCAAGAGAGCTCTGTGGCCTCATTATGGCACTATTCCCATTCATGAGGCTCCACACTCATGATTTATTCACCTCCCAAAGGCCCCACCTCCAAAGACCATCATGCTCGGATTAATTTCAACCTATGAATGTTGGGAGGGACAGAAACATTACAACCCTTACTCCTTACAATATGTTTCACTTGTTGCCTGGTATTTAAAGTATGTTAGTTTATGTCCCCAACCACGATGAGTACTCCTTAAGACTAGAGGTCATTTCTCATACTTCTTGGTGTCACCCCACAGCACTAATCAGCAGTAGGTGCTGAACACCATTTGTTGATTTTACTTAAAGAAAGGCCCATCAGGAAAGTAAGCCTTGTATGCTGAATGGAGATTCCTTCCCAAATACTTTAATGCAGACGTGGTGCCACTTCCATTTGGTAATGTTTTCTGAGTACTTGATCAAGTGCTTTGCCAGAGATTCTGAAGAAAATCAACAGAACGTTTTTCCTACAACAGTATTTGACCATTTCACTTCCCTGATGGAAGACCCATTAGCTCACCAGGGCTTATAGCTGCCTTGCTGAGACATACTGTGTGTAAGGATAGGTTTGCAGATACATCCTAAGTAAGTTGATATTATTAAAAATTGACATTTGTCAATAACTTACTTTTCAGCAAAATAAATATCAGACTGCTTTCAAGGTCGTCACTCACACATGGCTGCCAAAATGTTTGCTTGGTTGTAGAGAAAAAGGTGGAACTGCAGCTAGAGGGGTGGACTTGCGCATCACCAGGAGTCCACCTGATCTCCTAGCCCAAGGGAGCATGTCCTGAAGGTGAGTTTCGCTATCTTAGAGCAGCTGCAGAAATAAGGCTGTGATTGTGGACTGCAGAGTCCAAACTCCTGAACGTGACGACAGGGACCTGCACGATCAGGTGGCACTTGTTCCCCTGTCCCCGCCACCATGTATCCACAGCAGCCACTGGAATTCCTCTGAAGCATCCTGCTCCCTCATTGCTAGTGCCTCTGCCTTTCCTCTCCCTGGAATTCTCTCCCACCCAATTCCAGACTAGCAAACCTGCCCGAAACGACTTTCAGCTGAAGAGTAGTTCAGCGCGACAACGGTGGCGGTCAGACCACCCGGCCAAGAAGTGCTCAGCGCTGACTGGGGCCGGCCCGTCCCGATAGGGAGGCGAGGGTCGCACGCCGGGACGTCCCCGCTCCCTCTCCAAGCGGGGCGGGGAGGCGCGGGTCCCTAGGGCAGGAGCCCCCGCGCCGTCCCCGTTTCCGGCCCAGAAGAGTCTCCCGGCCGCGATAGGACACTGCGGCCTCAGGCCCCGGGAGCCGCCGGTCCTCCGTGCCTGTGGCAGGACAAAGACCGGCATGCAGCATCAAGACACAATCCCGGCCGCAGGACAGTGTATGAACAAAGACGTTCAAGGGCGGCACCCGCCCGACGCCAGCGGGCAGCTACCTGACTGCGGGACCCGAGGTCTGGAGCACCCGCGCAGTTGCTGTGGCAACAGGCCGTGTCGTCCCACTCCGTCGGCGCCTGCGCGCCGCGCCCCTGCTCCCTGCGCCTGCGCGTCTCTCTCCCCGCCCCACCCACGACGCCTGCGCGCCTCACTCTCGCAACGGCCGCACAGACCCCGCCCCGGCGAACCTGGCCAAGTCCCGAGCGGAAGCGCCTGGAGCGGAAGCGGAAGTGAACGAGGCGGCTGTGGCGGTGGCTGAGGCAGCTGGGCCTAGGGCGCAGCGGGCGTGTTGCGGCTGGTGTTGGCGCATCTCTAGGTAGGGCCGGGCCCGAGGGCACCCTCGCGCCGTCCGGGCCGCTTCCGGCCTGCGTGACCGTCCTTTACCCGCGTCCGACCCTTGTGCGCGTCAGCCTCTCGGCCTCTGCCCGGTCCCGGATGCCGTCCTGGCCGTGCTTCTGCCCTAGTCACCGCGGCTGCGACATCATGGGATCCTCGCTTCCCCGCTGCCGGGCCTGTCGTCATCCCTGCCCCTGCGCAGGACCCTCCTGCCGGGCCCTGGTCCGCGTCGTCGCGCGTTCCCCGACCTCGCGACCCGCAGCTCCTCGCCTTGCCTGCCCCATCTTGAGGTCACCTGTGGCCTCGACTCCCTCCCTTAAGATGTGCATTTGGCTCCTGTGTCTCATTTTTGGGTCAGATCTGTTATCCTTCATAGTTGCACGACTTTTCTGGTCGTCCTTAGAAGAGAGAGGCATCCTCTGATCTCTTCACTTTTATCCCATATCCCTGAGTCAGGGCCCCAACTCCTTGGGGAACGACAGAAAGACAGGGTTCTCTGCCAGCAAGGAGTTTACAGACCCGTGGGACAACACTGAGCGTCAAGCAGATCCTACGATGCAGAAAGAAAAGGGTACCTTAGAGGGTGATTTGCCCAGAGGGTCCAGGAAATTTCCATAAAGGTGGGATTTGAGCAGAGTTTTGAGTAAGCAGGAGTTGGGAGGTGAACGAGAGTTGAGAGCCTATTCCTGGCAGTAAGAACATAAATGATTAAGACATGACGGTTTCAGACAGTCTGACATATTCTGGGAACTAGGAGTTGAGCATTTGTGAGACAAGAAATGTTGGTTAGGGATGGGGAATGGCAGGAAGGAAGCTAAAGAGCATATGGGGCAAGGAAGTGATGTGATCAGATCTTAGCGTGAAAGAGATTCAGTCTGGCAGATACAGGGGTGGGGATGAAGGTGACTGTAGACAGACAAAAGGCTTTTGTCGTCGTTCAGGGACTGGAAACCCCGAAGTGGTAGTGGAGAGAACCTGGAGGTAAAGAAGTGAGAAGGTGGACTTTCTCGTGGCCTGAGTCCTTGAGTGGAGAAGTATGGAGAGGGAAAAGCCCAGAATGGGGACCATATCTGGAGCAGCAGGGTCCTAACCTCCATCTCCTGAATATGTGAGAGCATCTTATCCGCAGCTGTACTCCCAAGTTCCTCCATGTCTAGTGTCATGCTTTTGTTTTTGACCTTTCTCTGACCTCCCCTTCACATAGGCTCTTTGACCTGCCCACCTTTGGACTTTACTGTTAGGAGCCACCCTCTGTCATCACTACAGCCTTCACAGTCTGTGTTCTGATACCTTCTTCATCCCATTTCTGCCATCTCCCAGCTCCGTCATTAGTGGATTTTCCCCCGACTTTGCCATTCCTTTTGTTTTGGAACTCTAATTGAGCCTTCTTACCAGTTGTATTCTTGAAAAGCACCAACACCATTGCTGGGTCAGGGTCCTCACCGCTCATCTTCACACGCACGCACACCCCCACACACACCCATTTTGTGACTACCTTGACCTTCCAGTTTTTTTGCTTAGTTTCTAACCACCTAATTTCCAGACATACTGAAATCTCTGACCACCTGTGGCCCACTGAGAAAACTACAGTAGGTGACATCTGGGGTAACATAGTTTTTAGCATTCTGAGATTCTACCCCATCCATGATCCTGAATCTGGATATCATTTATGGGGCAGATTTACTGTAAAGGTAATGAAGTTCAGGTTTCTGGGTCTGTCACTTGCGTGGGCCCTTACCTAGGGGACCTCAGAGATCTTGTGTTTGTAATTTGTATGCTTTTTTGAAAAGAGGGTTCCCAAATGGTGTGTTTCAAGTCTTTTACAACTTAGATCCCTGCAAAACTAGCTATTTGTCATATCCTTCCTTGAGATTTGCATTTTTGTCCTTCAGACCCCTTCCCTTCCCTTCCCTACCTCCTACTTCTTCCTCTTCTGGTGTGTGCTTTTTATTTAGGCATGGAGGAAAAAATGTGAATGAATGGAACTGATCAAGTTCCTGCCATAACCTGACTTTATTTAGCTCTAATGTCAGGAGGAAGATGTCAGAGCTTAGTAACTCAGCATGTTGGACAGGATCTTTGTAACTTCTTTGTTGCAAGCTTAAATGCCTGTATTGTTAGATTTATTTCACTGCTGAGTTGCCACCCCCTTTTAAGAAAAGATTGATGCTAAGAAGGATAGTCCACTTAATGGAAATCATAAAAGCAACTCTTAACTCCGTGGAAACTAGGGTTATACACTATGTGAATTCACACAGGAATTTATTGCGACTTTTGATTTATTACTTTGAAAATGCCACCAGTTAGTTTTGTAGAGCTTTATAATGAGTATAAATAATTTTAATTTGTGTTCTGTTGGAAAATCTTCAGATTTAAAACATGTTTAAAGTTTAAATTATTTATGCAAAGATAAGGTATTACTAAGGAATTTTTTAGTAGTAGTTTTAAATCTCCCTAATATGAGAAGTAAATAATTATCTTATTTTTACAAATGAGGAAATCAGTGATGTACAAAGAGGTTAAATGATTTGTCTTCAGCTGTACAGTAAATCAGGGCCTCCCTTAACCAAAAAAGCCAGCTTCTGAGTACTGTTTTCCTTATAAACAAATAATAAAGAGGAATCTATTTTAGTCAGCTCTTATTATAGAACATTTAATGTAAGATGGAGTAAATTATATCCTTCGGTGTTTCCATGTGTTAATACCTATCTGTGCACATCCATATGTATCTACACACTAGGTTCTATAAAAGTGGGCAGTGTTGATAGTGTTCCTATTAGGACTTTAGTCCAAAGAATTAATTTAATTTGGATTTGTGCGAATTATTAGTCATTTACAATAAAACCATGGCTAACTATGACAAAAGGATATTAATTTCTGAATAGCAGAGGAGTTTTCTGGCTAGATTAGGTTTTTGCCCATTAAGCACCAAAATATCCTGTTTAGGTTGCGAATCTTCCTGAAGTATATTATTTCCTGTGTTCTTAAATAGAATGTGCTGAATGTGATGTAAACTTTCCTCAATGATCTCAAGTGACCATTTCAAATATAATTTGTTATGTTGTGATGTGAACAGTAATGTTGTTAGGTTTATTGAGGCATATACAGCTATTTCCTGTGGGGGTTTTTGCATCTTTCCAGTTTTTAAAAGTTTTCTGTCCTATTTCATTGAGTCAGCTGTTAGCACTTCTAACTGCTGTCAGTTTTCCTGCCCAAAGTTTCTATATTTTTCTCTACTATGGGTTTAGGAGCTAATTGTTAGAACTGAGTAGAAAAGTCATCCGTAGATGATAATAAGAGCCTAAATAAGTGTCTTGTGAATAAGTTGTTTATGCTGCAAGAGCCTCTAAGGGGTTTTGTAGAGTGCAGTGTGGGTAGGAAAGGCCAAGGGCACCAGAGTTCTGGGTTGCTGGGAGAAGCCAGCGAGTCTCCTTAATTCCCCATCCTCCTCTCAGGGCCCAGCGATAGGCTGGTGACTGAGAATAATGTAGGAAGGAGAGATCTCGGGTAAGGACACATCCCACAGGGTGGCTCTGTGGTGAGGCCTTTGCCCCACTGGCAGCACACAGCAATGACCAGATCAACTAACCTACAGCATTGCCAAGTGAGGGTTGTGGCCTCGTGAACGGCAGCTGGGCTGTGGAGTCAGGTGGATTCAAATCCTGGCCTCCTTGTTAATTACTGCTTGTGCTTCAGGCAGGTGATTTCACCTGACACAAAGTTTGCTGCCTCCCCAAAGTGACTCCTGCCTTCTTCTTTGCTGCTGGAATGTGTCTTTGACTTAAGAGGCTGCACAAAACCGATAATGTGCTCTAATCTGGGCCAGTGGGACTAGAGGGGCTGCCATGGGACTTTTGGAGTAGACTGCACACACTTAACAGTTAGGTACATTTTGATATATGTGTTACAGCCCCCACCCAAAACTCTCTGCTTCTTAGAGGACTCCGAGTCTTTGCTTGCCTCCTTCCTCAGGGTTCATGGTCTTAGCTGGGAATCTTGTCTTATTCATTGCTGTATCCACAGCTCCTAACACAGGCCTTGGAGCACAGTAAATCCTGAATGAGTATTTATGAGTGAATGTGGGAATTTGGTTGAGTTTAGATCTCATATTCTTCGTGGGGGGATAGAAGAGAGTCTCTGCCCGTCTTTTTCTTCTGTGATAGGAAGTGGCCCTGCATCCCTCTAGCCTTGGGATTCTCCCAGAATAGGGAGGGAGAGTGGATGCTGAACAGCTGTAGCACGTGGTTCACGATGGACCATCTGACTCCTGTCTTGCCTGCCTCCATCCATCCCCAGAACATAGGCAGAGCAGTGTTTCTGAAATGCACTTGCTTGAGTCCTTAGTGACATATCATTTCCCTTCGGATGAAGTGTAGACATTTTAGCTTGGTTTGCCAGGCCTTTCACTCACCTGGCCCCAACTCCTCTAGCAGTATCTCATCTCTTCATCTTCCCCTAAAATAGGTTCTAGACATACTGAAGGTGGGTTGTTGTTTTTTTTTCCCATTTCTACACTTGATGAACAAATTTATAAATACAGTTGCAAGTTACGTTAAACTACTTAATAGAGCAGATGTTTTAAGCACCTAATAATTTGAAAAAAGATACCTTATAGACCTTAAAAATATTTCCTCCATGTTGCTCATGCCTTCCTCTGGCCACACCTGCCTGTCTTCAGGCCTTCCCTTTACCCTCTCCTCAGGGGATTGTCTTAGAGCCCTAAACGAGGTTGGCTTTCCCTGCTGAAAATTCCCCAACACTCTTACCTTTGCAGTCCTACACCTGTGTCCAGGAGACTGTTGACTGCTGGAGGGCAGGGACCTCATCTGTCTTGTTCATAGCTCAGTGACTACTCCAATGTCTGACATAAAGGTGCTTGCTGAATGAGTAAACCATGTTTATTTTCAAATAAAATTACCTGATATTGTTGAAGAGAGCTGAATAGTCATGAGTTACAAGTGGGTCTATTCTTGATACAATGCTTCTGGAGAAAAACTGCCCATGTGTGCCTGTGCGAGTCAGCAGCTTCCTGTCTGAGGTACTAAGGAAATGATGAGAGACCTCTAAGATTGATATGCGAGGATGCGTTTCACATTCTTAGTTATGGCATGCAATGTTGGAAATACTCCAGGTGTCCTCCAGCAGAGTTAGAGAGCTCCTGTCCATGTTGTACATCTGTTATACATGACACTGTGGGAGAATAGTAACATTATGAGTTGGGAATGTAGAACAAATTGGACACGAAAACAGATTATACAAGTATAATCTCAATTTTTAGAAGCAGTGAATAGTAGAAAAAGGCTGAAATATGTAAAATGTTTAAAATTTTTTTCTTGTGTTTTCTCTGAATTTTCTGCCAATGGTTCATTTTTTTAATCAGTTTTTTTTTTACAAACTAGTATATTTCCCAATATTAAAAAGTAATCTAGCTTATAAAAATTATAAATACAATAAAACCTTACTAAAATTTATGTCTTTGTTTTAAAATTTGTGATAATTTAAGAATTTTAACATGTTGGACAGATTTTACTAAACTTTAGACGATTGATACACATGTTTGATGAACAAATTTATAATTATAAATAAAATTGTACCACAATTTCACCGTTGCTAAGTGGCAGTTAGAATCTGGACTGTTGCATTTTATTCTGGAACTTTTCCTTTTATCAACAAAACTCTGCCCATCGTTCTCCCACTTCCCCTGTGACATCAGCTGGCACCAGTGGTCGTGGCCCGACTGTTCTGAGGTATCGTCCAGGGCACCCTGAGTCTACACATCTATTCCTAGAAATTTTAAAATACGTAATAGCTATAGGGTTTCTTTGAGGTGCCGATGTTGAAATTCTGACCTTAGTTCAAACAGTAGGAAGATTTTACTCAATTCTGTTGCAGGGAAGGAGAGAGATCTGGCTCCACTCTGAACACGGTAAGGACAGCTGGGGATTTACAACCAACGAACAGAGTGAGGGTGAGGGGTGGGCATTTCTGAGGGAAGACATCGGGGACAGGGAAATTCTTGCTGAAGGCAGGCCAGGGTGGCCAGATATCAAAGGTGGGTTCTCTCTAAACTGAGCAGGATTCTTGCTAAAAGCCCCAGATTGAGGCCTGGTAGAGAAGAGGGCTCAAGGCCCTATCAAAAGTGTGGTGAAGGTGAGAGTCAAGGTGAGAGTCTTTATCGGTGGTTGGAAATTCTTGCAAAGCTCAGCAGTTTAATGACTCCTATATGGAGATCCTCGGAAGCATCAAGACCAACTTAACTGGCACCCACCCTTATTTATTCACCTGGTTGTTTGTGCATTCATAAATTACAAACCTTCAGCAGATGCTATCCCGTGTGCTGGCGAGGGATAACTATTAATCTCCTGGGATTTTTGGTCCCTGTTCTGACACAACTGGTGTTCAAGAGGTCCCTATGAGTTTCACTTTTTAGGCGGGGGAGGAGAGGAGAGAAGTAACAACAGACCTCAGATATTCCACAACAAGCCATGGGGGAACATCACTGGGAGAGCCTGGACCCAGGCTCAGCCAGAAGTTACCATTGAAAGAAAAATTAAGGCCGGGCGCGGTGGCTCAAGCCTGTAATCCCAGCACTTTGGGAGGCCGAGACGGGCGGATCACGAGGTCAGGAGATCGAGACTATCCTGGCTAACACAGTGAAACCCCGTCTCTACTAAAAACGACAAAAAAACTAGCCGGGCGAGGTGGCGGGCGCCTGTAGTCCCAGCTACTCCGGAGGCTGAGGCAGGAGAATGGCGTGAACCCGGGAGGCGGAGCTTGCAGTGAGCTGAGATCTGGCCACTGCACTCCAGCCTGGGCAACAGAGCGAGACTCCGTCTCAAAAAAAAAAAAAAAGAAAGAAAGAAAAATTACTTTGTGCTTGGAAACAAAACAAGAAAAAAGAAGACTTCATGTTTTGTATTGTCATAATGGGCTGTTGTTTCAGACTAACGCAAGATTATTTAATTTTCTAACAGATTTACCTCTGTGTGGCTTTGCTGCTTACTCTATTAGAGTAGAGACATTGTGGGGTTATGTGCTAGTTTGTAGATTCGAGATGTGAATTATTTCGAGATTACGGTTTGATTGTCTCCAGCTCACCTTGCTTATTCCAGTGTGCCTTTGGTGATGGACTGTGTGAGCCTGAGCTCCTCTAGTGCTGTGATCCAGCTTCCCTGTCTCTTAAGGGCCCTTGAGCTCATTACCACTTGCCTGAGTTACACTTGTAGCTTTCGACACGTAGGCTTTGCCATGGCGTAGATGCTGGGAGTGTGTTGAGGTGGTTACAGCAGTCAGCTATTGGTTGTCCTGCAGAGGCTGCTGTCCATGTGGGGAGTTGCCCTTGGGCTATCCGTAAGCCCCTCATCCCTGTGTCCAGAGTGACGCCAGACGAGTCGTCCTCACTGTGTGTGCGTCCATCAACGTCAGGCAGTTTCGTTTATGCTGAGCACATTGCTCTTAACCTCAAGTGTCTGTAAGTTGAAAGATTATAGTAAAGGAGCTTCTGGACCTCTCTTTCCTCTTTCCACTTCCCCGTTTACTGGTAACCCAATACCCTGGAACTGGTCCGGCTGTCAGGAGAGTGAGCCAGCCCCAGGAACGAGGCAGCCTCCAGCTGTACCTTACGCCTGCTGCAGCTCCTTACTAGGATTTCCTGCTGATGCTTTGTTTCCCAAACCCTTTGTAAGCTGCTTGAGGGCAGTGATTCTACTTTGCACTGCTTCTTTGGCGATAATTGAAGTCTGTAACTTACTGATTCCTGATTTCTGTTTATATACTGTCCTTGGATTAATTCATTTATTCATTCAAATATTGGGCCTGTCCCATGCAGATGTTGTGCCAGGTGCTGGGATAAGACAGGATGGTGAGGCCCACCTTAAAGGGAGTGATCCCCAAAGGGTCCCAGGCCGTATTTAGGGCAGTTAGACTCCTCCCTAATGAGAAATAACTTATGTTTTCCTTCTAAACAATGATTATCTAGATAATGAAAATTTCTTATGTAATTTGCAGATAGAATGACTTTTATATACACATATTATTTTCCCCAGTCATCCTATAATAACCACCTTTAGAAAATGAAAAGCCTCCATATATGGTCTTAGCAATGAAAGGCTTAAAAAAGAAAAAAAATTTAAAGAGATATCCATGGAATTTTCCATACCTTTTTATACATTTAATTCCCTACGTCACTAATTGCATTGATTAATGGATGTTGTATTATAGCACTTTGAAGATACTGAAATACTGGAAGGCATCCTCTAATATCACAAGTTCCCAAAACCTTTGCTACCCCACTTTTTCTTGGTGAATACTGTAGAAGAGCATATTGTAGTGTCACACTCGAACTCATGATTTAAACTGTGAGAAATTGGTCCTGTGTGTCTTGAGCAGTCCAACCCGTAACTCTGGAAACTGCCTGGCCCAAGAGCCCCACTGGCTGCTGGCTTCTGACCACAGTGGGCGTGCAGTGAACCCTAGGACCTGGCTTGCAGTCAGGTTCAGTCCTCTGCTTTGACTGCATTCAAATGCTGTTCCTTTTTTTTCCCTTTTTGCTGTCCAGGGTCTCTCCTGGGCCCGCAGCAGCCAGCACAGAGCTTGGTGAGAGAAGTGGGGCCTTCCCTCACAGCATAGAAATCAAGTCACACTCGAGATTTGTGAGGCTTATCTTTAGCCAGCTCATCATCAGCAAACCATGCAAGCCCTCTTTAAATTAAAGCCAGGCATAAAGCAGTCGTCTAGAGCTGATGAAATCTAAGCCTTCTTTTAAAATCCATTTTGACCAACCTTCTTTGTATTCTTGTATTTCCTTTCCAACGCCTGTCCCCTGTCTACTCTGTTGGAATAACAAATGAAGAAGAATACCCTTTTTCAGAAATAAGAGTGTAACCTTCCAGGACATAGGGTCCATCCCGTAGAACCTCCTTACAGTTGACATAATCACATATGAAGCCCACTTTCCACTTCAGAAACTCAAATACCTTGGCTGTGTTTCCAAGATAAACTCTTTGCAAGTCACAATACTGTAGTGATTTGGTGTAGATGTATGAATGTATCCCATTATATTTAATAACTTTATGAGCAAGACCTTTCTAAATGTCAACTTAAAATGTGTGCTCTTTATGTTCACCCAATTTTTGCATATTTTCATTATGCAATTAATGAAAATCCCAGTAATGTGGCTATTAAACGGATACCTTCAAATTCTACTGTTAGGGGCTAGAGCCCATGAAGAATCAGTAAATTCTGGTTGGGCACAGTGGCTCATACCTTTTATCCCAGCACTTTGGGAGGCTGAGGTAGGAGGATCACTTGAGTTCGAGAGTTTGAGACCAGCCTGGACAACACAACATAGTGAGATCTTGTCTCTACTAAAAATTTTTTTTAAAAATCAGCCAGGTTTGGTGGCAGCTGAGACAAGAGGATGGCTTGAACTCGTAGGTTGAGGCTGCAGTAAACTGTGATCACACCACTGCACTCCAGATGAGGCAACAGAGTGAGACCCGGTCTCAAAATCAATAAATTCTTAAAAGATAGTCCGATGAGGATGCCTTTTCTCAACCTGACAATTTATAGTTTCTTCATTTGTAGAATAAAGCGGATAATACTTACATGTCAGGGTCACCCTAAAGATTAGAATGTCTGTGTAAAGTGCTCACCTCTGCCTGGCAGCTGGGAAATACCCTGAACACGAGAGATGCCCATGCGCTCAGTCACCCGGCGCCTGCTGCCTTCAGCCCGTCCAGGAGGGGCGTCGTTGCTTTTGTGTTGCTGTTTGCATATTAAGAATTTTTTGTTGTGTTTTATCAAAGCACATAAAGCCTGCCTGAATCTTAAAGAAAACTGTAGTGGAAAAAGCATAGATCATAAAGAATGTCAGCATGGAGTTTTTCTGACCATTGACACCCATCATTGCCTACTTGAAGGACGCCTTTTATAACATCATATACAATATTGTGCTCATACCTTTTCCAGATTCCAAAGTGTAACTGTAAACTACTTTGTATCTGTTTTTAAATTTCCAAATGCACAGTTTCTCTGCAAAGTCAGTCAGTCACTATCTGAGATACTACAACATTCGGCATAGTGAATTTTATGTAGCTTTCTTAACACCTTTGTTCAGGTGTATGTGACATATGTTTGCAGTATACAGTTTGGTAAGTTTTAACATACACATATACTTGTAAAACCATGACCACTAAGTGGTGAATGTATCTGTCACCCCCAAAAGTATCCCCTTGGTAATCCTTCCCTCCACCGTCTGTCCCCATCCCAGGCAACTGCTGACCTGCTTTCTGTCCCTGGGGGTTAGCCTAACTCTTCAGGAACTAGAATTCTATGTAAGTTGAGTCATAGTGTGTACTCTTTTTGTCTGACTTCTTTTACTCAGAAAAATGATCTTGAGAATCATCCATGTGGTGTTTCAATTTATGTTATAGATTTTTGACAGTAACTTCTGAGCCCCAGGTGAGAAATACTACTACTTTGAAAACTTAACGTCTTTTTGAATTTTATCAAGAAATACCTTGAATAATAATCTTAGTGAAAACATTCAAAGACTGCTACACTCTCTTGTCCTTGTGAAAGCCCAGCTCAAGTAATTAACTTAGACTTAGGTAAAGTTCCTCATATGTTTGAATTGAGAACTCTTCAGGCTCCTAACCAGCATATCATGTTACCTCAGAGACAAGAATGTTTTTGGAAACAGTGTGAATATTAACTACTGTGTTTGCTTTGAAAGGTGCCATACGTCTAATGATAATGCCATAATTACTGATTAATTTATTTTTCTTTCCAGATCCTTTCCTGGAGTTCAGTTATGGGTGTGAGAGGTTTGCAAGGATTTGTGGGAAGTACCTGTCCACATATATGTACAGTTGTGAATTTCAAAGAACTGGCAGAGCACCACCGAAGCAAGTATCCTGGATGTACCCCTACCATTGTGGTTGATGCCATGTGTTGTCTCAGATACTGGTATACTCCAGAGTCTTGGATCTGCGGTGGCCAGTGGCGAGAATACTTTTCTGCTTTGCGAGATTTTGTTAAAACTTTTACGGCAGTTGGGATCAAGTTGATATTCTTCTTTGATGGCATGGTGGAGCAGGATAAGAGAGATGAATGGGTGAAACGACGGCTCAAGAACAATAGGGAGATATCCAGGATTTTTCATTACATCAAGTCACACAAGGAGCAGCCAGGCAGAAATATGTTTTTCATCCCTTCAGGGTTAGCTGTGTTCACACGATTTGCTCTAAAGACACTGGGCCAGGAAACTTTGTGTTCCTTACAGGAAGCAGATTATGAGGTAGCTTCCTATGGCCTCCAGCATAACTGCCTTGGGATTCTGGGGGAAGACACTGATTACCTCATCTATGACACTTGTCCCTACTTTTCAATTAGTGAGCTCTGCCTAGAGAGCCTGGACACTGTCATGCTCTGCAGAGAGAAGCTCTGTGAGAGTCTGGGCCTGCGTGTAGCCGACCTTCCTCTTCTGGCCTGCCTCCTTGGCAATGACATAATCCCAGAGGGCATGTTTGAAAGCTTTAGGTACAAATGCTTATCATCCTACACCTCTGTAAAGGAGAACTTTGACAAAAAAGGTAACATCATATTAGCTGTGTCAGACCATATATCGAAAGTTCTTCACTTGTATCAAGGTGAGAAAAAATTAGAAGAATTATTACCTCTGGGACCAAACAAAGCTCTTTTTTATAAAGGAATGGCATCATATCTTTTACCAGGACAGAAATCTCCATGGGTTTTCCAAAAACCCAAAGGTGTACTAACTTTGGACAAGCAAGTAATATCCGTGAGTTCGGACCCTGAGTCCAGGGAAGAAGTTCCCATGTGTTCAGACCCTGAATCCAAGCAAGACGTTCCCATGTATTCAGACCCTGAACCCAGGCAAGAAGTGCCCATGTGTACAGGCCCTGAATCCAGGCAAGAAGTTCCCATGTGTTCAGACCCTGAATCCAGGCAAGAAGTTCCCATGTGTTCAGACCCTGAATCCAGGCAAGAAGTTCCCATGTGTTCAGACCCTGAACCCAGGCAAGAAGTTCCCATGTGTGCAGGCCCTCAATCCAGGCAAGAAGTTTTAATATGGACAGACCCTGAATCTAGGCAAGAAATTTTGTGTACAGGCCATGAATCCAAACAGGAAGTTCCCATATATACAGATCCTATATCCAAGCAAGAAGACTCCATGTGTACACACCCTGGAATCAATCAAAAATTACCTGTAACAACAGATTTTGAATTTAAGCTAGAAGCTCTCATGTGTACAAACCCTGAAATTAAACAAGAAGACCCCACGAATGTGGGGCCTGAAATAAAGCAGCAAGTAACCATGGTTTCAGACACTGAAATCTTAAAGGTATGTGGAACTGCCCAGCCAATATGCCATGACTGAAAATATATCCACTGACGGATTTGTTAGTGAAGATCCATTACTGCTTCGGTGTTTGGCCACTGTGAGAGGATGCACAACAGGAGTCTATAAGGCTTGTTAGGAAGTGTGACATTATATGTGTGAAAACTCATAACCAGTGTTGGATAGTATCACATGAATATTACAGAAAAGTGCTGTAAGAATACGAGAGAGAAAGAGAACTTTGTGGGTTAAAGTACAGGGAGAAGGCTGGGTGCGGTGGTTCACACCTGTAATCCCAGCACTTTGGGAGGCCAAAGCAGGTGGATCACCTGAGGTCAGGAGTTCAAGACCAGCCTGACCCACATGGTGAAACCCCATCTCTACTACAAATACAAAAATCAGCTGGGCATGGTGGCACACATGTGATCCCAGCTACTCGGGAGGCTGAGACAGGAGACTTGCTTGAACCTGGGAGGCGGAGGTTGCAGTGAGCTGAGATCATGCCATTTGCATTCCAGCCTGGGCAATGAGAGCAAAACTCTGTCACAAAAATAAAGTACAGGGAAAAATTCCCCAAAGAGGTAGAACTGGAGCCAGACCTTAATGGGGCAGCCAAAATATGCATTGAATAAGCAAATACTTGGGAGTTGTGGAAGTACTAAAGGTGTAGGTTTCGAATCTGCATCACTCGGGGGCACAGGGAGAAAGGCTAGGCTGGAGCGTGGGGTTTGGAGGAAAAAATGGGAAAAGGTAGGCAAAGCCAAACTGGGAAGGTTATTAAATGCCACATGAAGAATTTGGCCTTAATTCTGAAAGTATTATAGCACCTTTGAAGATTTTTGAAGGGGGACCAATATGTATGAGGTTCTGTGGTAGGTGCATTAGGTAACTTTTCTCATTAGATCTTCTCAGCAGCCCTGTGAGATAGACTTATCTTTGTTTTACAGAAGAGGTCTGTGTCCACATGAATGTCTCAGAGGTACCTCAGCAAGTTCTAAACCAAACTTAACTATCTTAACCACACACCTTTCCTTGTTCCCGGTGCTGTGAACGCCACCATCTTTCATCTAGTTACAACTACATAGATGTGTAAGGAAGCTCCTGCCCCAAGTCTGATGCAGAACTCAGGCCTGGACAGCAGCTGAGTAGCTGTGTGGTGAGACCTGGAGGGCAGCGATGTGAACCTGCCAGCCAACCAGCATTCGATTTTTGTAAGCAGGTATATTGATGTGATCAAATTTTTGGTTTTAGAAACATTACAGTGCAGTGAGTGGAGTTAAAGTGGCCATTGCAGAAACTCAGGTAAAACACAAAAGAGCTAGAATTAGGAAAATGGCAGTGGAAAGAGGAAGAAACAAATTCAAGAAATGTTTCGGAAGTGAAACTAATAAATAAGTCTTGCTGTGGAGGTGAAGTTCCTCCTGGAGCACCAGGGATGGTAGATGCTGTTAATCTAAGGAAGGAAGAGGAAAGGTTTGACAGGGAGAAGAAGATTAAGTGGGTTATATTTTAGTTGAGTAGATGGTACCTCTAACACATGTTCTGGTCGTGCAATATGAGCCTAAAGTTCTATTACTGGCAAGAGACAGGCATCTGGGAGTTATCCTATTTTATGTGTAAAGTAAAAGATGATGTGGGATGGAGACTAAGGGACACTCCATTGAGAGATCAGGAGTGAGCAGAGGAGGAAGGAGAATAAGGCGGGGATAATCCCCACAAAAGTCCAAGGGGGCAGGTTTCGCGAATGAGAAAAGAAACGAGTATCACAGGCTGCAGAGGTAAAGAAGTGGAATAGGACTAGACATAGGCACTTGGGTCAGTCATGAGGAGGTCCTGGTGGCCTCAGAGAGTTGCTGCAGCACAGGGTTGGGAGTGGAGGCAAAGCCAGCAGGGGGTTTGGCAGTGGAAGAGCCTTTGTTGGGGAAGGCAGGGTCAGGGAGAGTCCTCACAGGAAGGGAGTGCCTGGGCAAAGTAGTGGGTCGAGTTGTTCACATGGATTTAACTTAATTGTATCTTTGAAAACAGTTTCGAAGTTTCTTACATTGCCCTTACACTTTCTCTATAAAAATTTTTTGCAGTGTCATCTTCCAACCCTAATAGGCAACTAAAATTCCAACATGTATTTTAACTATACACAGTCACCCTGGAAAAATGCTCAGGTAGAAAGGCTGTGGGCACAACAGTTACATTGGGTACACATAACCACAGCCATATCTGTGTCTTCTCTATTTCAGCATTTTGGAAGATCAATTGAGAGTTTGTTTGTTTCTTTGAGACAGGGTCTCACTGTCACCCAGGTTGCAGTGCAGTGGCAGGTTATCCTCCGCCTCCCAGGTTCAAGCAATTCTCCCAGCTCAGCCTCCTGAGTAGCTGGGACTACAGGCACACTCCACTAGGCCCAGCTAATTTTTGTATCTTTTAGTAGAGATGGGTTTCGCCATGTTGCCCAGGCTGGCCTTGAACTCCTGACCTCAAGTGATCTACCTGCCTCGACCTCCCAAAGTGCTGGGATTATAGGCATGAGCCACCACGCCTGGCCGGCTAGTCTTATAATCCTATAGGACATGCATTGGCAGTGAGCTGCAAGCCACACCTCAGGACAAGTGTTTTTCTTATATTGGCTCATTTAATCCACACAGTAGTCCTGGGAGCCGGGCACTTTTTTTATTAAACCCATTTTCTTAAGGAAGAAGGTAAGGAACAGAGATTAAGACTGAAGCCTGAGAAGAATGAATCAACATAACTAGGACTGTTTAAGTACATATAAATGAGACACTCAGGATTCAGAGTTTCTGGTATGCAGGTTGTCCTAGCATCACATTTTAATGCCTTTAGTAGTAGACTGGATTTAGATTTTGAATAGTAATCTAGATGAACTTATTCTCACAGTAATAAGAACGGTCTTCACTGGAAGGTGAAACCTATGTATTTAGGCTATGCTAGACCTTCTGATTTTAACTACTTATTTAATGAGGAAGTGGAATTCATTTAAATCTTGTATCTCATCACCTACCATGAGCCAGCACTGTCTTGACATGACAGAGGAGAAGCACCTGTGCCTGGCACGTGGTTTTTCACTCAGGAAGCAATTTCTGAACAAATGAGGGAATGAATACAGTACGGCTTCTAATGCTAAGCAGCTTACAGCTTGATAAGAGAGGCAGACCAGACAGCTGTGTTACAGGGAAAATAGGATACGAGCTGCATAAGCAAGCTGGAGGCTGGTCCTGTCTAAGGGAGGAGCAGAGGGTGACATCGGCGAACCTTGAAGGGAAAGAGGATTGTAAAGTGGGAGGCTGGGAAAGATTGGAAGAGAAAGATTCTGGGTAGGGTAAGTTCTTATGGGGCACAAGTGAAGGTAGAAGAAGATTGAGTACTCTTGAGGAACAATGAAGATGTTCGGTTGAGACTGGATTATGGCCATTTCTATGAGGGTGAAATGCTGTGCAAGGCTAGAAAAAGGAGATTGAGGCTTTATAGTGGGACCTCGAATGTTATGCGAAGGATTTGTGGTAGCCTTTCAAATGTTTTGAATAGGGTAGCAAAGTTTTCAAAGACAGTGTGGCAGTGGTGTGAAGGATGGGTTGGAAAGGAGAGAAACTGGGCTAGGGGATTAAGACCCTTTCATAGCAATACTGGTGAGAAGTAGTGAGCACCCGGTTACTGGGAGGGTATCCAGGAGACAGAACAGTGAAATACGGTGGAAGATAAGACGTAGACGTTTGGAGAGAGGCGGAGGAGGGGGAATAGAAAGTTTGAAATTGGTAGTCCCAAGGAAAGAGAACATGGCAACTTGATATCATGAATTTCAGTGTCAATTACATTTCTGAGGGCCTTAAAAAACTGCCATATGATGAAAGGCATTGACTTTTTCTATTTGAAGGTTACTGTCTTGTTTTTAAGGAGAAATGCAGTTGTATTTAAATTTCAAACAGATTGCTAGAACACATCACGTCCAAGCAGAAAGCTACCTGGTGTACAACATCATGAGCAGTGGAGAGATTGAATGCAGCAACACCCTGGAAGATGAGCTTGACCAGGCCTTACCCAGCCAGGCCTTCATTTACCGTCCCATCCGACAGCGGGTCTACTCACTCTTACTGGAGGACTGTCAAGGTGAGAATTGGTTGGCCCCTCTTAGGAAAGGTTCTGTTTGGAGTTGAATTCTGAGAAACTGGCCACATGAAATAGAGTGCATTCTTTCAGGACGTGGAGACAAATAGGTTTTATTTCCCTGTCAAATCTGTAATTGAAAATACCACTGACATGTGTAAAAAATTAAGTAGAAGTGCCATTTGACATCTATATCTAATTAGCAGGCAGTTGATCGGTATGTGTTAAAAGAATGCATGATTTCTATAAAATGTCATATTTTTATGCCTTAAAAGGATTTATGCTTTTTTAAAAATGTGAAAACTCTTTCCTGCTGTAGGGGAGAGTAGGATATACTTATTATTAGAAGAAAACAGTGTCTACTTAGTCTTCCCTCAAAATGTGATTTTTATAAAATAATTTTACAGAATCTAGTATGTCATGTTTTTAAATACAAACAATTTTCCTTTGGTGTTTTTGTAATTAAATTTGTGTTTTTTCTCGTCTATATTTCCATTATGTGCTTAGCAACAAGAGTAGAGAGTGGACCATCAATGACCCAAACAGTGAAAATGAGAAATTTTAACCCCAAGGAGAAAGTTAGTGAAGGTCCCATAACTCACCATTGGAATAGTTTTGGGGAGAATCAGGAGTGTGAAAGAACACTTCATCTTAGAAACCAGAGATGCTGCATGCATTTAGTGACCTTCTGTTTCAGTAAGGCCTTGTTTTTTTAGACAGAGACCTTTGACAGGTACTTTACGGTCTAATTTGAGAGTGCGTTGGTAAGAAACATGGTCTACACACTATTACCAGGATGAGAGAGAGAAGGAGTAGAATACCGGTGAAAGTAGTCCATTTGCCTAAACGTCATTATTTCCAAATGTGTCAATATTAACTTTACTCTGTTGTTCCAGAAAGTGAACACTTACATGATCTAAAAGTGCTGATAGAATCATCAGGTGGAAAAGTCATCATTATTATTTTTGGATGATGGGGCTCAGGGGTAGTGGGGTTATTTAATCCAGTTTTCGTTAGATTCCTGTAGCGCCACCCAGCGTGCACTGCTTTCTCCCATACATACTGTGAGAGTTTACCCCTGTGGCCTAAGAAAGCAGGCAGAAGAAAGATGTTTAAGCTGATTTAAAAACGGAAATAAAGAACCTGTGTAATAAACTCTGGAGCCAAATGTTACTTAAATCATTTTTTTAAATTATTATATTTTAAGTTCTAGGGTACATGTGCACAACGTGCAGGTTTGTTACATATGTGTACATGTGCCATGTTGGTGTGCTGCACCCATCAACTCATCAGCACCCTTCCAACTCGTCATTTACATCAGGTATAACTCCCAGTGCCATCCCTCCCTCCTCCCGCCTCCCCACAATAGGCCCCAGTATGTGATGTTCCCCTTCCCGTGTCCAAGTGATCTCAATGTTCAGTTCCCACCTATGAGTGAGAACATGCGGTGTTTGGTTTTCTATTCTTGCGATAGTTTGCTGAGAATGATGGTTTCCAGCTACATCCATGTCCCTACAAAGGACATGAACTCATCTTTTTTTATGGCTGCATAGTATTCCATGGTGTATATGTGCCACATTTTCTTAATCCAGTCTGTCACTGATAGACAGTTGGGTTGATTCCAAGTCTTTGCTATTGAGAATAGTGCCGCAATAAACATACGTGTGCATGTGTCTTTATAGCAGCATGATTTATAATCCTTTGGGTATATACCCAATAATGGGATGGCTGAGTCATACGGTATTTCTAGTTCTAGATCCTTGAGGAATCGCCATACTGTTTTCCACAATGGTTGAACTAGTTTACAATCCCACCAACAGTGTAAAAGTGTTCCTATTTCTCCACATCCTCTCCAGCACCTGTTGTTTTCTGACTTTTTAATGATGGCCATTCTAACTGGTGTGAGATGGTATCTCATTGTGGTTTTGATTTGCATTTCTCTGATGGCCAGTGATGATGAGCATTTTTTTATGTGTCTGTTGGCTGTATGAATGTCTTCTTTTGAGAAATGTCTGTTCATATCCTTTGCCCACTTTTTGATGGGGTTGTTTTTTTCTTGTAAATTTGTTTGAGTTCTTTGTAGGTTCTGGATATTAGCCCTTTGTCAGAAAAGTAGATTGCAAAAATTTTCTCCCATTCTATAGGTTGCCTGTTCACTCTGATGGTAGTTTCTTTTGCTGTACAGAAGCTCTTTAGTTTAATTAGATCCCATTTGTCAATTTTGGCTTTTGTTGTCGTTGCTTTTGGTGTTTTAGACATGAAGTCCTTGCCCATGCCTATATCCTGAATGGTATTACCTAGGTTTTCTTCTAGGGTTTTTATGGTATTAGGTCTAACATTTAAGTCTCTAATCCATCTTGAATTAATTTTCATATAAGGAGTAAGGAAAGGATCCAGTTTCAGCTTTCTGCTTATGGCTAGCCAATTTTCCCAGCACCATTTATTAAATAGGGAATCCTTTCCCCATTTCTTGTTTTTGTCAGGTTTATCAAAGATCAGATGGCTATAGATGTGTGGTATTATTTCTGAGGACTCTATTCTGTTCCATTGGTCTATATCTCTGTTTTGGTACCAGTACCATGCTGTTTTGGTTACTGTAGCCTTGTAGTATAGTTTGAAGTCAGGTAGCGTGATGCCTCCACCTTTGTTCTTTTGACTTAGGATTGTCTTGGCAATGCAGGCTCTTTTTTGGTTCCATATGAACTTTAAAGCAGTTTTTTCCAATTCTGTGAAGAAAGTCATTGGTAGCTTGATGGGGATGGCATTGAATCTATAAATAACCTTGGGCAGTATGGCCATTTTCACAATATTGATTCTTCCTATCCATGAGCATGGTATGTTCTTCCATTTGTTTGTGTCCTCTTTGATTTCACTGAGCAGTGGTTTATAGTTCTCCTTGAAGAGGTCCTTTACATCCCTTGTAAGTTGGATTCCTAGGTATTTTATTCTCTTTGAAGCTATTGTGAATGGGAGTTCATTCATGATTTGGCTCTCTGTTTGTCTGTTACTGGTGTATAAGATTGCTTGTGATTTTTGCACATATTTAAATCATTTTTTAAAATTTCTTTTTCTTAGGCGTTCTCCACCCACATTCTTTCTTAACATGGATGTTTGCACATTGACTCTAATGATGGAAAAAAGAGATCTTCCTCATGAAAACGTTTTTACGTTAAATCATAATACTGGAATTATTTTCAGACTCTTTCATTAAATTAAACTATGTAAACTTCACTAACCTAAATTTCATACTTTGTTAATGTAATGTATTTACAACCAAGTGGATAACTTTATTAGATAACCACATAAACAGGAAAAAACATTCACATTGAACTTGTCTTCATGGTTGATATCTAGTTCTTTCTCCCTCAACTTTTTGGCTTTCTACATGAAGTTTACATTATTAATATGTGCAAATAAAATGCTGTTTTTGCTGATTTATATATGATGATAATGAAGTATATTCTATGTTATGTGTTTGACTTAGTTTATGATCCCATTTGTATTTGAAAATGTGTGTTTTACAGTTGTTGAGTAGAGTGTTCTGTAGAAGTCAGTAGTGCTAATAAGGTTAGTCTTTTGCTGAGTTTCTGTCTACTTGTTCTTAGTTCCTAAGAGAAAACGGTTAAAAACTCCAGCTCTTACTGTGGATTTGTCTATTTATTCCTTCTGTTCTGTCAGTTTTTGCTGTAGGTATTTTGAAACTGTTGTTAGGTGCATATATATTGAAGACTGTTATGTTTCTTAATGAATCGACTCTTTTAACAGGAGAGTTCACTTTTAAAAACATGGTAATACTCCTTGTCCTAAAGTTGTCTTTGTTTTATTATAATATAGTCACTCCAGTATTCTTACTGTTAATGTTTGCATGATGTGGTGTTTTTTTCTATCCTTTTACTTTTAAACTATTTCTTAACATCTAAAGTGCATCTGTTTTAAAGACGGCACGTCCAGTGTCACAGTCTCTTTCTTTTAATTGGAATGTTCACACTGAATGTAACTTCTGGCGTAATTAGGGCTCACTCTTCCATTTTACTCTTTGTTCTTTTTCCCCCCACCTAATTTTCTCATTTTCTTACTTCTTTTGGATTAGTTTAATAATTTTTAGTATTGTGTTTTGTGCACTCATTTGAATTACTACATTTACCATTTAAAAAAAAAAAAGTGGTTGGCTGAGCACGGTAGCTCATGCCTGTAATCTTAGCACTTTGGGAGGCTGAGGTGGGCAGATCACCTGAGGTCAGGAGTTTGAGACCAGCCTGGCCAACATGGTGAAACCCCGTCTCTACTAAAAGCATAAAAATTAGCTGGGCGTGATGGCAGGCGCCTGTAATCCCAGCTACTCGGGAGGCTAAGGTAGGAGAATTGCTTGAGCCCAGGAGGCAGAGGTTGCAGTGAGCCAAGATCACGCACGCCATTGTACTGCAGCCTGGGGACAAGAGCGAGACTTAGTCTCAAAAAAAAAAAAAACAAAGTGGTTGATCTGGGGGTCTGTTAGATTGATGCAAAAGTAATTGCGGTTTTTGCAATTACTTTTATTATCTTTAACATCAATGTTTACTATCAAATATTATACCATGTTACTTGCAATATAAAAACCTTATAACTGTGTATTTTCATTTTCCCCAACATTTTTGCTATTGTTGTTTTATGTCTTGTACATATATATATTTTTAAAATTTGAAATAATTACAGATTCACAGGAAGTTGCAAGAATAGTACATAGATTCCCATGTACCCTTCACTCAGATTCCTCCAAAGATGACATCTTCTGTAACTGTGGTATAATATCAAAGCCAGAAATTTAACATCAGGTACAGTGCTAACCAAACTGCAGACCTTATTCACTTGTGCCGTTTATTACATGCATGCAGTTATGTGTGTGGGTGTGTAGGTCTCTGCAAAGATCCTGCAACCACCACCACAGCCAAGATACGGAACTGGTTTGTTAGCACTCCCTCCATGTGCCCCTATGTCCTGGCAATCTTTCTTCCCCCCATTCCTGTCCTCTGGCAACCGTTAGTCTGTTTTTCATCTCTATGTTCTTGTTCATTTGAGAATGTTATATAAATAGCAGCATACAGTATGTAACCAATATGTAACGTTTGGAGATTATGCGCATGTTTTAAACCCTATAATACATGATTTAGACACTTTTAAATGGGGGTTGGCACACTTTTTCTGTGAAGGGTCAGATAATAATAAATATTGTAGGTTTTGAGGGCTCCCTCCACAGTCCCTGTCACAACTACCCAATCCTGCTATTGTAGTGCAAGAACAGCCAGAGACAACATATGCAGGAATGAGTATGGCTGTGTGCCAGGAAGCCTTTATTCAATGTTCCCATGTGACAGAACTTGAATTTTATTTTATTGATTTATTTATTTTTTAGAGACAGAGTCTCACTCTGTTGCCCAGGTTGGAGTGCAATGGCACCATCACAGCTCACTGCAGCCTTCAGCTCCAAGGCTGAAGGGGTCCTCCTGCCTCAGCGTCTTGTGTAACTGAGATGACAGTCATGTGCCACCACACCCAGCTAATTAAAATTTTTTTTTGAAGAGATAGGATCTTGCTGTGTTACCTAGGCTGGTCTCAAACTCCTGACCTCAAGCGCTCATCCCACCTCAACATCCCAAAGTGTTGGGATTACAGATTCAAGTTACTGCACCAGGCCAAAACTTGAATTTTAGAGAGTGTAATTCTCAGGAGTCACAAAATATTCTTTTTTTTTTTTTTGAGACAGAGTCTCGCTCTATCTCCCGGGCTGGAATGCAGTGGCCGGATCTCAGCTCACTGCAAGCTCTGCCTCCCGGGTTTACGCCATTCTCCTGCCTCAGCCTCCTGAGTAGCTGGGACTACAGGTGCCCGCCACCTCGCCTGGCTAGTTTTTTATTTTTATTTTTTAGTAGAGATGGGGTTTCACCGTGTTAGCCAGGATGGTCTCGATCTCCTGACCTCGTGATCCGCCCGTCTCAGCCTCCCAAAGTGCTGGGATTACAGGCTTGAGCCACCGTGCCCGGCCAAAATATTCTTAAAAACATTTTTTTCCAACCATTAAAAAAATATGAAAAACATTATTAGTTTTCAGACTGTATAAAAGCAGGCAGATTTGACCCATGAGCTGGTAGTTTGCCAATATCTACTTTAAATTATAGGCTTTATACACACTGCACACACAAGCTGCTCTCATGAGTCCATGAGTGAGTGGGAAGTGAGTGGGAAGCCAGGACATGACCATACACTGCTGTAGGCTTTATACACACTGCACACACCAGCTGCTCTGGTGAGGCTGGTGAGCGAGTGGGGAGTGAATGGGAAGTCAGGACACGACCGTACACTGCTGTAGCCTTTATACACACTGCACACACGGGCTGCTCTGATGAGTCCGCTGGGTGAGCAAATGGAGAGTGAATGGGCAGGCCAGGACACGACCGTACACTGCTGTAGGCTTTATACACAATGCACACGCAGGCTGCTCCAGTGACTCCAGTGAGTGCGTGGAGAGTGAATGGGAAGACCAGGACACGACCGTACACTGCTGTAGGCTTTATACATACTGCACACTTAGGGCTATCATACATTCATAAAAAATATTTCTTTCCTCAATAATAAATTAACCTTACTCTAACTTTTTTACTTTATAAACTTAAATTTGTTTAACTTTTTGACTCTTTTGTAATTAACACCTAACTTAAAATACAAATACATTATACAACTGGACAAAAAATTCTTTATGTCATTGTATAAGCCTTTTTCTGTTGGAAAATTTTTTAACTCTACCTCCTGAATTCATACTTTAGAAATTTTTAATTTTTTTAAACTTCTTTGTTAAAAACTCAGACACAAGCACACAAATTTAGTCTAGGACTCCACGGGGTCAGGATCATCAAGGCGTCACCAGGAATGTGTATGCAGTCCGTCACTAACCGGATCGTCGTTATGCCCTGCGGGACTGCAGTTCATCTTTGTCTGGGGGGTACAGTTTTGCTGCATATAGAATTTTAGGTAGTTCTGTATTTTCTCCTGGCTTGTGTACTTTCTTGTGAGACAACAAGGCTCACAAGGAACATTTATCATTGTTCCCCATGTGTATCATGGCTTTTTTTCCTCTGGCTGTCTTTACAATTCCTCTCCTGTTTGCTGGATTTTAAGTAAGGTTCACTCCGCTCCCTTATGGGATTCTTGAGCTTCCTGAATCTATGGGTTGATAATTTCCTATCAAATTTGGAAGACATGAGCATGTTTAAAATAAGATTTTGTCTTTCTCAGTCTCTTTTGCCTCTTCCTCTGGGCCATTTATTGACTTCCTCCCACAGGGTCCACATAGTTTTGCTTACTTTCACGTCTAGCATTTTTTGATTGGATGCTAGAACATTTTGGATACTAAGAAGAGTGTTGAGTTTTGTTCTGTCAGGCAGTTACTCTGCCTGCTCCTTCCGAGACTTTGCCTTTACACTTTATTAGGCTGTGTCCACTGTGGCTTTCACTTTACAGCTAGCACAGGCCTATCCTAAGACAGGGCCTCCCGGGCCATCACCAGAGTGCCCGAGGTGTAGGACGAGGTCTCTTCATGTTTGCTGATGGTGGAAACTCCGCTATCTTCAAGCCCCATGCAAGCTCCATTGGTTGGTCAGCCCCCGGACCTTGCCTGGCTTCTCTGAGTCTTACCCTAAACCCGATAGCTCTCTCTTCAGCCAGAGGCTGAAGAGCACTTGCTGTCTGCACGCTGCCCTGCTCTCTGGTGCTCTGCCCTGCAGATGGTGGCCTCAATAGTCTTGATCTCCAGTCTCTGTGTCCTCATGTGAGGAACTACGTCCCTCACTAGGATACAATCTGGACAGTGCCTATGGGCAGAAAATTGGCATGATAGTTGTTTTCCTTCTGTCTGGGATTACAATCTGGCCCTGCCCATCGTCCATCACATGAATGCAGTTGCTAGAACCATTTCTTCAGTTCTGGTGTAGACGGTAGGAAGGCAGGTCGGTGGCTCTGCCCATTCGCAAGTGCCCACCACCATGGTCCCCTGCTCAGTAACTCTTCTTCATCACAGCCACCGCCACAGTCCTGTGGCGTCACAGGTGCTGATAATGCCGAGTGCAAAGTCCAGTGCTGGAGTGATTCCTGTTCCTGTTTTGCTGACTTTTTTTTCTTAGAAGGTTTTGAGATGTTCTCTTTATCCTGTGTTTAGCAAATCTCTGTTGTCTCAGTTCTCTCCTAGAACTGCTGTGAAATGCAGGTGGGGCTTCCTGGATTGATATTCTCTTTCTTCATCTTTGATTCCTGTTTTTGTCTTTTTCTTCTACTTTAAGGGAACATCTCTCCACTTCATTTCTCAGCTCTTTCATACAAAAGTGCCCCCTCTTCTTCTCTTCATCAAGGCCTGCTTCCCCCAGCCCTGGATACAGCCCACTGCCCTCTCTGCCCCGCATCGAAGCCCTCTGCCCAGCTGCACCAGCTGTCTGACTGATGATCCCATTTGTGCTGGAATGTCTGGCATCTAGGGACACCACCTCTTCTTCCCTTCCCCCTTAAGCACCTGCTCGCTGCTGACCTCCTCCCTTTAGAGTTCCTCAGCTACACCCACTGTCTTCTTTACCTGCTCTTGCTTCAAAGAACTGTATGCATGTTGACTGTCAAATTCCAGTAGTTTTCTTTTAAGTGTTTTCTGGAACAGTGTGGGGGGGGGTAGGGAGGAAGGACATTGTAGGAGTCATTAACATGGTAAACTCTCTCTCCCATATTATTGTTTACTTACCCAGGTTATCTTGAGGATTTTGTCGGTTCCACAGAGTATGGTTCTTGATGGAATGAACAGGTTACCTTCAGATTGGAGGATAAGAAATTAATTGTTGGATAACTAAGGTTACTCAGTCACCTTGGATTTGAGAGCTCACCTATTTATGGACTTTGAATTGGGCACCTGGGCAGAGCTGGGTCTGTGACACTGTGAGCCTGGTGACGCATGCTCTCGCACATCTACTGACCCAACTCTTTTTCTTCAGATGTTGCCAGCACCTGCCCGGCTGTCAAGGAGTGGTTTGTATATCCTGGGAACCCACTGAGGCACCCGGACCTCGTCAGGCCACTGCAGGTGACTGTTCCAGGTACAGACAGCCTTTCTTTAAATGAACCACAGATCTTCCCATTCTATGATAAAAGTCTAAGAATGGATCAGTTATGGAAAGCATCTTTTACCAGAACTGCACAAATACTAGTTTTTATTTAAACTCTTGGCTCATGATTAATGTATCCATCTAATAAAGTCCTAAAATAATGGAAGGAAGATGCTGTGGCAGGTTTACCCTGGACCATCTGCGGCGGTGCTCTGCCTCTTTATCCATCCACCCTGGTCTAGGTCCACAGCAGTGTAGAGAGAAAGGAGACAGAAGGATGGCCGTGGTCAAGGCACGTTGCTGCCGCAGCCCCAGTGCCTGACATCCAGTTGTTGCTTGGTAGACGTCCATGGAGTTTAGCGGGATAGATTCTTGATATTCTGCTGGAATCAACAGTCTTATCTTTTCCCCACCACTGAAAGTATATTTTGATGAGTTCTGGAACCAGAAAGAGAAGATAAAGGAGGGTTATTTTAACTGGAAAAAAGGTTATATTTTCATGAATAGTATCTTAAAACTTAATGAGAGGTAAGGAAAAACAAAGTTCACCTACAGATTAGCTGAAGTGTATCCAAAGAACAGCCTTTCTTTCTGTGAGTTCGTAGTATCTGAAACTGGTCAGGAATGTACAAGTGTCGGGGTAGGGTTCTACATACAAACAGTTAAAGAAGAGGAGGCTAAGCTTCAGAGTTTGCTTTTAGTGGCTCACATCACTGTTTCACGGAACGAATATTTTCGTACAGTTTTGCTATTCCATTTTCATATACATTGAATTCTCTGGTGTCGCTATTATTTTCCATCACATGAACCTGTAATTTACAAAGTATGGATCTGAGCAGTATAAATGGTTTTTAAATAAATGGAATTGTATTGAGAGAGAAGTTGAGAAAAGCTATTGTAGGGAGTGTTCCTTATTCTGTTAATCAATCGTAGACCAAAACCCTAAAAGTACTTATCACAGAAACATAATTAAAATGCACTGACATTTGTTTTTACGTTAAGCAGCATTTTTTAAAAGGATAGCCAAAATAATTTTCCAAAAATGTTTTATTATGTATGTAATTTTCATCTTATAGTATCTTTCCAAATATTATATGGAAAATGACTATTACATATCTCTTCATTGTTTGAATTAAAGAGAACATTTGACTATTCGTCATTGTGTCAAGAATTAATTTTAAAGGCCACTCTATAGAACGTTTTAATAAATTCCAGAAATTGTGTATTAGAGGGAGACTACTTCAGAGCTTGTGAAAACATCCTCCGTTGCACTCTGGGAGTGGGAAGCGTGTGTGTAGCCCGTGGACCACACGTTGGGTTCTCTTCTGGAAGGAACTCCAGAAGCCTGTGCCCTACACGGAGGGCCACGTCTCAGACACACTCATTTCCACAGCTGTTACTCTGGACATAGGATTTGAACTTTTACACGGAGGGCCACGTCTCAGACACACTCATTTCCACAGCTGTTACTCTGGACATAGGATTTGAACTTTTACACGGAGGGCCACGTCTCAGACACACTGGTTTCCACCACTATTACTGAATTTTTATTCCAGGTTATTTCAATGGATGACTCCTTATTTACACTTGCATTAGCGATAATTAAAAAGAGAATATTTTAAATTTAAAATGCTTTTCAGTGTCTATGAGGAATATTGCCAAATGATTTTAAACGAAAATGGAAAACAGAGCATCCAATTTCCTGTCACAAGTATTCACATGAATACAACATACGATTAAAAACAGTTGAGATCAGCCGGGTGGGGTGGGTGCTCACACCTGTAATCCCAGCACTTCGGGAGGCCATGGCAGATGGGTCACCTGAGGTCAGGAGTTTGAGACCAGCCTGGCCAATATGGTGAAACCCTGTCTCTACTAAAAATACAAAAATTAGCCAGGTGTAGTGGCAGGCACCTGTAATCTCAGCTACTCAAGAGGCTGAGGCAGGAGAATTGCTGGAACCCTGGAGGCGGAGGTTGCAGTGAGCTGAGATCTCTGGCCCGGGCGACAACAGCAAGACTCCATCTCAAAAAAGAAAGTGAGATCCTGCCGATGGGGCTTCCCCTCCCACCTGTCAGGAAAACCTGCAAAAGGTTCTTGTCACACCATTAGAGCCGGTTTTTCCCAAATGACACCCACACCTGATTTTCCTTGTTCTTCTAAGACAGTTTTGATAAGGGTAATCTCATGGGTGCTGCATTTTCAGTGAGTTTTTCAATATAGTGGCCCATGTTCTTTTTCTTTTTTAAAAGCTTTTTCCTCTGAAGGCACATGTGATTTAATGTTTGATTTCCTGAATTGTAGAAATAAAAGGAATCACAAGTATTTTTCAACAAAGTGGAAGTGCAGAAAAAAAGATAGAAATTAGTTAAAAATTAGGAAGGGGAAATAATCAAAATTAACCAGCCAGGGAGCAGAAAAAGAAATCTCATTCCTGGGTGCTATGGTTTGAATGTTTGTAACCCCCCTCCACCCCCCGCCAAATTCCTGTGTTGAAAACTTAATCACTAATGTGATGGTATTTGGAGGTGGGCCTTTGGGAGGGAAAGAGGTGATTAGATGCGATTCCTGCCCTTATAAAAGAGGCCCCTTGTTCCATGTGAAAGTGCCATGTGCCATCTGTGAACCAGGAAGCAGGGCCTCACCAGAAACAAACCATGCTGGCACCTTGATCTTGGACTTCCAGCCTCCAGAAATTTTCTGCTGTTATAAGCTACCTCATTTATGGTGTTTTGCCGTAGCATCTCAGATGGACCAAGACGCTGGTTTGTTTTATTCAGGGAGCTTATTTACATGTGTGTATTTCTGTGGGCCTCATCTTTTTTTTTTTTTTTTTTTGAGACAGAGTCTCACTCTGTTGCCCAGACTGGAGTGCAGTGGCACAATCTCAGCTCACTGCAACCTCCGTGTCCTGAGTAGCTGACTACAGGCACATGCCACCACACCCAGCTAATTTTTGTATTTTTAGTAGAGACTGGGTTTCGCCTTGTTGGCCAGGCTGGTCTCAAACTCCTGGCCTCAAGTGATCCATCCGCTTCTGCCTCCCAAAATGTTGGGATTACAGGTGTGAGCCACTGCCCAGCGTATGAGCCCCATCTTTATATGTGTGCGTGTGGGAGCATGTCTACAGGTCATATATACTACACTTCGTTTCCATGTGTGCGTGTGGGAGCATGTCTACAGGACATATATACTACACTTCCTTTCTGTGTGTGTGTGTGGGAGCATGTCTATAGGATATATATACATTTCATTTCCTTTACAATATATCATGGAAGATGATGTTTCTCATAACACAGTTTAGCTTCCATTTCCCAAACCCAGCTCGTGAAGGTCCTTGATCTGTGCATGTGTGTCTACCCTTTCCCAGCACACTGCTCTCACTCCTCTTACTCACTTTCCTGACGTTCTCCATTCTTTGGGTGGGAGTCTTGGCCCACACCAAAGGCAAATGTTTGAAATTGGCTTTTCAGTCTCCAGAATTGTAGATTTGTCAATTCTTCATTTTCAAAGTGCTGATGGCTTTTTTTCTCTTGTAAGTGTCATTGTTTAAGTTACTTTAAGCATATCCTTATTTTAGAAACCTAGGAAAACTAATGCACACATCTAATTGGTAATTTGTCTATCTTGAAGGACCTTTTTAAAGTGGTGTTCAACAATCAGAAAGCGGCCGGGCGCGGTGGCTCAAGCCTGTAATCCCAGCACTTTGGGAGGCAGAGACGGGCAGATCACGAGGTCAGGAGATCAAGACCATCTTGGCTAACACGATGAAACCCCGTCTCTACTAAAAAATACAAAAAACTAGCCGGGCGAGGTGGCGGCGTCTGTAGTCCCAGCTACTCGGGAGGCTGAGGCAGGAGAATGGCGTGAACCCGGGAGGTGGAGCTTGCAGTGAGCCGAGATCGCGCCACTGCACTCCAGCCTGGGCGACAGAGCGAGACTCCGTCTCAAAAAAAAAAAATCAGAAAGCTTAGTATTTCTTGCCTATACACATTTGATTTACCAGAATTGCAGAATATCTTAGAAGGCTATTTTATAAAATGAAATGAGGGTAAGTCATGCATTTCATGAAAAAAAGACCACGTATTTGATTCAATCTGTCATTTGCTATCAGACAGTTGCGGTGGCTTTCTTGTTCACCTCATCTTACATACATTGTTGAAGGTTTTCATCTGACCCTTGTTGCATACAGGTCAGTCAAGAAAGTCTCAACAAGTCTTGGAGGCTTCTGTGAGTGGTAAAAGGAAGCTGGGGTGTGTGTGTGTGTGTGTGTGTGTGTGTGCACATGCACTTAAGGAAGCTGGTGTGTGTGTGTGCGCACATGCACTTAAGGAAGCTGGTGTGTGTGTGTGTGTGTGCACATGCACTTAAGGAAGCTGGGGTGTGGGTGTGCCTGTGCCTGGCCTTGGTGGGGCTCTGCTTATGTGGCTGCCAGTGTCTGAAACCACCCCTACCATCGCAGATCAACATAAATTGGTTAAAATCTCAAAAGCGGTTTTTCACCAACTTGTGAAAAACAGTGTGAAGCTTTGTCAAATGTGTTAACAAATTCACATTAGAGTCACAAGGGTTAAATTTTGCATTTACTGCTTTTTATAGCCACTTTCACTGTTGAATGCAGATGGGAATGGTGTAATGATGTCATTTTTGCAAGCATGAAATTAGAATACTTATCCATATAAGTATAGAGTTTGATGGATTGAGATATAAATGTATTCTGTTTATATATGAATGAATTTTTTTGCTTATTATAAATAGGCTTTTGAAGTTGCTCATCTAAAGATTCACTTTGCATGTGCGTAGTCAGGGTTTTTTGAGTTTTTTTGTTTTTTTTTAAATTTGAGTTCTGGGATACATGTGCAGAACTTGCAGGATTGTTACAGAGGTATACATGTGCCATGGAGGTTTGCTGCACCTATCAGCCCATCATCTAGGTTTTAAGCCCCACCTGCATTAGGTATTTGTCCTAATGCTCTCCCTCCCCTTGCCCCCGACCCCCCAGCAGGTGCTGGTGTGTGGTGTCCCCTCCCTGTGTCCATGTGCTCTCATTGTTCGACTTCCACGTACGAGTGAGGACATGCGGTGTTTGCTGAGGATGATGGTTTCCAGTTTCATCTGTGTCCCTGCAAAGGACATGAACTCATTCTTTTTTATGGCTGCATAGTATGCTGTGGTGTATATGTGCCACATTGTGTTTGTCCAGTCTATCATTGATGGGCATTTGGTTTGGTTCCAAGTCTTTGTTATTGTGAATAGTGCCGCAGTAAACATATATGTGCGTGTGTCTTTATGGTAGAAAGATTTATACCTTTGGGTATATACCTAGTAATGGGATTGCTGGGTCAAATGGTATTTCTGTGGCTAGACTCTTGAGGAGTTGCTACACTGTCTTTCACAGTCCGGAGGCTGCATACTTTGCCTGAGTTGATTATTCTCTTGAAAGTATGTTTCTAAGAAGTCATTACTGACACTTGTGATTGTCTCGGACTCATCTCTGAAGTACTACTGTTGTTTTGTGTTTGCTAATTATCTTTAGCATTTGCTTTCTCTTTAGAGAAGAAAAGCTTATCAGGTGGAGGGAATACATCAGCCATTTTGGAATTGCAAGTGAGTTTTGTTGAGTTGTTTCACTTCTGATGGCGGGAGATACACCACTGAGAGTAGTCACTGCCATCGTGGGAAACGTAAGAAAAGAAAGAGAAGAATTTCCTTTTGTAGGTCATTTGACTCTGAAGCCATTTGGTTAGTAGGTTCTGTTTCCTTAGTAAACAAAAGGGACATTTAGATCCCAGCCAGCTTTGAGCTTTTGGCATATATTTTATTGTCAAGTGGCCCTCACAGAAAATCACAGCTGTGGATAGCAAGGGAGGCCATCTCGCCAGTCACAGATGAACAAGTCTGACCTTATGAACAGCACCTTTCTGTTTGTCAGTGTGGAGGCAGAGCTGCACCTGCATCTGCAACTCTGCGTAAGTCGTCATCATTTGTCATGGCTTAAGTAAATGAGTAAGGCCTTTTTTCTTTTGATTTTAATAATTTAAACATATATATAAAATATAGACGTGAAACACTAAAAATTACGTTTTAGGAATTTCTGTTTGTTTAGTAGTTTTAGGAAAGTGCTTTCCAAAGCCTGGGGTTCACAGATTGCCTGCACGTCTTCTGGGTTGTGAAAATGCAGACTTCCAGGCACCCACACCTGTCGAATCAAATCAGAGTTTCTGCATATAGATCCCAGGAAAATGCATTTTTAAAAATAATCTCTACAGCTGATTCTTTTCCACACGAAGGGTTGAAAACCGTTACTTCAGGAGAGTAAGAGAGTGACCTAAAGGGGTAGATGGATGGCGTTTCATGCTGGTGCCCCACAGAGCTGTGATACTGCAGGGCAGCAGTGCTTTGTTGTATCCTTGAGACAGTGCATTTGAAAGATGCTCTGAAAGCATTCTCAGCGGTTGGAAGTGCAGTATCCCTCACAATTTAGTCATTACAAAAAGAAGGAATGTTTTCATTGACACGTACGTATGCCAGCCCTTTAGGTTTGGGCTTTTAAAAAACAGGAATCTGATCATGTTTACTTTCTAGTTCATTTTACACCAGGAAGGGATGAGATTTGTTTCCTTTTACTGTATTTCTACAAGGAGCATATTATAACTCTGTGCTGCAAAGAACAATAGTTAATGGACTTTTTTTCTTAACTAGGGGGAACGCCTAGTTTGAAAATATTATGGCTGAACCAAGAGCCAGAAATACAGGTTCGGCGCTTGGACACACTCCTCGCCTGTTTCAACCTTTCCTCCTCAAGAGAAGAACTGCAGGCTGTCGAAAGCCCGTTTCAAGCTTTGTGCTGCCTCTTGATCTACCTCTTTGTCCAGGTAATGTCCGGCTGCCCATTCTAGTCACTGTAGCCTGCGCTTACTTTATGAGGGGGAGTGTGTGGGATATTGCCATGGCTGGTGTCCCGGATCGTCTTTTTCCAATGTCCGTTCCATGGAACAGTATTAGTCCTTTGAGGTGCTCTAAAACTGAAAAGAAGATTGTATGGCAAAATACGTACGAGAAACCCTGTCACTACCTCAGCTTTAGAGATTGCGTTAGAGACTTAGGAAATCTTGCAGGTGATGGAAGCTGCTTTGGCCTTGACTAAACTTTCTCTAACTTTGTGGACCATAGTGTACCTCCTCTGTCCTCGTGGCATGGTTTGGGTGGTGGTTCTTGTTTCTGGGTTTTAGTGTAAAGGTGAGAAAGGACCAGCTAGAGACCTAGCTTCTCGTAGCTCTTTGCCTTTGGGCAGATTACTTCAGCTTTTTCCTATGTCAGTTTCATTCCATCATCCAGCAAATGTTTACTGATTGTATGCCTTCATTTTCTAATCTGAAAATGAGATAATCATAGTAGCTGCTTCCTAGGGCTGTTGGGGCGGTATCAGCTGGTGGTGTCATGACCTTCATCATTTATGTCCTCCCATCCAGCTGCGCTAGGCATTGTAGTGCTAGAACCTTCGTTTTAGGCTCACTCAACAAGATGAACTGCTTCTTTTGCATTAGCTTTATACCTAGTTTATATGTGAAAATCATAAAGGTCAGTTAAAAGATTCGCCTTTTTAATAGTTTTCTACTATTAGAATTCTACTATTCTACATGCACAATATTGCTTGGACACCTTTAGTAAGAGAAAGGTTGAGAACGCTCGCATCTCCCAGCCCCTCTTTCTCTGCGTCGCTCCTCCCCACCTGCCTCCCTGGCTCTGTGATTTAAGATGATTTTTGTCCCACTATTGACAAAGTGTCTACTTCTTCAGGCGGTTGAGACGTCTCATAAGCTTTCTTCACTCCTTCAAGCCATCGTCCCGGCTTCTCTGACCTCCCTGGATGGTGGGTCTCCATTGGCATAGCCATTCGGTGTTCACTTATCTGGATTAGAAAATTATATAATTCTTTTTTCAAACCCGAATTTACTTTACAAATTATTGATTGTCTTTAAGAAATGTACTCTTATTGTAGAATTACGTCTCAAGGGAATCTTGGACTGATTTTTTTCTTTCTGAATGTCCTTTTGGTTCTGCCCATTCTATAGCTTGCTCTGCATTTTGCATTTTGTAAGACATGATATGGCTGAGTAGTGCTTAGAGGTTTTGTTGCTGCATTATTGGTTTCACATGCACATGCCATGTAAACCTTAGTTTTTGCATTACCATTTTGAGTAGATTACTTCTTTATTTGCTCAAGACATAGCAGATTATAAATTAATATAGGATGGCAGGAACTATTTAAAATGTAAATGTAAAAAGAGAGGAGATGAATCCAAGATGGCCGATTAGAAAAGCCACGGTCCATGGCTCTCACCAAGAGGAGCAAAAAGGGGCAAGTGAATTCAACACCTTCAACTGAAACGCTCAGATGTTCACACTGGGACTGACTAGGCAGACAACACAACCCACAGGGAACAAAGTAAACCGGGGTGGAGGGCAGGTCCCCACCTGGGAACAGTGTGGAGCCAGAGGAACCCCCACCCCCAGCCAGGGGAAGCCATGAAGGATTGTGCCACCCTGCCTGGGAAACCATGCTTCTCCCATGGATCTTTGCAACCTGCGTGTCAGATCCCTTCATGAGCCCATGCCACCAGGGCCTTGGGTCCAATACACAGAGCTGTTTGGAGTCTCAGCAGAGCAGCCGCTCAGGCATACACAGAGACCCCAGAGTTTTACATACTCCGGCTCTGGGATCCCTGGCAAGACAAGAAATCTGTCCGTACATATCCCTAGGAAAAGGGCTGAATCCAGGGAGCCAAACGGCATCATTCTGCAGGCTCCGCTTCCATGGCACCTCACAATTTAAGACCCACTGGCTGGGAATCCTAGCCAGCCAATGGCAGTGAATTGGAGTCTGCCTTAGATGGGTCCAAGTTTCCAGGAAGAGGGGAGGCCTCAGTTCAGTCAATTCACCTGCTCCAGCCTGCCAGCTTTGGAGAATACAGGCAGTCCAGATGAGGAAGGGACCCCCACCTCCAGTGCAGCACATCAACTCTACCAAAAAGCAGCCAGATCCCTGATCCTGTTCTCCTGACTGGGTGAGTCCTCCCAATAAGGGTCTCCAGCCACCTCCTACAGGTGGATGCGGGCCAGCAACAGGTCAGTAACCGCTAGGATGGAGCTTCCAGAGGAAGGAGCTGGCTGCCATCTTTGCTGTTTCACAGTGTTCACTGGTTATACCTCCAGGTATGGGAGAAACTGAGGCAACTGGCATCTGGAGTGGACCTCCAGCAAACCGCAACAGCCCTACGGTAGAATGGCCTGTTAAAAGAAAAACAGAAAACAGCAACCTCCCACAAAAACCTCATTCAAAGGTTAGGGATAGGGTTAGAGACCTCGAAGACAAAGGTAGATAAGCCTATAAAGATGAGAAAGAATCAATGCAAAGATGCTGAAAACTGAAAAGGCCAGCGTGCCTTTTCTCCTCCACGTGACTGCAAACACCTCTCCAGCAAGGACACAGAACTGGGCCGAGGCTACAATGCCTGAATTGACAGAAGTAGGCTTCAGAAGGTGGCCAATAATGAACTTCGCCAAGCTAAAGGAGCATGTTGTAATCCAATGCAAAGAAGCTAAGAAATGTGATAAAACTGCAGGAGCTGATAGCCATAATAGCCGGTTTAGAGAGGAGCATAACCAACTTGATGGAGCTGAAAAACACAACACAAGAACTTCACAGTGCAGCCACAAGTATCAGTAGCAGAATAGACCAAGTGGAGGAAAGAATCTCAGAGCTTGAAGACTGTCTTCCTGAATTAAGATAGGCAGACAAGAATAGAGACAAAAGAATTAAAAGGAATAAACAAAACCTCCAAAAAATATGAGATTATGAAGAGACCAAACTTACAACTGACTGGGTACCTGAAAGAGATGGGGAGAATGGAACCAAGTTGGAAAACATACTTTAGGATATCATTCAGGAGAACTTCTTCAACCTAGCGAGATAGGCCAACTTTCAGATTCAGAAAATACAAACCCCAGTAAGATACTGTATGAGAAGATCAACCCCAAGACACATAATCATCAGATTCTCCAGGTCGAAATGAAAGAAAAAATGTTAAGGGCAGCCAGAGAGAAAGGCCAGGTCACCTACAAAGGGAAACCCATCTGACGAACAGCGGACCTCTCAGCAGAAACTCTACAAGCCAAAAGAGATTGAGGGCCAATACTCAACATTATTAAGAATTTCAAACCCAGAATTTTATATCCAACCAAACTAACTTCATAAGTGAAGGAGAAATAAGATCCTTTTCAGACAAGCAAATGCTTAGGGAATTTGTCATCAACAGGCTTGCCTTGCAAGAGCTCTTGAAGGAAGCATTAAATATGGTAAGGCAAAACCATTACCAGCCACTACAAAAACACACTAAAGTATGCAGACCAGTGATACTGTGAAGCAACCACATAAACAAGTCTACAAAATAGCCAACTAGCATCATGATGACAGGATCAGATTCACACATAACAATACTAACCCTAAACGTAAATGGGCTAAATGCCCCAGTTAAAAGGCACAGAATGGCAAGCTGGATAAAGTGCCAAGACCCATCCATATGCTGTCTTCAAGAGACCCATCTCGTGCAAAGACACACATGGGCTCAAAATAAAGGGTTGGAAGAAAATTTACCAAGCAAATGGAAAACAGAAAAAAGTAGAGACTGCAATCCTAGTTTCTGACAAAACAGACTTTAAACCAACAAAGATAAAAAAAGACAAGAGTATTACATAATGCTAGAGGTTTCAATTTAACAGGAAGAGCTAACTATCATATGTATATATTGCACCCAGTACAGGAGCACCCAGATTCACAAAGCAAGTTCTTAGAGACCCACAGAGACTCCCACACAATAACAGTGGGAGACTTTAACACCCCACTGACAAATATTAGACAGATCATCAAGACAGAACATTAATGAAGACATTCAGGAACTGAACTCAGCTCTGGATCACTTGGACCTGATAGATATCTACAGAACTCTCCACCCAAATTCAGCATAATATACGTTCTTCTCATTGCTGCTCGGCACTTACTCTGAAATGGATCACATAATAGGAAGTAAAACACTTCTCAGCAAATGCAGCACAGCTGAAATCATAACAGGCTCTTAGACCACAGAGCAGTCAAATTCGAACTCAAGATTAAGAAATTCACTCAAAACCACACAGCTACATGGAAATTGAACAACCTGCTCCTGAGTGACTCTTGGTTAAATAACAAAATTAATGAGAACAAAGAGACAATGTACCGGAATCTCTGGGATGCAGCCAAAGCAATGTTAAGAGGGAAATTTATAGCACTAAATGCTAGAAAGATCTCAGGTTAACCACCTGACATCTCTGCTAAAAGAACTAGAGAACCAAGAGCAAAAGAAAACCCCAAAGCTAGCAGAACACAAGAAATAACCAAGATCAGAGCTGAACTGAAGGAGACAGAGACACAAAAAAACCCTTTTAAAAAAATCATGAAATCCAGGAGCTGTTTTTTTGAAAAAAATTAATAGACCACTGGCTACACTAATAAGAGAGAAGAATCAAATAAAAACAATCAGAAATGATAAGGGGGTTATCACCACTCACCTCACAGAAATATAAGCAACCGTCAGAGAATACTATGAACACCTCTATGCACATAAACTAGAAAATCTAGATGAAATTGATAAATTCTTACACACATATGCCTTCCCAGGACTGAACCAGGAAGAAATTGAATCCCTGAATAGACCAATAATGAGTTCTGAAATTAAGGCAATAATAAATAGTTTACCAATCAAACAAAATCCAGAACCAGATGGATTCACAGCTGAATTCTACCAGAGGTACAAAGAAGAGCTGGCACTGTTTCTGCTGAAACTATTCCAAAATATTGAAAAGGAGGGACACCTTTCTAACTTGTTCTGTGAGGCCAGCGTCATCCTGATCCCAAAACCTGATAGAACAAAAAGAGAAAACTGCAGGCCGATATCCTTGATGAACATTGATGCAAAAATCCTCACTAAAATACTGGCAAACCAAATCCAGCAGCAGATCAAAAAGCTTATCCACCATGACGTAGTTGACTTTATCCCTGGGAACCAACTTCAGCAAAGTCTCAGGATATAAAATTGCTAGTATTCCTATACACCAACAACAGGAGAGAGAATCACAAATAAACTCCCATTCACGATTGCTACAAAAAGAATAAAATACCTGGTAATACAGCTAACAAGGGAAGTGAAGGATCTCTTCAAGGAGAACTAAAAACTACTGCTCAAAGAACTCAGAGAGGACACAAACAAATGGAGAACCATTCCATGCTCATGGATAGGAAGAATCAATATTGTGAAAATGGCCATATGACCCAAAGTAAAGTATAGATTCAATGCTGTTCCCATTAAACTACCATTGACATTCCTCACAGAATTAGAAAAAAACTATTTTAAAATGCATACAGAACCCAAAAAGAGCCTGAATAGCCAAGACAATCCTAACCAAAAAGGTTTGCAAAGCTGGAGGCATCACGCTACCCGACTTCAGACTATACTAGAAGACTGCCATAACCAAAACAGCATGGTACTCATACAAGAACAGAAACATAGACCAATGGAAGAGAATAGAGAACTCAGAAATAAGATGACACATCTACAACCATCTGATCTTTTACCAACTTGACAAAAATAATCGATAGGAAAAGGACTCACTGTTTAATTAATGGTGCTGGGATAACTGACTGAGCCACATACAGAAAATTGAAACTGGATCCCTTCATTACACTATATACAAAAATTAACTCAAGATGGATTAAAGGCTTAAATGTAAACCCAAAAGTATAAAAACCCTAGAAGAAAATCTAGGCAATACCATTCAGAACATAGGCATGGGTAAAAACTTCATGATGAAAACACCAAAAGCAATTGCAGCAAAAGCAAAAACTGACAGATGGGATCTAATTAAAGAGCCTCTGCACAGCAAAATAAACTATCATCAGAGTAAACAACCTACAGAATGGTAGAAAATTTTTACTATCTATTCATCTGACAGAGGTCTAATATCCAGTCTACAAGGAACTTAAACAAATTTACAGGAAAAAAAAGCAAACAATCCCATCAAAAAGTAGTCAAAAAACATGAACAGACACTTCTCAAAAGAGGACATATGGCTGGGCGTGGTGGCTCACACCTGTAATCCCAGCACTTTGGGAGGCTGAGGCAGGCAGATCACGAGGTCGGGAGATTGAGACCATCCTGGCTAACACAGTGAAACCCCATCTCAGAAAAAGAAAAAAAAAAATTAGCCGGGCATGGTGGCGGGCACCTGTAATCCCAGCTACTGAGGAGGCTGAGGCAGAAGAAGTGTCCGGAACCTGGGAGGCGGAGCTTGCAGTGAGTGGAGATCATGACACTGAACTCCAGCCTGGGCAATAGAGTGAGACTCTACCTAAAAAAAAAAAAAAAAAAAAAGGGGCGGGGATGGATATATATGCAGCCAACAAACATATGAAGAAAAGTTCAGCATCACTGATCATTAGAGAAATGCAAATCAAAACCACAGTGAGATACTGTCTCATGCCAATCAGAATGGCTGTTATTAAAAAGTCAAAAAACAAATGCTGGTGAGATTGCAGAGAAACAGGAGCACTTTTACACTGTTGGCGGGAGTGTAAATTAGTTCAACGATTGTGAAAGACTGTGGTGATTCCTCAAAGACCTAGAGGCAGAAATACTATTTGACCCAGCAATCCCATCATTGAATCTACCCAAAGGAATAGAAGTCATTCTATTATAAAGACACCTGCATGCGTATGTTTACTGCAGCACTATTCACAATAGCAAAGACATGGAATCAATCCAAATGCATATCAGTGATAGACTGAGTAAAGAAAATGTGGTACATATACATCATGGAATACTATGCAGCCATAAAAAGGAACTGGATCATGTCCTTTGCAGGACATGGATGGAGTTGGAGGCCATAATCCTCAGCAAACAAACACGGGAACAGAAAACCAAATACTGCATGTTCTCACTTATAAGGCGGAGCTGAATGAGGAGAACACAGGGTCACATGGCAGGGAACGGCGCACACTGGGGACTGTGGGGGGTGGGGGAGGGGAAGGAGAGCATCAGGAAGAATCGCTAATGGATGCCGGGCTTAATACCTAGGTGATGAGATAATCTGTGCAGCCACCCTTCATGGCACATGTTTACCTGTGTAAAAGCCTGCACATCCTGCACATGTACCCCCAAACTTAAACGTTGGAGGAAAAAAAAAGTAAAAAGATATTTCTTTTGATATTATATATAACATGCATGCACTGTTGGTTAGTATTCCTGTTGTCTGATAATCTGCAGATGTCTGTGGTTAACATTGCGTCACAGTGGGACTTGAGAAGTGGTGGTAGCCAGTAAGCTGACTTTTCTCACCAATAAAAATACATGTGTTTTGTTGTTGATAACCATGTGTGTACACAACAATGGGGAGGCCATGGTGGGCACTCCAGGAGAGACACGCTGCCTGCTGTTCCGTATTGACGATGCTGATCCTGTGTGTGGCCGTGCAGCGCAGTTCTGCCTTCTGATTACTGCGCAGGTGGCTGGCAGTTCTTTAAATTCACTTCAAGGAGAAAAAGCCCAGGACCCCAGAACAGGAACATCACATCCCTATTTGTATAAACCTGAAGCAAGACAAGCATCGGGAGGAAAATTTCCACTTTACCTTTTTTCTATTAATAAAGACCTCTTAAATAAAATCTCTTTAGTGCAAGTTGGCACGAGCAAACTTGGTAACTTGTCTTTAAAGGAGATGTTTAAATTGGAACTTTTTAAAACTGGAAAACAACAGATTGACAAATCAATTTGGCATTCACTAGATGAAGAAGGTGCTGTATTATTCACAGGGATAATAACTCAGAATGAATAAGGCTAAAAAGATACATTTATAAAAATATTAGTTTTATATATTAAGCCCAAATTTGATGTTTTGATGTGTAATATGGGATAAAATCACATACTGTTCAGTGCACGAAAATGACAGAAACTAAATACAGTTGTGTCTTTGTATATGTGGGGGATTGGTCCCAAGACCCCCAGGGATGCCAAAATCCATGCGTCCTCAAGTCCTGCAGTCAGCCTGCGGAGCCCACATATGTGAAAAGTTGGCCCTTTATATTCGGGTTTTACATCCCATGAACACTGTATTTTTCCATCTGCATTTGGTTGGAAAAAATCCACATATAAGTGAACCCATGCAATTCAAACCTGTATTGTCAGGAGTCAACTGGACTCTCATTTGGTCTGACCTCCCAGTTAACAACAGCCACAAATGATTTTATTAAAGACTCCTCTGAGAATATCCTCTGGAAAGGTAAGTTTACATCCTAGAAATGCACATATTTTCTGTTCCTTTTATTCCAAGGTAACACCTACTTGGAATAAAAGTGGACTAGGATAGTGACGTGGTGAGTAAAAGCATCGGCAGGTCCAAGCGGCAGTCAGCACCCCCACCCGGGGGAAGCAAATGCCGCCGTCCTTCCAGGGAGCACAGGAGTCTTTCTGATTTATGGTGGGGTCGCTTTTATTGCAAATAGGCATGTTAGCCGTTTTTACTATCCAAGAAGAGTCCGTGAAGTTGTTATCGATGGGTATGCTGTTGGCTTTCCTGTTTCTTTTTCCGCAAGCCTTTACTTGCCACAGAAGGTGCTCTTCTGTGAGAAGCAGCTCTGTGGTCTTAGGATGGTGTGGAATCGTTCAGTCAGCGGGCATGTTCTGCCTTTTTCCGGGTAGCAGAACTCGGTGGCTGGGAGGGGAATGTCTCGACCCCCTCACCGAGTGGGGCAGGGGACGGGATGTGGCAAAAACACTGTCTGCTGTTGTTGGGGCCCGGACCGTTCGTGTCTTCCTCGCTCTTCACGCCCTCTCCTCATCTCTGTCATCCACTCCACACCCAGGATGCTCAGTCTGCCCTTTGCTGTCTCTCGTTACTCTGTCCCTCTTTCCTCTTCTCACTTTTGTTGTGTCTTTTGGTTCCACAGAGTATTAGTAGGGTCTCATATTGTGGGTTCTGATTTACTCTCAACTGGGATTCGAGGACACAGGTTTCCTCTGGGTTGCTGAAAGTGTATGATGACCCCAGCTCAGCCCAGCTGTGGATACTCGCGCTCTGAAAACTCCTAAACTGTTTGCTCTGTGCAGTTTGTGCCGAACATGATCACCTGTCTGGCCCTAAGACCTGGTCTTGGTTGGCACCTCATGATTATTCCCAGATGTTCTGGAGAGTATTACATTAGAGTCTAACCAGACTAGAAATTCAGGCTCCCCTTCCAGCTGGGCTGTGAGTTGTGGGCACAGCTGGGGACACCATAGAGAGAGCTTCACAGCCAGGAGCCAAGGATGGTGTGAAGAGGCTGTGCTCTTTCCATTGCACACTGTCCGCTGCCTGAGGTCTGATGCACCATGTACGTGCCTGTGCATGCGCCCGTTTGTGCACCTGTGTGTGCACATGCGTGCCTGTGTGTGTGTGCATGCCTGTGCACCTCGGTGTGCTTGTGTGCACATGGATGTGCCTGTACGTGCCTGTGTGTGTGTGTTTGCACCTATACACGCTCATAGTTAGTAACTGAGATCAATTTGTAAGAAATGTTTAATTTTTCCTGTAGCCTAACACTGGCCTTTCTCTGTCCTTTTCAGGTGGACACTCTTTGCCTGGAGGATTTGCATGCGTTTATTGCGCAGGCCTTGTGCCTCCAAGGAAAATCCACCTCGCAGCTTGTAAATCTACAGGTACAGACATGACCAATTAGTTGTCACTGCCCGGAAGACAGCTGTGCAGTCCAGCCTTCTCTTCCCCATTATAGTTGAAGTTTCACAGAAAAGATCAGGAAGGCATTTTAGTCAGGATCTTTTCGTGATGCAGTAGTTTCTTTGTTTCTTTAAGGGCTCTGGGATGAGCAGCCAGATGAGGTACTAACAGGCGCTGCCTCAATTCCAGTTTTGTGAAACTTGTTGTTCTCAGTACTGCCTTGATAGTCTCGTGATTGAAGAAAGCACTTATTAAACATAATGTTTGGTTTGTTTTTTCGAGACAGTCTCCCCTGTCTCCCAGGCTAGAGTGCAGTGGCGTGAACTCAGCTCACTGCAACCTCAGCCTCCTGAGTAGCTGGGATTACAGGCACGCACCACCACACCCGGCTAATTTTTGTATTTTCAGTAGAGATGGGGTTCCACCATGTTGGCCAGACTGGTCTAGAACTCCTGACCTTCAGTGATGTGCCTGCATCAGCCTCCCACAGTGCTGGGATTGTAATTGTGAGCTACTGCGCCCAACCAAAACATACTTTTTTTAAAATGTGTTTTTTGGGGTTTTTTTTGTTGTTGTTGTTTTTGAGACGGAGTCTTGCTCTGTTGCCCAGGCTGGAGTGCAGTGGTGCAGTCTCGGGTCACTGCAACCTCTGCCTCCCGGGTTCAAGCAATTCTCCTGCATCAGCCTCCCAAGTAGCTGAGATTACAGGCGCCTGCCACCACACCCAGCTAATTTTTGTATTTTTAGTAGAGATGGGGTTTCACCCTGTTGGCCAGGCTGGTCTGGAACTCCTGACTAAAAATGTGTTTTACTGGGATCTCTATTATGTGAGTTAAAGCATCCATCTGTTAACTTCGTGGGTTTAGTAGTCTGTAAATCTTCATCAACTCCATGTGCTGCGTGTGCGTTTTAAACTTTTGAACTTTAATAATTTAAGTTGTAAAAATCCCAGGAATAATTTGGAAGATCACTTAAAATGAGTCAACTTGACTATTTCCTACAGATTTGCAGCGCCCTCTCAGCCCTGGGACCCCTGCCTCCACACCTGCCTGGGGAGTTTGTTGCATGAACCGTCCCTCCAGCTCTCTGTCTTCTCTACCTCCTCTCTCTGACTTCATTATGTTCACTGGCTGTGGTCCCTTGCTGAAAAACTCAGCTGTCTCCCATTTGGGGGAAAAAAATTCTCCTACAGCAAGATTTCTGTTCCCTCTGTTTCCCTTCTCTGGCAGGCTCTGGGAGGTGGCTGCGTGCTGGTGATTTCTGCTGCATTTCCTCTTGTTCAGTCACTGAGAGAGATGCCTGCCCCTTCCATTGCGTGAAGTCAATGAAGCAAAGGCTGAAACATGCCCACTTCCATATCCAGGGGCCCTGAGTCTCCTCCACCTTCTCCGACCTCTCCTCCACCTTCTCCGACCTCTCCTCCACCTTCTCCGACCTCTCCTCCTTTGAGCCTGCGATGTCCCTTTCCTGTATCTTTGTTCAGCAGCACCTTTCCCACTGTGGGTCTTGTTCTGAATCCACATGCCAAGTCACACTCCCAGAGAGTCCTGGCCAGGTTGGTCTGGAGTGTGTTCTGAGAGGGACTCGGGGGCGAGAAGCCAGAGTGTCCCACTTAGGGTTTTCAGTTTCCCTCCTCTCCTAGACTAACACCCCTCTGAGAAAAGGGGCAGTGTTCTTGCTCCTCTTTATTGTCGAGTACCCAGCATCCTGTCAACATTGATTAACTTGATTAAATTAATACCTGCAATTTAAAAGTATGCATGAGCGTTTGCTGAGACAGGCAGAGTCTGTCTGGTTCAGTAAAGTGATTGTGCAAATACAAAGCAGGTGTCTAGATAAAGCCCCATCTTTGCAGAACTCCCTCTGACACCTCTCTCTGGGGTTCCCTACAATTCTAGTCTCAAGAGCTGATGGGGGCACTTGAGACATGGATGCCTGGAGGCCCTTCTGAGGCTGGTGCTGCTGAAACACAGATGCCGGCATGCCTCTCCTTCCTCCCACCACCATCCTCTTCAGATAACTGGTGGCCTTTTGATTTCTCACCTCTGTTCCCTGGAAATGTTAGGAGCTTGTAGATTGCAATGGTGAGACCTACAGTTGGTGAAGCTGAAAGCCCTTTCGTACATATGCATGTAGATGACCGTGGGATGATTTTCTGATTCACTGGATTGGCTCCTGGGTTGAAAAGCAAAGCTAGGGCTCTGGAGTTTACAGCATCAGAATGAGGGGAGGAGAGGATGGGGCAGAGTGTGGAAAAGGAGGGAGGAGAGGATGTGGTGTGCCTGGGGCAGGTACTCCTGAAACCCCCAGTCAGGCTGAGCCCTAGGCCATCTCCTCTCTCCTGCAGCTCTCTCCTGGCACTTTACCCTTGTGGAATTGAATACGTATTTGTGTGTGTGTGAAGCTGGTCAGACTTGGAGCCCCCTTGGATTTTCTGAGACCAAAATGTCATAAACCAAGGCTAAGGAGAGGTTTATGTTTGAACCCGGAGAACGAGGACTTATGCTGGCTGTGGGAGTTTCTCAAGATGGTGGACAGAAAAGAGTCCAGGTTCATCTGCTGCTTGGTCTGCAGGGTTCCTTCTTGCCTTACTAGGGATGACATCTGTGGTCTATGTCATGCATTCTTGGCTGTTTGAAACTAAAGTTGTGTCTTGGATTTCACCCTTTGGTTTTGCCACTTATTCTCAAATAATGTCCATCTGAAGAAAGAGGTTGTAGGCAGTGCTTTTGATGATAGCAGATACTGAACCATGAAACCATGGAGGAAAGAATTACCAAGGAGAAAGGTCTAGATGTTTTCTGTTCATAAACTGGATATATCCTTCTGAGGGAATTCAAATCAAAGAGTTGGCAAAACTGGGCGGTGGCAGTGGCAGAGTGGCTTGAGCACAGGTCCTCTGACACCGCCCCCCGCAAGGCTGCCTGGAGCAGGGCTCTGTTGGAATCATGGAGGGAACACACACCCTTTTGGAGCCTATCAGAATTGCAGAGCCTGGCCAGTTGGTGCAAGTGTTTATCCGCCTGCCATCACCATCGGGTGGGGTGGTCTGTGACAGACTCAGCAGGTGTTGGTAAATGGACCCTTGACCAGAAACGCAAAGGGGACAGAGCAGGAGCTCCTCACAATCATAACAGCAGTGAGCTGCTTCTTGTTCTCAGTGGGAAAATGCTTGGAGCCTAAGTCTTGTATGGAAAAATGGATAAATAAGCAAAGTGTAGACTCAGTGGCATTCTATCATTCAGTGGCATGTTGCACATCCAGACTCTGCGGCTGTTGGGAGGTGGCACTAACTCGCTGTTCTTGGGAGTTAGATTCTGCTGCCTGAAAGATTAAAGGGGAGCAAAGACCTCCCCAGTTATCCTTGTGAGACAAGAGCTTGGTGTGTGGGGAGCTGAGAGCTGGGAATCATGGGTGGTGAAAGCTGTTAGGTTCTGGCCAGTTGCCTTGGCAGAGCCTCGCTGGCTCCTCGGAAAGAGTAGGAATCTCTCCATTGCATCAGGGAACAGGGGATGGCCGGGAAGGGGAATGGCAAGTGGGGAGGGGCAGGCAGCTGAGTCTACTTGGCTGGACCTGTGCTCTGAGGGGCAGGTGCCAGGGGCATGAGGGAGAGTGGCGTGGCGTGTGGGCGCACCTGAACGGGGTGCCCCTGGTGGCCCACACCTGTCAGGGGCCAGTGTCACCCACAGGAGGGGAAGCGTCACTTGGGAGGTGTGGGGTGGAGCTGAGAGAGCCCAGGGCCCACATGGTCTCTGGTGTGGGGTGAGTGGGGGTTGAGCAGAGCCAGCCACAAGGCTTAGCGGGTGAAAGACTAGGTGAGGTGTAGCCGGGGACTGCAGCTGTTGAGAAGAACATTGTGACAGTTTCCAACAAATGAGTACTTTGTCGGCATGAGTACACAGAATGAGCAGTGTTGTGGGCCTTGATCTTCCCTTAGTCCTGTTGAATATGACCTCAGGTCAGGACACACATACTCACCGCCCTGCCCAGCCTCGGATAAGCTCACGTGATTTTTTAGATTTTTTTTCTCCTTCTTGTTGCCATATTCATATTCAGGACTTTGATGAGAGAAGAATGAGGCAGAACATGCTCATTGCAGCTGAGCCCACACTGCTTTGATCCTTTTCTTCTCACCAGAAACAGTTCATTAACCTAGAATAAGTCACTTTTAAGCTTGTTTTAAATTGTGACAACTCTGATTTAAACAAATTTTTATTTTTAGGTTATGGAGAAGCTATAAAACTCACCAGTAGAAGTTGAAAATAAAATAATTCTATGCCATTGAATCTCCAAATGATATTTTTATTTTGCTACAAATTAATGAAACTTTAAATGATAATGATACTCTCACTTTATCAAAAGCTTCAACCAGGGATTACCAGACTATCGTCCATAGGCCACATTCCGCCACCAGCATGTAGTGAGTCCTGTGAGCTAAGAATGGTGTTTGTTTAATAGGAAAAAATCAAAAGAATCATATTCCATGATGTGAAAATTACATGAAACGCACGTTTCCGTGTCCAAAATGGTTGTCTTGGCACATAGCCATGCTCAGTCATTTACAGCTACCTTTGCCCTGCAACAGCAGAGTTGAACGGCTGCAAGGGACATCATATGGCCCACAAAGCCAAACGTGTGTCCATCCAGCTCTTTCCAGAAGAGCGTGCTGACCCTTGACTGGAGCCAGCAGGTCAGTCCGCGGGGAGACGGCAGGACGGGGAGCCCCATGCTTTTGTCTCTGTGCCCCTCCTGCAGCCAAGTCTGCATGCACATGCAGTGACAATAATAACCCCATGCATGAATGTGGCAGGTTTTAAAGACATTAGAGAGCTTCGGTAGTTAGTTTTCATGTCATTCCTTTGAGGTAATTAAGTCCTATCTTATTCTTAGAAAAATTAAGATATAAAGAATTATGTATCTTGGCCTTGGTCCTTATAAAGGAGCTGAAGTGAGGATGTAAATTCGCTGACTCTTGGTTCCACCACCACGTAATTCTCGTACACAAAGACCCTCGCCGTGATAAAACTTGGATTTGGGAGTCTGTAGGGGTCGGGGGGTGGCTGACTGACATGGATCTCCTCACACCTGTTAGGGTGCCTTATAAGCATCAAGAGCTTTTTTAAGATTAAGTAATGCTTTCAGTTGGCACATAATAATTGTGCATATTTATGGGGTACAGTGCAGTGTTTCAATATGCATATATGTTGTGTGATTTAATTTTGAAGTGTAATGTTGCCTGTTGGTTCAGAGCACAGTGGTACCTTAGAGATAATCTAGTCAAGCACTTTTGTCTTATAGACCAGGGTTTTAGGCTCAGATTAGTGGAACGGTTTGCTCCAGGTCAAGGTACTAGCGCATGTCCGAACTGATTAAAAGGCCGGAGTTCCGAGTTCTACCATGCACTGCCTTTACTTCCTGTCTTCTCACTAGACAGTGATAAGCAGGTATGCCTTGTGTCAAAAGCAGATTGAGAAACCTTCTCCTAAAAGATCTTTACTCAGTGCTACTCTTGGTGAATTCTCACTTTACAAATCAAATGTTTTCCTGTAGACAGAATCAAAATGCTTTGGAGACATAATGAGATCAAGCCGCTAAAATGGCGCTTTACTGATTAAATCCCTAAGACAGCCATGAAAATACAGGATTGTGTAATATGTTTTCAAGGAGATATTTATAAAAATGCTTTTACTTCCCTACACAAGTTCACAGAAGAAATACAATGTTTAAAGAAGGAAAATTGCTTTACTATTAGGCACTCAATAAAAATGTGGTGAATGAATGAATAGTAGCTGTGCCAGTCAGTTTGGGCTGCCATAACAAAACACCAGACTGAGTGGCCTAAAATCAAAACATTCCCTTCTCACAGCAGCTCTGCTGTCTGGGGGTGCTCCCTCCTGGCTTCCCAACAGCCGGTTTCTCACTGTGTCCTCACCGGGCGGAGAGCAGAGAGCAGTCTCCTGAGGGCACTCACCCTCTTCCATAGGATCCCCTCCCCGACTAGGACCCAGTCAGCTCTCACAGGCCGCACCTCCAGATACCATCCCATTGGGGATTTAGCCTTCAGCATAACAGTGAGATCTTGGACTCGGGAAGGGGAACATCACACACTGGGGCCTATTGTGGGGGGGCGGGGGGAGGGGGAAGGGATGGCATTGGGAGTTATCCCTGATGTAAATGACGAGTTGATGGGTGCAGCACACCAACATGGCACGTGTACACATACGTAACAAAACTGCACGTTGTGCACATGTACCCTAGAACTTAAAGTATAAAAAAAAAAAATTGCTTAACATAAAAAAAAAAGAAATTTTGGAAGGATATATTTGCCCATAGCAGTAGAAATAGGAATCTTGAAAGTGTTACTGGACTTTTCAAAGTGAAATGTAAACACAGAAGATGACTGGTGAGTCCCTCAACAGCTTAAATGAGATAAGATGGAAGTGAACAAAGCAAAATAAATTAGTATTCATATTTTTTTCTCACTTTTTTTCTCTTTTGTGCACATGGACTTTCCAATATTTATCCAGAATTTTCACAGGCAAGAAAGAAGAGAGGTTTGTAGCTGCATTTGAACCTAGGAATTGACTTTGAGAACTCAGATGCCTGGAACCAGCTGTGCAGCGTGTCTGTTTCCTGGACTTGGCAGCAGGGCCTCACTTTCACTGGCTTTGCCCGTCGTCCTCATAATTGTAGTAGGTGTCTCCTGCTGCAGAGCCTGGTCTGTGTCTGAGAAAATGTGATTTCTGTGAGGAATTCTGAGTCCCATGTGGAGGGAGTGAAGAGGTCAGCTGGCAAGATCTCTCGTGAGAAAGGCTCCAGGCGCTACTGCCAGCAGTGCTGGGATGGGCCCTGGGGCGGAACCCACCACTGGATGTAGCCTGTGGCACTCCTTGGGTGACCTTTGCCTCAGCAAACTTAGGGTAGTTTTTTTTCCCTGCTCCCCTACCTGATTCCTAGATAGGAGATTCTCTTGTCCTGGAGAATCTTAAGAGAAGTATGTCAGTGTTCTTGGAATCAGGAGAGCTCAGTTACTTGGGGGTGGAAACGGAATCTTTTCTAATTTCCACGGAACCTTTGCACCTCATAATGCTCCATAGTGGTCAGTTTGCCGAATGTATCCGTAAATCTTATACTTAGAGTTTATGCTTTAATGCTGGTAGATGTGTTTTGTCTGCATGAATAAGAATCTTTCACATGTAACTTATTTTTCTACAGCGGAAACAAATCTCATGATGTAATTTCAGTTTTACCAAAAATGTACCTTTTTTGAATATAGCAATGTAATTTCTCTTTTAAACCTGTTCTGTGAGTTGGCAGAAATTTATCCCAGAGGCATTGCAGAGGTGAGACTGGGAGACTCTCAGCTGCCCTTGAGCTGTCCTGACCCTGCTCTCTGCACCTCACAGACTTCCCCAGCGGGGCGGCCCTCAGGCCCTGTGTCCTCCTGCTCCCTCATGCACTAGGCCAGTGGCACCTTAGGGGGCCCTTGCTGCCCAGACACTCCATGCAGGCCTTTCTTTTCTGAGATGCAGCTACGTCCCCGAGCTCTATGTGGAGGGCAGGGAAAGTGATGGTCTGCTCTAAGATGCCCCAGCCACCTGAGGGTCCATCACCCTCCCTCTGGGGGGGCAAGGCAGAGGACCCCGTTTCTGTAGGGCTCCCAGTTTCTCTGTGCCGGTGGCTTCCTCTCCTTCTTTCCTGGTTCCAGGAGTGCTGTCCAGTCCTGCTCTGGCAGATCTGAGTTCTTTGAAGTTCTTCTGGGGGTTAAACCTAAACTCAGAAGCCAGAACTCAGTAATATTACCCTCTCCGGTTAGCTGTCTGATCCTGTACCCATCATTGTGGGATGTCCTAAATGACTAAAGAGGGTGGGGCAAGGCAGTAAAGGAGAAGAACAGAGGAACTGCAGTCAGCAGTTCAGATAGTACCTTACTGCATTTCTCAGGAAGATTCGCCTTCTGACACCTTCAAGGACTTGTTTTCCTTAACATTCTGTTAAGCTTGGTTTCTTCCTGCAGCTTTACATTTATAAATACAGCTATTCAAATTCATCATTATGCTGAGTTCTCAGGGTGGTTGTGCATCTCTAACAGATGGAGATGCTGCAGTAGAGTTTGTAGCACTTAGCCCTGTGTGCAGGCGGAAGTGAACACTGAGCCACCACCACATCAAGCAAGAAATAGTGTGTATGTATCTCAGTACGGGTGGATGGATAGACAGACATTATTTAGACAAAGTCACATAAACTATACAATTCACCCATTTAAGGTGTACAATTTAATGGCTTTTAGTGCATTCACAGAGTTGTTGTTCAGCCACAATCAATTTTAGAACCTTTTTGTCACCTCAGAAAGAAACCTCTACCTCTTATGCAGTCTCCCTCCCCCCAGCCCCAGCCCCACACTCCTCACCTGTTTACCACGCATCCATTTTCCGCCTCTGTATATTTCCTTGTCCCGGGCATTTCATAAACATGGCATCGCACAGTTTGTGGCCTTTCGTGTCTGGCGTCATTCACTGAGCACTGTGTTTCCCAGGTTCTCAACGGCTGAGGGTTGTGTGGATGGACGATGTTTTGTTTGACCATCATCAACTGAGAGACAGTTGGTAGTTTCACTTTTTGGCCCCGTGAATAACGCTGCTGTGAACATTTCTTTACAAGTGTTTGTGTGGACCTGCTTAGCAATTTCCTTAAATATGTGGAATGACATCCCCCTCAGATGTTAGTAACCAAAGCTTTTCTGTTTTTTTGATATGTACCTTTTGCCATGATAAGAAGCTATCATTGAATTCAAGAGTTTCAAGAATTGTGTATAAAAAACATTTGGAATAAAAACCTCCACGTTAAGATGCAAAAGGGAAAAAAGGAAATTCTCCAGAAAGATTAATTGAAAAAGAAAAAAGAAAAAAGCACCTCACAGTCCACACTTGTCAAATGAGGCCTGGTGGTCAGAGCCCCCTCCGTGTGCCTAGCTCGTGGGTGTCCGCCATTGGTTCGGGACAGGAAGGGACAGGTGATTGGCCAGGAGGCTGCAGCTGCAGCTCCGAGAGCAGCGCCCGGCACCAGCGGCCGCCCTCAGGCTTGGAGCAGAGAAGAGATGGAAACCAAATAACTGAGGCGGGTCAGGACCTTCACGCACAGTTTTCAAGAAATTCATCTTTTCTTAACGTTTTCCTTGTGTTAAGTGAGTCAGGAAATTGAAAAACAGAAAAAATAAGCGTGAAAGTAGGTAGTCGACTCTCAGATTTATTCATTTTTAAGGAGTTTATCCTACTGATATGAGTAAAATAAATTTTTTTTTTTTGAGACGGAGTCTGCTCTGTCGCCCAGGCTGGAGTACAGTGGCCGGATCTCAGCTCACTGCAAGCTCCACCTCCCAGGTTTACGCCATTCTCCTGCCTCAGCCTGCGGAGTAGCTGGGACTACAGACGCCGCCACCTCGCCTGGCTAGTTTTTTGTTTTGTTTTGTTTTGTTTTGTTTTGTTTTAGTAGAGACGGGATTTCACCCTGTTAGCCAGGATGGTCTCGCTCTCCTGACCTCGTGATCCGCCCGTCTCTGCCTCCCAAAGTGCTGGGATTACAGGCTTGAGCCACTGCGCCCAGCCTAAATTTTTTATTAGGAATTATGAGAGCTTATTTTCTATCGAGTCATACAGTGTCTTGTGTCAGCCATTTGATAAGAGTGTGGTTCATGCGGTCTGAGTAATTTATTTACTCTCAGTTTCAATTAAACTTTTTTTAAGAATGATTTTTTATACTCGATTTAGTCTTAAAAGCTAAGAAAGCCTCAATTCAGGTACTGCTTATATACGTTATTTTAATTATATTAACGTTAAAAGAGTGATTAAATCTTTATTAGGAGTCACCGAGATTAGTATTTCAGAGACATCTAGTGAAAGCGGTTTGACAAATGTAAAATACTCCAAGATGATGGTAGTATCTACAGGGGCGGGGGAGGGGGTTTAATTCAGCCTTGCCTGGCTGTGCTTCCGGTCTCTTCCGGCTCTGTGATGCTTTGAATGTGAGTGCCTTCTTAGAAGAGAAGGTAGTCTAACTTTATGAACTGACAGTTGTAACTCAGAGCCGTGCTGTTTCCGTAGGTGAATACTGTGTGGGCTTTAGGCGGCTGTCGGATACAACACGGGAATCTCAGACGAATGCAGTTGTGAACTGCGGTGCTGCTGGGTTGGTGGGTTTTGCCCTCATGGAGTATCTCTAACAACATGGGAGGTTTGGGCTCCTCCTGCCCCTGCTCAGGGAGGCTGAGGAGTAGCTGGACGGGCTCTCGCTGTGCGTCGTGCCACCAGAATGTCGGACCGTCGAGGTTTCGGGAAAAGACATCATTATGAGTTACTCTGTGAGACTGCCCACTACAGTCGGAAGGCTTCTAGCGAAGAGAAAGCATCTTAGTTATAAAATCAAACTAGGCCTTTTGGACCACAGAAAACCAGTTTATTTTTGCTGTTTTCTTTACTAATAAATAACAGTGTATTCATAATGTTTTCCCTCTGTTTAGATTTCCACCAGCTTGTAGGACAAGCGCCCTGATGAAGCAATGTCTGAAACTTAAAATAGCAGTTTTGTTCATACAAGTGTCATTTTACATAACTGCCCATAAACCCTAGTAAATGAACCTTCCTTAGCATATAAACACAAAAACAGTGAGCTGTTTACTGTTAAATATTTACTGTCAGGCTTTAGGAACTTTAAGAACTGGTTTTTCCAGTTTCCTGGTTCCCATCGGATGCCCTGGGACCCTGGACTCCATGGCCTCAGCAGGAAGAGCTCAGCTTTCCTTGTCTTTTATTCCAGAGCACCTTAAAGCCTATTTCCAAAATACAGGCTGCTTTTATTTACGAATTTTATTCGTTGGGTTGGACAAGCCAAAGGCTGTACCTTTCAATCATACTAAAGTGGTGATGTGGGCCTGAGACCTGCGGCCAGCCTTCTGTCACGCTGACTTGGGCTCCCAGGATGTTCCCTAAATTCCAGAGTTCCTTAGGGAAGGAGAGTCGCCAGGTGACTCTCTCTGTTGCTGAAAAGATAACCTCAGATCCTCAGATTTTACTCCTGCAGCCTGTGAAAATGTTCTGCCTCCCCATGTAACCGCAGTTAGCTTAAATTAGTCGTTTTTTCTGTTTGATTAGTAATTTGGAAATTGGTCTTTGTTTCCAAGCTTTTCACAAGTCCCGGTTACAGCACAGTGTTTTTGGTATGGACCTCTTCATGGAAATTTGCTGAGAAGAGGTGTAATTTACTTTATAAAACTTTCAGTTTTGAATTGCATTTCCGCAATTTCAGTATCTTTCTAAATAACCCACTGTGGAATGTTTGTAATCACACAGCACATTGGCAGCAGGGCTCACAAAGCAAAGGCCTTGTGACCTCCATTCCTTCAGGGTGGAAACGGACTGTTGGCAAAACACAGTTCTCAGGTTATCTGTTCCTAACAGCAAGCTCTCAGGTCAGGGTAGGCTTATTGTGGTTTGCTTTTGCCTACAAAGGACGTATGTTGAGTAAGCATCTTGGCCTGTTACACAGTAAGTCAGTAATTGTGTCCTTGCAAATAAGCATTGTGTTCTCGAATGGAATCAGCATATTTCCTTATACAGACACTTCCGCTGGTGCATTCATTGAGCAGCCTCGGTTGGTAGAGAATCATGTTCGGATACTTAATCAGCAAACTCATTTAGTCAGTAGAAATTTGAATTCCTGTGATGTGCCAGACTTGTGAGGAGGGGTACAGAGAAGGTACGGCAAGCAGGCCTTCAAAGAGCTCAGAGTCCTGAGAAAGTAAGTGCAGCGGCGAGAACTGCACAGGAGACACACAGGGCACAGCGGATGCAGGGACGAGGGATGCCCCCATCTGGGCCTAGAAGGTGTCTCAGAGACTCCAAGGAGGAAATGACTCCTGGACTAGATCTGTAAAGGTGGGCAGGATTTAATGAGTCAGAGGTAAGAACAAGGGAAAGAGCGGGGACCGTTTCTGAAGAGAGAGCAGGGAAGTTCCCTGGGGTGTTAGGGAGCCGCAGACGAGTGGCCCTAAAAAGGCCAGTGAGGAGCCTTGCCCAGGTACTCGGGGAGCTGTAACGAATTAACTGGGACAGCAGAACTGGAGGTGGAGATGAAGAGAGAGATGGCAGGTCACGTTCAGGAAGTGAAATTGCTAGGTCCTCATCGTGATTACGGCATGAGATGAGGAGGAGGCCCTAGTGTGGTTACTGTTTCTCTAGTTTGGGTCTCTGAGGTAGGTTAACAGACAAGGGGAGGAGGTGACGAAGTCAGCTTTGTGAGGATTGTGTATGGGATCTGTTTCCAGAGAGCTGGATATGCAAGCGTGAAGCTTGGGAGAGAGTTTGGCATTGAAGATTTGGGAAGCATAAGACATACGTCTTTGTAAATAGATGAGAATGAGGTTCGACTGAGAGATGTACGTGTAGTGTGATAAGGACAGTAAGCCAAGGGGAATAACACCCTCATTTAAGGACCAGCAGAAAGACAGTGAACACAGAGATCAGAGTGTAGAGGAGGAAGACGGGGTGGGCCGGGGGGGTGTCAGAGGAATGGTAGAGCAGAGAGTGCTGGCATGTGGGGGCGACCACGTGCAGCAGGGCAGTACGCCAGAAAAGACTGGTCAGTACGCATTGGGCCTGAGCCTTGGTCACTGCTCACCTTGTGGAGAACAATTCCAGGAGATTGGAGGAGTGGAGGCTGGTTGGAGTGGTTTGGTATAGGGATGAGTGGTGAGGCAGGAGACAGTGAGATCATCTTTTGAGGCGTTTGAATGTGAACTGAAAATCTGGACTCTAGCCAGATGTGAACATGGAGAGGATGGAGAAGCGGCCACTTGGTAAGAAATAGAAATCTGAGTGCTTGGCACAGGGGTTTGGGTAACCCCCTAGAGAAGAGGAGGAAGTGCCTGTTTCCCCGTAGAGCAAGTGCAGAATGCCACTTTGTGCTGTGCGTGCGTCCCTAGCCCCAGATGCCTGGGAGAGCACCATTTATTCTGGATGGCAGAGAAACCCTTAGAATAGAGCAGTTAACTGAAGAAGTTGGGAACAAAAGGGAAATGTTTATGTTTTGAGAGATGAGTTTATCAACACAGTCAGCCCTTTCAGGCTGTGACCTTTTTACCAGCTTAATGTTTTTTTCTTGGTTTACAGTTTATATTTAATACCTGATAGAGTTGCCATAAAATGCTCATTTCTGTCTGTGGAATTTTCCTTGATTCATACACTCTACAGACTTCCATTAGAGATCACAGCCCAGGTGTTGAAAGAACGCTCCTGCCATTTATTTATCTATTAATCTTTACCATACCCAGAGTAGCTGTGGCACATCTTACCTAAGTTTTCTTTCTATAAGGATTCTTTAACCCCCAGCAGTTTCTAAGAGGAGCATGAGACTTGAAAGCCCAGAGCTTTTGGTTTGGACTTGACCTGTGGACGCCTGGCACACACCCTGCCACCCGCTAGTAGGATGTGTAACTCAGAATCATCTTCATCATCACCCCTCCCTGAGGACTTGTTCCCGTTCATGTCCCACAGTAAAGTTTCTTGTCAGTTCATTCCGTTTGTTTAAAACAATAAAAAAAAGGACGCTGAGCGCCTATTCTATGCCAGGCTCTGTGAAGAGAATGGGATATCAGTGAGCGACGCCTGCCCTTTTCGGATCTGCAGCCTAGCGGGGGAAAGAGACAGGAAGCAGGAAGCAGAACCACAGCCTAGCAGGGGAAATGGACAGGAAGTAGGAAGCAGAACCACATCCTACTGGGGGAAATGGACCGGAAGCAGGAAGCGGAACCAGGAAGCGTTGGCGTGGATGGGCCTGCAAAGAAAGGGGCAGCCAGCGCCGTGGAAAGTAGAGAAGCAGAGCTGAGCCCTGAGCTTCCGGGTGTGGGCAGGGTGGGCTGCACCTTTATTTGACCACTTTAAAAAGAGGCTATTTGAGCTAAGACTTGAAAAAATAAGAGAATTAACTATACATCTTTCTGGGAGAAGAGCGTACTAAGTAGATGGCCAGCGCCGGGGTGGGGGCGTGCCTGTGTCGGGCAAATCAGGAGGAACAAGGGACAGGGGCAGAGCCATGGGCCCAGGCAGCCTGGTGAGGGGTTTCTCCTTGCTCAAGACTTGGAACGAAGGAATGACATGACCCAACTCACCTTTTGAATCAGCCTGCTGGCTCTGTTAAAACTAGGCTGTAGTGCAGGGGTCCTTCAGTGGGGATCTGTGGTGTGAAACAGGAAAAAATATACCTGTGTTTTCACTAACTTCTAACTGAAAGTTATCATTTCCTTTATGATACAGTCAACAGCACCTGTGGTTTTGTTACCAATAGAAATCAGATCTTTTCATTACAGTTGGAGGAGTCCTCATATATTGTTTACTGTCATCATTTTCTCAAAACTATGGTTATTAGGCCCACTGCGAGGTCTTATGTACAGTTTTTACAGGTTGAGTACTTCTCAGCCAAAGTGCTTGGGACCAGAAGCGTTTCAGATTTCTGAATATTTCATTATATTTACCAGTTGAGCATTTATAATCCAAAAACCTGAAATCCGAAATGCTCCCATGAGTACTTTCTTTCAGCGTCATGTCGGTGCTCAAAAAGTTTTGGATTCTGTATTTTCAGATAGGGATGCTCAACCTATATAAAAAGGGGGCTGCATGACTGTATCTTACATTTGATTTTTATATGATTTTGAAAACTGTCTCATCATTAATTGATAAATCTGTGTATTTTATTATACACATTAACTGCTGATCTGAGAAAGTGTTCAGAGGCTTCATGGACTACCAGAAAGATTCACGATACAAGAGATTTTGTTTGTTTGTTTTTTCCCAAATTAACCTGTCCGTCATCTTCCTTAATTACCTTTTGTGTATGTGTGTGTGGTAAAAGCACCTAAAATCTACTCTCTAGGCAGATTTTCGGTGTACAGTAGAGTGTTTTGAGCTCTAGTCCTCATGCTGCGCATTAGATCTCTCCAGACCCATTCATCCTGCGTCACCGCAACTCTGTGTCCTTGGACTCACCTCTTCCCATCTCCTCCCTCACCCAGTAACTCCCGTTCTGCTCTCAGTTTGTTTGTATTTGGCGTTTTTTAGATTCCACATGCAGGTGAGATTGTGCAGTATTTGTCTGACTTTGCCTGACTTCACATAAAGTTCTGCACTTCCATCCATGTCGTCACAACGTGACAGGAATTTCTTTTCTTTTTTTTTTTAATAGCTGAACAGTATTCCACTCTGTATATGTACTGTTTTCTTTATCCATTCATCGGTTGATAGATGCTTAGGCTGGTTCTGAGCTTTGGCTGTTGTATAGAGTGCTGCAGGAAACATGGGGTGCAGGTATCTCATCAACATTCTGATTTCAGTTGCTTTGGATCTATACCTAGAAGTGAGATTGCTGGGTCTTATGGTAGTTCTATTTTTAGGCTTTGGAGGAACCTCCATACTGTTTTCTATGATGACTGTGCCAATTTACATGCCCACAGGTTCCCCTTTCTCCACATCCTCACCAGCACTTATTTCTTGTCCTTTTTGACGATAGCCCTCCTAGCACGTGGTGAGGTGATTTCACACTGTGGGTTTGATTTGCATCTCCCCGGTGATTAGTGTTGGACACTTTTGCATATGCCTGCTGACCATTTGTGTACTGCCTTTAGAGAAATATCTGTTCGTGTTCTTTGCCCGTGTTTTAATTGGGTTGTTTTTTGCTGTCGTGTTGTGTGAGTTCCTTACATATTTTGGATGTTAGCCCCTTAATAAATACATGGTTTGCAAATATTTTCTCCAAGTCCATAGACTGCCTTTTCATTTACTTCATTGGTCCCTTTGCTGTTCAGAAACTTTGCTATGGGAGGTAGTCCCACTTGTTTATTTTTGCTTTTCTTGCCTGAGCCTTGGGGTGTCATACTCCAAAAATGAGCTATAGAGAGAAACAATTTTTTTGGACTCACTTTCTGGCTGAAGACAAATAGAAAAGCAAGCACAACATTTTTAAATAAAGCTATTTGAAGGTGTCAATGAACCGAAAAGGTTATAAAGAAGTGCCATGTCAAGATCCTGTAGAAGACAGAGATCAAGGGGGGTCAGCTTGTCATTAGAAACCACTTACACTCTGATGTGTTTGCCTGTCGAGAAGTAAGAAAACACAAATTAGTACTATTAGGGATAAGGCAGGGGTATTACTATAGACCCTTCTGAGAAGAAAGGGAAGCACTGCAAACAGCTCTATACACATGCCTTCAACAACTTAGATATAGGGGCAAATCTCTGAAAAGCACAGGTGGCCACAACCCCCAATACCAAATAGGTTCTTTAAAGAACTCCATAACTGTTAAAGAAATTGAATCCACAGTTTGCAGACTCCCCCCAAAAGATGTCTCTAGCCCAGAAGTGTCACTCGGTCATTTACCACATGTTTAAAGAAGAATTAATGGCAGTTCTACAGTCTTCCAGAAAATACAAGAAGATAGGCTACTCCCCAGTGAGGCCAGTATTACCCTGACACCCAAACCAGACAGAAAAAAAAAGTAGTGCAAAACAGAAAACTACAGGCCATTATCCCTTATGAATATAGATACAAAAATCTTTAACAAAATATGAGTGAATCAAATCCAGCAATTAATTATACACTATGACCAAGTGAATTCTTTATTTCAGGAATATATGGCTGGTTTAATACTTAAAATTCAGTCAGTGAAACCTCCATATTAATAGGTTAAGGAAGAAAAGTCACATGATTATATAGATCATTCAGAAAAAGGATTTGACAGAATTCACTGCCCATTCATGGTAAAAAAAACTTTCAGAAAAATGATAATGGAGGAGGTCTTTCTCAACTTGATAAAGAACATCTACAAAAGCCCCTACAGCCAATGTAACACATAACAGTAAAAGACTAACTGCTTTTCCCCAATGTCAGGGATATTAGGGAGAGGGATGTCTGCCTTCACCACTCTTATTCAACATAGTGCTGCAAGTTCTGGCTAGTGCAATGAGGACAGAAAAGGACATAAAAAGCATGCAGACAAAAAGAAGGAAACAAAACTGTCTCTATTTGCAAATTACATGATTCTCCAAATAAAAAATTCCAAGGAATCTACAAAAAAACTAGAGCTAGGTCAGGTGCGGTGGCTCATGCCTATAATCCCAGCACTTTGGGAGGCTGAGATAAGAGGATTACCTAAACAAAGAGGTTCAAGACCAGCCTGGGCAACGTAGTAAGACCCCCATCTCTACAAAAAATTGAAAATTAGCTGGATGTGTTCGCTACTTAGGGAGCTGAGGTGGGAGGGATTGTTTGAGCCAGAGAGGCCAAGGCTCTAGTGATTCATGATCACACCACCATACTCCAGCCTGGGCAACAGAGTGAGACCCTGTCTCTACTAAAAAATACAAAAAATTAGCCAGGCATGGTGGCAGGCGCCTGTGGTCCCAGCTACTCAGGAGGCTGAGTCAGGAGAATGGCCTGAACCCAGGAGGCGGAGCTTGCAGTGAGTCAAGACCGCGCCGCTGCACTCCTGCCTGGGCAACAGAGTGAGACCCTGTCTTTCAAAAAAAAGAAAAGAAAAACAAAACCAGCGCTAGTGAGAGTTTAGCAAGGCCTCAAGCTACAAGACATACATACCAAACATCACCTGCATTTCTATATACTATTAATGAACATATGGGAACCTAAACGTAAAGATAGTACCACTTAACAATTGTGTCACAAAAATGAATGACCTAGGCATAAATCAAATCAACATATACAGGATCTATATGCCAAAAATTGCAAAATACTGATAGAGCAAACCCAAATAAGTGGAGACACATACCATGTTCGTGTACTGAAAGGCTTAGCATAATAGAGAGGTTGGTTCCCTCCAAACTGATGTACAGGTTTGATGTACTTGCTAGCAAAAATCCCAGCAAGGTATTTTTTGCAGATATGGCAAGATTATTCTAAAATTTATCTGGAAGGGCAGTGGAACTAAAAATCACAAAAATCATCTTGAAAAAGATAATAAAATGGGCAGAATCACTGCACTTGACAACATACTTCGCTATGTAACTGCTGTAATGAAGACAGTGTAGTGTTGGTGAAGGGACAGACACAAGATCAGTGAAACAGAATAGAGAACCCAGACGTAGACCCACGCGAGTCCCACCAGTGGATCTGGACAAGGTGCAGAAGGAACTCATTGGAGGAAGGCAGCCTATTTAGCACATGTGGCTGGAGCATTGGTTACCCACAAGCCAAAAAAAAGAAAAAGAAAAAAAACAGAAGAACCTTGTCTTTGGCCTCACACATTTTACAACAGTTAACTCAAATGGAATATTAAATTAAATGTAAAACATAAAACTATTGCGCTTTTGGGAAAAAAAGAGAAGCTCTTTGGTATCTAGGGTCGGGCAAAGAGTTCTTAGACTTCATACCAAAAGCATAATCTATAAAAGGAAAAATTGATAAATTGGAAACATTTTTAATTCAAACATTTTTAATTCAACATTTTAAATTCAAAATTAAAAATGTGGCTCTATTAGGATAAGGAAAAGACAAGCAACTGCCTGGGAGACAATATTTACAAACCACTTGTCTGACAGAGATCTTAGAATATCTAGAAAATACGAAGATTCTCAGAACTCAACATTAAAAACAATCCAATTAGAAAGTAGGCAAAAGACAGACATTTTACCCCAGACATTCAGATGGTAAATAAGTACATGAAAAGTTGTTCAACATAATTAACCATTAGGGAAATGCAAATTAAAACCACAGTGAGATATCACTGCACACGGATTAGAGCAGCTAAAATTAAAAATAAAATAGTGACACCACCAAATTCTGGCAAGGATGCAATCCTCATACACTAGCCTCTTACATAGCTGATGTCGGTCACTCTGGAAAACAGTTTGGCAGTTTCTTAAAAAACTAATAATGCATTTACCGTCTGAACTAGCAATCACACGCCTGGCCATTTATCCCAGAGAAGTGAAAACTTAGGTTCATTCAAAAACTTGTGCATGAATATTCAGAGCAGCTGTATTTGTAGTAGCACAGGTTGGAAACAACCCAGATGTCTTTAAATGGATGAATGTTTAACAGGCTGGTGCATCCATGCCGTGGAACACAACTCAGCAGTAAAGAGGAGTGAGTGGCTGGCACTTGGTGAGTGGCTGGCGTTTGGAACCGCCTGAATGAATCTCAGGGGAATTATACTGAGTAAAAAAGCCAACCCCAAAAGGTCACATATGACATGGTTCTATTTATGTTACATGCTGAAAACGACAGGTAAAGAGATGGATAACAGATGACCAGTTGCCAGAGATTTGGGACAGCATAAGGGAGGTCTTACGTGAAGAGACGGTTTTGTGTCTTGATGGTGGTGGCAGTGGCTGCACAAGCCCAGCAGGGTTTGAAATTGCCTAGAACCTGAATAAGGTTTGTGGATGGCATTGGTGTCAGCTTCCTGGTTTGGATATTGTCCTGCAGTATGTCAGATGTTCACCCCTGGTGAAGGGTACAGCCCTCTATCCTATCTTTGTCAATTCCTGTGAAGCTGTAGTCATTTCAAAATTAAAATTAAAATAATCACCAACCAAACAGATACCTAAGATCTCAGGACACTGGGAAATTAAAAGTTTTAGGGCAGAAAAAGCTGTTCCATGCCACTGCTAACCCAAAGAAACCAGTGTGCCTGCATCAGAAGTAGACTTCAGTTAGAAACGGCCATGAAAGAAAGAAGGGACACTGAGAAGAAAGGTCAGCGCCCCAGGATGATTTCCGGATTCTCTAGATCTGTAAGTTAGCATGCACAGCTTCCAGGTGCATCAGATGAACACGGACACAACTGAAGAACGAAGCAGACACATCTGTAATCGCGGTGGGACGTGTGAGCACAGGGGTCCACAAACTGCAGCCAGTAGGCCAAGTGTGGCCTTTGGCCTGCTTTTGTGTGGGTCTGTGAGCTAAGAATGCTTTTTGGGATTTTTAAAGGGTTGGTTTAAAAAAGAATATCTAACAGAAACTCTAGGGGGCCGGTGAGGCCTAAACTCTTCCCTGTCTGGCCCCTGCAGAGGAAGTCTGTGGAGCTTTAACAGAGCCTCTCTCAAGAGCTGATAGGACAGACAGACAGAAGGTTGCTATGGATTCGAATTTCTGAACACATTTTTGAACACAGTGAACACATATCCTAACAGACCTATAGAATTCTGCACCCAAAAACTATAGAGTAAACACTTTTCCAGTGCATACGGAAAATCTACCAGAATTGACTAGATGACAGTTCATAAAGCAAGCTTCTGCAAATTTCGGACAATTGAAATCATCCATCTTTTTTCTGTCCACAGTAAGCTAGAGATCAGTAATAACAATAAGTAAAAATTCTCAATTATTTGAAATTAAGACAGTACACTTCTAAATAATTCACAGGGAAAAAGGAGAAACCACAATGGGCATTTTAAAATATTTTGAATGACAGTGAAAATATTGTCCATAAAAATATGTGGGATGAAGCTGAAAGCTGTTCTGAGAAGGAAATTTGTAGAATTAAATGAATGTACTTGAAAAAAAAAAGGCTGAAAATCAATGATCTAAGTACACATCTTTATAAATTACAAATAAAAAATCAAACTCAGGATGTGTGGTAGATAGGAAGGAAATAGTAAAAGCAGGAACTAGTGAAATAGAAAACGAATGGAGAATAGAGAAAGGCTTCTTTTTATGTCATTTGCAGGAGTTCTCCCTCCTTGCTGGTAGGGATTCAAAGTGGCGCAGCCACTCTGGATGGCTGTGAAGCGGTTTCTTACGAAGTTAAACGGGTCTTAGCACGCAGTCCAGTAGCTGTGCTCCTTGCTGCGGCCACACCACAACCTGTACACAGAAGTTTGAGCAGCCCTATTCATAACTACCAAAACTTGGAAGCAGCCAACTGTCCTTTGGTGGGTGATGAGATGAACGAACTGTGGTCCATCCAGACAGTGGAATGTTATTCAGTACTAAAAACAAGTCTATCAAGCTATGAAAAGACATGGAGGAAACTTAAATGCGTATTACTGAGGGACAGAAGCCAACCTGAAGAAGCCGCTACTGTCTGATTCCAGCTGTAGGAAGTCGGAAGAGGGAGAACAATGGAAACAGTAGAAAGATGAGCGCTTGCCGGGTGCTCGGGGGAGGGAGGGTGAGCAGGCAGCAGGAGGACTTTAGGGCAGTGCACCTGCTCCGGATGAGTCTCATGGTGGGTCCAGGTCATTACGCGTTTGTCCAAACTCGCAGAATGTGCACTGCCAAGTGCGAACCCTCGTGTCAGCTGTGGACTTGAGGGACACGTCAGTGTGGGTCATCGATTGTCACAAATGTGTCCTCCGGGGACTGGCCGCTGGAGGCACTGATCTGTGGAGAAGCAGGGGGTATGTGGGAAATCTCTGTACCTTCCTCTCAGTTTTGCTGTGAACCTAAAACTGCTCTAAAAACATAAAGTCTTTTTTTCTAAGTTAATTTGAAAAGATGAATAAAACTGATAAACCTGTTATGAAATTGATCAAAAAAGGAGAAAGCACAAATTGCCAGTATATGGCCTGAAAAAGGGACATCTGTATACATAGATAATGCAGACTAAAGAGATGAGGGAATATTTATACCAATGCATTGGAAACTTGAGGTAAAATGTGTGCCTCGAAGAGTAAACGTGTAAAAAAATTTCAGGTAAAATGAACACATTCCTTGAAAAATACAACCTAATAGGGCTGAAGTATGAAGAAATAGAAAACTTGAATGGTTCCATGTCTGCTGAAGACATTGAATCTGAGATGAAAACTCTGCCCACAAGGAAACCTCAGGATGAGAGAGCTTCCCTGTGAGTTTTTCCAGACCCCGAAGGAGGAACTTCCCTGTGAGTTTTTCCAGACCCCCGAAGGAGGATGCGCCCATCCTTCCAGAGAGCAGAAGAAGGAAGGCTTTCCAATTGTTTCTATAAGTCCAACAAAATCCTGATGCAAAAATCCAACAAAGACATCACAAGAAATAAAAATTCAGGCCGTTCTGTTTCATGAAAATAAATTCAAAGCTTCCAAACAAAATATTAACAAATCAAATCCAGCAATATATGGAACCAATAATACATGATAACCAAGTTGGGTTTATTTTTGGAATGCAAGGTTGATTTAACGTTTGAAAACCATTGTAAGTAACAATGAATAAGAAAAAGCATAGAATGGATGCTAAAACAATACTGGCAGTCACCTTCAGGCTTCTGTAGGAAATGCACTTCTCACTAACATGTCCTGTTAGTCTGCGTCTGCTCAGCCCTGTGTACTTGTATAATGATTCCTGTTTTTAAAAACAAGTCTTGTTTTGGATAATTTTGTACAACACAAAGTGTCGTACAGCACTATTTGAGGATAAAGTAGTACTGTGCAACCAAAATCATTGTGATTAAACCTTACATTAACTCTCGGATAATCTCAGTTCATGATAAATTTCTTACAATGGTTAGCAAGCTTCTTCTGTTTTAGTAAGCGAAGCCTTAACTTCTAAAGGGGCTAAAATATCTGTTACTTTTCTCCTAATTTATTTCAGTTTTATTTAAAATACCTCTTGGTTAATTTGAGCTGCATAGATAAGCCAGACGATGACGGATTCAGTTGCACTTACCTCATTTATGGATTCGTGTGGACACTCGCTAGATATCAGTGTCACTTCCCATGGGGCCAGTGTCAGCCACGAGGCAGAGAGTGTCTCATGCAGCGTTCTTGCTAAATGCAGAGCCCTCTGCGGCATCTTAGGATGGCTTCCCTGTTGGAGAACAGTCAGAATGTTGGACATCAAGGTAAATTTGACAGTGAAAAGAAATATTTCATATTGGTATGATCTTAATTTGCAAAGATTATCAGCCTACCAACCTGGTGAGATATGTAAGCCGTTTTATTCTTAAATTGTAAGTATTCATTTAAAGTTAGATCTTTCGTAACAAATACTCATCATTACAACAATTATGATGTTTAAATACAATAAATTTAATAGTGTCTAAAATGATACTCTCTTGGCTTCCCTGTCTGTCCCTTTGCCTTTGAAGAAAGTTGTTCAGGAAAGAATGCACCCAGAAGTGAATGATCATGTGAGCTTTCTCCTAGTGGAGCACAGTTTTCACCATGTCTGTTCTCAGCCCAGAGGTTCCTGGGAGGCAGGAGACACTGTGCTCACGCCTGTGTGTGTGGAGCAGGCCTGAGTCAGTGGCTGAGGTTCAAACGGATGGGCGGATGGATGGGGACTCTTACTGAAGAGGCGCCCTCGTTTCTGTCAGCTGAGCTTGCTTCCAAGGCCTCTGTAATCAGTAGAGCTGGGGAAGCTCAGCTTTGAGGACGCAGCCGTGGTGACGCCGTTCACTCTGAGCGAGCGTCCGTTCGGAACAGAGTAACTGTGCAGTGCTGAGATCTGTTTCCTGCGTGTGTGACTCCTGCCTTACATTTTTGGTGTGTGTTCTGGTCTCCACAGCCTGATTACATCAACCCCAGAGCTGTGCAGCTGGGCTCCCTTCTCGTCCGCGGCCTCACCACTCTGGTTTTAGTCAACAGCGCGTGCGGCTTCCCCTGGAAGATGAGTGATTTCATGCCCTGGAACATATTTGATGGGAAGCTTTTTCATCAGAAGTACTTGCAGTCTGAAAAGGGTTATGCTGTGGAGGTGCTTTTAGAACAAAATGTGAGTTCACAGACACCTGCCTTTCACCAGAAACATCCCTGTAGTTCCAGGCTACACAAAAAACATGAAGTCAGCTGTTGCGTTTTTCAAATTAATGCTTTCCAAATAAAGGATTCCATTATTCCATTAAACCAGGAACACATGATTGGAAGCATTAGGCTTCAGCGTCAACATAACTCATACCGGTTGAATAGCCCTTATCTGAAATACTTAGGACCAGAGTGTTTTGGATTTTGAAGGTTTTGGAATTTTGGAATGTTTGCATTTACAGTTGATCCTTGAACAGTGCAAGGGTTAAGGGCTCCAAATCGTTCTGCAGTGGAAAACCTGCATATAATTTTTGACTCCCCCAAAATGTTACTACAAAGAGCCTACTGTTGACCAGAAGCCTTAACCAATAACATAAGCAGTCAATTAACACATCATTTGTATTATATATGTATTATATACTGTATTCCTACAATAAAGTAAGTGAGCTAGAGAAAAGAAAATCGTAAGAGAGAACTATATTTACTGTCCATTCAATGGAGGCGATCGTCATCACATTGAGTGGGCTGAGGAGAAGGAGGAAGGGGGTGGGTCTTGCTGCCTCAGGCGTGGCAGAGGCAGAAGAAAATGGGAGTGTAAGTGGTCTATGCAGTCCAAACCCATGTTGTTCAAGGGTCAGCTGCACCTGCATAATGCGGTATCTTGGGTCTGAGACCCAGCTTTAAACACAGAATTCATGTATGTCTCATACACACCTTAATACAACAGCCCGAAGGTAATTTTGTACAATATTGTTAATGACATGTATGGAACAGTGTTTTCACCGCATCCATCACTTGAGATCAGGTGTGGAATTTTTTGCTTGTAGCAGTTTTAGATTTTGGATTTTCAGATTAGGAGTGCTCAACCTGTAGCTTCTTCCAGAATTCTTAAATAGGGTTCAGGACTCCCAAACTTATGCTTAGGTGGGGCGAGCAGCATCACACCAGTCTGACACATTTTTAATTTTTGAAGTGCTTTTTACTTCTCTCCCCATTTCTCACACACACATACGTGTACACATATATGTAATACACATCCTTTTTTTTTGAGACAGGGTCTTGCTCTGTTGCCCAGCCTGGAGTGCAGTGGTGCGATCTCCACTGACTGCAAACTCCCACCTCCTGGGCTCGAGTGGTCCTCCCTCCTCAGCCCTCTGAGTAGCCGGGACCGCGGGTGTGCGCCACCATGCCCGGCTAATTTTTGTGTTTTCTATAGAGATAAGGTTTTTCCATGTTGCCCAGGCTGATCTTGAACTCCTGGGCTCAAAGTGATCCACCTGCCTCAGCCTCCCAAAGTGCTGGGATTACAGGCATGAGCCACCGTGACCAGCCCCTCTCCCCGTTTTTTAATGAGGAGCAAGTACTCCCTGCAAAAGTGTCCCCACAGATATCAGACTAATCCGATAGGTATAGTTATGGTTTATTACTTGAAAATACTCCCCAGAGACTGCCAGTTTAGTTGGGGACGCTGGCTGCTGTCCAGCTTTATAAATACAATCGCTACATGACTCCTGGAAGATTTCCAAATAAGGCCTCAAGCCAAGCTCATTTAGAATGTGTTTTAGGACCCGCAGGGATGCAAAAAGCGGTGTGATCCTTGAGAGAGCGTACCGGTCTGTCACGATAAAGCACTCCAAGCTTTCATAGCAGAGAGAACACATTTGGTAATGTGTTGCCATCACTGTTCCTCACATACACACACACACAGATTCCAGAGTGGCACAGGACTGCAAGTATTTAGAACTTAGAAGCAGCCTGAATTTTGTAGAGAGCAAAAGCAGAATAAGAGGAGAAATATGCTTCTAATAAGCCAGTAAGTATTGGAAAGTAGACTATAGAAATGAAAGCTAAAGTAGCCTTATTGGACCACAGCCTATAAGTCATCCGTCAAGGATCTTTTCCTTTCTTTATCCAATCTCTTCACCGAGTTCCAAGTGATTATAGGTTCTAGTTTGGAAAAACAAAGTACAGGATAGAATAATAGTAATAAAACAGGAAGCTTGAAGGAAAGGTTGAATGTTACATGTTCCATTTCTTGATCTGCTGATGTTGTTTTGTTTTTGTTTTTGTTTTCTGACTTTGGCATTTCTGCTGAATGTTCTTATGATTAAGAATTGAAAGATTAAGATATATTAAATCCGGCCGGGCGCGGTGGCTCAAGCCTGTAATCCCAGCACTTTGGGAGGCCGAGACGGGCGGATCACGAGGTCAGGAGATCGAGACCATCCTGGCTAATATGGTGAAACCCCGTCTCTACTAAAAATACAAAAAACTAGCCGGGCGAGGTGGCGGCGCCTGTAGTCCCAGCTACTCGGGAGGCTGAGGCAGGAGAATGGCGTAAACCCGGGAGGCGGAGCTTGCAGTGAGCTGAGATCCGGCCACTGCACTCCAGTCTGGGCGACAGAGCAAGACTCCGTCTCAATTTAAAAAAAAAAAAAAAAAGATATATTAAATCCAAACATTTTTAAGGTAAGAGTGTGTGGTAATCACCTAAATGGTCGTAATAAGACTTGAAGATTCTTTTTTAGAAATGATTGTTTAACCTACAGAAGCTTCTTGGTGTTATTTTTCTGGGGGATTTAGGAGAACATGTTCTCGAAGAACCCCTTAGGATGTGGCCATGCTGAAGGAGAACTGTGCTGCAGTTTGTGCCTGGGAGGAGGGTGCGGCCACCATTGCTGCCTAGCCGTGGGAGGGTGTCCCATAAGCTTCCTTCCAGCCACATCTGGCCCCTCGCATCTCATTTGCATGTGGTCTGTTTGCAGAGATCTCGGCTCACCAAATTCCACAACCTGAAGGCAGTCGTCTGCAAGGCCTGCATGAAGGAGAACAGACGCATCACCGGCCGAGCCCACTGGGGCTCACACCATGCAGGTGGGAAAGGGCCAGGTGCCTCAGGAAGCACCACAGACGTAGACCCTAACTGCTTCCTGAGTTTTGTTGATAAATGAATTCTAAGACGAGGCTGATACAATTGGATGAACAGAATAGAATTTAAATGATGGGGCCGGGTGTGGTGGCTTATGCCTGTAATCCCAGCACTTTGGGAGGCTGAGGCAGGCGGATCTCCTGAGGTCAGGAGTTCCAGACCAGCCTGGCCAACATGGTGAAACCCCATCTCTACTAAAAATACAAAAATTACCCAGCGTGTTGGTGGGCGCCTGTAGTCCCAGCTGCTTGGGAGGCTGAGGCAGGAGGATCACTTGAACCTAGGAGGTGGAGCTCGCAGTGAGCCAAGATCACGCCACTGCTGTACTCCAGCCTGCGCAACAGAGCGAGACTCCATCTCAAAAAAAAAAAAAAAAGAAGAATTAAAATGATAGACCTCTACCCAGTGATTTGAAATCTGGTCCCATTTGGAAAATTTCTAAGGAAGGATTCACTCATCAATTAAATAATTAAGAACTCTTTCTCTGCATGTGTAACCTCCTTTCTGGGGTTCCCCAAAGTAGAAGGGCTGGTTAGGTAATGTTTGTTTATTTGATAAGAGTTTAGGTTTATTTTTTCTTACAATAAAAGTGTATTATAAAAAATGATTATAAAGAAAGTAATTAAAAAGGAAATATCCATGGCCTTCAATTCTGTCGCACAAAGATAACAAGCGTGGGCTTCTGCCGAGGTTTTCCGTGTTTGGATCTCGTTGTGAGCACACTCCAGGCAGTGTGCTTCCTGCTTTCCCACTTAGCACTTAATTTAGGGCGTTAACACCATTCTTCTTAAACAGTGGCCCCAGAATCTTCCACTACTAGATAGCTTGTTCCCTGTTGGAGCTCTGAGGATATTTCCATTTTTTTCTCATTACTCCTAATGCTTTTATGTGTACTACTATTATTTTCTTAAAACAGAGTATCATTGTCTGTGGGATCACAGATTGAAATTTAATCAATTTTAGGTAAATGATCACTAAATACCTTCTCCAGCAGTGAGCAAGAGTTTCCGTTTCAGGGCACCCTTGACACTTCTAAAAGTCTGGGGTTTTTTTGTTTTTTGTTTTTTGAGATGGAGTTTTGCTCTTGTTGCCCAGGCTGGGGTGCAGTGGCTTGATCCTGGCTCACTGCAACCTCCACCTCCCGGGTTCAAGCGATTCTCCTGCCTCAGCCTCCCGAGTAGCTGGGACTACGGGCGCCCGCCACCACACCTGGCTAATTTTTGTATTTTTAGTAGAAATGGGGTTTCACCATGTTGGCCAGGATGGTCTCGATCTCTTGACCTCGTGTTCCGATGGTTTGTAAAAACCAATTTGGTAGATGAAAAATGTATCTCATTGATTGAATGCTGCTTTGTCTGTCAGTGAAGTTAGACATCTTATTAGCTTATTTTGTTAATAAGACTTTTTAATTATTCTTTCATGCCCTCCTTCAGTTCATGTTTACACCTGTAACTACTGCAGTCCCATTATTTTTCTCGATGGAATAAGAGAACTCAGCCCAGATTCTTATCCACCCAGACTATCTCTAGGAGAACTACTTGGTTTCAGCCTTGCAAATACCGTTCTCAGAGGTTTTGTGAGCTACCTCAGATGCGCCCAGATCCCACCAGGTGTCGTGTGTAGCGCCCAATGAAGGGAGAGCAGCCAGGGTGTGTGGAGCCATGTCCAACCATGAGAGGGAAGGCTGCTTTTTCTACTGTTCCCAATCCTTTTCTCTGTCTTTTAACTTTCAGCCACCAACTATAGATAGACAGAGATTGGGACCCCAAAACAAAGTTGATTTATTGCAAAATAAATATGTGATATTCTCTCACATTGCCTGTTTCCTTACCTGGCTGGCAGGTCCTCAGAAGTCTGCACCATGGCTGGGCACATACCTGTAGTCTGAGCACTTCGGGAGGCCGAGGTGGGAGAATCATTTAAGGCCAGGAGTTTGACACGGGCCTGAGAGACATAGCGAGACCCTGTCTTTACAAAAAACAAAAAGTCTGCACTGCACACACAGTCCTGCAGGGTTCCCTCTCCTCTCCAAACTGAGGTTGTCAGTGAAACCATGACAAGGGGCTGAGAGACCTGCAGATGCTGGACGCTGCTGCGTAGGTGGCAGCAGGCATGGCGGCTGTCAGGCCAAACTCTTTCATTTCAGAGGCCGGGAGGTCCTGCATGACAAGTTTATTTTGAGCACTAAAGATAACCTGTTAGTTTAATGCAGTGGTACAGTTACTTGTGATTTGTATGGAAACTAAATTTTGACTACTTTCTAATGAAGTTTGCATACAAATGGGCAGAAATCAGTGTCCTGTCATCTTATTCCAAGTTAATGAGGCAGACTACATGTTCCTGTTGTATTATTCCATGAATGAGGCGAACTACATTTGAAGAGCTATGATGGATTAGTAAGATCATTTCGTGGTTTGGAAACTGTTCCCTTTTTTGTTCTCAAAGTAATTTTCTTCACAAATCCAACTTAAGATTATATGGTTCAGTGCCTCATTTTGCTGAGGAACCTTATTCCCCACATGGCTCACCCAAAACCAAGGTTGGTTCTTAGTTGCAGACCTTAGACTGGAGCCTCCACCACTTGGCCCCAGCCCCGTGTTCTCGGGTAATGACGAGCTTACACCTCCTATGTTGGGGAAGGGCTGTAGGGACGTGGTGGGCTCTGCCGTCCTGACTGCCATTGTCTGCTTACGTGGGCCGCACAGCCAGGCCACTGCAGCGCCAACCTACTCCTCATGTGTTGGCCTCTGGACCCACGCCGACAGCCGTGAGCTCACAACTGCTCCGAGTTTGGAGTCACCTGTTATTCTCCGTGTGTGGTCACGAGTGCTCATGCTGGAGGTGAGCTGGAGACCATGTGTGTAAGATGAGCACACACGGGCTGACCCTGGCCAGATGTGAGGGGCATGTCACCAGTCCTGCAGACCAGTAGCTCAGAGACAAGGGCAGCAGTCACAAAGGGATGACATCCCGGCAGGAAGGTGGATCTTGGGGGACTCTCAGTAGCTAGACTGGGGTAAGGTACCACAGTGGGAGGACACCGGGGAAGGTAAGTCGGCCTCAGAGACCACAGAGGCTGTTGAATGCCAGGCAAGTCATGGCTTTTCTACCCACCTCACACTGGGGAGCTTTTGAAGTTTATTGAGGTGATGTGATCAGAAATCTGTTAGTTCAGGACCTGTATCTGGGCTCCAGACAAGGGGCCAAGGACAGTATGTCCTGAGGGCAGCCCAGCAGCATGTGCCAGCACAAGGCCATGCCCCCCGTGGACACCGCAGCATGTCCAGGGAGGACCAACCTGGCGGAGGCACGTCCTGCAAGGCCATCCTTCACTCATAGTTAAAGCCCCAGGCGGCCTGTGGCCTGCACGCTGCATGTGTGGTCACGCACTGGAAGTCCTGGTCACAGTGTGGCCCGCCTCACAGATGCTTCCAGTGCACCTGTGGAGCAGGGACGGTATCCATGGCAGGGCTGAGTGGCCTGGGCCTTCTTTGTGGAGCGCCGTGGACTATCACGATTCCTTTAAAAAATCACATGAGTTTGTATTTAATCAGGCCTTCTAGTAGAGACGAACAGGACAAGGTGTCATGGACTGGGAAGTTACGGAAATTTTAAAGTGTGAAAAGTGTGTGTGAATGAAGTTTATGGAGAATGGGGAGAAGCTCACAAGTCCCAGAAGTGCTGCTCCATGCTTCCCCCAGGGCCCCAGAGGGATGGCCTTGGTCGTGGGTGCCATGGCCTGCGTGGGTCCGGGGGCCCCAGGGAAGAGGAGTGGTTGGGCTGCTCGAGTCTTTGTTTGCAGAGTCTGACCCCTCACCACCAATACCAGATTCCCCTGGGGTAGGGTTTAGCAGGCAGATCTGTGACTCCACTCCTGAGCCGGGTTCTCTGGGGACGCAACCCTTAAATTTGCGTTTTTTCATGACCCTCCCTCTGATTTAAGTACAGGCAAACTGCCAACCTGGTGCCGCCTTGCCACCTTTACATGATGTGTCATTTGGGTTAAGACATTTGACAACTTGCTAATCCTCTGACCATGTGTTCCCACAGGGAGGTGGGGAAGACAGGGCTCCAGCTACCACAGGACGGGCTCTGGGTATGGCCGTTCCAGTCAGGGACAGCCGTGGAGAGACCAGGGACCAGGTAAGAGGGCCAGTGGTCACTGCTGGGCCACATGCACGGCACTGCCTCTCACCTTGTGCTTGTGCTGATAACCGCCTGCCTTTCTTTCAGAAAGAGGTTGTATAGTTCCAGTAAATAAACAGATAAGTATACCGATGCATCTAATTTTTATCATTTAGTGAAATAAAAACAAATAATTTCCATACTTGATGCTAGCCCTGTCTGCTTCTGGCCGCTTTATTCATTTTCTGTCAGTTCATTCTGCTCAAGATCCAGTTTTTGTAATTGACTCGCTAGAAGGCACTTGTAAAGTTTACATGTGGAAGATCCATTGTTCTCATGAAAAAAGGGCAGGTTGTAGTGTTTCACCATAGCTGTGTTCAGGTGATAGCATTCTGATATATTCTGTGACTTGGATTACAGTGTGAGGTAGAAAATAGCCCCAACCCTTTGTTTTTTACATATGTTGTACAGATACGGTTTTAATGCGTGTATTATGCTGAATTTAAATACATCGAGAGCCTCACATCAGGATTTGAGCTCAAATTCCTTATAGTTTTGAAAGCCAAACTTCATAAACTTTGAAATTACCTAATATGTATCATTTAATGCCTTAAAATCCAAATCTACCTTTAATTTATGGTATTTGTGACTCTTTCACAACATCTAAAATGTATAGACTCGGAAGCTGCTCAAATTATTCTCTAAAACACAGCAAGTCTTCGGTGTGAGTCCAGTTGACGTTTGGGGTCTGTCTGGGGTGGAGTCCGCATGGAGGCTGCGGGGCCGCACGTCTGTTGAGTACCATGTCTTTTCCTCTTGGGTCTGTACAGTCAGCAAACATTGCGAGTCCACTGTATGATTGTTCAGGGTAGATCAGAATTCATGGTGACTGTGTTTGAAATGCCCGTCCTTGAGAGAGGGCTCCATGAATTTAGGGTTACATGTGCTTGAGATGTTTCCTTGAATGAGCCTAACCTACAGAAACTCTACCCCACCAAGACGTGTGCTCACTGTCATCTGGAGCTTCTAGATGGCCCCCATTGAGCATGTGCAGTCCATCCTCTCATGGTCTCTACTGCGGTTTAACATAAGGGTCACTTCCACTTCGTCGCTGACTAAATCATCCGAGGATTTGTACCAGTGCAGTGCAACTGAGATCTGGGCAGAAGACCTTCCATTTGTGCAAGGATATTTGAGATTGCTTTTCACTTAGAAGGTACTGCGGTTGATTGGAGTAAACCGCGAACAGGGAACCTGAAAACAACAGGAGGGGTTTGTAAACTTCCCTAGCCTCAGACTGAAGCCTGGTGCTGTGGGCCGCTGCCGCTGCCCTGGGTGACTCTGGCCTAGGGGTGGAGTCCTGTGCGATGCATGTGCTGTGCCTTTCCAGTTTGCTTCTCCACTCTGGTTAAGAGTCTGCTTTCAGGTCAGAAACTGCAGCCCTGAGGTCATGTGTGTGTAGATTGCTCAGCGCCTGTCCTGGGGGCTCCCCATGGGCTGGGGGCCTACAGCCCTGACCTGGCGGATCTGTCTCCAGCTGGCAGTGCACATTAGGGCTGCTTGGGAAGAGTTCAGGGTCTGGGCTTCTGAGTCTTTGGGGTGAGAGACCTTCCTCACATGAGCCATGGTGAGGGTGCTCCCAGAGGAAGGTGAGCGTGTGCAGAGCACTTAGGTCCAAATGGGTGGGTAGAGCTTACGCTCCCCCTCTCTCTCTGCTGCTTTAAATAGCGGATCTGAGATCTCCTTGACAAGGTGATATTTAAGCAAAGGCCTGATGACAGGGTGGGAGCTGATGCCAGGCACCTCTGGGCCAGATGTGGGGGCAGAGGAGGCAGTCAGAGCTGTCACGAGGTCAGGTGGGCTAGACTTGGAGGGCCCTGCAGCTCTGTGCGAATCTGGAATCCACCCCAACCAAGAAGCTTGACCCAGGTGATGGCAGCAGATGGTGAGACCTCAGTGACCACATCCTGTGGAAATGCTCAAGGCCTGCAGACCGTCCACATCCAGCTGATGATAGCACACAGCTTGGTCTAGATCTAGGGTCTAGTAATGTTGGAAATATTGGTGTTGAGTGGTGTGGAGTAAAGCCACTGGGTGAAACGGGCATCCCAGCCTCATCCATCCACACCTTCCCGCCCTGGAGATCCATGACCAGCCTGGCCGTAAATGCCAGGCCAACCTTGACGACATGAAAGGCATCGGCCCCTCCAGGTGAGGATTCAGCAGAACCCACCTGACCCAGTAAGGCAGGCTGGGTGGGGAGGGAAGAGCCGCAGCCTCTCTTTCGGGCAGCCTGACTGGGCAGGGCATGCTGTCGTGTCCCCTACTCCTAGCCTCGTGGTAAGAAAGGGGACCTTCTGCTTACCCTCTTTGGCTTGGAGTTGCCCCTTTCTTCCCCCTGGGCCTCAGGAAGGTGTGGAGGGGATGGTCAAGAGAGTCCACAGTCCAGATGGGAGGATGGGCAGAGGCTGCGGTTTCTGCAGACAGGTGTGCCCGCCTGTCACGGAGGAAATGAGAGTGTGCCATCAGGCCTCCCACTGACGGGACGCGTCGCCGCAGGCAACGCCCTGAACCCTTTCCATCGGGCACCTGGCCTGGATAACCTTGAGTGTCCTTTTTAGCTCTGGAATTCTGTGACTTTCGATTCTATTTATTGAATGGTGGGTGAGACATTAGTAAAGTGTAACTCTTAGGAGTCAGTAAGGAAGGTGGAACTATGTCATAACTCCTAGGAGGGAGTGAGAAAGGTAGAACTATGTCATTTACAGATAGATGTACCATCAAGAACATGCCCCGTCCTGCCCCGATCTTAGAAAGTAGGCGGAGTGGGACCTGTTTGGTACTGACTCCTCTGGGAATGGTAAGAGTCACAGGCTTTTCTTTATTTCGTTTTCTTCCAGAGGCAGCCCGCTGTGGTAGCTTCAGACAGGCTGACTTTGTCTCAAGCCCTGGTTCTGCCCCTTCCCAGTGGCCTGCCCTTACGGGATCCCTGGACCCCTGGGCTGCTGCCTGGCTTTTGATCAGTGTGGCCTGACCAGCTGCAGGGATGGCGCCTCCACAGCACCAGCACCCAGGCGGAGGTGATCGTGGCCGCTTCTTCCAAAACCAAGTTTTTCCTTTCCTGGCATTAATGCTAACATTTCTGTTAATATTTATGTCAAACTGTTTTGTTCAACATAAAGCAATGTCAGTCCTACCTCAGTATCGCTGTTCTTGCAGAATGAAGTGAAGCAGGAACAGCACCAAAGCCTGCAGGTGTGGCCTGGAGGGAGCAGAGCCTAGCCCTGGGTCAGGTGCCAGGAAGCAATGCCATGCACATTGGCGTCTTTCTTTCTTCAGTGTGATGACAGAAACGACAGGAGCATCTTTAAAGTAGACCAGAAGAACCTCCTTCCTTGGATTGACAGGAAACAGGTTTTTTTCTGATTCTGTTAGCAGAGAACAACGTCCAGAAATTTCTCCTCCTTGTGCAAATTAAAACAGCAGAATGACTTTCCATAGGCAGAACCGTAGCTAGTCGTTGTCAGCCCTGGGTCCCTGCCAGGGGAAAGTCTCACTCTTGGAACCCTGTGTGCCTCTGCAGCAGATCCCTCGGCCAGCCAGTAACAGGCACCGCCCAGTCACCCCTGGTCTTGCCAGAAGTCCAGAGGCCACCATGGTTTCCTCATCCTGCCTGGTGGCAGCTCCTTCGGGCAGGCTGAGCTAAGTCTGAGGGATCTCTTAAGTGGCATGCAGCAGCTGGTTGTGTGGGTGAGGAGAGAGCCCTCAGATGGACATCGGTTTGGAGGTGACAGACATGGGGGGCTGGCGGGAGACAGACAGAGGCAGCATCCCATCAGGACTGAGCTGGAGAGGGAGGCCGTTGAGAAGCTGGCAGAGAAGAGAGGCTCTGAGGACAGAAGCTGACAGAAAGGGCCAGAGAGCAGGGAGGAAGGGAGCAAAGGCAGACTGTCCCCGGCAGGAGCCAGGACGGGCACCGCCGGTATCTCCAGGAGCACTTGTTTCTTAATCCTTTCTGCCTGTAATAGTATAAGCTACTGATGGGAAGCAGAAAATATGTACAGGCTGAGTATCCCAAGTCTGAAATCCAGAATGCTCCACAGTCCAGAATTTTTACCCACCAACAGGACTCTCAAAGGAAATGCTCCTTGAAGCATTTGGGAATTTCAGACATTGAGATTAGGGTTGCTGAACCCCGGCAAGTATAATGCAGATATTCCAAAATCTGAAAAAAACCTGAAACCTGAACCACTTCTGGTTCCAAGCATTTCAGAAAAGGGTTACTCAGCCTCTAGTAAACAACCCAGGGCTGCCTCCGCAGCCTGTGTCTCTGTGGGTTTGGACGCATGAGTAGCCACAGGCCTCCCCAGGAGACACTCCTCTCTCTACCCAGAACATGCCATCCTCCCTCGGGACTCCCTGCGCCCTGGGCTCTGTGGCCCCCTGCACCCTGCGTGTCCCACACTTCAGTCCCTCATTTTCATCTTTGCCATGTTCCCACTGCTGAGGGTGCTGTGCACGTCCCAGGATGGACCTAAGGAGGCAGACTCAGCAGATGAAGGCCCCTGGTATGTGTGCCCTCTTGTCTGGCTTTAATATTTGCTTCCTGTAGATTCCTGAATCCCTGAGCTGGTCCACAAGGCTGTGGGGGTGGCAAAGGTTCTGCCTAGATTCTGCATTTTGCCAAGCTTTCCGTAGCATGCCCAGTCATTTGCTTTTAAATCCAGTACGCACATCTGTAAGTACCACTTTAGCACAAGTTTCATTTCTGATATCCATTTATTTAGGATGTCATTGACAAAGACAAATAAAAAAGTAACCAAAGTGAATTTGTAGCTCTTCCTGACCCAGAAAGGAGCACAAGGGAGATGTGAGCAGTGGGCCCAGGAGAAGTATGGGCACCGCTGGCGCTGCTGAGTGAAGGACGTGAGACCAGGAGAGCAGCTCCACGCCTATCTCTGCCGCCTCGTTCCTACGTCACTGTTCAGTGGGCTCTCCCGGGCTCTGCAGAGCCCACAGCCCTCCAGAAAGGAGGAGACGGTCGGGCTACATGGCGTAAACTCCAGGTGTAGGGTTCCCTTCTCACCACCCACAGGACCACTTAGAATTTCAGGAACTATTGGGAACTTGAAGGAATGTTTGTCAGTCTGGGTGCAAGGCCTAGGGAAGCATGTTTTACCACTTCTGGTCACTTAGAAACAATAAAACTGTAATGACCTCAGCAGCTGGAGCCTAACACCACTTCAAGACTGTGCCCTAGTTTCATAAATAGGTCTTTGAAGATCTCTGCTTTATTGGAGTAGATCGTAACAGTAACACAGAAATCAAAGAGTGGTGATGCATGTGGTTTGGGGCCAGAAAGTAGCTCTAGGAGACTCTCAGCTTAAAGGCAGAATTGAGATGTTAAATGCTGAATGCCAGATTTGAGAGTTGAGGAATAAGAGCAGGAGAAATTAAGCGGTTCTTGCAAACCAGAAGCGAGGATGCTACGTTTCATTTGCCTTCTGCCTTCCATGCGGACGTAGTTACAGAAATGACATCGGGGTGCCTGTGTGTGTTCTCATTTCAGAGATTCCAGTGTAAAGGGTATGTTATACACACGCACACAGGCTGCTCTCATCAGTACTGGAATGTGCTTTTAAGACCAAGTAATCTACTTTTTCACTTGTAATTACTGTGAGTGACTCTGGGGCAACACATTTCTTCCTGGGTTTTGCCTACCTTGAACTCCTCTTTTGGTGTTTCTTGCAGATATTAAAGTAGTTCAAGTAGAAAGTTGTCACTGTTTCCAGGGCAGTTGATAGGTAAAATTCTCTGTGTTAGTAAAAAAACTAAAAATGCCTCATCATGAAAGTATTCAGTCACTGCCAAAAAGTTGTCAAGTTTCCGGGGCCTGAGTGTGTGGACAGGTAGCGGGGTCCTGGGGAGCCTGGCCTGAACTCTCTGGTCCACTTCAAAGGCCTCAGCGCTCAGTGCAGGCAGCTGCCTCGAGAACAAAGGCTGCTCATGTGAGAAAGCTTTAACCTCTTCCTTGCTGTTGCTCAGCCCAGCTGGCAAGAGAAGATGTGTTAAATTCCACAGTCCATAGCTACAATTTGCCTGTGACTTTCCAGATTGTCACTTCTCTGTGGTGATTCTGTAGGAGGCCTGCTGTAAAACTGCCTGTGATCATCTGTGATAACAAGGGTGGGGGCAGAGGTAACAAGGATCTGAAAACCTCACTTTAGCTGTAACCCTCTGCTTTCACACCTTCTGCCGGAGCCCACACTTTTGGGGGGAGTGTGAGAGACCCAGACTACCCACGGCAGGAGTGGGTCAGAGGAGAGTCATGGAGACCGTCCCCAGTCACTGCAAGTGAAGGCTTACGCTGTCATACACCAGAAGATAGAGCAGGGAACTCTGGAAGAAAAGTGTTATTTTTAAAATGTGAAAAACTCACTGTTTCTGCTACTAGGAGGGAGGTTCCGCCCCGAGTCTCTTCCCAACGTTCCCTGTCTGTCAGAAAGGCAGACAGTGGCCACCCACGCTGGGGCTGGAGAATGGAAGCCTGGGCCAGCCGCAGAAAGAGCTGCACGTGGGCTTTTCTGTGTTGGCAGAACGTCCACGGTGAGCCATCTGCATGTGAATTTCCATTTCCAAAAGTCGTCAGCAATAGTCAATGCCTAGAAATCCCGCAGATGGATGGAGCTGGTGTGAAGAGGAACAACTTCGACATTGTTTCCTTCAATGAACCTCTTAATTAATTGCTTCCACTTTAATGGAATAATTATGGAACACAGTTTTAATGGCATGTGGCCACAACTGTAAAGAGGATGAAGCTCTGTCCTCCAAATACAGCTCAGCATCTTTGTTCATACTTAGAAATGTGCAGCGTTCTTGTTTGTATATTGAGAGAGATTTATTCTTACTTTGGTTTTCATGTCTGTTTATTGCAGGAAGCAGACAGTATGAGCATGACCAGTGGAGAAGGTACTAGTCGTCCTCCAGGTAAGTTCACCACCCGCATCTCCAGAAGAAATCAGTCACGTCTGTCTTTATAACATAAATCTTCCGTATCAAGTACCAAAGTAAACAGGACTCAGATATTGAATCCCGCTGACCTGGTGCCGAGTTAACTTGGTTTCAAGACACGCTTGCTTCCTCCAGAAAGAGCGTGGAGAGAAAAAGAGGCACACCTGGACGCAGAGCCCTGCCAGCGCCCTCCTCTGCTGTCGCAGCTGCAAGGAGACCATGCCTGTGGGAGCCAGGCCTCGCTTGCATGAAGAAGGAAAGATGCCTTTTCAGTGGTGCCTCCTCCCGTCATGCAGAAGAGCTTTTGTTGGCTTCTCTCGCGAGCTTGTGCCTGATTCTGTGGCCCAAAACAATCATTGTTAATACCTTCGTGTATTTCATTCTGATCTTTCATTCATATATATGATGCCTAGCTAATTTCATTTTAAAATAAATGGGATCTGTTGTATTCTGATTTTTTATTAACAACACTAGATTGTGAGGGATTGTCTCCTGTTATTAAAAAGTCAGAAAACACTGTACAGTAGTCCTCCCTTATCTGCGGGAGAGACATCCCAAGACCCTCAGTGGATGCCTGAGACTGTGGATAGTATGTGTGGAACCCTACATATATGTATACACATGGCTTTTTCCTTTACGTACATACTGTGGCAAAGCTTAACAAGGAACAGTAAGAGATTAACAGCAGTCAATAACTAATAAAAGTTATGTGAATGTGGTCTCTCTCAAAATATCATACTGTAATCACCCTTCTTGCTATCTGAAAACCAAGAAGACCACTAAGTGACTAATGGTTGGAGAAGCTGGATGAGGGGCTGATACATGTCCCAGGCATGACAGAGCAGGAGGCACAAAGTTTCATCACACTATTCACAATGGCGAGCAAGTTAAAATGGATTTCCCATTTAATGTTTTCAGACTTGAGTTGACCATGAGTAACCAAAACCCCAGAAAGTGAAGCTGGGCATTCTGGGCAGAAATTCTTTTTTAATCAGAAATTCTAATCAAACATAAGTTTCCAACTATGTGTTCTCTTGGTCCTCAGAAGTGTTTGAACAGAAAAGTAACAACTAACGTCCCACCTTTCTGGTGGAAGAGTTAATTCTGCCTGGAGGGTTCTGCCTGGGAGGCATGACAGCATGTGTGTGACTCCTGTGTCTATTTCTGTGGAGTCATCCCTTTCATTTCATTTTGCCAGGGCCTGGCTCAGGATTTTCAGTGGCAGTGCCTATGAAGACAGGCCTGGTCCTCCATGTAGTCACACAGGAAATCCACAGAGAACGTGCTGAGAGCAGCCGGCAGCTGTGCTGCCAGCAGGCCTGGTTTATGATACCGCAAGTGAATGGCACGTTTGTTCCTCTTTATCTCTGAGCATTCGAGACTTTTGTTTTTTAAAAAAAATTAAGTTCAGAGTAATCCTTTTCATGGAAGAATCTTCAGGTCATCTAAGAATGGAAATTTTAAGCCCCAGATTGTATGGAGCTGTACCTGTGGCGAAAGGAACGGCCAGGGTGTTGATGATAGAAAAGATTCAGATGAGGAGTTAGAAGGCCAGCCCTCTGTGGGAGGCCGTCTTCCAGAAACCTCGAACTCATGTCTCTCTCCACCTGAGAAAGGAGAGGAGAAGCTGGTGTGACCCCCGGTCCCGCTGGGCCGCGCTGTGGCTCTGAAGATGCCCAGGGTCCTTAGGAGGTGCTCACTTCTGTCACCTGAAGACACTTCCTTCTGGTTGTTGCTCTTTAAAAACAAAGTAAGTCCCTGAACGTGTTTGCAGGCCCGTTTGTGTGCCTGCACTTGACGAATCACCTTGACCAACAGGCCAAAGGCACAGAGCTCCAAAGCGTCATCTTTCCTTAAAATCCTGAGTGTTCACTAAAAAGGGACACGACCTCTGGGTATTTTATGACATTTGTATTTCTTACATTTGAAATATCCTAACCACTCTCTTCAGTTTCTTCTTAAGGACATTTACATCTAATTATTTTCCATGCAAGTCTTGTAAGACCCACATTTTTTCCTAGCTTTGGAAATAGATTTTTTTCATTGCTCTTGTGAGGATTTCCTTATGTCAGTAAATATTAACTTTCTATTTCTTCCATTTTTGCTCATTTGAAACCCCTGCTGCTTCTAGATCTATTTCTTTGCACTTGTATAACTTTGAAATAAATTCCTCATCCCTTAGACTAAGAGAGTGAGCTCTATGAAAATTGTTTTCTCCTTCATAATACCTAAATTCTAGTTTGTCAATGAAATATTTGTGTCTGGTTAACAAGCCTTATTTAAGCCATTAAGTTAATGTAATCTTTATTACACTTGAAGAACCAGAGAACTGAATTTTTTGTCATTCCAATATGTAAGTTAACACTGCAGTCAAGTCTTATGATGAAATTTCCGTATATCAAATTGAAAGTAAAGCAAAATATGTTTATTACTCATAGTTACTATACTTTCACATTTCTTTGATTCTTTGTAAGACATTTCAGCATGTGGATGCGGGGAAGGGTGAGCCTGCCCCAGAAACATCTCCCTGCTGCCACCATGGCCACGGCTCTGTGGTCTTTCACTGACTCCTGAAACTCCACGTAAATCTACCGTCACCTACCCTTTCTTTGACCGTTCCCTTCACCTTCTTGCTCACAGAAAGCTGGCATTTCCCCCATACCTTGGTGCATAGAGCTGATGCCCCTCGCATTCTTGGCCTGTTTCCAGGCTGTTGTAGTCGCTTCAGCATGTGGTGGTGCAGAACACCCATTCATTGTACTCATAGATTCTGGGTGTTGAGTCCAGGCAAGGCATGGCAGGCATCACCTGTCCTGGCTCCCGTGTCTGGGCTTGGCTGGAAGACCTGGAGTTGGACGAATCTTCGTTCTCGCCTGTATCTGGCTGATGCTGGCTCTTAGATGGGGCTTTTGTCTCTCCATGTGAGCCTCTCATTGATCCTGAAGACTACTAGTTAACTGATAATGATGGTAACTGGATTCTGAACTCAAGCATCCCAAAGGCTAAAGAGCCAGGTAGAAACCATGTTACTCTTCATAGCCCAGCCTCCAAAGTCACAGCATCCAACATCTCTTCTGCCATATCCTTTTCATCAAGGCAGACCAAAAAAAAAAAAAAAAAGTCCAAATTCAGATGGAGATGAAGTAGTTGCTTCCTCTTGACTGAGCAGGACAGAGTCCCAGGAAATCATATGAGACCAGAAGTATTACTACGGCCGTTTTTGGAAAATACAGTCTTCTGCACAGACCATTTCCCCTTCTCCATTAAAGCAACAAACTTGGAATCTCATCATCCAACCCTGTCACCCACCAGTCCTCTCTGTTGGCCTTCGGGTTCCTGGCTGTCACTCTTCCCAGTATGACTCTTGTAATAATTTCTGGCAGCCTTAGTATCCTGTAGCTAATCCTTCCGGTGCCCTGATCTCAGCTCCTTGATGTCCCCTCCCACTGATCTTGTTCCCCACCTTTGGCCTTGTCATTACCAGTAACTCAACTCCTTCACAGTCTCAGTCCCCAACACTCTCCAGCCACACAGCTCGTTACCTCTGGCACACGGTGATTCCTCAGTCAGACAGGAGTTGGGTCCATTGACCCAGCACAGTGCAGCCAAGTGCCCGTCATCGGCCCTGGTCCCTTCTTCACCTGTCCTCCCCTATCTGCTGACTTCCGTGGCCAGTAATGGAAGTGACTTTCTTGTATACACTACTTTGCCTCTCTCATTGTGTATATGTGGTAAAACCACACACCTGAATTAAATCCAACTCTGCTTTTAGAATGTGGCTAGAGAAAATCCCACAGTCATCATTACTGGTCCCACCTTAAATCCAGTGAGCCCTGGGTGCTGCCCGGCGGCCATTCCCCACTTCCCCCCCGCTCTTCAGATGCTTGGTTCATGTCCTCTGCTCAACTTTCCAGCACTTCTCCTGTCCTCAGCCACAGGTGACAACTTTGCTTTCTGTAAGTTCTCACACCCACGTTTGCTAGCCTTCAAGCATCTGCATCATCAAGTCAGAATTCATAAACAGAATACCAGTAGAAATAGACAAATCCACAACAGAGGAAGTATCCACTTTTTAACCTACCCACATGGATGAGCTCACTCTGCTCCTACTTAAGGCCGTCTCTCCAGCTGTGAACCCAGGGTCCCTCAGCTGCTCAGACAGCACCTTGTCCCCGAGTCAGCGGCGTCCCCTCCATGCTGTCCGTCCCATCTTACAGAAAACGTCTGCAACCTGCTTCTCACTCCAGCATCCACATCATGTTTCTTTACCTTTATAGCAAAATAATGTTGAACCCAGAATCCTAAGGTCAGCCAAATTAGCATTCTACACTAAGAGGAAAAATTAACACATTTTCAGGAATCAGAAATTCTTTGACCCGTAGATCCTTTCCAAGAGAAACTGGATAGCCAAATGAGCACATCTAACAGGAATACATGGGCAATGAGAAACAATGTTGAGTACAGAAATTAGTAAAATTTTAGTCATTGCTAAGCAACTATTAACCCAAAGCAAAGAAGCTGAACAGTTGGAGACTAAATTTCCATATTATTTCAAGGAAAGAGATGAATGAGGGCAATGAAATAAAAAGAAGAAAGCATACTAAATTTCTTACCTTGCTTAGAAAGGACACAAATTTGTATTAAATCTGGATGTTTTGGGGAAAAAGTTTATGTATGCTGAGATGTTAAGCATGCACATTAAAAGAAGAAAAGTAAATAATAAAAGGAAAGTCTTAAAGCTATCATCTTCATGCATCTGGCATAATAAATGAAAATTACAAGCAAAATACAAGGAGAAATAGACTCAGTAGTAGGACACTTAACATGCATTTCACTCTCAGAAATCAAAAGATTTCATAAACCAAAAGAAATGACATACATTTGAGTAAGTCAGTAAACAAGCTTATTCTAATAGAAATATACAGAACAAATAGATACCTTTTTATTAATATTCTCGAACACAGATGGACAGTTCACAAAATTTAACCATGTAGTAGACCCCAAAGTAAACCTCAGTCAAAATACTGAAAAGCCAATTTACTGAAATAACACAAGCCTATTTTCTGCCCTTAAGAAAATAGAGACCGGGAGCAGTGGCTCACGCCTGTAATCCCAGCACTTTGGGAGGCCGAGGTGGGTGAATCACCTTAGGTCAGGGGTTCGAGACCAGCCTGGCCAACATGGAGAAACCCTGTCTCTACTAAAAATACAAAAATTAGCTGGACGTGGTGGTGGGCGCCTGTTGTCCCAGCTATTCGGAAGGCTGAGGCAGGAGAATCGCTTGAACCTGGGATGTGGAGGTTGTAGTCAGCCAAGATTGCACCATGCACTCCAGCCTGGGTGACAGAGCAAGACTCTTTAAAAAAAAAAAAGAAAGAAAAGAAAAATAGAATGAGAAATCAACAACAAAAGGATAAAAAGCAAAAATTTTTCCACCTAGAAATTAACTCACCATTTAAAAATATGTATTGAGGAAATCAAAACCAAAATTACTTTTAGAAATAGAAGTGTTACCTTAAGAAATTCATGGGAGGGGAATGATGTCAGAGAAGATGGCAGACCTGGAAGCACCAGGGATCTGTATCCCCACCTAGACAAAAATGGCACTGGCAGAAACTAACCAAAGTAACTATTTTGGAACTCGGGAGTCTACTTGACAACTTGCAGCCTCTAAAGGGAAGCTTGCCTGGTAAGTTGTGGTTAGTTTCCATCAGTTTTGGATGCCTGGTTCCCAGGTGCATAGTAGACAGTCATGCACACATTCCTAGTGCAGTTTGCTGGAGCCAGGATGAGCAATAAGGACCTTATTCTCCAAATACCAGGGCTCTGTGTTGTGATTGCTGCTTTGGATCCCTGAGTTCAGACGGAGACTGGGCACCATTGGTTCTGCCCACACTGGCTAAAGCATCTTCGTGGGATCTAATGGAGTGACACCTGTGGGTTTCTATTGATTTGTTTTTGCTTTTTTGGGGGAGTCAGGCATTTAAGGATTAGGACATTCAAGAGCAGCCATATATAAGAGAAAATTTAGAAAGCTCCGGCTCATGGCCAGGGGAGTGGCAGGTTCAGAAAAAACCTAAGAAGAACTGAGACATTTTTCCCTCAGGCTGGTCTTCACCACAGAGGCACCCTTTAACAATCAAAAAGCAAACCCAAGGGGAGGAGGATTATCTAATTTCCAGAGGTACAACGTTATAAGATTCAAATGTCTGTTTTTCAGCAATAAAGAAAATTACATGGCATACAAGAAACAGGAAAGTATAGCCCATTCGAACAAAACAAAAAATAAATGACAGTAAATATTTCTGAAGAAGCCTAGACATCAGACTTACTGGACAAGACTTTGAAACAGCTATCTTAAAGATGCTCAAAGAAAACATGGACAAAGTCCATAGAAAATATATGAACAAAATGAGAATAACTCAATAAGGATAAATTACAAATAGGATCCAAAATGAAATTCTAGATCTGAAAAGAACAGTAATTGAAATGAAAATTCACCAGAGGAGTTCAGAAGCAGATTTGAGCAGACAATAATCAGCAAAGTTGAAAATAGGAAAATTATTGAGCCTGAGAAATGGAATGAAGAATGAAGAAACGTGAACAGAGCTTAAGAAACCTGGGGAACAGCAAGTGGACCAACACACACATTTCAGGAGTCTCAGAAGGGGAAGAGAGAGAGATATAGAATAAATAATTCTGAAAACTTCTCCTATTTGATAAAAGACATAAATCAGCAAATCCAAGAAACTCAACAAACTCCAACTAAGATAAACTTGGAAAGAGACTCATACCGAGACACATTATAGCCAAACCACTGAGGGCCAAAAACAATCCTGAGAGTGAGAAGTTACCCATCAGATAGATTACAAGGGACCTTCAATAGAATTATTGCCATTTTATCAGAAACTTTGGAGGACAAAGCACAGTAGGTAGATACATTTAAAATGCCAAAAGGAAAAAACACTGTCAACTGAGAATTATCTATCTGGCAAAATTGTCCTTCAAAAATGAAGGAACCACTCCCAAATAAACTTAAGCTGAGGGAGTTCATTACCACTAGACTTGCTGTGCAAGAAATGCCAAAGGGAAATCCCTCACGTTGAAATTAAAGGGCCCTAGACAGTAACTTGATGCCTGGTTCCCAAGTCCCACATGAAACAGTAAAAAATCTCCAGTAGAGATAAATATATGGGGAATTTTAAAAGCTAGCATTATTATAATTTTGGTTTGGAACTGCACTTTGGAGGGAGCAGGTCTGAAGGGCATTCTAGAATTAGGTCAGATAGGTACGTAAGAAATAGAACAAAGTTTTCCCAACCAATATTGACATATCTTACAAATCCACAGATCGGTCACTTTGCCACATTCACACACACCTGGAATTCAGCCACTGCACTCACAAAGGGAACTACAAGTGACAGATCCACAAGTCCACAGTCTACAGATGCTCCTCAGGCTCAGCCACTCGCCTTTCCTGGGGCTGCGTCCCACACCCCAGATAATCCGGCTGCAGCTCACTGTCTACTGGATGAGGGAGATGTTGATTCTGTCACCCGTCCCAGGAGTCGGCTTGGACTATCACATGATTGCTGGTGTTTTAGGTGGCCCAGCTGATACCTGCTTGCCAGAATAGGACAGAACCCTTTCAGGGTTGAAGAAAGCATTCTTTAAAAACTTGGACATTGAGCATAAAGTCAGTATATCTTGCTTATTCTGCAATCAAGGCATATGATGAAATTCACCATGCATTTTACACAGATGCCCAGTACAGATGTGTTGCGTGGCATCATGTGGACGTGGCTTAAACCACTCTGCTGTGCTGTGCATCCTACGTGCAGCAGTTAGAGTGGGACTGACTCTTAGAGCAACACGGAGTTGAAGCAGAGTGGAGACACAGCTCAGGGGCTTCAGAGGACCTTCTGGCAGACACTTCATCAAAACAACCTGCCGGCCACATGAAAGTCTCAGTGATCTTCAGCCTTAAATACAACGATTGTGTTTAACTTAAATATTTGTAAATGTTTACATATACATGGTGAATGTGTTTTCAGAAAAGAAAAAAGGAAGAACCATCTTCCTGTGGTCAGCAGAGGCTTTTGCTCTGCTAAGTAGCTGAGAGCAGCCTCTGTGAGCTCTCTCCTTTGGAAAGGTGGAAAACAGCAGGAACACCTCTCCTCCATTCCACACGTGCCCTGGCCACATCTGCAGCACCAGCTCAGCATGCAGTGTCCTCTGACAGCTGCCCCCAAACCTGTCACCCTTGGGTTAGGATGTGATTTCATGCAAGTCACTTTCACACTGGCTTTTTTGACACATGTGTCTGGTACAAGTTCATAAACTCCATAGAGACATGCACATCAATGTGTATGCTGTGACTTCTTGTTTAAGTTTGTCTTGTCAAAAATGCCCTTATCATTAGCTCATGAGCTCTCCATTGGAGAGAGGAAGTGACTGGCCTGATCAGGGCTCATAGATGATGACCTGGTGGCACACACAGGGGTGGGCAGGAGTGTGCCCGAGGCCCCTCCTCCATTCCAGCGTTTCATCTGCCAGTGCCTTGGACGAAGCCACCATGCAGAGGAAGCACCACGGCCTCGCAGACTGAGGGCTTGGCGGCTCTCCTGCATGTGGCGACAGTTCCATAATGCAGTCTTGTGACTTCGTGCCACATACAAATGGTCTGCTACTACTTGCAAGAAAACATAACTGTTTGCTTTTGTTTTTCATCAAGACCTGTTACTAAAGTTCGAGAGCTGGTAAGGCTGTAGGGCATCTAAGACAGCCCTCCCAGGTGACAAGCGGAGTCCATGTGGTTTGCATGGGGTATGGTGACAGCATCATCACCTGGCCCTGCTCTGCACTTGGTCACCCTTGGTTTTTGACTGCCTAAGCCAGTGTCATCGTCCTCAAGGAGATGGGTTTGCTGCAGTTCAGGATTTCTCTGATTCAAGTCATGTGTACATTCCCTTGGAAAGAAGAAAAAGTGTGGAGTCCTGTGATTTGTGATTGTTCACCCAATGTTATGTGCAAACATAACTTAGGTTCCTTATGCTTAAGGTTCTTTCTTAATACAACTTTCAATCTAAGGCATCACAGAAGTGAAATGAAAACAAATTATAAACACACACTGTTGTTGCCACAACCCCCCGCAGTGATGAAATTTAGTCAAATGGTGATGAGATTTAGTCAAACAGTGATGGGATTTAGTCAAATGGTGATGAAATTTAGTCAAATGGTGATGAGATTTAGTCAAACGGTGATGAAATTTAGTCAAACAGTGATGAAATTTAGTCAAACAGTGATGAAACCAGCCAGTCACTGGAAATGCCCTGATTTCTTCCTTTTCCCTCACATTGAGCCAAGTGTGCTGGGTGCCTGGAAGGCTTCTCGCCATGTGTGTCTGCAGTCCCTTGTGCCATCCTCGGGCCCTGTGGCCTGTGCTCCTCCTCCAGCCCCCATTTCCCCGATGGCCCTTGCTGCCTGCATGGCTGATTTTATTCGTGCCATTGCTGCAGGTGCTGTGGGCAATGTCACAGCATGGAAGCCCAGTGGGTAAGCCCCTCAGGTCTGTAGAAACAGCCCTTGGCTTGCAAGCTGTTTGTTTTTCTGAAGGAGGAAATTGAAGGGTGAAATCAATCTAAGAATCTGATTTATCTCATTATTGCCAACTTTATTAGATGTTAGATAAAAAACAGTTAATTTCAACCTTTTCTACCTGGCACGTTATCTGAACTAAAAAGAAAGAGAAGCAGCAGCCCTTCAACAAGAGGTTTATCTTTATTTCTTTATGACTTCCTAAAAAGCTTCTTTTATCTGTGGAAGCTGGAGTAAGAATAAACCCCATAAGACACATTGTGAGAGACTGAGGTGATTTCTGTTGGCAGCACCCACACCCAGCACCGGGGCCCTTCAGGCCTCACCCTGACCAGGAGACAACCTGAGAACCCAGGGCCGTGCGTCCACGTGTGACCGTGGACATCAGGAAACCACCGGCTCTTCACTGATTACAGCTTTGCGTTTCCCCGGGGGGGCCACTGAGCTTTAATCCCGTTTTCAATAAAACCAGATACAGTAGTCCAGGAAGGTAATGCAGGTCATATGTTTCCCCACTGGCTCTCTCTACAATTTCACTGCCTTCTGATCCCATCTTACATGAGACAATTTAATACCAAGAGTGAAAGGGGCCCTGGGGGTGTTTCTAGGTGTCCACTCAGTCCTCTGCCCCTTTGTGAGCATCAGGTTTATACGTTTTTATGAAATGGTGTGAGACAGGCTCTCCCTTGACCCAGTCCCTGTAGCTATAAAAATATGGACAATGCAGATATTTCTGTTAAATTAAGATACCAATTTGTCTATTAAATCAATTGCTTCCAGCCACAGCCCTTACTATTCAAATCAAGACCAAAAAAAATCTGGAGTGTGAGGAGGCGACTGAACGTGTGTCTTCCAGAAGCTCCTCTGGGGACGAGAGGTGGGCAGGAAGCAGCGTGTGTTTGTGAAGGAGAAACGCGAATTTCATGTGAAAGAACGTTTTCTAACTTGGGGTTGGAGTTGGCTATCAGGAAGCTGTTCTGAGATGGTGGTGTCGGTGTTGGGATGGAGTTGGCTGTGGGAAGCTGGTTCTGAGACGGTGGTGTTGGTGCTGGAGGTGCCACCCCTCAGGAGGCTCTCTGGGTTCTAAGGTGGCAGCGCCAATTTATAGTTCTAGAATTTTATTTCTATCTGAAGGGGTTTAACAGAGAGTCAGATGCTCTTTTTTTCCTCAGAAATCCTCCTTTCCCTTTGCTCCTTTACAATATTCTGGGGTTTTGTACATTTCCTGGCAACAATTTGACCCTTCCGTCTCAAAGCTGGTTTAAAAGAGGGTTCTTGGCAGGAAGTGAGACCAAGCCATCAGCTTTTCATAAAAGTTCTCCCAGTACATAATCAGCTGACTCTCAAACTAAGTATTTCTGCATTTATATAACAAAATTGCTTTCCTGTTATGTTTAGATACTGGAAGACTTTTTTCTTTTATGAAAAAGCAGCAGGCACTCATTGGGCCATGAGGTTTGCCAGGGTGCTGTGGGTAAGTGTCCAAAGACAGAAATCAGACGGTCACAGACAACACAGCTTCTGTCCAACCCAGTTACCCTCCAGCAGCAGGTCTCATTCTCCATGGTCCCAGACCCCTCTATGCTTAAAAGTTACTGCGGATTGCAGGTTTACCAGATAAATTTTAAAATATGTGTTTATTAATTCATTTCAAAATAACAGTACACCACCTACATGTTAATGTTGTTTTTGCAAAAAGCCTCTATATTTTCCAAAAAAAAAAAATTAGAAAAGCAGCATTTTTTTTACACTTTTGCAAATCTGCATAATATCTGAATCTCGTGAAAGAGCGCCGGGCCACATGCACACTCCTGCAGTCAGCCCACAGCAGTGTGTTGTTTTGCTGTTGAAGTCAAAAAGAAAAGTCAGGGAGGTGCTTGTTAGTGGCCTTTTCGGGGAACTGTGGACTCTTCCCTGATACCACATCAAAACTCCACAAGTGGTCATCCTCTAAAGACCACAGTGTAGAATCTGAAGCCAGTCCGTGACAGCGCGCGTGCTGCTGTATTGCAACCCATTGGTCTGTCCTGCACTTGGAATGAATCTTTTTCCTGTGAACATCATGCTTGGGTCACGTGGAAGATACTAGTTCAGTGAGTTATGGAAATCTTCCAAATGCAGACACAGTTCAGTAGACAGTATTTCCAAAATCACGTGTGCAGCGTACAGGGCCTCGTGTGTTGCAGACTGGTTGTGTCCACGAGCGTGCTGTCCGTGCTGGATGCCAGGGCCCAAAGATGAGTCCACCTGGGCCTGCCCACCAGAAGCTCATTCTTGAGCACGGCAGACAGGAAGACGGGGCGACCCATGTGGGTGAGATGACAGCACGGAGTCAGGTAACTGGAACAAAGAAGAGGGTGGCACACGCTGTGAGCCGGGTGGGCAGGACCCGCGCGTGCGTGTTGGCCAGGCTGGTGAGCAGCGTGTGCTGGGTGGAGGGTCTTGGAAGAGCAAAAGCAGGAGAGACGTGAGAACAGAGTCTTGGGTTAGACTGTGGAGACCCTGGATGCCTGGGAGGATCTGGACTTGTTGATGCATTTTTCAGGGACTTTCTATGAGAGATGGTTTTAGAAAGATCACTCTGGCAACACGAAGCAGATGAAAGGAACCAAGCTGCAAAGGAGGAAGCCAGGAAGTCAGTGCGCCACACTGGTTCTCTCATTCATTACCGAACTTGCACCAGGGCTTATGATGTGCCAGGCGCTGAGTCTGGATGCTGGGAAGCTGTTCTGTGGACACCTGCCCTTGAGGACCTCTGTCCAGTGCACAGCAGATGAACCCACACAGGAGGACACCTGCCCTTGAGGACCTGAGTCCAGTGTGCGGAAGGCAGAGATAAACCCACACAGGAGGGCGCGCAGGAGGAGGCTGAGGCAGGAGAATGGCATGAACCCGGGAGGCAGAGCTTGCAGTGAGCCGAGATCAGGCCACTGCACTCCAGCCTGGGCAACAGAGCGAGACTTCGTCTCAAAAACAAAAAAAAGGAGGGTCGGTGCATCCACGACCTGACCCTTTAATCCCATTGCTGTTTTCTGCCTTCCTTCTCAGTAAGCTGTTTAGCACCGTTGGTCTATCAAGATGGTTAGAAAAAGAAATTAAGAGCCTGGAAAATCCACAAACCAGTCAGCCAGCCCCTGATGCGCGGAGACGCCTTCCCTTCCTGTGTTTCTGGCGCAGGTGCAGACCTTTCCCCAGCCTGGAGGGCGCTGCCTGTGTCAGAAGCAGAGGTTTCGGAGGCGGCTGCAGCCTCAGAATAGGCTGGTCAGCCACTGCGCTGCTGTCGGTAAAACTCAGCCTGGGACCTGAGGCCAAATGCAAGCTCAGGCCACAACTACCAAGGAAACCTGCCCAAGTGGGCCGGACAGAAGGGAGCGCCGGAGACCTCTGGCTTTCAGATCGTTAGATCGTTTTTTACAACAGGGAAAGGAAGATAAGCCCCGCCCCTGGTGACACCCTGGCCCTCCCTTGCTGCTGCCTTCTGTCCCTGTGTGCAGCTGAACTCAGCTCTTATTTAAATCATTTTTAGAAATTAATACTGGTGAACTGACAGGTTTCTTTTTTAATACGAAGTTTAATAACTGCTTAAAACAAGCCAATAAAGAAGAATGAGAAGATGTTTTTAAAATCAAAAATTTGGCCAGGCTCAGCGTCTCACACCTATAATCCCAGCACTTTGGGACGCTGAGGCGGGGGGATCACTTGAGGCCAGGAGTTTGAGACCAGCCTGGCCAACACGGCAAAACCCAGTCTCTACTAAAAATACAAAAATTAGCCGGGCATGGTGGTGGGTGCCTGTAATCCCAGCTACTTGGGAGGCTGAGGCAGGAGAATCGATTGAACTCAAGAGGCGGATGGAGGCTGCAGTGAGCCGAGATCAGTCCACTGTACTCCAGCCTAGGTGACAAAGTGAGACTCTGTCTCTAAAAAATAACAAATAAATAAAATCAAGAATTTACTAAGCATAACGTAGTTTAATGTTATCCATGTCCCTTTGAGACATGTTACAAAAGCATGTCTGATGGGAGCTCGAGAGCCATGAGTCCCTCATCCTGTTTTCAGTGAATTTTTTCTCCACACCCCTCCCCAGCCCAGGAGCACAAACGGGCCTGGCCTTGACCTAAAGTCTCTCTGTTTTTTTTTTCCTACTGCACTCAGGCCCCCAGTGGCTGCTCTTCTCTTCCTCTTTTGCCTACTAGCTGGAACAGGAATTTAAATCCAGGAAGCCTGCCCCCTGCGCAGGACACAGGTGGATATGCAGAGATGGTCCAGGTGGAGCAGCCTTGGCTGAATGTCTGCAGCTGTGCCAGCTGCCCAGGCATGTGAGGAGGGCGGCCGGGCTGCCTCACAACCTCCGGCCGGTCATCAGTGGGCTGGATGGGTGCAGTGGCGGTGTGAGGACACAGGTCAGTGGAGGCCGTAATCCACAACCCCTGAGCAACCTTTCACACAGCTCCCAGCACTCCCGCGTACCAGACGGCTCTGCCCCACCCAGAGCAGGACCTGTGTCCTGAGAAGCCGCCCGGCAGCCGTGGCTTCTCCCAGAGGCCTCTGACCCAAGCCGCCGGTTCTGTGGTTGCATGGCTGCTATGGTGGCATTCTTAAGGCCTGAGGAAATATGCACTGAAATGCACGCAGGCCCTGGGCAGGGGGAGCCCAGGACAGCGCTTCAGCTCCTGCGTATTCCTGGACGAGTTCACCCCCCGTGGTTCCCAGCTGCTCCAGGTCAGCATTCTCTTGTGCCCAGCTGGCTTAGAGTTAACCTAGAAAACACCGTTGAGGAACTAAGTCTTCCACTAAGGAAGGGTATACATTCCAAAGCCAATGAAGGGGTGATCGATGAGAAGGCTGTCCCCTCCAGTGTGGCTGCCTCCCAGAAATCACACATTCCGGACCATGGAGGTGTCAGGCGCAGACCTCACCTCCACCAGCAGGTTGCCCTCTTCAGACGCCAGCTCAGGCTAGAGGGCAGGCAGCGACAATGCACCTGGCCCCCAAGCACTTAGACCTACCGGCTCAGGTCTGTTCTGCCCTGCTTGGCACAGATTCCCCAAGGGCAGGGTTCTGTCCTGTGCACGGCCGAGTCTCCACTGCCTTGTGGAGCTTCTGGCACGTTCTTACTCATTTGAAAAGCTATTGAATGAAGGAGCCTATGAGGTGTGTGGATTCACCTTCACCTTGGAAGGAGCAGGAGCTGTGGGTCACCACGGAGGGACATTCTAAGACTGTCCTTGCCTGGAAGCACAGAACAGCTCAGTGGGCAGCGTCCCCAGGCACGCAGGGACCCCCCCGAGCCCAATCCAGCCCAGATGCTCCCAAACATCTGGAAACACGGTGGTCCCAGCTGCTCCGTGTTTCAACAGGAAGGACAGAGGCTCATGAGAGCCAGGGGCATGGGGGAAGCTGGGGCAGGCAATCCACAGGGGATGTGTCAGCGCCTCAGGGAGGCGCTCCTCAGGGAGACGTGGTTCTGTTTTTCTTTTCATGTGGTTTCATGGAAAATACCTTCTTGAAAACTATCAGCAAAAGTCAAAGAACTTTTTACTGGAAAGAAAATAAATGCACCAACTTATCTGCCTGCATATCAGACGTGATCCCATCAAATGAGGAGGGCCGCAACACACAGAAACCCCCCATAAAGAATGTCTACCTTCCGTAAGTGAATAAAGTCACAAAACGTGTTACCTGATGATTGCCATTTTCATTTTAACGTCATCCTTGTTCATTTGTCTACACAAGTTTTATTCTGTTCACTTAACCTGAAGTTTACTTTTAAAAACAAAATCCATGAACGCATCGCACATGCTAAGCAGTTACACTCCTAGATGCCCAGGAGCTTGTTCAGGCATCTATTCACTCATTCCCCTTTTTGGAGCAATTACTGTGCCCAGTGTCGGGGCAACAAAGGCACGAGACAGTTCTCATCTTCAAGTTGCTCCCAGGCTGGCTCTGCTACCTTAGAGCTACGAACAGAGATCTTCCTGAACTCGCCTTTTGGCCTCAGGATGATGTGGTATAGAAACAATTCATTAGCAAACAGTCACCTAGAAATTTAGAGCTGTAACATTTGTTAAGGAACAGGCAGAAAAAGAGCACACATTGATGCTTTGAAACAAAATAAAAACTCATTGCATTATGTTTGGGCTTAAGGTGTGAATTACGTGCAAGGACATCTGCTCCGTCCGAATTTCTTGAGTATCTGATGAAGGCCGGACACTTTGTTCACTCCACATCTAAATTCATGGTAGTGTTTGACTTCATTGTTACTGAAAATACTGGAAAGAAATGACAAACTATCAGATAAAAGTGTTCTCAGTTCTGAGCAGCAAAGAGACTGTTAAATAATTAACATTTAGAACATTGATGGAAAATATTTGGTGTTTTCTCCCTTTTCCAAGTTAATCTAAAACAAGCCACAGTAAATGCCCCAAAACGTGTTTCCTGTACCCTCCATGGAAGAGAAGCTGCAACTTTAGCAGGCCCTCAGGGCTTCCTGCCACACTAGCCCCCTGCCTGCAGCATCCATTTCAGGGGTGGGGAGAGAACCATGACGTCCATCCACATTGTTGTCCAAATGTCCAGCGTGAGTGCAACTGGGGTGGGGGTAATAGGCTGTCAGCAGAAATACACAGAGAGAGGCTCTAAGAGAAAATGACATTGATTTAGGAAATAGGACATCGCAATGAAAATACACCTGCCCTAGTAGATGATGTGCACGTTCAGGGAAGTCAGAGAAGACAAAGGTTTTTAAGTGAGGAGGAACACAGGACTGTTTTGAGATAAGTATCCTTGGCTACAAAGATGAATAACGAGGGAGATTCCAGTTCAGTGCCGGATAGGCACTTGCTGGACAGATGTAGAAGTGCTTTTTGCGTAAGGTTGCAACAGCGTTTGTGCAAGGTGATGATTTTTTCAGTCTTTTGCAATTGTTTTGCACAGAGGACCACAGAATTCCTCGGTTCCTTCCTAAGCGAGTGAGCGTGTGGTGGGTGCCTGGTGGGGGTGGCGAGGCCTTCGGTTCCTGGATCTCTTTCCCACACCGCAAAGGGCCCTGTATGTTTGAGGCGGGAAGCCCTGCCCCTTCAGGCGTATCCGGCAGCACTGGTATTCATTCATTCATTCATTCATTCATTCATTTCGTTCCTTCGTTTGAGGCGGTGCATGACCACCCTCCCTTTAGGGTCTGTCCCAGCTCTATTTGTTGGAGCATTTTTTTTTTTTTAATATGGAACGCTTCACGAATTTGCATGTCATCCTTGCAGAGGGGCCATGCTAATCTTCTCTGTATCGTTCCAATGTTAGTATATGCGCTGCCCAAGCGAGCACGGCAGAGCATTTGTTAACAGAAGCGACTCCATTTTGATTTTGATTGTTACAGCTTCCACATTTTCCTCTTTGATCAAGGTCTCTCTCCAAAAGTATCACCGATCAATCCCGCTGCAGTGAGGTCTGACGTCCCCTGGTACCTGGGTTGCTGGTCTGGTCCCACACTGGGGGTCATGATGGGTGGGTAGGGATCATTATCAAAACGCTTTAGCCACATTTGAGCAACAAGGGAGGTTTGAAGGGAGTGGCTGTCAGGCTAAGTCTACCTAAAGTCTAGTATCAAGTTCAATTTTGTCTTTTTCCATAGTCTTCTGTTATCATCTCAAAGTGCTGGGTGAGCATTATTCTGTTAGGAGTTGCACGTCTACAGAAATTTAACAAGTAACAAATACAAAGTTTTAAAAGGGGAAATTCAAAGTAAAATTATTAGTAATGTGACTATCCTAGTCTGCATAATGGTTTTGAGCCACGAACCTCGGCTTAAAGGCAGCCAACTGGATAAATCAATTGGCCATGATCACGTCAAGTGAAATAGGTGGGCATTAAGAGGGGTAAAAGTCTTATTATGATACAGAGTTCTGTTCTAACATCGGAAAAAGCCGTCTACAGCATGGAACCATCCAGTTCTCGGCCTGGTTTGCAGTTTGAACGTCTCTGGCTATGGCAGTGGGTGTTTTGGTAAGCTGGATGTTCCTCAAACATCAGACATGAGACTTGTTCCTTAAAATTTATATAGTTTCAGCTGAAAGGGCTTCAGGAAGAGAGCAGTATTCAATTTTAGTAACTCTATGCAAGAAAGTTGGATTGGAGGAATTAGGATAATTCAAGTCTAGTCTATAGGTAGATAACCAGAGCTTGAAAACAATGCACAGAGCTGCAATCTAATAAGAGGTGTGTTATAGCTTTTCTTCAGAAACATTTTATCCCTACATTTGTCACACAGGAATCTGAGATTTAAAAACTTCTGGGGGTTAGGAAGCCAAACCACAGCAGACTTTAGATTTTACTTATAGTCTTAAAGTTCCTGGGCCTGCCAGGAAGTGACCATTTTTATCTACTCACTGTACATCTGGGAACCCTTGAAACCAGGCATTCTGTGTACATTCACCAGTCAAAGTCTGAATAAGAAACAATTTTTAAATTATATTCTGTTGTAAAGAAAGAGCCGATTTTTATTGAACTTAGCCAATAACTTTATTGCCATAAAAATACTCATGAATGATTTTCAAATTTTGGAGAAATCAAGAAGGAAGAAAAAAAACAAATGCTTCCATCACGAAAGTATTCTTTACCAAATTGCTGTAAATTATAGACAGTTTAAGAGAGAAAATGTCCTTACAGCTGGAAAGCAAAACAGTTAAGAACTAATAATGTTTTAAATAAAAATAACAAAAACGTTATCAATTATTTAATCTCAGGTGATTAATCTTTGTTCTGCTTGACCTTATGAGAAGTTTCATGAGCCCACCAGTTTCTTCATTAGAGTTTTTAAAAAAATTGTACTTATTCCATTGATCTTAAAGTTTTAAGAAATGTATATGTAAGAGCACCTGTTGAAATCTTTTCCATGAGTCTGACTGCAGATGCTTTTAGGGGAGAATGTAAAATAATAACTGTAGATGACACTTAGAATAGCCATGGTTAAAACTCTGATGGAATTTTATTATAATCAGCAAGTAACAAGGAAATAGAGTTATTTTTATAGCACATGACATAATATCCAGAATTAGGGCTGATGACATATTAGAGTTCTATGAATTTATATAATTTTTGAAGCATTCATATCCATAACATACATAAATGTAACTGAATGATCTAGTATCACTTATCATTTCACAATGCTTTCCGTATAATTTATCGAATAAGCTTTATTATTTAATATCTCTACACGATGAGAGAGAACATTCTGTGAGGCTCTCCAGGGGCCCAACTAGAAAATTTCAAAGTTAATTATAGGCCAAAAAGACTGAATTTAGAATTTCAATCCTGGGGAAGCCTGCCAAGGATATAAAAAGGTTCAAAACACTTGACCAAAACAGAATGCCAGGTCACAGTGAACTAACTTCATTTAACCAGAATACAGTCATTTAATCAGAGTAATAATCAAAAGACTTCACAAGCAATACAGAAAAGTACATGGATTTTAAAACCTTAACCCTTTTCAAGCTGTTTTCTTAAGTAATCAAAAACCTAATGAAGACAGCACAGGAAACTGTCTTGGTAAAAGGTAAATTCTTTGGGCTTTTTAGTTACCAAGAAGGTAAAGAAACCCTCCTGCAGTGTGGTTGCTCGTCCTTCTGGGAAGCCCATCTAAGTATCTTGGAAATTGAATCTGATGAAAGGTACTTGAATTTAACTAAACACAGGAAAAAAATGTGTGTCCGAACTTATGAGTGTGTCCCATATTGTAAGAAAACCAGCACCTTCAGCAAGTGAGAGTGCACAGCTCTTCGTGACAGCGTGTGAGATTTCCTGGTTACACGGAACAATTCAGACTCATCAAGGAAAGCCAAGAGTACAGAATCAAGTGATACTGGGGGAAAGCATTGCTTTTCTAGGTCTCCAAGGTAAACATTTCTGCTTCAGGCCCTCACAACAGAATTAGAGCTGGAGAAAAACATTACAGGAGCTGATGAAGCTGGAGAGAGTTGTCATCCCAGGCCTCCTCGCAGGGAGGGAAGGAAGAGCAGAGGGTGCTGATGCCTGGCCAGCAAGTCACGTGCAGCGAGACCCAGCAGAAGAGCCTCTGAGAGGTGAACCTGAGAGGCTTCAAGAGGAAAACGCTGCCTTGAGAAATGAAACTACTGTTCTGAATGAAAAAAGCAGATCTAATCTGAAACTAGGGACACTCAATGGAGACTGTAACACAGAAAAGAGAAAAGCTGCTGTTAAGATGAGATCAAAATTTCAAGAAAATCTTGTTCTAACATAGAGTACCAAGTTTTTAGTTTTGTGTTAGTGTATTTTTAATATTGAAGCTCAATCTTCAGAAAGACTTATAATTTCCTTCTAATTATAGTCAACTTAATTCCTTTTATATATTCATCCTTCACAAACCTCATCACAACTTATTGTGACATTTGGCAACATACTTAGAATTTCTGCCTTGTGCCCTATTTACACTTTCTTAAATAACCAGCCGTTTTAAGACAACAATTTGTACTCAAGATTTTTTCTTATATAAAATTATTCTCTTCTTTTTAATAGCCTTCCTTACCAAGACTGCATCTTCATACCCACAACATTCCTCCTATCTCTCTCTCCTATTTACTGGCTCCTTTCTGTATTGCCTCTGCTTCCTTCCTAAATCTATATTTGGAAACAACCTTTAAATAACCTGTAAATTAGACAGAATTAGTCTTTTTTCTCAATAAAGAACCCATTTTATGCCTTTCTTATTTTTCTAATCAAAAACACATTTTCCTTTTTTGTATGTTTTATATGCAGAATTCTATATATATATATAAATTAGAATTTTAATTCTTAGTAACCTTAATTTCTGGCAAGCAATTTTGAACTGTTTGTCACATATTGATATTTTATGGATGAGAGCCATTTTATAATTCTTAGAAATATGTTTCTCCATATAACATAGCATTTTATATATATTAATAGACCCAAATACATTTAGTCTTTCTATAAAATGTAAGAAGACAAGAACAAATTCATATTTATGTTTAGCAATTGATGTTTCAGGTTTTTAAATCTTATTTAGAAATGACCTAGACATTTAATGAGTATCTGTTGTTTAACTTAACATAATGTTAAGATTTCAAATTACATGAAAAGCTTATTTATAAGCATTTATTCCATTTACATTTACCTAATTTATTTTTAACAATTTGCCTAGATTAGTTGTGAAAACTGAGATACTAGACAAAGCTTGTCATCATTTCAAGTTATTTCCTGTTAACCATTTTTATAGCCTGTGACTATCTAAGTAAGAACCTTAAAGTTAAATATATGGGCATTTAGCCAATAACTCCGAAGGCACAGCTGTTCTCATTAAACCACAATACTAAATTAGTCTTATTTATCAAAGAATTGCACGAAGATCACTCTGTTTTAGGCTGAGTTTATAGTTTTACAACTTTTGTGTCAAACCCTGAACACCTTAAAACAGCTAGCAGAGACAAATATAAAACTATCACACCAGTAAACCCAGGCAAAAATGTATACTCACAATTTTGAAGATACTTCCAGTTTTATTTTACCAGTGATTTTTAAACCAGCTTATTTATCAAAGATCTACTTAGGTCACACGAAATAGAAGACATTTAGGTTAATAGCTGTATACTTTATATGAGCACTCATTTAAGCAAATCTCAATAGAATTTCTTAGGGATTTCTGGCCCACTATGCCAGATTTTACCATGTAGATACAATGTACAACATAATACATGTACATATGCATAAACACACCTAAAGGTATATACATGCACAAAGCTCTTATAGCTTTCTTTGTAGAATTTTAGTCATGAGACAGTAAAATATACAAACTCACTAGTTCATAAAAGATAGCTGGATCCAAATTATCTTTCTGACAAAATGGGAACTGTTCACATGGCGAAAAATTTCTTTGCCCTGCAGATAGTCTAATGACGGCTGTGCAGCAAAATGTTGGGTTAAGCAGTTTGGTTTTAAAAGACATTTTTGTTTGTGTGTTTCAAATGAGTTTAGTGTTAAATTTTTAATGTTTATGTTTTAGCTTGAACTGGCTGAATTATAAAAGGGAAAAAGAAAATGTCCAAGTAGCCTTGAATTAGTAAAAAATCTGTCTTTTGTCTGCAGTCTGGTTTCCTTGCACCTGACTGGTCAATGCAGGTGGGAAACATTTTAGCAGGTTTTGGGGGCTTTTTTCCCTTGGCTCCTGCATGACAGAAAAAGCAATGTTTATGCCAGAGATATAAAAAATTGTATTTCTGCTCTGAGCTCTAGATTTTGACCTGTTTGATCTCAGAGCCTAACTTTTATAAACATTTATCTAGGTCTTTCCTTTTAGACTATCAGTCCTTCAATTAACTGTTCCATTACCCTAAGCAACTGTTAGGCAAATCTAAATTTACATTTTCAAAAAGTGTCTAGGTTGTTGGTTACCACGGAGCTGTAGTAATTTGTAAAGCCAGAAATTTGAAAGCCCTTTAAGACTTTTTTTAAAAGAACCTTGGCTGGAGTATCATAAGCAGTGAGTTTTATCTCAATACCAGCAGAAGAGTCAGCAGATTGGACGTAAGCAGAAAAAAAATAGAGGACTTACAATGCTAACTCTATAGTTGTAGAATCTTCTTTTAGAAAGTTTGGATAATGACCACTGAGCTCTGAATTTTCCTTGGTGTAATTTGCCCCTTCAGTTTAAAAATGTGCATGAGAATGGGCCACAATACAGACAGCTGGCGTCCCAGAATACCTGGCACATCTTCATGTTTGAGCATCCCATTCCGTTGCTTATTAATCTCTTGAGAGCAAAAAAGTCCTATAAATCCTCTCAAGAGAATGTCAGGAGTCTGGACCAGTGTTTTAGATAGTGGCAACCACTCTAGTGGCTTTTAATGAGCCATCCTGTGTCCAGCATTTAGAATGCTTATTTTTGCTCTTAGAAGATTTCCAGAAACAAGCAAGAGAAAAGAGCCACATCAAACAAAATATTAAATTAGGTGCACAGAAAGAATCAAAAGCAAATTCACTAAAAAAGACATGCCTCAGAGACAGAAAGGAGATTCTGCAGGAATCAGACACTTTATACCAGAAAGGACTTGCTGGAAAAGACACAAGGTATTTTATCATCCCAGCAGGGATGTCAGGTCCTTTATTAAAGGTGGCCTTATCACCAAAACAAACTCCTATGCAATCAAAAAGCCTCTACCAAAAAAGAGCGAGACTCGGCCTGAGAGAAGACTTACCAGGGTAGAAAAGCAAGCGGCAGAAGCAGAGAGCTCAGAGGGCTCAAGTGAGAACTGCACGCCAGCTCTAAGAATCACCAGTTCCTTCCCATCACAGCCTTTCTTCTGCTCTAGATACCACGTATGTAAACCTAAACGACAGAGACAGGCTCTCTAACAGAAAGATATTTATTTAGGAGTAGGCATTGCAATGGGAATACATGTGCCATAGTAAACTATGTGCATATATATGCAGCAATGGAGAGCCAATTAATTAGGTTCTATCCGTGCCGAGGGGACAACAGCAGGATAAAATAATTCACAGTGGCTCGGGCCAGGTGTGTGGAGGCGCTGGCTGTGTGGGATGTCCAGGCCTGCTCTCCACTCAGTCAGCACTCAGTCTTCTCAGACACTCGCAAACTGCAGAGGAATTCGCCCTCCAAGGCCCCATGAGGCTGATTGTTGTTGGCAGGTGAAGGCCTCTTCCCTCCCTGTCCCACTCACTGAGCAGCAGGAAGGCTCTGACAAGGGCCTGGCCCAGGGAAGAGAAGAGGCACTGGGGTGTGGTCCCAGTACCTTGCTCCTTGCTGTCCATAGTCTCATCCCCATTGTCTTTGTCACTGGTTGCCAAGCTCTGCCTGCCTCAACGCTACACACAGCTCAGAGCATGGCAGGCCCATGGGGCAGCTGGTGGGGCACACGGGCAGGTGGTGGGGACTCTGCGAAGGGACTCTGCGAGTGTGATTAAGTTGAGGCTCTTGGATCGGAAGGTCCTGAGTTATCCAGGTGGGCCCTGCATGCACCTCAAGGGTCCTCATAACAGGGAGGCAGGAGGGCCAGACAGAAACAGAGGTTGGAGTGCAGCCATGAGCCAAGGAGTGCCGGCTGCGCTGGAAAAGACGGGAACCGTTCTCCCCTGGAGACTCCAAGAAAGAGCCAGCCCTGCTGACACCTTCATTTTAGCCCTGTGAGACCCATTTTGGCCTCCTGACCTCCTGAACTGTACGATAATAAACGTGTGTTGCTTTAAGCCATGAGGTATGTAGGAATATATCACAGCAGCCATGGCAAAAACACTGTCCAATAGGGTCCAGCAATCACAGGTGGCTGCAGAGACTGGACGAGTGGCCCCGCTGCAGGGAAACAACGCACCTCTCTGCAAACACTCCCCTTGTCTTAGTTCTGGTTGCAGACCCTGAGTGTGGAATTGGGTTCTCCTTTCTTAGCTACTCAGCCCGACATGCTGGTCCTGGCCTGGACCTCAGCTGATGGGGAGCTCAGGTCACAGTGGGGAGGAGATGTGTGTACTCTGTCTTTGCAGGCTCAGGTCCGAGGAAACACACACAAGGGTGGCTGGACTGGAAGTCCATGTCCACCAGTGCCGTGCAGAGCTGGCACCGCAGCTGCCGGTGAGGCCCGTGGGTGCCGCAGGCCTTCCCGCAGCTTCCCCTCCCCCCACCACCCTCCATGTCCCGACTTTGTCCATGCAGCCGTTGGTCACTGCTGCCCTCCATCCCATGACTGAGGATTCGTGGATGCCTGGACTGCACACTCTGGAGTCATGAATTACTGGCAAAACTTGTTGATCATTGCTTTGGAATTCAGGATTGAGATGGGCGGGGCTAAATTTCGCATCTGCATTCCCATATAGCAACCTAATCAGGTTCCTAAAGCCCCTAGAAGTTCCAGGCTGAGCCTCCAGGAAGGCAGCACAGCTTGGGGGACAGTGCCTGGGGCCGCGTCAATGAGGGAAGGCTGGGGTTCGCTTCAGAGAGCACTTTGCAGGGCATGGGGCAGGCCGCCGCGACTCCCAGCACCGTGATCCTGACTGCTCTATTTGGCTGTACCAGCGTCTCGAAGAAGTGCTTACCCTGGGGGACCAGGAGGACGTCAGAGTCCTCTGGAGAAACTCACGGTCTCACAGCAGCCCCTCCGTTCCCTCCACCTGAGGCAAATCTGTGCGATGAAGACACGGGCAGGTCCCGAGAGCCAGACTCCAGGCGTCACGCCCGCAGCTTGGAACTGACCGCAGCGGGCATGCGGGACAGCCAGCCCCGTGCACAGAGCGCAGGTTTCAAGGTGGGCAGAAGTCAACGCCCCCAGCCACCCCGGGAGGACGAGGGCTGCCTGGCACAGCGGAGCATCTACGGAGGTGAGCTTTCCATGGGCGGAGAAACTGCGAACAACACGAGCCTGATTTAGGAAGAAAAAACTAACTTGAAGCAAGCCTTAGGACTTTTGGACATTGAGTGGAAAGCTGGGCAAATATCTTGAGATTTTTTTCTCTGTCCACCATCAGGCCCAGCTCTCAGCACGGGAGACACAGCCTTGGCTGCGCTGCTGTGAGACCCTGAGGGCAGGGGATGGCTTTGCTCATTTTTGTGTCCCCCACAAGGCTTGGGACAGTGACTCCACATGGTGGGTATCTGACAAATATTTGATGGGGTTTTGTAAAATTCCTGTTCCCAAAATGCATCATTCTGAGTGAGTTTTTAAATCTTTCTTTTTTCCTTTTACAGATTTGGCCCAACTGAAATAATTATGTGTATGGCTCTATCTGCCTAAACAAAGGCAAAAATACGTGTCTGGTCATGAGAGATCCCACAGCCTAGTGGGCCCCAAAGGGCACCTCACTCATTCATCTGACAACCTCCAGTTCCTCCTAAGTGTGGCTACTGCCTGGGGAACGTGCAGGTGACTCCCAGGCCCTCTCAGAGAGCACCTGATCCCGACAGAACGAGGACACCCATCTCCTTCGGAGGCCTGGGCAGCCCCAGAGCCAACCCTGTTGATGTCACAGCTTCCTATGCTGCAGCTGGTGGAAGCCATATACCAGAGGCTTGGAGGGTGAGGGCTGGCACCAAGGAAAAGTGTGGGTTGGCCCTGGGGAGGGGATGGGTCCAGCTGCCCCTGCCATGGGCATTCACTGTGGCAGAAGCAACCAGCACTCACCTCCTAAGGGCCTCACAGTGTGTGGAATTAGACAAAAGCGTAATGACTGTCTGAATTTATGGCAGAGGAACATGAAAAATTGTCTCTGCTTAAGAAGGCAGGAAAACCTTCTTACTGTTGATACCAAGTTCATTGAAGTATAATGTACATCCAACAAAATTATGCATTTTTAACAAACGGAAATACCCATGTAACTATCACAATTGATACACAGGTTTCTGTCCAAAAAGCTGTCTTGAGTCTGAGCCCTAGCAGGACAACGACCATCTGCTGCTGATTCTCCTGATGCCTGTAGGGTCTGTTATGATGACCCTCCTCCCTTCCTGGCCTTGCTAGCGTGTGCTTTCGCTCTTCTTGATCAGTCTAGGTTGGGGTTTATCAAGTTTGCCAGTCTCTTCAAAGAACCATTTTCGGTTTTGCTAAATTTCTCTGTCATCTGCTCTTTATTTCATGGATTTCTGTTCTTTATTTTTTGTGAACACTTACTTTGTGTTACGTTTGCTCTTCTCTTTCTAGCATTTTAAGGTGGAACTTCAGGTCATTGATTTTAAGCATTTCTTCGTTTGTGGATAGGCATTTATAGCTATAAATTTCCCACTAAAAAAATATTTTTCTAAATGCTTAATTGGAATGATTAAAATTTTATACATTTTGTAAAAGTTTCAGTCTGCAAACTTTACTCAGAGTCACACATTTCCTTGAAGATGCCCCTGGAGCTTCCTCCGCACAGCGCTGGGTGATGCGGCATGTTTAGGGCTCCCTGGCTTTGTCCCGCCGGCTGTTTCTCTTGGTTTTGGGGAGCTGTGACCCAGGGATTGGTGGCCGTGGGCTCACCCAGGGATGATGACTGGCAGACGGATGTTTTTCACACAAGTGCCCCTGAAGAGAAAATGCACATTAATTTTTTTCTATTGGATGACAGTGTTGGTAAACCAAGTCAAGCAGAAAGCAGGTGAAAGGAAAGTCCTGGCTTTCCTGGCAGCTCGTCTGACTGGGCACTGCTGTGAGTCGTTTGGTCACTGGCACCAGTGGACCTGGCAGGTCCCATTCATGCGAACGTTGTCTCTGTGTCCAGGCTCCCTGCAGAGCATGCCGGGGCGCTTGTTTCTGTCCTGGATTTACCCTCCGGTCAGTCAAGCCTGCCCCTTCAGATTTTGATCTGATTTGTTATGGAAAGAACTGTCGAGTGGCTGCCCCTACTGGCTTCTTCCTGATAATTTCTGAGCTTGAAGATGGATTTCCACCACATTTGACCTAGAGGCGGAATATCGAAGGCCTCTCCACAGGGCAGAGCCCTGCTCAGGACTGGAACACATCCAGCCCAAGCAGAAATCTGCTGTGGACATTCCCGGGATGGGATAGGATCCAACTGAAGATTGTTATGGGACCCCAGAGGGTCAGAGCTGTGCTCGTATTGGGTACCAGTGAGCAGTGAATTTGTGGGGCCTGGTGAACCAGGCAGACTCGTGTAGAGCACAGACAGGCCTGAGATTAGAGACCAGAGATATCATGGGAGCTGGGAAGCGGTGCCCACTCTGGACAGAGCTGCACCCAGGACCAGCAGACACTGAAGAAAGGAGCCCAGGGCTTCTCTGAAGCTGGCAAGACTGTCCACGGGAGAAAGGGTGACTGGCTTCTCCTGGCCACAGCATAGCCCCAGTGCAGACACAGCCAGGCCTGCCCTGTGGCCTGTGACCACAAGACTGCCTCCCTGGAGCCCAGCTGGGCGTGGAACTCAGAGCCAGGCTAGACACCTCCTCCACGCTTGCTGGCCGGCAGAGATGGGATCCCAGAGGTGTATCGAGGGTCTGGGCGTAGTAGATGTTTGGTGAAAGGCAGTTGCTTTAATCATGCTGGCAATCGACGATGGAATCACCAAGATCCTTGCTCCCTGAGCTATCCTCATGTTGGTGACAGTGGAGAGATTGGGGACCTCATTTTGCAGGGCCAAATCAAATGCAGGGAATACAAGGTCTGAGAGACGAATCATTTGTCACACCAGCCAGTGGCCAGCGCACGTGAACCTGTGTATACTGACTTTGATCGGCTTTGAGGCCGCACCCTCTGGGACCCCACCTCCACGCCCGAAAGGCATCAGATTCTCCTTTGATCCTGTAAAGGGCAGTTTGATTTCTCCTGCAAACATCCACAGAAACCAGAGGCCTGAGACAGTGACACTGGAAGGTGGGCAGGCGCCTAGTGAGGATTCCTGGCTGCGATTCAGCCTCAGCGCGCAGCCCTGTGTGCCCGGTGTTGTTAACAGTGCAGCGCTCTGGTTAAGCCAGGCTGGGAGCGGCCCTGGCGTGTTAGTGATCCGCGCTCACCAGCACCACGCGGGCTCCCCTGGCCTCTGTGCCTCTCGGCAATGCCGCACCCATGGGAAGGGAGGAGAGCCTCCCGCCCACCCTCCATCTGTGCCCGTGTCAGGGCTTATGGGAACATATGCTGCCTGTTACTCACTGACCATCTGTTCCCAGAGCTGATGAAGTGTCCCGGTTACCCTGGCAACGAAGCCCTTGATTGGCGGCGGCTCCACAAACATTTGCCGCTCAGGTTTCACTTTTATCTGTGCTCTGGAATGGGGCTGGGTGGGGGGTGCTGAGGCCTGGGGGCTGGGGCATCAGTAGGCTTTGGGGGTGGGCTGGGGGCTGAGGAGCAGGCTGGGGGTGGTGGGCTGAGGCTGGGAGGTCAGCAGGCTGGGGGAATAGGCTTGGGGCTGGGGGAGGGGGGGGTCAGCCGGTTGGGGGATGGGCTAGGGGCTGGGGGGGTGCAGGCTAGGAGGTGGGGTGGGGGCTGAGGGTCAGCAGGCTGGGCAGTGTTCTGGGGCTGGGGGAGCAGGCTGGGGAATGATCTGGGGGCTGGGGGGCAGCAGGCTGGGAGGTGGTCAGAAGGCTGAGGGGTGGTCTGGGGCTGGGGGAGCAGGCTGTCGGGGGGCAGACTGGGGCCAGGGTTTCTGCAGCTTGGAGGCCAGGCTCCCCTTCTCCCTTTTCCTTTCTCACCTCTCTCCCACCTCCTTTCCCTCAGCACTCACCCACCTCCATTCTGGCCCTTCTCCCCACAGTTCAGAGCAGGCAGAGCTGGGAATATGGCTGACCAGTCTGAGAGCTGGGTGGAGGCTTGTTCTTGTTCACCTGGCTCCAGTGCCTTTCCCAAACTGCAGGCTGGAATCTAAGGGCTGAGGATTCTCAGCCTCCCAGTCCGGGGCAGCAGCTGCCCAGAAGCCGCCCCACGGCCGTGGACTTCTGCCCCCCCATGCCGCTTTGGAGACCTGGTGTGATGAGGACACATGGGCTGCAGTTAGCGGTTAGCAGGGCCGTCCATGGACCACAGTCCCAGGAAGACGCTCTGCTCAGTTGCTCCGGGAGGGACCTATGGCCCATTGCAACCGTGGAGGGGTGGGAGCTGCGGATCCCACCCCCCAGGGGGAGTTCTTGAGTTTTTAGCTTGAGTTGAGGTGCTGATAATGGAAGCTGCAGTAGCCAGTTCATGGCAGTCTCCAAAAGAGGCAAACCACCTCCTCCCTGCTCAGGACATCAGCCAAGTGCTGACACGTCACTAGCGCGAGATGGAGAGACCGAGGCACACACGAACGCCAAACTGAGCCTGCCTTTTCTTTAGCGAGACCTGGGATTGAGCGTCACAAAGTCTAGATTCTATTTATGCCAGCGTCTCACAGTCTGGTAGCAAATGTCTGTGGGGAGCCCTCCTCACTCTTGCCTGAGCTTGGAATCCTGGGACTAAGAATAGCAGTGTGGGCCTGCTCTGCACAGGACTGGCGTGGGTGCCAGGATGCTGGGCCTCAGGGCACGCGGATTGCACATTCATGGCATGTGGAGGCCACGCGGGGGCTCAGACAGCACAGGTGAGGGAGCTCTGTGTCCACAGGGACCACGGCATTTTATCACAAGGGGCACAGCACACCAGCGTCCTCTCTCCCAGGAAGAGAGGCCCTGAGCTGCCTGCTGTTGGCTGAGATGATTGAGTCACCCGGCCTGCCACACAGCTGGGGTCAGACACGGAGGCCGAGCTCTGCTCCGGGCTCTCTGGGGCCTTCTTGTCACTGGATGCTGAGCATAAGTGGGGTGACACAGAATGCCCACATCCCACAAACCCCCTGGGAAGTCAGTGTCCCTGAAAGATCCCATCTGGACACAGAGAAGCCACCACTTGGTTGGAGTCAGCCCATCATGGCTCTGCCTGGAATGGAGAAGGCCCGGGCCCAGGTAGCATCACTCTTTCTGCTCGTGGCCCCCAGAATTTTGCAAAATCTGTTTTAAAAGTTTCCTTGTAAAAGTGGCCCGTCCTCCGTGGGGAGCCTGGGTCTCAATGGCCATTTTGGGAGCTCAGCCTTCCTGAGCTCAACAGCATCCCTCCATCGCAGTGAGCACTGGTGGCCCCCTCCCTACTGACCTTCCCTTCCTGGGTCCTCCCAGGCTGGATGACCCCTCTTGGCCTTGATTCTACCCTTTCAAAAGTCCAGCTCCCGCCAACTCTTCCAAGACCCACTGTGTGGTCACCGCAGGTCTGTCCAGGGCAAGGTCAGGCCCATGAGACACTCCTTGCTCTATAGGACGTTATGCTCCTTAAAAACAGGGACTTTGTCCCTCACTGAATTGGAGTCCTCTGTATCATTCACCATTGCAGCTTGTAAGCATCAGGAGTGTTGCCTAAGTTAGATTAAAATCTGGCCTTCAAACAACTTTTGAATTAACCGACAAATGTGTGTTGGCACCAAACGGATTTAAGGACAACTGTACCTTGGGCTTTCACCAAACTCCAGCTCTTAGACTTCATTATCTCAACTGAAATAAAATTGAAATTTCTTTGTAATGTCTGATTTATATTTTAAGTTCTGACAGAAAGACCTATTTCAAGGTTACTTGGATAAAGAATGGAAAATGTTAATTTTCAGTTGTGCTATTTCCCATCTATTCCAACAGGATTTAAACTGCTCCAAACAAAAATAGAAGGAAAGCTTCCACATTTTTTTCTGAAGCCAGCATGACATTGCCACCAGAGACCAGTTAAAAAAAACAAAAAAACAAAAAACTACCAACCAGCCTAAAGTGTCAATAGCAGAGCCAAGAGCCCAGAGAAACATGAGCACACGAAGGCGGCGCGCTGAGAACCACACACCACGGCTCAGTGTGGGCTGTGCTGCCCAGGGCAAGGAGCAGTGGCTCCGCGTTGGGTCTATTAATATCAATCACCATTTAATAGAGCAAAAGAGAAAGGTAGCATGACCAGCCCGAGACATGCTGGCAAACAGTGGATGGAAGTCAACCTTCTCCTCTGTGTTTTGAAGTAGAGACTGAAATGTTCCTGATAAAACAGGAAGTGATGAATAGTTCTTTTACCTGATAAATGACCTCTGCCTCATCCTGACTGTGCCCCACAGCCGTGAGGGGGACAAGACACTCAGAGCTTCCAGGCTGCCTTCTCTCACTGCTTTGCAGGCACATCTCGTGCAAGTAAGGCAAAGAAGCTGGAAGTGCAGAAATGAGAAAGGAGCAGAGAAAGCGATGATTCCTTACAGATTATTTTATTGTGCATCTGGATAACCCTGATGGAGCAACTGAAAAAAATGTGCAAAAATGTAATTCAACAAGGTTAGCAAGAAATGTGAAAGATCTACGCCAGGAAAGCGGCCAAGCCTCGGAGCGGTGTGCACAGTTGGGGCAGAAGCCAGGCAGGCGTACAGGCTTCAATGTGCAAAGTGAGTCTCTGCACATATGATACGATCCCAGTTAAAAGGCCAACTTTTAAAAAATCAGGCTAAATCCAAGTGTGTGTAAGGACATATTTAAGAATAGATAAGACAAACCTAAAAGAAAAAGCAAATAATAGAGAAAACTATTACTATCAGATATGAAAACATATTATAAAATCCCATTTAAAACTATGTCCACTTAAAAATGTTACTGGCAAATAAATAATTAGAAAGTGTAGAAAGAGACCTCAAAATACCGCAAATTATATGACAAAGACATTTAAATCATGAGGGGAAACAGGGTATTCACATAATGACGTTGACTAGGTAGTCTCCTGGAAAAACCATGAACTTGGTTCTATACTTCATCAGAATTAATTCCAAATAGAGCAAAGGTGTAACTGCCGGAAAGAAAAAAGAAGAAGAAAAGAAGCAAAGAGGAGACCATGGGAGAATTTTTTATGACATTGGAGTATGGAAGATCTGAACACAAGACGAAAGCCAGAAGCCATAATAATGCTAAGAAATATGATGACACAAAAATAAAAACCTTCTGCCTAGAACGAAACACCACCATGAGCCAATCAAAAGAGAATAACAAGCTGAAAAATAAATTTGCAATTAATACCAGAAAGTCATTTCCAAATATTTAAATCAATAAGAAAGAGACAAGTAAGTCAATAAGTGAAAAGAAGCAAAGGATTTCAACTGAGTTCACAGAAAACAAAATATAAGGCATTTTACACGAAGAAAATGCTCAGCCTGCTCACAGAGCGCTGCCCAGGGCCGGGGTGTGGGCAGTCAGTGTCTCGTGCGCTGTGAAGGCTGCGTCAAGTCCGTCTCCTCCCAGGAACAGAAGACTGGCCACGTCCATCGGCTGGCAAATGCATGTGAACAATTCTATTCCTGTGAATTTATTCTACGGATACGATCCTGCAGACGTGCACAACGTGTGTGTGCTTACTCGCAGAGGCACACAGCAGCTTGGAAGTGGCCGTCAACAGTAGACCAGGCCTAGAGTTCGGAAAAGGCTCACACGGCACACGGCCCTTCGCTGGCTTGTGATTCCTCCTTCATCATTCACCTGTCAAGGGCGTTTCTCATTAGGCCCGGGGTGTGCTCAGCCCTGCCGAGCAGAGCAGGCGCAGATTCTCCCTCAGAGTTCGGAGCTTCTCACCCTGACTCTGCCCTTGAGAATCTGACTCCCAGGGCCACCTCCCAGGGTCACCACTGTCCGAGTGGAGGAACGGGCTTGAGCAGGCGAGACCTCCAGAATCCGCAGGGGCTCTTCCAGCTCAGGGAGTGACTGCAGTCCTGCACCATGGCAACCTGGCCCCTCCTGACTACAGACCATCCTGGAGTGTTACCGTGAAGATGGGAGAGCCCAGACAACGGAGATGTTCTGAGGGAATTTCCATTCCTGTCTTCAGGACGTTCACCGCCATGAAACATCCTCGGTCAGTCGGCGCCCGCCACTGCTGTGAAACACCCTGGGTCAGCGGGGACGCACAGTGGAGGAGCAGCCCTGCCACCCTCTTGACACAGCTCAGCCTCTCCACTGGGCAGGTTCAGGGGCTCCTGCCAAGGTCTCTGCCACTGCCTCGCAGAACGGCCGTCTTCAGACTTGCTTCTTAGGAGCAGGGGCTGGAACGCTGAGTCCCACAGGTGGGTCTGGTCTGGAGGACACCTGGCGCCCGGCCTCTCATAGAACAGCCCTGACAAAACATTAATATCCCGGCTAACGAGGCCTGGCTGTCCAAGCTGGAGCAGAAGCCTCAGTCCAGGAGGCGGAACACACTTGGAAGGGCTTTGAGAACTCGCTTACAGAAAAGGCACCGGCTCAACAGGTAAAGTTGTTTCCTGTCATCAAAGCCAAAGGGAAAATGCAAAGTTTCAAGTCACCTTCCCTGGCAGCTTCTTCAGACGAGGTCTCCCTGGCTCCCTGGTGTTTCTCCTGGCATGGCCGTGCCTCACGACGCCCACCATTGCCGTCCGCGCCACGTTTGTCCACAGTCTGCCCTCGACTCTGTCCCCTCAGCCCCGGCTGCCGCCTGCCTTCCTGGTGCAGCTCGGGGCCGAGTCGGGGACCTCACACCACGTCCTCCTTGACCCCGAGGGCCTCACGCCCTACCCGCCACGGAGAGGCTGCAGCCCACTCGAGCTGTTCCTGATGGAAAGCCCTTTGAGCCGGGCCCAGACCTGCGGCTGTGTGCCCTCGCAGGGGCGACTCCCTGGGATCCTGAGACAGCAGCCCCTCTGGACTGTGCTCGGTTCCAGGCAGCGGCGGTGCTGGGCCGCTCGAGCAGCTCCAGAGGTGTCTGCTGCTTGTTGCTTCGCTGCAAGGCCACTGCAGCCCGGCTGTGGGAGGGCGAGCCCCTTGCTCTGCCCACCTGCTACCCTGCACCCTGTGGGACCCCCGGTGCTCCTGAAAACAGGAATGAGTTTTGTGGGCTGGCGTGAAGCCTCCGCTGGGCCCAGAAGCCCCCTGTGAGAAGGAGGACGGGGCCAGCTGCTGGGCCTCGAGGAACGCAGGCCAGGATAGACACTTCTGTATCAAGACCTTGCTTCTAGGAGAGGAAACCTGTGAGTGTTGTTTGTTTTTTTAAATGAAAGTCAGAGCCTGGAGCGAAGACAGCCTGTGTCCCAGCCTCCCTCCTACGCAGGCACGGCGGGCGCTGAACTGCAAAGGCAAACTCTGCGCTCCCCCCGTGGCTCCCCCTGGAAACAGCCTTCCCGCTGGTCTTCGCCCTCTCTGACCGCAGGCCCCGAATAGGCGTGTGGAGACGCCTTCCGGACGGTGCTAGTGAAGTCGCCGTCGCGCCTGCAAGTGGGACTCAACTGCAACACGTTCGCTATTTGGTTTCATGCAAACAGTTCAGCCAAGCCAGTGAACAGCTGCCCCAGGAGCAGACGGATTTGCAATGGGTGGAACCACGGCATTGTCAGCTACCCCACATGTCCTTGGCCAGACCCAAGGGTGGTCTGCGGGGTCTGAGCCGAGCTGCCGCGCTGTGAAGCCTGTTAAGCTATAGTTTGGGGTGCGTTTTCAAAGTTCCTGAAGCCGAATATGACCTTTCCTTCCTTACTGGTATTTTGACCTATGTCTGGGTGGAAGATTTTGACTCCTTGAATTAATTCCTGGAGAAAACACGCTACAATTCAGAAACAAACACGGACTTTATGTCCCTGGTTCATATTTAAAAATTTAAAAGGCAGAGAAACATCCTTCCTGGATTTCCCGGTAGCTTATGCCTCAGCCCATCAGAGCATGGCTTAATCCTGCCGACTGGAGCTGAGGCCTGTGCCTCCTCCACGACTTCAGTTTGGGTGTGTGACCAAGGACGTCTCACTCTGTGCACCAGCCCAGAGAGGACCCGCCTATTAGAGTTACCTGCTGCCAGTCAACGTTCTTCCCACAACACGATCCACATCAGGAGGATAGAACCGGCGGGTCATGCAGGCTGCATTCGCTGGGGAAAGACATGGAGGTTTTCTGCTACACAAGTTTTCTATTACAGGAGTTACCTATTGTGGACATTATCTATTATCAACGTGAAGTGAGTTTAAGGGCCCTGGAACTAGGGAAGTGGGTTTACCGTTGGGGTCTCTGATTCTGAGAACCCACCTGCTGCAAACTCTGGTGAAAGGAACTTCCTCCTCCCGAATCACATGAATTCTCCTGGTCGGATTCTCCTGACCGAGTGTTTCCTGACATGGGCACCAGGCAGCGCCTCCCTCAGGACACACAGCAAGGTGCTGCAGCCACATTTCTTCCCTTCAAGCTGCCCTTCCGATTCCTGCCCTCCCGATCTTCCTAACCACACCTCAACACAACCCTTCTGACACCAGAAGCTCCAGGGGGAGTTCAAAGCCCTCAGTGCGGGCTCTGACCCAGGCTGGCTGTCACTATTTGCCAACATGAACCTTGTGGCCAGAGCCCTCTGAGCACCGACAGCACATGTGCTCTGCTTCCCCACATCTGTGTCCCTGTGGCCTTCCCCCCCGGGAGCTGGTTACCAGGGGGTGGGGGCTGGACCTGGAAGGGCACACTGCAGCAAGCTGCACCAGCCTGGCGGGCCATGAGCCAGCACCCCACGGGTGGCACCCTTCCTCTCTGCTTCTTCCCCACGGCCAGCTCCACCAGAGCTCTCTGGAGCCCTTCACGGCTGTGTGTCGTCTCTGCAGAGCCTCTATGGCTGTGTGGTGGTCTCCAGCGTGCTCACCAACCCCCTCGTCAGAATGGACGCCAGCTGCTGGTGCGGGCCCTGCCGGCCCAGGCGTGGAAAGGGCCCTTCTCCACAGGACAGCCTCCGACAGGTAGGATGGATAGCATGCTCTCTGGGATCCACACGCACCCTTCCCTGCCTCTCCCTGCCTGCTGGGCCTGCTCTGACCTGGGCCCCTGGGACCTTCCTACATGTCAGGAGCTGGCCCTGACGTCCAGGGGCTCTGAAGCAGGTCACAGAGCCCACCTTTCCAGCACGGCTCACTTGGCCCAGCTGCGGGCCAGCGAAGCTGGTTTGCTCCGAAGTCCCTCTCATGCTACCCTGAGGCCTTGTGCGTGCCCTGCTGCAGGAAAGCGGAGCCAAGAAACACTTCATTTAAAGCTTGAAATAGGAGTTGCCAGAGGCATTGGCCCAGGTCCCTCAGCAGGAAACAGGACCGTGAGGTGTCGAATCCCCAACCCCGTGCCCCAGGGTTATGGGGTCCATGAGCTCTGCAAGGGTTCCCAAAAACACGTAAAAACTGGAACACAATTCTTTGCTCCAAAATATGAAAGCAAGAAATCCAATTGAGATTCGAATGCTCACAAACAAAATTTCCCATGTATGAGGACAGTGCATATGGGCACAGTGCAACTCAACCCTCACCTACTTCCTGTCAGCTCCACTTCGGGTGGGCTAGAGAAGACTGAGGACCCCAAGAAGCCCCCTAGGGTTCGGACCTCTCCCTAGAGAGGCATCCTGACTGCGGGTTTGGGCATGGGGGTGGGAAATGGAGGCCTCCACTCATCCTTAGCACAGGGACCTGTGCGGCTGGCGGTGTCCATTGTGCTAAGCGTCTTAGAAAAATAGCTATTAAGGCCGGGCGGGCGCGGTGGCTCAAGCCTGTAATCCCAGCACTTTGGGAGGCCGAGACGGGCGGATCACGAGGTCAGGAGATCGAGACCACCCTGGCTAACACGGTGAAACCCCGTCTCTACTAAAGAATACAAAAAACTAGCCGGGCGATGAGGCGGGCGCCTGTAGTCCCAGCTACTTGGGAGGCGGAGGCAGGAGAATGGCGTAAACCCGGGAGGCGGAGCTTGCAGTGAGCTGAGATCCGGCCACCGCACTCCAGCCTGGGCAACAGAGCCAGACTCCGTCTCAAAAAAAAAAAAAAAAAAAAAAAAAAAAAAAAGAAAAATAGCTATTAAATATATAAACTGTTAAATACATACGAATCCCTCGTACCCAATGGCAAAGGTGAGATACACACATCGCGTGCATTCAGACAAAAGGGGCAGCTCCTGACTGCTCTGACCACAAAACACTGGGGCCAGGGGCCTGCGTGTCAGAGGCGTAGAGATGAGGCCCCTGAGGCTCTAGCTGCATGCTTGGGTGTCCCTGGCAGGTCAGGAATAATGACGCCCATGAGTAGCCTAAGAAATGCTGGACAATGTTCTAAGAAAAATGACGGCAGACACAACACTCACAGTATCTGGCACGTGGCGGGTACTCAGATACTTGTTGCAAATTTGAATGAATAGCAGAGCATTTGCATTTTTGTGTAATTTTTATCATCGTATAACCAAAATCCAAAATTCACAGCAACATCCACCAGGCAAAGAGCTCGATGGGCTTCCCCAAGCCCCCTCTCCACACCTGCTCTCGTTAGCCCCCAGCATTCCAGTGGCTTGTGGCCAGCACCCTCTCCCTCCCCGGGGATGACCAGAAGACAGAAAAGGATGCAGGAAGGGGCTTCTCAGCGCCTGTCCATCCACAAATAGACCAAAGGACCCCTCCTCACCCCTGACCCCCCACGCCTTCAAGGTGGCCTGGGGGACCTGCGCTGGGGGAACTCCGCTCTGAGACGCAGTGGAGTTACGCTCACTCGCCTCTGCAGCTGCCCGGGGATGCCCCTCTCAGGAGCCGTGGGTCAGGGCGCCCTTCCCTTCACTTTCCTCTTTTGTCACCGACCTTCACAGGTCATGCTCCTTTAACACAACCGATAGTCTTATGAAACAAAGCTTCTGAGACATCACAGTACAATTCCACAGATCTGGCCTGAAGACCTGGAAAGAACCTGAAGAATTGTGCTTTGAAGGTCTAAGAAGGGAAAGGAGAAGAACGCCACCCAGGAAGGCAGGGGAACGGGGGCACGTGGATGGAAAACCACACACAGCGCTGCACCGCAGGGAAGGCAGAAGGGACAGGCACACTCAGGTCCGTGACCTCACTGCCCAGGATGAGCATGAGAAAGAGGCAGCTCAGGATGGAGACACGGGAAGGGTGGGAGATGCCGGCAGGCAGAGAAGTGAGAGCCAAGTCCTGTCCTGGGGAACTGACACATGTCCGGCGAGGGGCTGAAGGAGGGCTTGGGAAAGAGGCTGTAGAGGTGCTGGGCCCAGAGTGAGTGGCAAGGGCCAGGGGAGCCAAGCGGTGCCTGGGGCTGGGCCCGGGGACGGAGCTGGGGGTGCGCAGCCCAGCCTCCCACTCCTCGCTGTCCCCCAGGTGCAGAGCAGGGTGGAGGGGGATCTGAGTCTGGGAGCTGAAGGAAGTGGGAAGGGGCTGAGGCTCCTGGAGAGGAAGAAAGTGTCCCCTGAGAGACGCTGGCACAATCCTGCAGAAAGTCCCAGGTTAAAACTAGATCTGGTCACAAAGATGATGACACTTGTTTCGGTGAAGGGAATGAGGTGAGGGTCTGGCTCCGGCCAGCTGCTTGGTGACACAGGCTCCTGGGCCCTGGCACCAGCCCCGACCACTGCTGGCCTTGGGCACGGCTCAACCTCAGTGCACTAAGCTTTTAGGTCTTCCTTCCAGGACCCTCAAACTGTAAGATGCCAGGGAGCATCCTCCCCTGAGACAGCCAGATAAGGGTGGCAGTGGCTGAGTCTGGGTGGCAGGAGCAGATCCGCACTCTGGAGCTCTTGCTGTTCAGAGCACAGGAGGGCGGAAGAGTATCACCCAGAAGGTGGGAGCCGGATTTGAAACAAACAGAACAGTTCTGAAGTTGCCGCCGTGGGAAAAGATAAACTCAGGAACGTGGGCAGCAAGGTAGACCCTGGGAGAACCTGAGGAGGGGAGCTTGTCATCTTGTTGCTGCACAAGACAATGTCTGTTTTGGGGGGGAGCAAAAGCACATGCTCCCTGCTGGACCACAGGATCCTGTCCTCACCTTTCTGCTCCACCCCCCAGCTCACCTCGAATGCAGAGGGAACGAGGCAAACAATGGCCACATGTGTCAGAGGAGCCCCGGCTACTGGCACAAAAGCCAGGGTGGCCAGCCCTGTCCAGGCACTGACCCAGCACCCAGTATCCAGCTTAGGCCATTGAGCCAGCCCTGGGTAGCACAGACTGGCCGGGCCCTGGTGTGTGACCCTCCCTACTCCTGGGACCAGCACCGCTCGCCCCGTGCCAGGGAATTCTCCCGCCAGACCTTCAAGAAAGGGGGTTTTCAGTCAAGGAAAAGAAAAAGAGGTCTCAGAAATTCTGCAAAGAAGCACAAACTCAGGTATTTAACTATCACAGAGAATTTTGGTTTCTATGTGTAGTAACAAGATTTCTGGCATTTTTAATGCAGTAAGAGAGTTTACATGGAATCGATGAAATATCTGCAGGAAGACAGACTTCACAGAGGGACATTACGTGTAAAAATCAAATAGACGTTGGGCTTTGTTCCTCTGGTTGCTTTAACTGTTGCGTCTCTTAGAAATGTCTGTATTGTGCTATAACATACATGCAGTAAAATGCATAGCTCAGGAGAGTGCTACATATGTGTGTATATGGGAACCAGCCCTGAGATCAAGACAGAACTTTCCAAGTACCCCAGAAACTCACTTTTTCTGAAACAGAGAAACAGAAAAACATGAATGTGCAAAGAACTCCCCCTCCAAAAAGAAATTCAGAAAAAAGAATTTTAAATGACCATGCGTTCAGTCTCACTTGTAAAATCTGTGGGAAGTCACAGATGGCGACACACGGGTGGCAAGGTGGGAAGGTTGAAGTGCTGGGTTACAAACACCACCTCCCCACACTTGCGTGTGGCTCACCCTAACCCTAACCCAAGCTCCCACTCCATTCCTGGGTCTGAGATGCTCTCACACATACACTCTCATTCACACATATGTGCACACACTCACATGCACACACTCACATGCACACACTCACATTCACACACTCACATGCACACACACCACTCAGATGCATGCATGCATCATATGCACACACCCATGTGCACACCACACACTCATATGCACACATACACACGCTGGTGCACACAGATGCATGCACTCACACTCATGCATGCCCCATACATTCACACAAAACCTGTGCGTATGCACACACTTTCACATGCGTGTGCACGCCACACACATCTTGCACATGTGCACATTTATACACGCATATATTCACACAGGTGCGCATGTGCCCACTCACACCTTTGCATGCACACATCCTCACACACACATGCACACAAGGGCACACCCACACTCACATCTTTCCACTGCTGAGAGTAGAACCCGAGTCCATTGGGTTGATGGTCAGCACCAAAAACAAAGAGGAAGGGCGCACGGCATCGCTCCACAGAGCCAGAGCACAGACAACTTAGAGAACATCTCTGCTCTTCGGCTGGCTCTTCCCACAGGCAGTCCTGGGCCTCTGGTGGTCCTCCTCACAGCCGGTTGCTTGTGTAATGTGTAGAGTGCAGAGAAAAACTGATTTTATTGACGTACATTTTATGTCAAGTAAGTAACATAAATTAAAATTGCTAGTAGGCTTCAGCAATAGCAACAGACATGACTGAGCACCTAGTAAAAGCTCCTCCGCGTTGGGATGGGGGTGGAGACACAGGCCCTCAAAGAGGCCTGCGAAGACGGTGGCTCAGCGAGCAGGTCGGCATCTGCAGGCACCAGGAGATTTCGCATCACACAGTCTCAGCATCTCCACTCCCAGCTGCTGCTGAAGCTTCCCAAGTCAGACTTGATACGGAAGCCAGGGCCCCCTCCACGCGTGGAGCTGATGGCGGCATTGGAGTCAGGCACACAGGGAGCCCACTAGGCCAGGAGGAGAGGGAGAATGGGAAAAGCAGCAGAGAGCCTGGGCCCACGGACAGAGGCGAGCTGCAGATGCCATCAGGTGAGGGTGTTTTCCAAGAAAGGGGTAAGAGGAAGAGACTAGCTTTGCAAAGCGTGTAGGATCACAGATACGGATTTTCCCAGCTCCCGAGGGGACGTACGCGTGTCTTCACATCCCCACCTTTGCAGACAGGCTCTCTCTGGTTGAAGAGGAAGCCCAGCTCAGTGACCCGTGGCCTCGGCTGGAGCAGTGTGGCTTCGGGGACAACCACAGGTGTCCTCCTGGATCAGCACCCGCCTGCCCCAGCCCAGCCTGGGAGAAGGACTCAGGTGTTCTTCTTAAAGAGGGTCTAGCTCCAGGGACAGCTGGGAGGAGGGGGCTGGCACAGGTACCAATCACTCTGCCCCCTGCACCCAGCTTTTTATAGAAATGGAATCAAGTTACAAATCAGCCTGGGGTGGGCTTTGCAGGAAATGTAGTCACAGTGGAGGGGGCAGTCAGGGGTCCAAGGAGACGAGGCTTCTGGGGACCTCAGCCAGGCTCATGAGACGCTCCATGGCAGCCCCTGTGGGAAAAGTCGTCGGGGCAGGAAGAGAAAAGGCCCTTTCCAAGGCTGAGCATTTCTCAGCCTGCAAGAGGCAAGCAGCCTTTTCCCAGTCGTTTTGCTTAGAGGCCCAAAGTCTTTGTCACCCAGGCCACAGCAGCCTGCCTGTCTTTCTGAACCCCTCACAGGGTAGCCCTGGTGTCCTGTGAGCAGCACCCGGTTCGCACAGTTCGCCCGCACCCCAGACGCCTGATCCTGACCCTACAGCCACGGGTAGTTCCCACGCCCGCTCTGCTCCGTGCGGCCGACTGGGGCAGCCGGCAGGTTCTCAAGCCTCCCACTTGAGGAAGGGGGCCCCGCGCTGCTCTGCACCCCCCGTCTGACTCACACCAGCCCCAGAACCCCGAGACGTGTGGTTCTGCCAAGAGGCAGCAGGCTGGATTGAAGGACCTTTTTGGATTCCTTCCCTCACGAATTCCCACCAGTGTCCTCACTGGAGCCCATGAATGGCTACAATACAAAGCTGTAAGAGAGAAAGCTTTCCACATAAAACAAGAGTGTTAAAGTGTGAAACAGGGGGTGTGGCCCTCACCCGTCCTCCCTCTGGGAGAGTCAGGGAATTTCCCCGCCCACGCCCTGAGAGACCAGCAACACCGGGCGGGCGGCCGGTCTGTGCTTCACAGGGCTGGCTGCCTGGCTTGCTCCTTTGTGAACTCAGGGATTCATGGAGCTAAGCCATCAACACTTGGCTGAGAAGTAGGGCCTCTCCGCCTTCCACCCCCTCTGCTCACAAATGGCCCTGAGGGGTGTCAGAGATCAAAGGGGCCAGCGCCCTGGCCTTCTGCTGCTCAGCCCCACAACCACCCTCAGAGGACAGGAATTCACACCTGCTGGGGTGGAGGGGCCCGAGGTGGGGAGGACTGTGTTGGCTGCAGCGTCATCTGCAAAGGTGAGTGAGCTTGAACTTTCAAAAGGTGGCCCCAAGCCAAGCCAGCATAGGGGTAACAAGATAAAAGCTCCGTCCCCTCCTACATGACAGAAGGCGTTTGTGGAATTCACATCCCACTGGGTCCTTTTTTTCACAGTTCCTTGGCGTGAGGCCTCTGATCCTGCTTTCCGCAAGGTGACTGGGTGTCTCCAAGGCCCCAGAAGGGCCCGGACCTCCCCGTTCTCTCACCCACTCCCCCAGTAGGTGCTCCCAGCACAGCTGTGCAACCAGAGGGTGAGGCTGCGAGCTAGACTCTGAGGTTGATTGATAGGCCTTCACCAGGAGGAGCCATCTTGAAGGAGAAAGAGGGAGAAGGGGACACTGTTGTGATGGGTGGATACGTCAAGGTGTGAGAAACTGAAGCTAGCAGCTGGAGCGGATCCGCAGGGATTCTACAGGCAACCGAGTTTCCCGTGAAACTGGCTTTGCTTTAACGAGAGCAACTGCACTGGCCATTCCCGCAGGTATCTCTAGCGCCTCATCTATGTGAAATGAGTGCATTCACTCAGGTAAATCTCTAAGATGGTGCCCAGAGGGTGTTATTAGGAGGCTAGTAAATGATTTTATGCTTGACATAACATTGCCTGTGGCTGAGCCACTGTCATAGAACAATATTTTGCCTGAAACTCTTCAAACGATGTTTTGGTAGCTGTTTCTGCTCATTTTGGTTTGTTTTTGCAGCAATAAGTCTGAGTAGCTGGATATTTTGTTCCTCACACAGCATATTCCAGGTGGCCTGCCTGAACCCTGCATCCTAAACCCTACAAAATACCATTTCAGGAACAACTAGGTTTTTGTCTACAAGAAATTTCCCTACAATAGCTGGTATGTGCCATGAAGTAATGAGATGGTTGTTAATAGAAAAATATTTCCTAGAATAGATCATTTTTATTCAAACATCTGCCAACATGAAAACTATGTACACAGCATTGCAAGGGAGTCATCGCTTTCTCAACAGTTTTCCTACAGCCTGACTGATACCCACACCATTGACAGCCTGACACCCACACCACTGACAGTCTCACTGATACCCACACCATTGACAATCTGACTGATACACCATTGACAGCCTGACTGATACCCACACCATTGACAGCCCGACTGACACCCACACCACTGACAGTCTGACACCCACACCACTGACAGTCTCACTGATACCCACACCATTGACAATCTGACTGATACACCATTGACAGCCTGACTGATACCCACACCATTGACAGCCTGACTGACACCCACACCATTGACAATCTGACTGACACCCACACCATTGACAGCCCGACTGACACCCACACCATTGACAGCCTGACTGACACCCACACCATTTACCCCTTTGTGTTGGCACATCGAAGAGCAGCATCTTAGTGGTCTGAGTCACAGTGACAAAATTTTCAAGTAGGTCCACCCTTTCGCTGTAGATGGAGCAGGTGCCCCCTCTAGAAGAATCTGCCTCCGTCCCACGCCAGAGCTGGGCTTCGCTCCACAGACAGGGAGGAGGAGAAAGTGCAGTCAGTTTCCAAAACAGGCATAATTTAGAGGCGCCCAGGCTCAGATCCAGATGCACCCTGTGCTGAGACTGCAGAAGCTGCTCTCATCGACCCCCCAGCACCCTACTGTGAGCTTTGCACCGTAACCGCTCCTGTGACAAACAAATGAATTAAGTAGCGTGAAGGATGGCCACCCTGGACTCTGTCAGCAGAGGTGCCGGCGGAGAGTGTGCCCTGACCATGGCACACTGGTCCCTCTGGGCACTAAAATGAGACCCTGTTCATTTCGTGTCTCCCACCAAGCAGCTGTCAGGCGACAGTGGCTTTTGGTCCCCATGTCCTGTGAGACAGTTTCAAACAGGTGGTCTATACAGGTTTTAAAATTCCCTATCCCATTACTGGTTCCCAGAGCTATCCAATTCCCCCTCCTTCTTCTGGGGAGAATGTTGTTATGAACAGAAACCCTGAACTGGAGGCTGTGTCTTCTTCCCCTTCTTCCACATTATTCCTCAGCCTCCTCAGAAGACCCACAACCAAACACAGGAGGAGTCTTCCCTTTGGGGCTGAGTTGCTCCAGAGAGGCTCAGAGTGCCTGACAAGCTTCTGTGGATATAGTCGGCTGCGCAGCCATCTCAGCAAATGCCAATGCTTTTCAGCAAATAAAGCCCAAGGGGTGACTGGCAATGGCTTTCGGGCTGCAGTATGTCTATCTGGATGACTGTTGGGGAACGCAGCCCTTCCCTCTATTCAAAGTGCCATGTAGCTTATATTTATTTAAATGAGTTAAAACTTATCTTCTTTGGAGACATTTTAACATAGACAAGACCATCGGACTGGGAGGAGAAGCTGCAGACCATCTGGTCCAGTGTTCTAGCCAGGGTACCACGGAATCTCCTGTGTGCTCTGAGACCACTGACATGCTCTGGCCTCAGGTGCAGTTCTGGCTCGGTCAGCCTGGGGGGCCTGGTAATGTACCCTCTAATAAGGCATCAGGATTGATTTTAATCTGTGGCCACGTTGAGAACTGTTGTATAGATAAGAAGCAGAAGCCAAGGTATTTGTTTAAACACGTTTTGTGACATATTTGGGGGATGTAACTGTTGGAAAATGGCCATCACCCTGGGATTCCTGGACTGGCAGCTGGGGGACCTCCCACACGCCGGAAGTGCAGTCCGAGACTCTCCAGGTGAAATCAAGGTTCTGCAGACTGTTCCCCAGGTAGCACGAATCACGCTTCGTTTCCTGACTGAGCGTGGGTGTTAGTTCACTGCGATATAACAAGCGCATATGAAGAATGTTTACACTGGGCCCTCTGGGAAATGCCATATTTATGTGCACATCTATACAAATCCTAGTGCCTGCGTTCAGGAAGGGGAGGGGAGAGGGATCTCCCCAAGCAGGCAGATAGAGGACAATGCGGCACGGGATGGTGCACCAGCTTCTGTGCTCTAAGTAGGGGATTCTCTCTCTCTTTGCACTGGAAGATAAGATAAACACGTTGCTTTGAAAATGAGTCACCCTCACGTCCTCCTCATGCCTTCGTGGTGTAAGCACCTCTAACCAGCTGTGTTTTTCTCAAGCCAAGAACTGAAATGCAGTTTCAGGAACAGACCTCTTCACTGGGGCCTAGAATGTCAGCTCCCACAGCCACTTAAGGAAACAGAAGTGTGTGCCACAATTTTACTCTGAAGGTAAGTGAAGTTCTGTGAGAAGGATTAGTTCAATCCCATTGGAGAACCCAGAAAGACTTCATGGATGAGGGAGGATTTGTACTGGATTTTGTTTCTTGGAGAAAAAAAGACTGCCTAGCCAAGTTACACGGAAGGTATTTGGCAAATGCTAGATGGAATATCAATAAACAAGTAAGTACTGAACCAAACTTTCCCAGTGTCTATAGAGACCACGGCTTCAACATGTAATCCAAGATAGAGTCAACAGTACACATGCAGGAGTGTGCATGCTCGTGCACACGTGTAAATGAGAGCATGGTCTGAACACGTGTGTGCTGGAGGGTGTTCATGTATGCATGCATGTGTGTGTGCAGATGGGTGTGCCTGTGTACAAATATGTGTGCAGGCCTGTGTGTGTGCATGTTGGTGTGCACACGTGACTGTGTGCATGTTGGTGTGCACGCGTGACCTGTGCGTGTGCATGCTGGTGTGCACGCGTGACCTGTGCGTGTGCATGTTGGTGTGCACGTGTGACCTGTGCATGTGCATGCTGGTGTGCACACGTGACCTGTGTGTGTGTGCATGTTGGTGTGCACGCGTGACCTGTGCGTGTGCATGCTGGTGTGCACGCGTGACCTGCGCTCCCTCTGTTGTTGCTGCCCACTGTTCCTCCAGGGAGTTTCTGCCTCAACCCCTCTCTCAGTACGGTGAGCTGAACCCTGCCTTCTTCTTGGTAACCCACTATGCCAGATTTAACTGTTTTATGATTAAATATCCTCCAGGCAGCACTAGGAAAGTCAGGAGTCCTAAATAAGTCACATGGTTTGGCACTTTAACACCTGTGATCTCATATGCTCTTTACAGTAACCCTATGCAATGGGAATCAGTCAGTTAAGAATATTGAGCTCAGCCGCCTGTCACTGAAAAGCTAAGTAACTGGATGCAACAAATGTCAGGGTTTGCCTTCTCTCACAGAACGCGAAGTCCAAAGGAAGGCATTTTGGAGCTGGTCACCAGGGAGCCAGCTGGGGTCCACCTTGTGTAGGATCTAGATGGGCGGTGTGCTGGCACAGCATGGTGATAAATAGTGCTGCTTTCATTTTACAGAAGATGAAACTGAGGCTTCCAGAGGCTAAGTTATTTTGCCCCAAATCACATAGTGAAGAACAGGTGGGTCTAGAATTCTAAGCCAGACTCTACACTCTCATCTGTTTGACCCAGAGTCTGTGTGGTTTCGCAGACCATAAGTAGACAAGCATTTGCACTCACGAGGAAGCGCTGGGCTCAGAAGAATCAATGGCCACAGAGACCATGTTCACGTGTGGCCAGGAGGAATTTGGAGAGGCTGCAGCCTTAGACTCCTTTTCAGTTCACTGTTTGACTGGAAGAAGCTGCCCTGTTCCTAATCTCTGCAGACTGTTCTGGTGTCCCCAAGACCACTCCCTTTGTTGTTTCAAGGCTGGCAAGAGCTGGGTCTGGGGATCCTGGAAGGCAGGGCTTTCCCGAGGTGTCACCAGCTATGGTCTGCTGAGGCTGCTCAGATAGTTTCATTCTAATCCTTGATAGCAGGCATAGCTCTGCCGTTTATAACCATCCCATCCACCTCACACAGGTTCTTGCCCAGGGGCATTTGAGTTGGTGCCTCTCGGTCTGATCCAGCAGCCCACTGTGATGTCCTGGCCAAGTGCAGCCCTGAAATAGTCCCATTGATAGGAACGGTCCAGTAATGTCTGTGATACTGCAAAAAGCATAGTCTCTCTCCTTGCTTCCCAGCATTCCTGGAAATATATGAAATACAGGGCACTTTATCTTGCCACAAAGTTATTTTAAGAAGGAAAATCAATTTCATTTTATTTTTTGAGACAGAGTCTCGCACTGTCGCCCAGGCTGGATCTTGGCTCACTGCAACCTCCACCTCCCAGGTTCAAGCGATTTTCCTGCCTTAGCCTCCTGAGTAGCTGGGATTACAGGCATGAGCCAGCTAATTTTTTTGTATTTTTAGTAGAGCTGGGGTTTCTCTATGTTGGCCAGGCTGGTCTCGAACTCCTAACCTCGTGATCCACCTGCCTCGGCCTCCCAAAGTCCTGGGATTACAGGCATGAGCCACAACACCAGGAAAAAATCAGTTTGTAAAAGCCTACAAAGCACACACTGCAAATGCTGAGATGTGTCTGTATGTGGACTCTGAAGGTTGCACCGTGACCACATCTACAAAGCTGCTCACACCACCTGCCTGCCTCACCTACTTCCTGCAGGGCTGCACCTGCTCCTCAATTCACATGTCCAGTTTTTCTGGGACTCTATCAAATGCCCTAATTCCCATCCTTTCCTAGAGCCCCGTCTTTCTAGGCTAGATGGCTCCTTCTTTTTCAGGCCTTGGAGAAGGCTTCACAGATGTGACTGAAGTCACATCCCTCCTTCCCTCACTGACAGTTCCCTCCCTTGCTGATAGTCCACCTCCCCAACTCAGGGCTGGGTGTCTCCTTCCGCTTCCAGGAGGTACAAGCTGCCTGCAGGTTTCCACCACAGGCAGCTGCTGACAGACAGATACTCACACTGCCAAGGACAGAGATGCTGCTCCTCTGCCACCTGCCCCATCTTGTCTGTCTTTGCCTGCCCAGGCTCTGGTGCTCACAGTTGAACTTGACAGGTTCTTTTCCAGCCTCCTCATAGGACTTTTTCCATCCAGTATTCAGGCCCCCTTTCCTCCAGGAGCAACCACAAGACCCGGCCATGAGCTCAGCTCTGTCTCTGCACCTGGCAGAATGCCTGCATACAGCCGTTGCTGGGGAAACCAGGTTGAACTGGTGAATAAACAAAAAGGTTCTGCAAGGCAGTGACCCTTCTGGATCTCTCCGCAGCCGCCTGAAACAAAACCCTGCTTGCACCTCCGAGAGAATTCTGAAAACTAGGAGCCCTGCCACACACACTTGAAATAAAACTCTGCTTGCGCCTCCGAGAGGATTCTGAAAACTAGGAGCCCTGCCACACACACTTGAAATAAAACCCTGCTTGCACCCACTAAGAGAATTCCTAAAACTGGGAACCTAGGAACCCCCTCCCCTACGGTTTTAAATAAAATGCCGCTTGCACCCCAAGAGCGTTCTTAAAACTAGGAACCCCTCGGCAATATTTTGAAGCTGACATTTAAAATTTTTTTGTCATGCATTGAAATAATTACAAAGAATGTTGCTTCTAAAATAACTTATGGACACAGAGGGAAACGAGACATGGGGGCCTACTCAAGAGTGGAGGGTGGGGGGGGAGCAGAAAAAATGCCGATTGGGCACTACATGTATTTCCTGGGTGATGAGATAATTTGTACACCAGTTTATACAGTACTCTGTAGTTTGTTTACCTGTATAACCTGCACAGGCAGCCCTAAACCTAAAAGAGTTATAATAATTTTTTTAAAGAATGTTGTTTCTGGCCTAGGACAAACATTTACATTTTTAAATGAAACTGTCATATCACCCTTTAAAATGGACCCAATGCATTCTAAATGCAATAGCTATTTGAAACCCACCAGAAATTTTCCATTGTTTCCTTTTCTCCTTTAATTCATATTCCCAGTCATTTCCTCCCACCCCCCACAGACTTTTATCCTAAAGCAGTATAATGTATCTTTAGGCTTTACAATTGTTTTTTTCTTTACTGGTTACCCCATCCTATTTTCTCTGACAAAGAAAAAAAAAAAGCTATGCAATCAAAACTGATTTTTAAAAATAGCCCCTATTGTCAAGACTATCTTGGGAAGGTAATTAAAATGTTTTGGCACTAGATAGAGGCCATAGTTGCATAACACTGTAAATGTGCTGAATGCGACTGAATTCTACACTGTAAATGTGGCTGAATTCTACACTGTAAATGTGGCTGAATTCTACACTGTAAATGTGGCTGAATTCTACACTGTAAATGTGGCTGAATTCCACACTGTAAATGTGGCTGAATTCCACACTGTAAATGTGACTGAATTCTACACTGTAAATGTGACTTAACTGTACATTGTAAATGTGCTAAACGTGTCTGAATTGTATACTTTAAAATGGTTAATGTTATGTTTTTTGAATTTCACCTCAATAAAAATTAAATTCATTTAAAAATATATATTGTCACCATAAGCCACTAATTTTGTGTTTTTTAAATTTTT